>NC_136416.1:151200743-152400743 GCF_051521515.1 Lactuca serriola
CAAACAATCATGTAATCTAGAACAATTTAGTTTATTTTGTTGATATAGCATTAACAAAATTCTTTGACAAATAAGCTTAAATACCCCCAACCATAAACACTATAATATAATTCACTTTTAGATATGAAAATTTCCATCGATCAATTTTTTAGCCCGCCATAACAATCAGTCAAAACATTACAGTAAAACCAATGGCAAATCATCTTACAATGAGTTATACTACAATAAACTAAAAATACAGGAAAAAAAATGATTCTGATAACAGGGTATCTTGGTCATTTATAACTAACCAATTTATAACATTATATAACAAATAAATAATGCAGTTTAGCTTCTGCAAATTATCAAATTCTGAATCATCGTGAAACAACTAACCAATTTTGGTCCCAACAAGGACAACTAGGACTTCAGGGGCATAGTGTTTCAATTCTGGAATCCACTGAGAATAGAATAAAAAAAATATATTCAGTCAGTAGATAATGTAAAGTATTTTAAGGGTGAAATGGTAAAATTGACCATGAGAGATTTCACCTTCTTGGAAATGTTTTCATAGCTAGTTTTGCGAATGAGAGAAAATGCAAGAATAAAGACATCAACACCATGATAACTCAATGATCTTAATTTGTTATAATCTTCTTATCATGTTCAATGAAATGTCTATATTACCCTTGAAGTTCAAGAATATAGAAATGATTAATGGTGTTTCAGATGGTTACCAACAGTGTCCCACAAGCCTAGATTGACAATATTGCCATTAACAACGACATTGGCACTGAAATTATCAAATACAATTGGCAGATAATCATATTTGGAACACAATGGAAACAAGTAGATATATTTCAATCTTCTTTATAAGCAAAATTCCATTAAGAATATGATCATTATACCGATACTTCCTCCCATCTCCACAAGAAATTAGGCAGAAATGAACTGAAAAGCGTATAAATGAAGTTCGACGATGGGGACAAAAAGGAATTGTGAAGAAATGAATAAGATAGGTTGAGATTAGGGATAAACAAAAGAATCGATTGAAATGTCTTTCGTAAAATTGAATAAGAAGAGAATTGTGAAGAAATTAAATGAATTAATCATTGTATGAAAGGAATTGTTGGTGTAAGAAATTAAGAGACATGTCTTTCCAATAGCCCCATGGCCGACAGTGATGCACTTTATGAACCTAGAAGCTCTTATCCATCAATTAAATTTGTGTGAGATCATCAATCAATTCTGAAATTTGAAGACAAACATTGAGAGTAAGAAAGGAAAACAATATCAGAAACAGAGCAAATACCTACAAATCGGAAAAGTCCTAGGTTTAGGGTTTTCATCTGGAATACCCAAATCTCTCCTATTTTATAACAAACACACAAAGTATCTATTGATTTACTAAATCGGAATAAAAATCGTGCTGGTTGTTTTCATCGGAAACCACGACACCGAAGGATTTTTATACGTGTGTATGTGTGTGGTGCTCGGAGACCAAGAGCAAAAGTGGATGAAGAAAAGAGAAGAATTAAACTTGATTTTGGAGGTGTCGTCTAGGAGAAACCGGGGTTTAAGCTACATCATCAATGAATCTAACAAATTCTTTTATTTAAATATGCTGAAAGTGAAGGAATACTGGTTCAATGTCACCAATTCAATCCGCATAATATTTGTTTGACAAAACTGCAAAAATCGTCTCTGTGCTATGCATTTTTTTGGGGTTTTAGTCCAAACTATGACTTTTTTGGATTGGTGGTCCTTTTTGCCATGTTTGTACGTAGATTTGGTCCCTCATAAAAATGAAATGACTATAATGCCCTTCTAATATATATATTTTTTTATTTTTTCTACTTAATTTAAATGAAAAATTTTAATTAATTAATTTGGGCCCACTTCTCTCTCTCTCTCTCTCCCTCCCTCTCTCTCTCTCTCTCTCCGAACTACCAAAACAACTCCTCACTATTTCTTTCTTCTTTGTTTCGATTGCTTCCCAGAACCACTGGAGGTGGGTGATCCTCTGGCCACCAAAAAAGGGCGGCAACCCATCATTCCTCCATCGTGATCATAGATCACCACAACCAAACACCCAACCTCGTGAGCTACTTCCACCCTTTGACACCAGATTGAAGAAGAGAGCTCGCCAAAAAAGGGCGACTGACCCTCCCTTTCTCGTATCTCCCTCTACATCACTACCTAAAATGTGGACCACCGTCGAAAATACAATCACCACAACCTATTTCTCTCCCTGCGCAATCTAGAGTCATTATGTGAATCTAGGCTTTGTTGATCAACCTACGCAATTGAGTCCACCTTCTCTTGCAGCGCGATTTCCTTACCGGTAATCACTTTCCGCAAAATTCTAACGCCATAGTCAAAACCACGAATCGAATCCAATTTGAAAAGCAAAGACATTAGGGTTTCGTTCACCCTCAACCGCTCCTTTGCATCTCTACGAATCAAATCAATAACTTCGATATCGTTAATCCTCCTGCAGTGATGATTTGTGTTGTGTTTGGTGGACTCAAAAAGATCATGATAGTTTTTGAATGGAGTAGTTTCTGAAAATCGGACCTCTGTTCATCGTCGATTACCGCTAGTCCCAATGAAAATGATGAAATTTGTAAGTATCTTACTGCATTTGATGCGTAAAATTCTGATGTCGTGAACATATTTGGTACAGATGCTAATAGGGGAAGAAATCATCTCATCACCATCGTCAGCCTCGCTCCGCCATTACACTAGCCGAGAGCCATGGCCTTGGGTTGAACGAGTAATCAAGGGTTCCAGATGGGGGAAGGTGAGACGAAGGTGAGGAGAGAGAGAGAGAGAGAGAGAGAGAGGCGATTTTATATTTAATAATAATAATAATTTTAAAAAGTGAAAGAAAAATGAAAATTAAATTCATTAAGGGTATAATAGTCTTTTTAGTTTGGACGGGGACCAAAACTGCATGTAAACTGGCTTAAAAGGACCACTAATCCAAAAAAGTCGATGTTTGGACTAAAACCCCAAAAAAATGCATACCACAGGGACCATTTTTGCAATTTTGTCTATTTGTTTAAGAGATAAGAGTTTAGCTAATACAAATGCACAATTTAAAAATAATATTATTATATTAGAGATTTGTTGTACTTTAAGCTTAGAGATTGATAGTCTTAAAAAATAATATTATTATATTGACTCTATTTATGGAAATAATGAGATTTCTTTTATAAGATAACATGGTCGGTCCTGAGAAATCAAATGTTGAGGACGAACAAAAAAAAGGCCATTGGTAGGGTTTAATGTCTATAAGAGTAGAGTTTGATTAAGTTATCTATTTATATGCTCAGGGTGTATTTAAATCATGTGTTTAGTTTGATACATATATGAAGATGGACGTATGTTCTTCACTTTTTTATGTTAATGTGGGGTTGAAATTTGGATATATTCTTGGTTTAGTAGGGTTCAATGTCTATAAGAGTAGAGATTTGAGTCGTTTGTGATGTTAAACAAGACAATTTAAATTAAACTTGATAGTCATTTTCTTTGTTGACTTTCATCAAAAATGGTTTTGTTAATCTACTTTTATACAATAAATTATATTAGGGATAAGTCAATTTATTGGACTACAAATCTCTTAACAAACTATTATTATTCCTTTGCATTTGGGCCTAATTATTGATTGCTGAATATAATATTAAAAAAAGTATAAAAAAATAAATTTGGCCCCTCATAAAAATGGGCCCTAGACACCTGCCCCACCTGTAAGATAGCAAAGATATTGATCAGAATCACATACTTTATATAGTACCTTGAATAACATTATTTAAAATTCTAGAATTTTAAATAATTTCTTTTGATACTTTAAGTCAATGGAGTTTATTTATAGGTTCTAAGAACCATGCACATATTTTTTTCATCATATACTAATGTTATTTTCTAATCCTCATTTTTAATGCGTAGTGAATTTCGTATTGGTGTTATCGATAAATTTCTTGTAAGTTTACATATATGATATATTTTAAAAATACAACAAATTTAATGAACCGGGTATTCGTTATTGAAACCGATACCCACCACTTTCGGTTCCAACATTCTAGGAACCGTTAATTCTGATACATGATAAATAAGATAGGTACCCTCCTACGTTATTCCTAAATATAACTAGACCGTGTTAAATTATAATTATATCAATCAATCAAGATAGAATTCGATAGGATTTATTTATTTATTTTTTTACGTTTCATGATCTACTCTAAAAAATATATAACCTTAACACTAGCAAGTTTTATTTATGAGGTTAAAATCCATAATTTTAATAGAGTTGAAATCCATAAAGTATCCACGCAATGTCATCTCAGTAGGCATACAAACAAATAATATTTTAAAATGAAAACATCCATCTAATATATTTTTAAAATATTCTATTCTATAATTTTATCTATATCTCACATAGGGATGTCAAAAAGTCCCGTGGGACCCCGTTCCCGTGGGGTCCCGTCCCGTTTGGGGGATTTTTTTTAAAAAAAATCCGGGGCGGGGATGAGGGCGGGGGCAAGGTTAACCCCCGCTTTAATTTCGGGGGCGGGGGCGGGGGTAGACAATCCCGTCCCAAAATCCCCATGGGGACCCCGTTAATAAATTACACATATATTTACATATATTAATTATATAAATATAATAAACTATAACATGATTTTGAGCTTTCAAAATTCATCAAAAAACATGTTTTTGAACTGTTAGTATAATTTTTTAAAATACCATAACTTTTTTATTTTTAACATATAAAATTTTGCTATAAATAATTATTTGTTACCTAAAAAAGTTTATTTTAGCCTAAATAACAAATTATTTTAGCTCAAAAAAAATAGCCCAAAATCAATCGGGGGCGGGGGCGGGGGTAACAAAGGGGATTCGGGGGCGGGGGCGGGGGTAGAAACATTGAACATTCCGGGGGCGGAGACGGGGGCGGGGGGACGGGGAAATTTCGGGGGCGGGGGCGGGAGGTGCACTCCCCCCCCCCCCCCCCCCCCGTTTGCCCCCGTTGACATCCCTAATCTCACACGCCAATCGACCTATCAATCTAAAAAGTAAGAGCCTTTATCTATCTTAATAGGCCAAGACATGTTATAAAAACAAATTACTTACTTTTTAAATTGAATTTTATATTAATTAAGGTTTTTTGTTTGGTATATACATTTTAATTTAATCTAGACATAAATAACTAAAGATATACTTTAAGGATAAATTTACAAAATAATCATAATATTGTAGTCAAATTTATGAAAATAAATTTTGTTTACAGAAAAATATATAATATCGTCTAAAAACATACGTAAACTTACAAGAAATTTATCCGACATATAATATGAAAAAGTCTAAAACTTCTAAAAAATCCGTTTTGGCTTGTTTCACAAATTTAGCCGGTATCTTGTCCTTTTTTTGTTAGTTTGGGTAAAATATTCGGACCTTTCTAAAAATTATTGTATTTTTAACCAATAACCAAAATATTGAGACTTTTCTAAAAATTACAATAAAATTAATGGATGTTATTATTAACAAATCATTTATAAACATAATGTTTTTTTTTATTATAAACAAAGAAATAAAATTGTTGTTAATTTCTAAGAATATAATGTTTGACTAAGTACTCATCTATTACTTGTTAACCACTTCAAACTCTCTACATTCTTCTTATGTATTGTTGTGGTTGTCATGATGAGAAGTACTTTGTACCTTTCTCTAGGTAAATACAAGTGTTGAAAATATTTATTATTAATCAAATTACTTAATAAATAATCAATAAGTGTCTACTTGCTATAAAGTATGGCCTATCGGATCACATGTTGTTAGAAAATATCATCACACAATGATTCTTGAACATATATATCTTTTATTATGTTCTTTAACCTAACTAACATCTAATCTCCTTACATTATCTAATAACACCATCGAATTACAAATATATTGAGAGTGAAAAGTGAAATTTGAGTGACAATCTATATAGATAATCGCCCATCACCTGTTTCTATATAAATTATCATTTGCGGTTCATTTTTTCATACTCGATAGATGTGTGTTAGCCGATGATTGTTACCAGGTGAGGTATGGATGTTGAGTGGTAGTTAGGTTAAAAACATTAGTGGAACACCCACAAAGTACAACTAATAGAGAGTTTGAAGTGATCAACAACTAATAGATTAGTACTTAGTCTGCCATTCTATTCCTAGAAATTAGTAGAAAATGTATTTCATTTGTTTATAATAATAAAAAATTATTTGTTATGTTTATAAATTATTTGTTAATAATAATATTCATTAATTATATATAACATGAATTGTGGGGAGCCTTACCAACAATATCTTTTTGTCCTTTCACGCTTTTGCCACCAAAGCTTTCCATTTTTTTTTTTTACCTTTTGACTCTTTATTTTCTCACTTAAAATTTGTGCCCTTATTTTATTTGTCAAATGTTCCTTTAATATGAACGATTTTGACCACCGCCTCCAACGTCCAATTTCACCACCTCTAACATAAACACTTTCTAATTTCACCGCCTCTAAGGTCCAATATCATTATCACAACTATTTTTTTTACCACCGCCTAGGTTTATTGTTCCCTTATTCCAAAAAAAAACCCAGGTGTTCCCAAACCACAACATCTAATGAACAACCACCACCACCGCTTACATTTCCTTATTTTTGGTATTTCAATGAGTAACACAAGAAGTGTAACGCCTGATTCCTGCTTGTAGAAGAAGAAGAAGAAGCTAAAGGACTCCATGAGAAGATTGTAGATCCAGAAGCAACATCTCATCCTCTTCATTTTCTGGTAAGTAAGCCCCAACCTTTCTTGGTAGCTTGTTAGATCTCCTCTTTATCATTTCATGAGGTTTTTGGTCCAAGACACTTAGCCATTGGGATATGGACGCCCCAAATGATCTACCTTTCAGATCTAGGGTCTAGAAGGGGTTTCATGGCATAAAGGTGCAAACTTTATGACCATGGAAGCCCCATGTAAGCTTTAAGGTGTTATTATGGCCTTCACCAAAAGACCATGCATGGAAGAAAAGTTAGTAGCTTTTTGTGTTCAAATGATGTTTAAGGCCTAAATCTATGTTAGTATGATTTGGTTTGGAGTATTATAGCTTTTGGACCAAGATCTATGTCCTAGAGAACTAGGGTTTTAGCTAAACCCATTAAGAAGGACTAATAACGAGTAAAGTTGGAAACTTTACCCTTAAAAGGGCATTTCTAGTATGTGGATGAAGCAAGAAGTCTAGTTCTAGAGTGTAAGGGCTTAATCCGTTTAAATGGACCAAACAGACAGGGGAACTCATCGAGTCCATATAGGAACTCGACGAGTTGTCCCGATACTGGATATAGTAGAACTTGACGAGTCTGAGGATGACTCGGCAAGTTGACTTGCTTAATCATGATTGTGACTAGCCAGGGAAATCGACGAGTCAGGGGGATGACTGGACGAGTTGGATCGTGATTTTAGGGAATTTGATTTATAGGACTCGGCGAGTTAATAGGTCAACTAAGCGAGTTTGGTCAAACAAGAACTTTGACTTTGATAGGATGTTAACTTTGACCAAGTGTAGAATGGTCATTTTACCCTAAGAAGGGTTATCAGATTTTGACTAAGTGTTATTGTGTCAATGATAGTCTGGGAGTTGTTGGAGCAGCTGTCAGATATTCATCACCACAAGATTTCACAGTCAGCTTTACGAGGTGAGTTTCCTTCAATAGGAACATGTCCCGTGTAGAGTATGTATGATGGTTAGTAGCTAAGTGTGGGCAGGGACCGTATCTTAGACTTGATTAGTAGCTAAGTGTGGGAAGGGCCTGTATCTTAGACTCGTTTATGAATAGTAGACTAAGTGTGGACAGGGGCTGTATCTTAGTATTATTTGAGTATGTTATGAATTGGTAGATTATTGTATACTTGTTGTCTGTGTGATATTTGTATGTATGTTTAGATAGCGGGGTGTGGGAGGGGACTTGTATCCTCTAGATAGAGGAGCGTGGGCGAGGCCCGTACCTCCTATCCAGCTAAGTGTGGGTGAGGCCCGTATCTCGTAGATAGTCGAGTGTGGGCGAGGCCCATATCTCATAAATAGACGAGTGTGGGCGGGGGTCCGTATCTCCATGAGTGTGGGCGAGGCCCGTAACTCCTAACTGCATGTATATGCTATGTGTATGGTATGTGGTAGTTTGGGGAGACTCACTAAGCTTCGTGCTTACAGTTTACAGTTTTGGTTTCAGATACTTCCGGTAGCAAGAGGAAAAGCTCGGGATGACTGCATGACACACACCACAACTTTTAGCCTGGGATGGTGCCTGGGATGGTTTACTCTGATATTTTGACATATGATTTTGATCATTGATAGATGTTATGATATTTTTAAGATACACGATTTATGATTTTATATGATAATGATATTTATGGTTTTATTAATAATTTAAAAACTAAATTTTTGGTATGTATTTTTATTTTTAGGACGTTTCAAGAAAAAAAAAGAAGGAAAAATGACATTGATTCCGACACTAATATGAGTCTTCGTCAATAAGGTGTTGTTTGTTTTTCTATAAAAACCTCTTCAAACCACGTATTGTTGCGCGGCGCAGCACACGTGCAACACTTTCCCTCTCGCAACAGTTTGTTTTTTGGAAGACTTCAGACTACAAACCCTTGCGCGTGTGCTGCGTGGCGCAACACTTGACTTGCCTCTTCTAACCTCTTCAGCTTTCATTTTTTCTAAGTGTTTTTTTAAGAATTTTTGTATAACTTTTTTTTTAATTTTTTTTTTAAACTTTGATTTTCTTAAATTTTTATTTACGGATGTGACACATATTATTTTTATAATTTCCACGATTTTTTAACATGGTTTTTTTAATTTTTTTTACCGTTTTATTAATTTTTCAATTTTAGTTGCATCTTTTTTAACGTGTGTAATTTTTTACGAACTTTGTAGACAATGTTTGCAATACTTTTTTAATTTTTTTATTATTTTCTTTTTTAATGTTTTTTAAAATTAGTTTTTTTTTCTAGAATAAAACTATTAGTTTCTTTTATATTTTTTAAAGTTTTTTTAAGAAAAAAAATTTTATATTTTTGTTTTTTTACATGTTATTTTTATTATTATTTCAATGTTTTAAAACTAAAATTATTAAATTTCGGTGTTGAGAACTATTTTCAGTTTATAAAATTAGTTTATTTAAATTTCAGTTTACTGCAGCAGTCTGCAGATGTTAAAATGCAGCAGTCTGCAGATGTTAAAAAACAAACATGCTTCTTAACAGGCGACAACCGTTTATAAAGGATTGCAGAGATGATCCAGAACTTCATGACTTTCGACAAAACAACCAGGGGTAAGGAAGCAACACAACTGCAAACGTAGGAGCCATATATGTCTCATCCTCGCACCGCCTGGCTCCAGGTAAGTGCATCTTCTACCTTCTGCTTCTTCTTTTTCTTGCTTCAATTTCATAGTCGATTTGGTGTTTAATTTTTTTAATAATCCATTTGATTTCCGACTTCCTCTTTTGTGTTTTTTTTATTTGATGATTTGTTGGTCAAGAATCTACAAGGAAAGGTAGCGATGTTTCCGTTTGTTCCATTGTCGTCGTTTGGATGTGCAACGAAGGTGGTGAGGCCAACGGCAAACGTGACAAAGAAAAACCATCTAACCACCATAACATTGGGGATATATCCCTAGTTCACAGTAATTTTCAAAAAGTCTAAATATTTCATTATTTGTTCAAAATTAGGTAAGTCTTTTTTTTTTTTTTTTTTTTTTTTTTTTTTTTTAAATCTCAATATTTTGATCAAACTAACAAAAAAAGGACAGAATACAAACTAAATATATGAATATTGTCAAAATAGTTTTTTTTTTGAATGTATGAATAAAATTTAATTTGAGATTTTTTTATCAAATTAAACTAAAATTAAGACCTTTCCTACTTTAAATGTATAAAATACAAATAGGTTTTTTCGAATGTATGAATAGTACTTTTGATTTGGATTAATTACATAAAAGCCCTTAAATTTTCGAAAAAATATTGATTTTACCCTTTGAGTTTTTTGGGTTCATTAAAGTCGTATATTTATTTTAATTTTGCATTTTAGCCCTTTTAAGGGGTTACCCGATGGCTTAGCAGGTGGGAACGCCATGACATCAATGACTGTGTATATTTTGTTGAACTAGCGCTAGGTTGGTGCTGAGTTGTTATTGCTTAAAAAGAAACGGAATAAACCCAAGAATATTCGGCGACGAGATTCGAACTCTGGCCTTTTAAACAATGAAGCTTACCACTAGGTTGTCATTATTATTTTTTGATATTGTTATTATTATTATTATTTGATATTATTATTATTATTGTTATTATTTATTTATTTTTATTATATGTTTTATGAATGTATACATATATTTTTAAATATGTTTTTAATATATATAAATATATTTTAAATCATATTTATATTTTTAAAATCATTTTGGCATATAAGATGAATTAATACATCAAAAATTGTACTTATTTGTATTTAATATGTATAAATACATTTTTAAATGTATAATATGTGTTTCACCATATATATATATATATATATATATATATATATATATATATATATATATATATATATATATATATATATATAGGGTTAGGTTCATTTGAGACCACCTATATTTTGTGAGACCGTGAGACGCATTTTGTTATTTTTTTTTATTTTTTTTAGTTAATTCAAGTTTCAAAAATAATATTTAAAAAAAGAATTTTTTGATTTTTCCATTTATTTTGCATTTTAAAATTATTTTTAGAATATATACAGTGTAATATTCTATTTAGAATATTTCACGTATTTTTCAAAAAAAAATGGAATTTTTTTTAATTTTTTTTAGTTAATTCAAGTTCCGAAAATAATATTTAAAAAAAGAATTTTTAGATTTTTCCATTTATTCTGCATTTTAAAATTATTTTTTAGAATATGTCAGTGTAATATTCTATTTAGAATATTTCACGTATTTTTCAAAAAAAAAAAAACGGAATTTTTTTATTTTATTTTTATTTTTTTTATATTTTTTTTAGTTAATTCAAGTTACGAAAATAATATTTAAAAAAAGAATTTTTGGATTTTTCCATTTATTTTGCATTTTAAAATTATTTTTAGATTTGGTCTCACGGTCTCACAAAATTAGAATGGTCTCAAATGAACCTAAACCTATATATATATATATATATATATATATATATATATATATATCATACATCATACATACTTATAAAGTTAGCATTTTTCCTTGAACCTCATTCATTTGAAACCCCCATTAAAATTTGCAAACACATCATGCATTTGAAACCTCTTATTTTAATAAATACCAATAAAAAATCTCTTAATAATGATTAACAATTCAAATGTTTTATAACTTATATAATATATTTAATAAACAATTAATGGATACTCTAGTATAAAAAAGTCAATCTTTTTGAGTAGACATACAAATACAAATCACATACAAAATTCACAAAGAAAACAAGTTTAAAATTTTTTGTGTTGGTTTGAGGGCTTTGAACAATTTTTTGAGCCATGTTATTATGTTGAAATTTTTAATTTGTAAGTTTTTTATATACTAATTCTTTTTTGTATTTTCTTGATTTAAGTATTCTTTTAAGAATATCATTTTATGTTGTGGTTGAAATTTTAATGTAATTAGATTAGATTCATGTTATATATATATATATATATATATATATATATATATATATATATATATATATATAATATTTAATTAACTATTGAATACATGTTTGTATATTCATGTTGCTTCAACACAATAATTAATTAAAAAGCATGGATATGTCATATTATTCATATTATCCATGTAAGTCTTTTTTTTTTTTTAAATACAAATTCTCTATCTTATCACTTTATATTTGAGTATATGCTTAGCATTTTAATTATAACAATAAGTGTTTTTTAAAAGTTTCTTTCACTTATTAATAATAACAAGTGGTTTTAAAATTAATAAGCAATAATTATAAATATTAAAATTAAATTACATGGATATGTCATATTATCCATGCAAGTCTCTTTTGAAATGCAAATTGTCTATCTTATCACTTTATTATTTAGTGTATGTTTCACATTTTAATAATAATATTAAGTGTTTCTTAAAAGTCTTCTTTAACTTATTATTAATAATAAGTAGTTTAAAACTAATGAATAACAATTTTAAATGATAATAACATCAAAATATAAATTATTTTTAACTATAAATAAACTGTCTTTTAAATGAACATCATTATTGAAATTAGAAAATGATCGCATAAGTAGAAATATAATTAATCAATAATAATAATTGTTAAAAATAATACTAAATAGATAATTATATTTGATTCTATTAATGAGGAATGTGGGTTGATATCAATGAATATTATTGTTCAAAATAATAGAGATTATATATATATATATATATATATATATATATATATATATATATATTAGTGTAAAAATATTATCTCAAAGTTAATGTCAATAACATAACCGTTTTAAACATATAATTTTCAATATTTTAACAATATACTTTTAATTTTCGTTGCGCAACGCGCGGAAATTCGTCTAGTATATATACACTACTAGAAAAAGGAGGGATTTCCTACAGATATTTCCGAGGAAAATGAATTTCTCGGTATTACCTACCAATTACCGAGGAAATGCTTAGGAATAACCATAAACGTGCTTTCCTTGGAAATCCCTCGGAAGTTCCTACACTTTTCCTAGGATATTTATAAATACCCAACTTTCCTCGGTATTTCCTTAGTAATATTTTTTTTAACATTTTTTTTTGTACCAACAAAAACATATCGAGCTTATGTAGAGAATACACTCATTGTTCCTACATTTTTCCCATGGAAGTTGTACTAACTACACTTTCCTCGGTATTCCCTCGGTATTTCCTACGCTTTTCCTAGGATCTTTATCAATACCCAACATTCCTCGGTATTTCCTTAGTAATATTTTTTTAACATTTTTTTCCCCTTGTAACAAAATAAATCATATCGAGTTTAGTAGAGAATACAGTCATTGTTCCTGCATTTTTCGTATGAATGTCGTACTTACTACACTTTCCTCGGTATTCCCTTAGTATTTCCGAGGCATTTCCTAGGAACTAGCATACAAATGATCAATTTATATAGACACTTGTGTTATTTAAACAAATTAAACCATGACTGTTACTAGACTTAAATAATTTATATAGACACTTGTGTTACGTACGTATGTACACCACCATAACACATTACTCAAAGCATTTGTTTATTATTATATATTCTATATATTGTATGTGCATATATGTATGTTTACGTATGTGTATAATACATATTTTGGTAAGATAAAAGTATTTCATGTATAACAAAGTTCCACAAAATATGGAACAAAAAACAGAACGTTTGAACCTATAAAAATAAAAAACGTGTTTGCTTTCTAGGAAATCCCTTGGAATTTCATATGCATTTCCTAGAAATTTGTGACGAATAATGTCTTTCCTAGGAAATCCATCGGAACTTCACAAATTTTTCCTAGGGATTTCCTAGAAACGCAGTCCATTTTCTAATATTAAAAGTTGAAACATCTATTTTTTCGTTCAATATTGTGCACAACATCATTATACATGAAATGATTTTAGTTTACCAAGTTATGCATGATATATACATAAATAAATGTGCGCACCACCATAACACCTTACTCGAAACATTTGCTTATGATTATATATTCTATATAGTGTATGTGTACATATTTATGTTTATGTATGTGCATAATTCATATGTTGGTAAGATAAAAGTATTTCATGTATAACAAAGTTTCACAAAGTATGGACCGCATAAAAAATAATAAGAATGAAAAAATGAGTTTGATTCCTAGTAAATCCCTTGGACCTTCCTATGCATTTCCCTTAAATTTGTGACAACTAATGTATTTCCTCGGAAATCCATCGGAAATTCCCATATATTTCCTATGGATTTCCTAGGAACATAATCCATTTTTTAATATTAAAATACGAAACATTTATTTTTTTCATTCAATATTTTGTACAACTTCATTATATATGAATTGTTTTTAGTTTACCAAGTTATGCGATGATATATACTTACGTAAGTGTGCACACCACCATAACACATTACTCAAAACAATTGTTTATCATTATAAATTTTATATAGTGTATGTTTACATATTAATGTTTATGTATATGCATAATACATATTTTGGTAAGATAAAAGTATTTAATGTAAAACAAAGTTGCACAAAATATGGAATGAATAAAAAATAACATTTGAACCTATAAGAATGAAAAATTTTGTTTGATTCCTAGGAAATCCCTTGGAACTTCCTATGCATTTCCCATAAATTTGTGACGACTAATCTATTTTCTCGGAAATCCATCAGAAGTTCCCTTATTTTTCTTAGGGATTTCCTAGGAACAAAATCCATTTTCTAATTTTAAAATATGAAACATTTATTTTTTCGTTCAATATTTTTTACAGTTGCATTATACATGAATTGTTTTTAATTTACGAAGTTATGCATGATTTATACATACGTAAGTCTGTACCCCACAATAACATATTACTCAAAACATTTGTTTATCATTACACATTCAATATAGTGTATGTGTATATATTTATGTTTATGTATGTGCAGAATACATATTTTGGTAAGATAAAAGTATTTCATATATAACAAAGTTGCACAAAGTATGGAACGAATAAAAAATAATATGAAAGAAAAAATGACTTTGATTCCTAGGAAATCCTTTGGAACTCCCTATGCATTTCCTACAAATTTGTGACGAATGAGGCATTTCCTCGGAAATCCATCGGAAGTTCCCATAAATTTCCTAGAGATTTCCTAGGAAAAGAATCTATTTTCAAATATTAAAATATGAAACATTGATTTTTTCGTTCAATATTTTGTACAACATCATTATACATGAATTGGTTTTAGTTTACCAAGTTATGTATAATATATACATACGTAAGTGCACACACCAACATAAAATAATACTTAAAACATAACATTATACATTTTATATAGTGTATGTGTACATATGTATTTTTATGTATGTGCATAATATTTTGGTAAGATAAAAGTATTTCATACATAACAAAGTTGCATAAAGTATGGAACAAATTAAAAAAACGTTTGAATATATAAGAATATAAAAAATTAGTTTGATTCCTAGGAAATGCACTGGAACTTCCTATGCATTTCCCATACGTTTGTGATGGTTATGTATTTCCTCGGAAATCCGTTGGAAGTTCCCAAATATTTCCTATGAATTTCCTAGGAACTGGATATATTTTTTATATTTTGAGGTAAAAACGTGTGTATATATATATATATATATATATATATATATATATATATATATATATATAACTCTAGGTTAAATGATATTTTTTTCCTAGTTAGTAAATGCGTTATTCCTATAACATTCCTAGGAATTAAACTAAATAAACTCTCCTTATATACTAGGTCGTTCATTTTTTCACAGCTAACAACGATGTTTTTTTATTGCGCTCCAAAGAAGTCGGAGTTCCCCCCAATTTCATCTGCAAATTCCACCATCGCCATGACCGTTAGTGTCGCCGCCCCCGCTGGGTCGACCGAAGCTACACTCAACGCCTTTTAGTTCAACCTCTTCTTCCCCAAATCGTTTTTTGAAGGTAAATCCCTAACTTTTTTATTTTTTCTAAATCTTTGAATTTAAGTGGTTATATGTTGAAAATTAGGTTTAGATTTATGTTATTATATGTTTAAATGTTATTTCTTAGATTTTAGGTTGAATTTTGCCCTGGATGGTGTGATTTCCTTTACTACAGTTGAACCATATGTATCAAAAACGAGCTTGCAGTTGCAACACAAGATAAACACTTAAAATGTTAACAATTGCTTTATAAAAATGATGAAAAACGGTTTATTATTATTAACTACAGTTGAAGCAACTTGACCATATGTATCATAAAACAAATGGATGATAGTAGCAGTCATTTGATCCCATCCATAAGGTTAAGGTTTGTTAGTAAAATTGAATTACTATTAAATTAAAAGGGCTAAAAGGGTAATTACTTTTTATGATGATCACGTTCTCTTCTGATTTATTTAGAAAAGATCCTCAAAAGTTCCTTCTAAATTCATCAAAAATCCACTAAAATTCTTCTACCCACTTTCCAGATTTGGTTTGTAACATTTGTTTCTGTTTTTTGATTTGGTTATGTTTCTGTTATTTTGGTTTGGACAGATTTCCAGATTTGTTGTCTGGTGTAATCTGTCATAAGTGTCATTTTTTAAGTTTTTGTTGTGTAATTGTTTAATTCATGCATTAGAGCTTATCTTTCTAGACCTGCTGTGACAAAAAAGTGACATATATACCCTTGAAAACATGTAATTCTACTGAATTTTCTGTTTCTGGTTGCTTTTTGGTGTGCCAAAATCTCAAATCATCACCAAGGGTAAAATCTTCAAATTCATAAAAAAAAAAAAACAATTTTGCATTAGACCTGTACATACCAATAACCCATAAATAATGGATTACATTTCCACTAGCATCTTAGCATCTTAATGTTTGTTAGTTTTATTAATATTTTGAAGTTATGATTTATGTTATTTTATTGAATTGTTGGTTTTACTAATATTGTAAAGTTATGGCTTTAATTATATGCTATAAAAAGTTTGTCTTATTGGAAAAATCTTATTCTAATATTTATTAATAATAAAGTGTGACATTTCATTTGTTACTTTGTTAGTTGATTTGTGTTAAGTTGTTAGGTCTTTTTTATTAACATCTAACAAATGCAAAATCTTAGTTCTAGATCGAAAAATG
Organism: Lactuca serriola; assembly: GCF_051521515.1. Classification (NCBI taxonomy): domain Eukaryota; kingdom Viridiplantae; phylum Streptophyta; class Magnoliopsida; order Asterales; family Asteraceae; genus Lactuca; species Lactuca serriola. The sequence goes on from NC_136416.1 coordinate 151,217,595, forward strand.
TCATCCAATAGAGAATGGATGTACACTTTGCGCGCCAAAAATGGTATATTCAATCCGGTATTTCGACAACATGTCAATTATTTCTTGGATTTTGCATACACCAACGCAACTAACATCAAACGTAAAATTATAAAAGGGGTAGAGGTTTTTCAAATTAGATGTCCGTGTTCCAAATGCAAAAATCGTTTTTTCAAGGAGAGAGAGTTGGTTGAGTTTGATATATATAAAAGTGGATTCATGGATAATTATTTTGTATGGTATGCACATGGCGAGTCATTACCTACACATGATGTGGGACAATGTTCAAACCTCGTATCATCTCAACGTGTGCGTCAACGCATAGACAGTGAAATGGCTCAAGACATTAATGACGATTTAGGTGAATATACCAGATATGAGCAAATGGTTATGGAGAGCATGCATCAAAATATTGATACTTATTATCAGCAAGGGCCACAAGACCCAAATCAATCAGCTGAGAAATTCTATACCATGTTAAGGCTTGCAAACGAGCCGTTGTGGGACGGGTCTGAAAAAGCTTCCACATTATGCACCACCACTAGATTATTGAATTGGAAATCAGAATGCAATGTTTCTGACTCAACATTTAATAAACTACTTCCGATATTCAAAGATAGTATACCCGGTGGTGAGAAGGTACCTACAAACTTTTACGAGACAAAGAAAATGTTGAAGCCATTAGAGTTGCCGTCAGAAAGGATTCATGTATGCATAAATCATTGCATGATATTCAATGGGAAAAATTCTGATATGGAGCGTTGTAGAGTATGTCATGAAAGTAGATACAATGATATAGGGGCGCCTAATTTAGTCATGACGTACATGCCGATTGGACCAAGACTTCAAAGATTATTCTATTCAAAAAAGACGGCCCAACATATGAATTGGCATGCAGATCATCGTAGACAACCAGGAAAGATGATACATCCTAGTGAAGGTCAAGCTTGGAACCATTTTGACTCGATCTTTCCTGATTTTGCACGAGAGACGCGTAATGTTCGTCTCGGGTTGTGTACTGATGGGTTTAGTCCAAATAATTCAAACACGACCCCGTATTCATGTTGGCCAGTGTTTATTACGGTTTACAACCTCCCTCCTTGGTTGGCCTTGAAAGAGCAGTACATACAAATTCCTGTGCTCATTCCTGGTCCGAACAATCCGGGACAAAATTTGGACGTTTTTTTACAACCTCTAATAGACGAGTTGAAAATGTTGTTCAAGGATGGAATTGAAACTTATGATGCATACCAAAGGAGCAATTTCCAAATGAAAGCCGTATTGCTATGGACAATTAGTGATTTCCCAGCTTATGGAATGTTGTCTGGATGGAGCACGCATGGTAAGTTAGCTTGCCCATATTGTTCGGCTGAAGCAGGAGCATTCCAACTTCATTTTGGAGGGAAACCATGTTGGTTTGATTGTCATAGACAGTTTCTTCCTGTTGGACACAAGTTCCTAAAAGATAAGATAAACTTTCGGAAAAATAGAATGGTCAAAAGAGCAACACTATCGAATCCAACAGGAGAGGAGATTTGGCAGACTATCCAACATTTTCCTACCGTTTATGAAGGCACCCCCTTTAATACGACATATAAAAAACCAGATGGTTTTGAAGTTAAACATAATTGGGTAAAGAGAAGCATCTTTTGGGAGCTACCATATTGGTGCAAATTGTTGATCCGACACAATTTCGATGTGATGCATATCGAGAAAAACTTTTTTGAGAATCTATTTCACACAAGTATGGGCACCTCCAAATCTAAAGACAATATAAAGGCAAGACAAGATATTGAGGTTCTTTGTGACCGACCTCTATTAAACCCCTATTATGATAACAATGGAAAGATGACCAAAGATAGGGGAAATTACACTCTGGAAAGAAGTAACGTTAAAAAAGTTTGTGCATGGTTAAAAAAGCTCAAATTTCCAGACGGGTACGCTTCAAACATAGGGAATTGTGTAAACATCAAAGATTACAGTTTTTATGGTTTCAAAAGCCATGACTGTCACGTGTTTATGCAACGGTTGCTTCCACTTGCTATAAGAGGGTTTGTTCCAAAAGAGATATACGAGGCAATAACAGAGTTATGCACATTCTTTCGGGTCTTATGCTCGAAAACGTTGCATCTAGATGACTTAAATAACATGAAGCACACTATTGTTCAAACCCTCTGCAAGTTGGAGCAAATATTCCCTCCTGGTTTCTTTGATTCCATGGAGCACCTGGTCATACATCTAGCTGATGAAGCTATTCTTGGTGGTCCAGTGCAATATAGATGGATGTACCAATACGAAAGGTAATAAAACATTTTGCTATCTTATAGATCAAACGTTTTTCAAAATTATGTTTAGTATCCTTAACATATTCTCGGTAATCTCTAAATACATGAAACTTGGTTTGATAAAAAGAAGAATTAGAAATAAAGCAAGGGTTGAGGGTTCAATCGTCAGGGAACATCTAATGAATGAAATCGCTACCTATTGTTCTCTATACTTTTCTTAGACGATTGAGATACATCATAATTGAGAGCCTCGTAATTTTCCACCACAACATCCTAGCTCTTCGATTGGAGACTCCCAAATAAGCGTGTTTGTCTTTCCATCGAGAAGGTTATATGAAAAAGGTGGAAAAAAAAGACTTCTAACTCCTCAAGAACTTGATAAAGCGCATACCTATATTCTACTAAATTGTGAGGAAGTCACCCCATACGTCATCGCGTTCGATGAAGTGGCGCCACAAATGTATCCGGATGAACCAATTTCGTGTCTAAGAGATAAATACTTTGCCAAATGGTTTAAAAATCGTGTAAGTAAAACTAATTAAATCATAATGCTTAATATTTACAAATAGTTAACCAATACAATACGTGTGTGTTAATATAGGTAATGATAGACTCACATGAAGGAAACCATAACGGTAAATGTTTGGAAATATTATCAAGGAAACCATCGCGGAATGCTAAATCTCACAATGGGTACTTTGTAAATGGTTATAAGTTCCATACACAGGAATATGGTAAGGGACGTGTGACTAATAATTATGGAGTATGTGTGAGAGGGGAGACGTACAACGCCGAGGAGTCTGACTACTACGGCTTAGTGGACGAGATACTAGAGCTTGAGTATCGTGGTAACGGACCTTCAACTGTTGTAATGTTTAAATGTATTTGGTTTGATAACAACCGCGGTGTAGTAGTTAACAAAAATAAGCTTGTTGATGTTAAACACAAGTCCCGACTTCAAACTGACGACCCGTTTATCTTGGCATCACAAGCAGAACAAGTGTTCTATACACCATACCCTTGTGTGAATAATGAAACAAAAGATATATGGGCAGTTGTTAAGACAAAACCAAGAGGGGTATATGAAGGAATCGAACCTGAAGCTAAAGTTGCGGAAGATGAAAACATAGAAGCAGATGGATTATTTCAGATCGATGAACGGTTTGAGTTACCGAATGACGTAACTAGTGAACGCCTATGCCTAGTAACACACACAAATCCAACCGATGAGGATGAAGAATTTGAAGTTGAAGAATATACAAGTGATGAAGCAGATGAAATGGATTTTTCTGACCACGATTCAGATGAAAATGAACTTGATTGTTAGGAACATTGTTTGTGGTTTTCCAATTTAAATTATGTGAGATTTATCATATACCAATGTTCACTTTAAATTATATGAGATTTATCATATTTGTATCTAAACGTTCTTGTTTAATCAAATACAGGATACACACATTATGTCGGGTAGTCGTGGAAGGCAACCTCGATCACATCACTCTGCTGCTCGTGGTCATGAAAGTACTGGTAGTCGACGGCATGACTCTGCTCGTGGTGGTGGTGACAGTACTGGTGGTCGACTACACGACTTTGCCCATGGCCACGACAGTACTGGTAGTCGACCTCAGGACTCCAGTCCTAATGACCGACAACGACAGGGATGTACACGGCTTACACCGTTGAGTGTTCATGATGCTGAGAACTTAGGTCGTGGATACGCTGGGAGTACTAGTGATGTTGGTATATCTGATCAAATGGACGATACGCAGAGGATAATTAAACGTCGTCGTGTACATGAGGCCCACAATTCTGGCATCAACCCTGACAATGATTCTGAAGAAGAAGATGATGATGATACGCAACACAACTCAAATGTCGCAGATACACCTCATAGATATGGCGATACTAGGCCATATCTTGAGAAGTTCGGAAAAAAGTATGTCATTTTAATAGTTAAATTTATGTTGCTGACTCATATTATAAAAATACTTATTTTGTTATATTTCACTGTTGTAGGTTTGCATCCTATCAGGTACATCATCAGATCAGACTTATATTTGATCAATTTTTGGATGGAGCATGGCCCACATTTACTAAGCTTCCGCCTACAGTATTTCAGCAAATGTTTCGTGCTTTTGGGGTAATATCAATTAATAATTTGCATACCTTAAGTTGATTTGTTTTATGTTTGCACTTTTAGCTTTAGTTTCTTTTTTTAACAGAAATACTATCGGTGGGATTCGGTAAATGATGGAATGATCGAGAGTGGATTTAGAAGTGTGGTGCAAGATCGCTATTCAGACATAATGAGTGAATATCGACATGAATCTGTAAATAGAGCTCGAGCGGCCGGTCACAACATCCCGAACACAAATAATGACTTTGCAATCATGCGTGATTTTGAGCCTATTAGTTTCAATGAGGACGTATGGAAGGATTTGTGTAAAGTAAGCTAATTAATATATTATTATTTTTTTGTTATTTTTTTGCCTTTTATATATTATCTTACATATTCTTTTTATAGTATTGGGACACAGATGCTTGGAGAAAGAAGTCGGTGGCCGGGAGAGCCAACCGTATGAGCGGTGACGACACCGGTACAGTGTCGAGACATACAAGGGGATCCAGGGGTTATGATCAGTATCGACTGGAATTGGTAATTATGCGAATCAATATTCATATAATTCAGTAATTGGTTTTACTTAATCATAGATTACACTAATTATACTATGTGTTTTATGTAGCAAAAGGAATTGAAGCGTATCCCTACATTTCTGGAACTTTTTCTTATTACCCACCGTACTGCAGAGGCCAAGAAAAAATTCAAGGCTAAAGATTATGATACAATTCAAGAGTTGGAGTTTTGTACACCTACTGCTAGAGCAATATGTGTAATTTATCTTTTCCTTTATAGATAATTAGTGCTTGAAATAGTACAATAATAACAATCGTTTTGTTTTGATAAATTGTAGGAGAGATACACTAGTGCCATGATTGAAAAGTACGGGGAGGACCTAACTCAAAATCCAGAGGGTGATGTTGACTTGTGGGTGCAAGCACAAGAAGGGGGAGGCAAGTGCAGACGTATTTACGGGGTAGGAAGTTCAGATCTACATTTCGTTGTCACGGGGACATCATCCAACGGGAACAAACCGACCTCTTCTGAGTACCAGCAGTCACAACAACGGGTATTTTTATTTGACATAAAAAAATGCAAAGTAGATAAAATATGTTGTTATTATAGATAAAAAAAATCAAGTTTGTTGCTATTATGGATAAAATAAAGTTGTTGCTGTTATTTAAAAAACATAGAAGTATATGGTCTTTGATAATAAATAACAATTATAGTATGTTGGTATTATGAAAAAAGGTAAAATTCTATAATTGATAGAAAATAAAAGTATGTTGCTATTGTATGTAAAAATGATAATATGTTGCTATTGTGAATAAGAAAATTTAAGTTCATTCCATTTATAAGTGAAATATATGTTGGTATAATAGATATCAATGTTAATATATACTTTGTTTTTACTATTTTTGATGTTACTAATGTATGTATGTTTCTTTTAACATTTTTTTAGGTCCAGGAATTGGAAGAAGCTCATGCCGAATTGGCCCGACAAAATGGTGAAATGGCCAAAAGACAAGAACAAATGGAAAAACAAATGGCGGAAATGGTCGAGTTCATGAGACGATATGACACTAATAACCGTCCCGACAATCCATCCAATCCATCGAATGCTCCTTAGGTTATTTATTGTAAACGTTTGTACGGATATATTATCTTTTTGGTTTACACGATTGTTGAAACTTATGTTCTAAAGTGTAAACGTTTGTATGACTTTTAGATATATGGAATGAACTATGTTTTTTGTATTAGTTCTTTTTCTGCATTTTAGGCTAAATTTTTTGGTTTTTTTGTTTTTTTATTTTTCTACAGCTGCATTGTTCCTAGGAAATTCCTAGGAACTTCTGTCACGAACAAGTGTCACAAAAAGTTTCCTAAAGGTTCCACAAAAAAAATTTTCCTCGGAGATCCCTCAAAAATAATCCTTGGAAATTCGTCAGAAATAAAGTTCCTTGGAAATTCTTCGGAAATAAACTTCCTTGGAAATTCCTCGAAAATAAATTTCCTCGGAAATTCATCGGAAATAAACTTCCTCGGAAATCCGTCGGAAATAATCTTCCTTAGAAATTACTCGGAAATGATCTTCCTAGGAAATTCCTCGGAAACAAAATTCCTAGGAAAACCCTCAGTACTTACGACAAAACCATTTCCTAGGTAATGAGTCAGAAAGTTCCTCGGAAATCCCTTACAAAACATTTCCTAGGAGGGTTTTACCGACGCACAAGATTTTCTCGGCATTTCCTCGGAAACGCCGTTTTCCTAGGAATTTCTGAGGAAAGTGTCCCTCGGAAATAACGCTTTTTTTTAGTAGTGATATATATATATATATATATATATATATATATATATACCCTAATAAAAGAATCATTGGCTTGCCACATGTCTTTTCCTTCTTCCATTGTTTATAAAAGTTAAATTACTTTTATACCCTTAGCAATTATTCTTTGTATATTATCTGTTCCAAACTTACTTAAAATACCATTTTCATATCTTAAAGATTGTCATTGATTTTTTGCAATCGTAACTGACCATCAACATTAATCTACACATAATCAACAATTGATATGGAGTAATCTTCTCCGATTAATCTAAAGGTAATTGATATAAGTCCATTATGTTCTTAATTTTCTCAATTCCTTTCCTTATTTCTTCTCTTTCTCTCTTTCTCTCACCAAGCCCTAATGTTTGCACTGAATTTCAATTCCCAAACCTTCAGTCTTTTTCTCGCCAATCCCGAATGAATGCTAATCCGCATCCGCCACCATCACCACCACCATATTAATGAATGCTAATTTCTAAACATTCGGTCTTTCTCTCGCCAATCTCTATCCCTCTCCCTGTCTCTCTGTCTCTCTCAAGAGTTGATGATTTGATCTGATGAATACGATATCCTCAATATCTTCCCCAAAGTTGATCATTCTAAGGTATTCTTGATGTGATTTTATTCAAAAAAAAATTAACTAATTTAAGTTTGAGTATTAATCGCTTGTTGGATTATGTTCAATTTTAATTTGACCTAATTTTACTTTATTTTGGTGGTCTTATGAATATGATTTTTGGTCTGTGCGTTCTTATCTGTTGGCGATAGATATATCTCTAATCTATATACCAAATGCTTTTGTTTAACAACGTGTATTGTGTAGGGGTTGCTTGTAATACACAAAATTCATCCATGTTTTCCATTTGTCAAAGTAGAATTCACAGGATCTATTTGTTTAACTCGAATCAGAGACATTGCTCACAACATCTATTTCTTTTAACAGGTTGGATTTGGATACTAGAGTACAGGTTTTCACATGTTTTAATCTTTGTATTGTTATTGTTAAATTTAATCTATTTTTGTTATTGTAGTATGTATTGAATTTGGAGGAGTAAGATATTGCAAAGCAATTGAGAACAAACTCAATGAGGCTTGATAATCTTATCTATTAACTTATCCATTTCATTCCATTCAATTATTTTGTCATTCTATTTCATTCCATTCAACCAAACAAACCTTAAAGATTCATGTAACTGTCAAATATATCAAAAGCATCCATTCAGAACGACAAATTTGAACAAAATTTTGGACCTAAATCAATATTATCAATTTGTTTTTAATGATGATCACAATTAAATATGTAAAACTTTTGAAATTTTGAAAAAAAAAAACCTTTGCAATTTTTCATGAGCATATGAATGACATACGATTAACTTAATGTTCTAATATTTTCTATATAAGGTTGAAGCTGAAGTCAGGAAACAAAGAATGAATTATCTATAGAAAGTGAAGCTCAAGAAATAAAATTTATTTGGTTTATCTATAAAAAAGATTAAAAAATTGAATTAATATAATACTGCAAATATGTTGTATTTTGCTCAATAGATGAAAGAAAATATAACAATTTAATATGTTCAAATTTCCTATAATGTTTGCGTGAAATGATAATAAGAGGAGTTGGAAGTAAGGGAAAAAGATATAATTTATTTGGTTTATCTATTTTTGCTTATTTCTTAAAAATACTTATTAACAAAATAAAAGATCCAAAATTATTTGATAAAATAGGTATAGTAAATGATGAAACATGTGTTTTTAATACTGTAACGCTTCAAACTTTATAAAAAAATATAATGTTTTCATTAATAATTATTATTCTTATACTTTACATGTTATATTATTTTGTGACCCGTGGATTCCACGGGTTGTAACCTAGTTTATATATATATATATATATATATATATATATATATATATATATATATATCTTATTACTTTAATAAGCATTTACCCTAAAATGATGAATTTTAAGAGGTACAACCTCTTATACAATATGTACAATAACTTTATGCTTTAAAAAATCATGAATCTGTCAACGTTTGAAAAGATCAAATAGAACGATAAAATTTTGAATGGTTCAAAGTTTGACCAAGTACTACGGATATCCGATTGAATCGGTCTTCATGAAACCTAAAATACGCCGCCCATAACTTAGCCTCTACTACAACCACTCATCGCTACTGTTACAGGCTTCTGCAACCGCCACCATGATCTATACCCCAATCTCCTTAACGCCTCGTTCCCGAGTTTAACAAAAGAAAAGAAGAGAAGAGAAAATAAAGTCACGAGAGAAAAGAAGAGAACGGAAAGGAAAACAAAATTTTCTTTTGTGTTCCCGAGTTGGAGAGAAGTGGAAGGAAAATGAGTCATTTTGTTCTTTCTTTCCAAATCCTCCGAAATCAGAAGCAAAGTTAGGAAGGAAAGTGATCCTCTCATTTCCCTTCACTTCCTTCCACTTCTCTCCTTTAATGAAACTTGGAAACACCAATTTATTTTTATTTTCTTCTAATTTCCACTCATTTCCTTTCCTTTCTCTACTTAAGTTGAACTCGGGAACGGGTGTAAATGATGACATCTCTCTCTTTCTCTCTCTCTCTCTCTCTCACACACACACACACTCTCTCTCTCTCTCATATTTTCCCTCCAAACACGAATGTTGTTCTCCCCCTTCATATCTATGATCAGTTAACACCACCGCCTCTTACTTACCTAACCGGTGACCTCCACCACCACACACCGTCGTCTACACCACCATCATCAGTTTTTATCTATTTAATATCTTTTTGATTTATGTTTTAAATAGATTTTTAGGAATCCAATGAAGTCAGCAGCGCCATTACCACAGTCTTTTCCAGTCACCGCCCTCAGGTAAGATTTCACATAATCTCTATTTCACCTTTTTTCTTTCTCTTATCTTCTTTTATTGCAGTCACCATCGCACACCACCCTCTTCTCTCTAAGAAACCGAAGACACCCCAAATCTAAACCCTAGAAACCATAGAATATCAGACCATCTTCGTAGGGTAAAATATCATATATGTTGTTTCATGATCTAAAATATGTGAACTTGAAAATCTTTTAGGGGTTTTGATTTGCAGGTTGTTTTTTGGGTTTTCCCTGATGTCTGCCACCACCATCCAAGTAGGTAATTCTCAAATGATCATCCATTCTTTTTAATAGCCCACTCCTAACTTAAAACATTATTAAATTTTTGTGAAGGATTTTGTGCTAAGTTTTATGCTTTGACTAAGGATTTTGGGATTCTAACTACATGATTTCTAAGTTTTCATCCTCAAAGAAAATATTTAAAAAAAAACCAGGTTTGACCTTGGCAAATTGGCGGTGATAAACTAATTTATTTTCTATCTTTTTCATTTTTGTTGGTTTTCTGGGGATTATACATGTAACTATCAGTCTATCATTCACATTGATTATTGATACTCTTATGTGTACAAGGAAATTGCATATAAAGTGTTTGTAGAAATGCTTGAGAGAGAGCATAACAAGAGGCGAGTATAAGCTCTACAAAATCTTTCTTTATGCTCTTTTTTTTTTTATAGAAATCTATTCTTGATTGCGTCTATAGTTCTTATTATATGGCATTATCAATTTTAAGACAGTGCATATGTATGGAAACATTCTCGCTTAAGAACATTTTTCAAGCATGTATGGAAGTACCTTTTATTTTTTAATTATTTAGCAGCATGTTTCCTTCTTTTCCCCCTATATTATTGTTCTTTTGCTCTGTACTTTAATTATTAAAACATTGATGTTAAGATCTGGGAAGATTTGATGTGGGTTTTGTTTATTTAATTGATTTATTTTGTGGGTTTTGCTTATTTCATCATTTGTTTTATGGGTTTGATTGCAGGTTTGAAACAAAGATCTTGAACTCAAAGATGGTTGTATATGTCTGGTGGTTGTCGAGGCCAACAAAAATAATAACCCTAAATATTACACACTAAAATAGTGTATAGTGGTAAAGGGGTCGAATCCATGAAGATCGGTTCAATTTATAACTCTATGAAAAATCTCTTTGTAAAAATACTTATAAAATAACAATAAAAATAAAAATGGGGGGTTTTGGTGTTTTGAAATACTTGAAACAAACTAGAATTAACTATGATTTAAATAGACAATTTCAACAAAAATAAGGGTGTGATGTAAAATCAATAAGGGAAAGATGTTTGACTTAAAGTTTCCTCACTTTGACTTTTGATGAACATATCATTAGAATCCAATGGTGCAATACTTTGATTTAAATCCTTAATTTGGCTATAGCAATCGAAGGAGCTTGAGATTACCTAGACTTTTCTTAATTGTTGAAATGGCTAGAGAAGCTCATAGTAATTTCCTTAGTCAAAGTCACTAATTCCAAATAGCATGTAATTAGTGAAAGTCAACTAGCATTAAGAACCAAAAAATCACCAAATCCAAGAGGAGTCAATTGCTTTCACTACCATGTTGGAGAAAATGTTTTTATGATTGTGTGAAGCAAAAACAACACAAAAATCATTTGTTGCTTGCTAATTTGAGGATCCTTTACTTAATCATGAAATTAGCCAACTAATCACCACAAACACATTTAAACTCATGAATAAAAACATACTAGTAGTGATAATATGATAAAACAAAAAACATTTCCATAAAGATTTAAGAACAAGTTCATTGATTCTTCAACATCCAACAAAAGTTCAAAGGATTCAGCAAGAAGTCAACCAAGATTAGTTTAGCCAATCATGACTAAACTCAAAGAAACAAAGTTTGAGGTGATTGTACCAAACATTAAACAAGAATCAAGATGTAAAAAGATGATGTTCTTCAACTGTTCTTGGCCTTCAAAAGTCTTCAAAACTCCAGAGAGAATCTCCAAAAATCGGATGTCCAAGAGTATCCGAAAGATAGGCACCAACCTTTCCCATATAGCTTAAAAGATGAATTCCCGGAAATGCCCCTGCAGGGCCTTGCGCGACCCGCATGCTGCTGTGCGGGTGGGTTGCGCGGGTGGTGCCTGGCATGGGCTTTTTTTGAGTTTTTAGGCCTCCAAAGCATATCCCACTAGCCCAGATCGAGTCCAATCACCTCCTAGCCCATTTTATTCTAGTTTTTCTTCATTTTCAGCCCAATTTGACCTCTCCAAATCCTCCAAAACTCGTGCACTCGCCCGATTAACAATCTACGCACGCTTGTATAAACTCCCACATCTTGCAAATTTAAAGTTTATTTCTCTCCAAGCCTTCAAATAATCATCAAGCTCGCTCCATGCATCATCTCCACAATCACCAAGCCTAACATCCTTTTTGTCTACCAAATCCCATCGCTTCCCATACGTCCCGAACACTCCCGCTCCGCTAGACCCGAAAACCTGCAATTATGCTCACAAGATTCGAAAGTATCCGAAATAGTCATAAAATAACAAAAAGGAAAATATGCATGGAAATTATCTAAATTATGAATGAAATATGCTAAAATAAACTATAAAAAGAAGTAAACAAAACAAACTATCAAATCACCCCAAACTTAAACCTTACTTGTTCTCAAGTAAGACAAGACTAAAATGAACTCGGGATGAACTATCCTAAGGAAAGTAAAAAGAATGGACAGAACCGCGGAACCTGATAACCGTTAGTCAACATGGTCAGAATTGATCTTGCTATTACCTCACAAAATTTTCATCCGATAACAATGGAACCATAAACCACAGCCAGGACAACTCCTTTAGGTGAGTAAGGAGGGATGAGCAGTCGCAGCCTTAATGGAACATGCATACAATGAAGAACATCTGTAGTAGGGAGAAAGCAGTTGGATGGGCTCGGGTGGAGCTCTTTTTTAAATGTACACTCTGATCTCACGTCTGCCGGTTTCTCTCATGTGTAACTAGGTTTAATCGCTCGGGCACCGTTGTAGGAATCGACTCACTTGGTGTTGGCCCAAACCTCCCGTAGTATCTGACTCGACAGCCTCCTAACATCACCAATTTGCAAAAAACAACTCGATCTAAATACAATGAATCAAACCTATACAAATGAATATCAAACGCCGGGTGACCAAAATGTTGGAAAATTTTGTTCAATAATTGAACCGGTCACCCTTCTCAGATTTCTGCAGCTGGGAATTGCCTGCCCTTTTTTTTTTTTACCATACTTGAAGGTAATGTAATAACAATCGAAATTTTTAACAAGATAACCCTTTGACTCAAAATTTGGTTCCTAAAGTGTGTAAGTGGAACCGAAAGGGTAGTAATATAATCCGAATGGTCTAAGCGAGAAAATGACAATGTGTGGAGCATAAAGATATAATGTAAGCTCCTTTTCAAACTTGTGATTTTTTTTTCAAAAATAATGAAAATGTCCACATGCGGACTAAAAGACTTCTCTAAAATCCTAAGAAAATCGCAAAAAGATATGGTGATGTAAAGAGACCGGATATGGATTCTACTCGGGGACAAGCACTAGTGTTTCATCCTAATGGTTCAAACATGATCAAGTGTGATCCTCTCGGCGGTAATGACCGCAAGGCTAAGACATCCATTGCTATAGTATATCCTACAGTCATTAGTATTGTATGCATAATTCTTCATGAAAACTACCTGGCCATGATCACTTACCCCTTTAAGTTTCCAGCATCTGATCCCAAGTATGAAGTCCCAAATTGCAGCTAGTGGTCCCGGTTCGATGGGTGAGATAACAACAAGATCCTGGACCAATAATGATACAATAACTATGAACCTATTCCATGGCATCCAAGGGGGTGAGAATAAACAGACAACAAAAATGCATGAATGTTAATGCCCTAAGCTAAATGTTATGCAAAAATATAAAAGGTGAAAAAAAAGAAAATAAAATCTTTTTGGAATTTTATATAAATAAGAGAAAGAAAAAAATGAATGAAAATTAGCTTAAAACTAAAATGTTATGCAACCTAGTTAAAAATGCATGAAAAAGTAAAAGATAAGGGAAATTCCCCACCCCAAGCTTAAGAACAAGCATTGTCCTCAATGCTTAAGGAAAGGGCGGAAATGACCTAAATCGGAGGGTCGGGCGGCGGGAAATGCCCGTGGCGATAGTGGTAGTCCCACATATCCTGGATCTGGCGGGAAGTGTGAGGGAAGGACTGCTCCAATCGATCAACACGGCTTGCCACATCTTGGATGGCTCTCGTATTCTCTTGCGTTTGGGTGTCGATGCGCTGCACCGTGGAGAACATTGTGGCAAATTGGTCAAAGAACGTAGGGGGGAAATATGATGGGACTTCGTGTCCCCCCTGCTGATGCGGCTGGTCAAAACGTTGTGGAGGGCCTGGAAGTGGTCATGCTGAAGCATCGACTGCAGCATCGAAGGCTGGTCAAAATGGTCCTCAGCTTCGGGCATCTCGTTGTCTTCTTCGTCATCTTCTTCCTCTTGTTCCTCTACTTCGTCACCCTCATCATCACTGAATTCTGGAAATACACATGCTTGGGTCAACTGTTCTGGAGGAAGCCAAGTGTCGGGGTCGTCTGTGTCGAATGAAGAACCGATCCAACTTGGCAGGATGTAAACTGGGGCTTTGTCGGAGTCTAACCAACTGTACGTCCGGGTTCCCCGATCGTGCAACATCTCCATCCGGATGAGAGCGTCATAGTCTAGCAGGAATTTCGGTGGGGTGTCGACAGGTATGTATTCGGGAGCCGGGAAGTCTAGGCCGACGACTCGACCTATGATCGTGATAAATCCCTCGATGAAAATTCCCCCCATGGAATGCTAGCGTATGGAGTTGCATTTGTCTAAAAACAAGCTTGAAAAACTGTGGGGGGGTGGACGCCTCATGCTTCGGAGGAAAAATAACTCACATCTGTTGATTTGACCGGGCTCGAGACGCCCGAAGATGCTTGTCGTGAGAACTCGATGAGCAATTCGCCAGCAGGGATGAACAATGTGCTTGGCACGCTATCGGCTCGGGTTGAAGGTAGTGAGACTGGAAATATGCATCCAAAAGCGTGCATCCGGGTTACGTAGAAAATTGTGGTACTCTTGATTTTGGGAGCTGATGCGGAATGGATCATCTATACCCATGATGGAATCAAGCTCTTCGTATGTGAGCCTATGATGCTCCCGTTTCAACTGGAATGTGAGGACTCCCGCTGCATCATCTCGTGCATATGTGCTAAGAAATTCCATTGTGGGTTCCTCGTAAGTTGAAGAAAACCACGCCAACCCAGTTGTAGGAACAAATTGTATATGCCATCATGCACCCCAAGCTTTTTCACGGACTTTCTATGGTAGAATTTTGTCGGCCGGATTGTGCGAACCCGAAGGTTGGAGCGATAGGTTTTGATTTTAGCATTTGTAAGGGAAGGATCGCTTCCCTCTTCTCCTCTTTTTTTCCGTTTACCGGCTGCTTTGCGTGATGGACCGACGACATCCTTTTGCGAGTTAGGATCGATCGATGATCCATGGGTGTGTGTCCGAGTTGCGGTTTTGCCCATTTTCAAAACCTACAATATCAAAAACAATTTCGCCAACGTAATCCCTCACCTCACCACTCTCAAATCAATGCAACTATCTTTAAACCGAACAAAAAAATTCCAAGAAATAATGGCACCCAACTTTTGACAATTTAAAATGGTTTCGACAACACCATTCTCAAATTAATGTTTCCAAATAAACCGGGCAACAACTAACGATCCTAGACAATTTTCAAAGCATAATTGGATGCAATTATCGAATTGGAACAATGCAATGTGATAAAAACCAAGGAAAGAAGATACCCGAATTGTCCCAAAATTGAACTTGAACCCAGAATCCGCTACCGTGCACCCTAAGCTTTGTGGTTATTCGTGGGGTGCCAAAATGCAAGACTTGTTCACTGAAGGAATATTTTCAACTTGATTTGTGTGAAAAATCCGCGGCTCGTGGTGGCTCAGAAATTCTGGGAAAATTTTTGGTGAGATTTTGAAGTTTTGTTCGGTTAGATGTAAAGAGCTTGGAAAAATAAACACTTTGGTGGTGTCGGAATTGTGAGAGGTGGCCGGAGTTGGCCGGAAAATGGCTGGAAAGCGGCGAGTTGGGTGGTGGTGGCGCCCCTAAACCCGACAATGGATCGGAGTAAATTTCGGGTAGGGTTTGTAGAGCACGAAAAATGGTGAAGAATTGCGGTGGTCTTGTCGGATTCCGACCGATGGAACTCCGGGAAATCGAATTTTAGTAAAAAGTGGGTTTATGTGTTCTTGAGAGTTTGAGAGAGAATGGTGGGTGTTTGAGAGAATGAAATGAAGAAGAAGAGTTGCTGGAGGTTTTCAATCCATATTCAAGTGTGGTCAACACTCGGTCAACATTGGTCAACTCATTAAACCACATGGTCAACGAAAGTCAAAGCTGGTCAACAAAATAAGGGTTGGTCGTCAAGGCAGCACGCGGGTCACGTAGATGGGGCACGCGGGTCGCGCAGATCATGCAGTTATGGGTCTGATTTGTGTCGCGAGTTGAAGGCCGGCCACGCACACCAGCTGCGCACCCGTGCGCGGGTCGCGCAACATCCTGCTCCCGGTTCTCGATTTTTCTTCGTTTTCTTCCGTTTCTTCACTAGTTCTTGATTCGGAAGGCCCCAAACACCTATAAAATCTTGATTTCTTCAAAAATTACTTCAAAAGACGCATCAAAACATTTTTAAAACTTCTTTATTCGAACGTAGAAACATGAAAACATAAAGCTTTCCAAAAATGCCCCTCTTTAACGTCTTAGGCGAGACGTCGTTCTAGCTTGGTTCAACACACCGGGACATCCAAGTGGATGATTTCAATAACACTTGCATTAAAACCTTCATAGAATGGCTTTAATCAGTGCCCATTGACTTTGAAAATTTGTCCCGTTTCTTCACTTTGGATTTCGACCGCTCCATGGTCAAAAGTCTTTATTACAACAAATGGGCCAATCCAACTTGATCTTAATTTGCCCGGGAATAACTTCAATCGTGAATGGTAAAGTAAAACCCTATGCCCCAGTTCAAAATTCTTCCGGGTGATGGACTTGTCGTGGAAGAGCTTCGTTTTTTCCTTGTAAATTCTCGAGTTTTCATAAGAGTCATTCCTCAATTCTTCTAACTCTTGAAGTTGAAGCTTTCTATGTCTTCCCGCCTCATCAATACTGAAATTGCATTTTTTGACCTCCCAAAATGCACGGTGCTCTAACTCGATGGGAAGATGACAAGATTTTCCAAAAACCAGTCTGAAGGGCGACATTCCTATCGGGGTCTTATAAGCAGTCTGATAGGCCCATAAGGCATCATCAAGTCTCAAACTCCAATCCTTCTTTGTCGGATTCACTGTTTTCTCTAGAATAGACTTCACTTCATGATTCGAGACCTCCGCTTGACCATTCGTTTGAGGGTGGTTGGCGGTAGAGACACGATGGGTTACGTTGTACTTCTTCAATAGAGCCTCCATCATTTTGTTGCAAAAGTGCGTCCCTCTATCACTAATCACAGCCCTAGGCATACCAAATCTTGTAAAAACATTAGAATTTAAAAACTCGATAACCGTTTTGGCATCGTCCGATCTTAAGGCTTTGGCTTCAACCCATTTAGAAACATAGTCAACCGCGAGTAAAATATAAACGTTGCCAAATGAGACCGGAAATGGGCCCATGAAATCAATCCCCCATACGTCAAAAATTTCACAAACAAGGATTGGATTTTGGGGAATTTGGTTCTTTTGCAAAATGTTTCCCGTCCTTTGGCACCGCTCACAACTTTTGCAAAACATATAACAATCGCGTGACATGGTTGGCCAAAATAATCCACACTCAAGGACCTTTCTCAAAGCCCGGCTAGGTCCGAAGTGTCCCCACAAGCAAATTCATGACAGAATTGCAAAATGGATTGGTGCTCTTGTTGGGGTACACATCGCCTAATGATTTGATCGGGACAATGTTTCCACAAATAAGGTTCATCCCACACATAGTATTTTTCATCACTTTTCAACTTGTCTTTTTGAGCACGTGTGAATGTGTCGGGATACCTTTTTGTGACCAAAAAGTTAACGATATCGGCATACCAAGGAATAGATATAGTAAGGGAAAAGAGATGCTCATCCGGAAACTCGTCCCGCAATGGGGGAGGAGTTTCATTTTGAAGTGATCTGGCTTAGATGATCGGCAACGAGGTTCTCACATCCGCTTTTGTCCCAGATTTCCTAGTCAAATTCTTGTAACAGTAGGATCCACCGGATGAGTCTTGACTTTGCATATTTCTTCTTCATCAAGTACTTAAGTGTTTTGTGATCCGAATACACTATGACCTTGGTACCAAGTAGGTATTGTCTAAATTTCTCCAAGGCGAACACTATGGCCAATAGCTCATTCTCCGTGGTAGAGTAGTTGCTTTGAGCATTGTCTAGTGTCCTTGATGCATAATAGATCATGTGGGAGGCCCTCCAATTCTTTTCACCCAAAACGGCGCCTATCGCATAGTTGCTTTCATCACACATGATCTCAAAGGGGAGATCCCAATTTGGTGCTTGCATGATGGGAGCGGATGTAAGCAACTCTTTGAGCTTGTCAAAAGCTTCTTTGCACGCCTCATTGAACTCGAAATCGACCTCCTTTTGCAAGAGTTGGCACATTGGTCTTGTTATCTTTGAAAAATCCTTGATGAACCTTCGGTAGAAACCTGCATGGCCCAAAAAAGAACGAACTTCCCGAACACAAGTCGGGTAAGGTAAGCTTTGAATAACATCAATTTTGGCCTTATCTACCTCAATTCCTTTTTTAGACACAATGTGACCCAAAATGATACCTTGACTCACCATGAAATGACATTTCTCAAAATTCAAAACTAAGTTTGTTTCAATGCATCTCTTTAAATTTTTTTTGAGATTGGTCAAACATTCTTGAAAAGAGTTGCCATATACCGTGAAATCATCCATAAAAACCTCAATTATGTTTTCAACATATTCCGAAAAGATACTAACCATACAACGTTGGAAAGTGGCCGGGGCGTTACACAATCCAAATGGCATTCTCTGTTATGCAAAAGTACCAAATGGACATGTAAATGTCTTTTCTTGGTCTTCCGGTGCCATTGGGATTTGGTGAAAACCGGAATACCCGTCTAGACAACAATAATGGGATTTCCCTGCCAACCTTTCTAACATTTGGTCGATGAAAGGCAATGGAAAATGATCTTTTCGTGTGCGTGCATTGAGTTTGCGGTAGTCAATACATACTCACCCGTTTTGCACACGGGTGGGGACCATCATACCTTTGTTGTTTTCGACCACCGTGATTCCCGTCTTCTTTGGAACGACTTGCACCGGGCTCACCCACTTGCTATCCGAGATTGGATAGATCATCCCCACATCTAGGAGCTTCAAATTCTCTTTCTTGACAACTTCCATCATTGGAGGGTTCAACCTTCTTTGTGTGTCCCGACTTGGCTTGCATTCATCCTCCATTAAGATCTTGTGCATACAAGTGGAGGGACTCAATCCTTTAGTTTCCGCAATCGTCCAACCCATGGCTTCTTTATGCTCCTTCAACACCTTGATGAGTTGTTCTTCTTCAAATTCGGTTAAGTGAGTTGAAATGATAACTGGAAGGGTTTCATTCTTTCCCAAGTAGGCATACTTCAAGTGTTGAGGTAAGACCTTCAATTCCAATTCAGGTGGTTGAACAAGGGATGGAGGCAATTTTGTATGAGTTGGGGGCAATTCAATTTGCTTGACATCTAATCTTGTGGATTTCTTCATCTCCATTTTATTTACCAACTTCTCAACTTCCGGATCCAAATAATAAAGCTTTAATTGCTCGGCTAGCTTCCCACAATCGAATCATTTGCTTAAGATCATCTCCAACATATCACCGTTAGATAACTCAAACAATTCTTGAGTAATTGGCTCAACAACATCAACAAAGTACAAAGATGAAACATCACTAGGATATCTCATGGCATCATAAATATTAAAACTTATTATTTCACCATCAAACTCCATTGTCAAACTTCCCGCATACACATCGATCTTCGTCCTAGTCGTCTTCAAAAACGGTCTCCCAAGCAAGATTAGAGCCGATTTGGAGGACACTTGCTCATCTAGATCAATCACATAGAAATCCGTCGGGAAGACCAATTGGTTCACTTGCACTAGGACATCTTCCAAAACACCTCTAGGAAAGACACTTGATTTATCCGCAAGAGAGATTATGACACCGGTTTCACTTAAGGGTCCGACATTTAATGATTCATACACAGAATAGGGCGTGACATTGATAGAGGCACCAAGATCAAGCATAGAACTACTAAAAGTGAAATCTCCAATCTTGCAAGGAATCGTGAACATTCCAGGATCTTTGCACTTGGGTGGAAGTTTCCTTTGTAAAACCGCGGATGCATTTTCATTCATCAAAATTTTCTCATTTCCCTTCAACTTCCTCTTGTTGGTACAAAGTTCTTTCAAGACCTTTGCATATCTCAGGATTTGCTTGATTGCATCAAGTAAAGGGATGTTTACTTCCACCTTTCAGAAGGTGTCCAAAATCTCTTTCTCCTTCATATTCTTCTTTGAAGTTGCAAGTCGGGAGGGGAACGGTGGTTGAGTGGCTATTGGTGTTACTAGAGGGGTAGTCTTCTTTGGAACTCCGGCTTGTGCATCATTCTTGATTATAGGTTCTTCAATGGGAATGATCTCTATTTCTTCCTCTTCTTCCCTTGGCTTCTTCTTTGAACCACTTTCTCCGGGTTGTTTGCCACTTCTCAAGGTCACCACATTGACATTTGGGTTCTTTTCGGTTTGAGAAGGGAGTTTACCACGGGATTCCAACTTGCTTATGGATGTAACTATATCTCCCATTTGTGCTTCAAGGTTGGAGATACTAGTCCTTGTCTCTTTTTGGAATTGTTGGGTACTAGTGGCTAGAGATTTGACAATGTCTTCAAGAGACATTCCGGAGCTACTTGGTTGAGATTGAGGAGGTTGTTGATGATGATATGGAGGGTGCGGTTTGGGTTGATAGTGTGGTTGTTGATGTTGGTAATGAGGTTGTGGTGGTGGATAGGATGGTCTAACCAATGCATTTTGAGGCAATGGTCTTGGGTTGTAGCTCATGTTGGGATTTGGCTTCCAACTTGAATTATATGCATTTTGGTAACCGGATGACTTGTTGTGATAGTTTTGGAACTCTCCTGTGGCGTTCACATGCTCTGCATCTTCTTGAAGGATGGGACACATATCCGTAGGATGTCCCATCGTTGCACATATTCCACAAACCATCACTTGTGGAGTTTGTCCCATGGCTAGACTTTGGACAACAGAGGTTAGATCTTTGATTTGAGACTCAAGATTTGATGTTCCCACTTCATTGACTTTGTGTTGTGTGTCTCTTTTCATATCTTGGCGAGGGCCAAAATGTTGTGAATTTGCGGCTATGGTGTTGAAAAGTTGTCTTGTTTGTTGTGGGGTTTTACTAAAGACATCTCCACCACTTGAGGTATCAATTAGTCTTCTCTCTATTGGCAACAATCCCTCATAGAAGTGTTGAATGAGGATTTGTTCCGGAATTTGGTGTTGTGGGCAACTATAGCACAAGTTGTTGAACCTCTCCCAATAATCATGGAAAGTCTCATTTTGACCTTGGCGTATTCCACAAATCTCATTTCTAAGACTTGAGACTCTTGAAGCAGGATAGAATTTATCAAGGAAAGCTCTTGCCATGTCGGTCCATGAGTTGATCGACCCCGTTGGAAGATAGAATAACCAATCTTTTGCTCTATCGGCCAATGAAAAGGGGAATGCCCTTAGCTTGATTTGGTCATCGGTTGACCCTTGTGGCTTCATACTAGTGCAAATAATGTGGAACATCTTCAAGTGCTTATGCGGGTCTTCTTTCTCCAATCCATGAAAAGTTGGGAGATGATGGACTAAACTTGACTTCAATTCCGAACCTCCTTCAAAAACCGGGTAATTGATACCGGTTGGAGTTTGTGTAACATCGGTCTCCATCATTTGCCTCAAGGTTCTCTCGGGAACTTCTCCTCCGTCCGCCATTGCAATTGGTTCAATAATGGGCGGATTTTGTTGTAGGGGTGGTGTTTCGGGAATTTCTTGGCGAGGGTCGGGACTAGAATCGGGTTCTATATCACTTAATGAAGCGGTTTCAACCTCCGGGTCCCCGTGGGGGTTAGAAGTTTGACAACGTTCAACTCTTTTTTCCTTCGCCAAATGCCTTGCTTCTTTTTCAATTTATGGGTTGTAAATCAAGTCACCTGTACGCTGAGATCTGGGCATAGAGAAACAAATTGATTAAAAATAAACCAATCCCTGGCAACGGCGCCAAAAATTTGGTGGTTGTCGAGGCCAACAAAAATAATAACCCTAAATATTACACACTAAAATAGTGTATAGTGGTAAAGGGGTCGAATCCACGAAGATTGGTTCAATTTATAACTCTATGAAAAATCTCTTTGTAAAAATACTTGTAAAATAACAATAAAAATAAAATGGGGGGGGGGGGGGGGTTTGGTGTTTTGAAATACTTGAAACAAAGTAGAATTAACTATGATTTAAATAGACAATTTCAATAAAAATAAGGGTGTGATGTAAAATCAATAAGGGAAAGATGGTTGACTTAAAGTTTCTTTACTTTGACTTTTGATGAACATATCATTAGAATCCAATGGTGCAATACTTTGATTTAAATCCTTAATTTGGCTATAGCAATCCAAGGAGCTTGAGATTACCTAGACTTTTCTTAATTGTTGAAATGGCTAGAGAAGCTCATAGTAATTTCCTTAGTCAAAGTCACTAATTCCAAATAGCATGTAATTAGTGAAAGTCAACTAGCATTAAGAACCAAAAAATCACCAAATCCAAGAGGAGTCAATTGCTTTCACTACCATGTTGGAGAAAATGTTTTTATGATTGTGTGAAGCAAAAACAACACAAAAATCATTTGTTGCTTGCTAATTTGAGGATCCTTTACTTAATCATGAAATTAGCCAACTAATCACCACAAACACATTTAAACTCATGAATAAAAACATACTAGTAGTGATAATATGATAAAACACAAAACATTTCCATAAAGATTTAAGAACAAGTTCATTGATTCTTCAACATCCAACAAAAGTTCAAAGGATTCAGCAATAAGTCAACCAAGATTAGTTTAGCCAATCATGACTAAACTCAAAGAAACAAAGTTTGAGGTGATTGTACCAAACATTAAACAAGAATCAAGATGTAAAAAGATGATGTTCTTCAACTGTTCTTGGCCTTCAAAAGTCTTCAAAACTCCAGAGAGAATCTCCAAAAATCGGATGTCCAAGAGTATCCGAAAGATAGGCACCAACCTTTCCCATATAGCTTAAAAGATGAATTCCCGGAAATGCCCCTTAAGAGGCCTTGCGCGACCCGCGTGCTGCTGCGCGGGTGGGTTGCACGGGTGGTGCCTGGCATGGGCTTTTTTTGAGTTTTTGGGCCTCCAAAGCATATCCCACTAGCCCAGTTCGAGTCCAATCACCTCCTAGCCCATTTTCTTCAAGTTTTTCTTCATTTTCAGCCCAATTTGACCTCTCCAAATCCTCCAAAACTCGTGCACTCGCCCGATTAACAATCTACACACGCTTGAATAAACTCCCTCATCTTGCAAATTTAAAGTTTATTTCTCTCCAAGCCTTCAAATAATCATCAAGCTCGCTCCATGCATCATCTCCACAATCACCAAGTCTAACATCCTTTTTGTCTACCAAATCCCATCGCTTCCCATATGTCCCGAACACTCCCGCTCCGCTAGACCCGAAAACCTGCAAATATGCTCACAAGATTCGAAAGTACCCGAAATAGTCATAAAATAACAAAAAGGAAAATATGCATGGAAATTATCTAAATTATGAATGAAATATGCTAAAATAAACTATAAAAAGAAGTAAACAAAACAAACTATCAATGTCGTCATAGTGGATAAATGGAAGTGGTTTCTTGTCATTGGAAGCCCATGGGACATGTATTTCTGGGGTATTACAAGGTAGGCACTAAATTTTTTTTTCTTTTTGATTTTAACTATGTCCTTTGCCAGTTAGGTGTTTTTGAACTAATTGGTTAACATAATCTTCCATCTAATTGGTTGTTTATGTAATTTTAACTGTTTGTGCTTGTAGAAGTGAAAGTGGAAAACATTTTTGATAGTATCTCCATTCAAATAATCAACCATGTAAACAAAAAACTTTATTTTCAATTTCTTTATCTTCTTTTGAATATTGGCTTGTGATTATTTTGCAGATTGGTACAATGGTCCTCAAATAGTGATTGTTGGTTGCCATAACCAATACGATATACTGTATGAGAAAATGATAGATGTGGTTATGGAGTATGATAGTCAGAACCATACACCAAGAGGGTAAATACCTGAATATGTTGATGTTTGTAAAGGCTGTCGATCAACCTACTTATAGTAATCATTGCTTGAAAGGTTGCTAACTATATTAGTTGAGACAAGGTTCCCCTGGTGCCATGATTTTAACAATCATAGTTGAATCGGATTTGAGGTAAAAAGTTATTAACACAATCATGACATGTAGAAATCAACAGGATTGTAGTTTTCATTGAAACGGGTGAAAGATCTTTATATTTCATGTTGGGTAAGCTTTCAAAGTTTAATGTCATAATAAGAAAAATAAAAGTACAATACTATATATGGATAAAGTTTTCTAAATTATAAAAAATGAAGTTAAAGATTGTAATATAAATAAATAAAAGTAGGATGCTATTACACAAATATAAATAAAAATATATTGTTATTTCTTGTAGTTATATACTTAACTGATTCATTTATAATCGTTAGCATTAATCACAACTTTATATAATTTTCATCCTTTTAAATAAAATAATCATTTTGTCTAAATTTTTAGGCGTCTTTTGTGTACCATCGGCAAAAGTTGAGCAAGAAGTATTGGAATAGTATTACTTAAATCCGAAAAATGTTGACCCTTACTGAAGGGTATATATGTCTTTATGGTTCCTTCTCCTGTATATAGAAACATCCCATGTGTTCCACTTTTTTAACTTTTTTGATCCTTCTACTATCATATCAATAAACTAATAATGATTTCATTTTTTTTATTTGTTAGTAAATATTATGAAGGAAAGGGCAAAACAACATTCTACGCACATGGAGATGTGCTTATTCTGTTATTAACATTAGAGAGGCTTACATGAATTATTAACAGGTTGAAACATATATGTTTATAGTAGTGATGAAAGTTTATTCGTATAAATTATGTAAGATGAAAGCAGAATGAAAGATAATTGAAATTTTATGAAAGTCGTGTTTTAGAACTTTGAGACTTTTATGCCTTCACTGAATAATTTCTATTTGTATAAACTCTTTTTTATGTAAATTTTTCTTTAAAAATATTTTTGTTTTCTTTTTTCATCAATGATTGAGTTAATTTTTGTATAAAAAGTATCGATTATAACCAATTTATTTTTAATTTTAAAAAATATATGATTGTCTCTTAAAAAAAGAGATATGTTGATAAGGCCGCAAGCTACTAGAAAAATAGAAATTGCTTCTTTCTATTATTTTGTTTTTTTTTTCATTGTTAAAATAAGTGTCATTGACTACTGCAAAATCAAAAAGAAAGTAGTAAAAGTAAATCAGATTTTGTGTACTTGATTTGATAATCTACAAAATTAAGAAAACCAACATAAGTGAGATTTTGTTGTACATAATAACATACAAAATTAAAAGTTGAAGAGTAAATGAAAATTTATTGTGATTGTAATCTACAAAAAAAGAAAAAATAAATAAAGTAGTTGAAATTTTATGTACTTTAAATGAACAAATGGTTTGGCAAAATATTTAACACACACGTATTAATTTTAAGATGTTAGTCTTCTATCTAATTATTCGATTTTGTTTTCTTTAATCAATTATTAGAAAAAATATAAACTATGCATATTAGTCTCCAATTTTTAAAATACAAGCTATCGATTTATACTAAACTTTTAAATAACTAATTTATCTTCTGAAACTTTCATTTTGAATTTTAGTTTTTTTAATGACTAAAAATATCAAAATATCAAATATACATCCACAATTTCAACATTTATATATTTATTTTCTTAGAATATATAAATATTTGAATAGTTTTTTTTAATATGACTAAAAATCTAAAGGTTCTAAATAACTTAAGGGGTGTCGGTAAAGTAAGCCTCAAGTTTTAGAAGAGATTTCGAGTTACTATGTTTTTCAAGTCTTGTGAACAAAACTATTTTTTGTTTAAGTAATTTTATTTTAAGCGCCCTTATTTTTTAATATGACATGTTTGTAAATCAAACTAATCACTAAATTGTAAATAATTATTGTCCGACAAAAAGAAACTAATTGCCCTAACAAATTATTTGCACCCGTCGTTTTGCGCAGATAAACGGCTAGTGTATATATATATATATATATATATATATATATATATATATATATATATATAGGTTCAGGTTCATTTGAGATCATTCTAATTTTGTGAGACCGTGAGACCAAATCTAAAAATAATTTTAAAATGCAAAATAAATGGAAAAATCCAAATATTCTTTTTTTAAATATTATATTTGGAACTTGGATTAACTAAAAAAATAAAAAAAAAATCCCGTTTTTTTTTAAAAAAAATACGTGAAATATTCTAAATAGAATATTACACTGACATATTTTAAAAAATAATTTTAAAATGCAAAATAAATGGAAAAATCTAAAAATTCTTTTTTTAAATATTATTTTCGGAACTTGAATTAACTAAAAAAAATAAAAAAATAAAAAAAAATTCTATTTTTTTGAAAAATACATGAAATATTCTAAATAGAATATTACACTGTACATATTCTAAAAATAATTTTAAAATGCAAAATAAATGGAAAAATCAAAAATTCTTTTTTTAAATATTATTTTCGTAACTTGAATTAACTAAAAAAAAATAAAAAATAAATAAATAAAATAAAAAAATGCGTCTCACGGTCTCACAAAATTAGACCGTCTCATATGAACCTAACCCTATATATATATATATATATATATATATATATATATATATATATATATATATATATATATATATATATATTCGAATCACGTAGTACAATCAAATTTGTTCAGTTATTTGATTTTGTTTTTATCCTAATAAAAAAAAAAATTCTAATTTCATCCCTGATTTGAAGAAAATTTATATAAATGCTGTTTATAAAATAAAATAGTTTTGTGACATCTTTACTTATGGCGTTCTCTTTTCCTAATCTTTCCGTATGTTGAACTTCATAATTAATTGTTGAATAGGAAAGATAATGTTATCCGGACCACTTTCACTTCACATGCTAGCTTGTAGATTAGATAGCTAACCAAAGTGTTGGAAACTAGTCTCTATATTTCCCCATTTTCAACTCTCATAAATACGCGTAATCAATATTACTAAACTTTGATATCGCGTAATCAATAATATTACTAATCTTTGATATCTTTTGCATTACGAAACATATACGATAATAGGATATTTGTATATGTGAACACGGATGCAGACATATTGAGCTTGAAAATAATTGTACCATATATAGACAAAAGTTAAAATCAAGAAATTTCCAAACATATCAAAATAAATACCTATCTATAAAATACTTTGTTGACATAAATCAACACATTTTATTTATTTATATTTAAAGAAAACACTTGAATACATTACATATCAAATATTATTCTCAATCTCATGACCTTAGAAAAAAATGTGTTTTATCCTTTATTGTTTTAAGTTTTTGCTTTGTTTGTCGGATTGAAGTAAAAGACACAGGGAGGTAGGAAGAGGGATGTCTAACAAAGATGAAGATTATATAGTAACAGTTAGAATTAATGGATTTAAAGGACTTGTAAGAACAATTAATGTCTGATTTTTTTTATATGAAAATTATCAAGTTTTAAATTTATAAATCATAATCTATCGCAATTAAACCAACACACATAACAAGAAGTGTACATGATCATGTAGTAGTATAGTTTTAGTAAGATTAAGTGATGAAATCATGTAGAATAAGATTTAGTTTAGATAATTCAAATGTTAGTTAACTATAAACAATAAATTTAAAGAGAGGGTTTTGTTTAAATGCAATTAAAACTAATTATAAGAAAACAAAACTAGAGAATAAATTTAGAGACAAAAGAGAACAAGACGTTTTCACACAGATTCGATTTCACCTTCAAATATGGTGAATTTTGTCACAACTAGCATTTTTAGCTATGAAATTCTACTCTCATGTAAACAAAATCTATTATAAGACATACACTCTAAGTGAATATCATATTCTATGCTTAATCGAAATCATCCATTTAATCAAACTTCACTCAGGAAGCCCATAACCTAATACAATGCATCTCACATAGTCAACTATGAGTTGAAATCCCTAAACGTCTCGGTTCAAGTTTATTATAGACTTGGATTTTCTTATTGGGCATAATGGACCAATAAACATTCAATTCGACGATTATGGGCCTAGAAACCCTAATTGGGTTCTATTTGGACCCACATTCGTAAAACTTTAACATTTTCGGCCATGTGGGTCTAAAAAGGTTCATTTTATTCCTAATGGGCCAAGTTGGGCCATAACTAATTCCAATAGCCCTAATGGACCGTGAACCCTCATAAAGGGGCCTAATGGGTCAAGAACTATCTATTTGGGCCTCACAGGATCATAATCAAGCATGTAAGGCCCAAATTACCACTCCTTGTTCTTTTTCTTCCTCACTTTCGGCCCAACTATAAAAAAAAGAAATGGAAGAAGGATGGATTGAGAACTTGACAACTCATGATTATCTAGCATGTATCTAGATAATCACATACTTCTAGATATCTATTACCCTCCATGCAAAAGTCTCTTCTTCTCCTCTCTTCTTATTACCTCTCGGCCGAAACTCCATCCCACCACCATCTTTAATTTTCTTTCAAACACTCTCAATAACTCACTCAAGAACCTTCCTTTCCTCTCAATTGTTTTGTGAGTTTGGAGCAAGATTCCAAGGGCTTTTCATCAAGGTTTCAATCTTTTGGTAAGACATCATCATATAGTAGTTGTTATCTTCCATTTTTATGCTAAAAACTCTTTCTCAGATAGCTTCATTTCATGTTCTAACTTCATAGAACCCTTCTAAGCTCGAGACTCCTTCCAAAGAAGCACCCAAGGCCGAAAACACCTCCAAATCTCCTTCATTTCTTCCTCAAGACCGAATCCATCATCATTGTGAGTTCATACCCCCTTGTTTTCGTTTTTTTCATATGTTTTGGGGGAGGATACAAGTTGTTATGTGCTAGATCTATGTATTTGTGCATGTTTATGTGTGTTTTCCATGCTATGTGTTGTGATTTTGTGATGAAACTCCATGGATCTCGAAATATATAACAAAAGTTTGTGATATTTGCAAACTATAACACTTATTACATCACACTATGAAAAGGAAAGTGTAAACATATGAAGATTGTGTGGATAAGTTAAACAAAATCTTGAAATAAGGCCATTTTTGAAAAATAAACAAAAAGATGGAATTTTTATGGCATATACGGTTTTACAAGGACTAAAAGAGTCACTTTTATATAAAAATGGGTTTTTATGATATTCTTAGTGACAAAAGGGCCAAAAATGTAAATTTTAGCATAATGGGCCTTAAAAATGGGCTTTTCGGTTTTATTGGGCCTAAATTGTAAAAATTTCGATTTTTATGGATAAAAATTGTCATTTTACACAAGTTTGAGTCAAAAATGTAAATTTATGGTTTAATGGGTTGAAAATGCCACATTATTTGGATTTGGGCTTAAAAATGCAAATTTTCCAAAACTTGGGCCGAAAGTGTCACTTTTAGGAAAAATGAGATAAAAATGTAAATTTTTATAATCATGCGTCGAAAACATAAATTTATACTTACTTGGGCCAAAAATTCAACTCACATACAATTGGTCTAAAGATGTAAACATTACATGTTTATTGGGCCTTAGTGGCCCATCTACATGCTTTTTGGACACAAACTATACAATACATGTGTAATGGGCCTTAGTGACTCATGTACATGATTATTGGGCCTAAACTATGCATTACATGTTTATTGGGCCTTAGCGGTCCTTCTACATGTCTGTTGGGCCTCGTTCATTCATATACATATTCGTTGGATTCTTCGAACATAAAACATACATGTGTACATTATATAACAATACAATATTCGCATAAATTCAATTAAGGATGCTAGTGAGACATGACGGTTGCCACCTCTAGAGTGTATGATCGTAGCATGTAGTTATAACCAGAGTCTCCTGGAGGGAGAGCAAGGGTTTGTGTATAGATCTATATGGGGTGATACCCCACACCTGAGCTGCTCGCTACAGTTAGACTAGGCCAGTCTGGGGTGACACACCTTACCTTAATCAAGACGGTGCCTGAAAATGCCACGACATACGAACTCGTCATAATCAAGTATGGTTAAAATGACTCACATAGGGATCCAACATAATTTTATGGAACTCCTATAAAATATTGTTGATACGATAACATAGATGTACTGATATTTGGTCTTAGGGTTGAGACCACAATATTATTTTTATAAACAGAAAATTTTGGATTTTCTGGGGAAAATACACTGCTAAACAATACATTCTATTTACAATGGAAAATATGAGGTTTTTAATCGGGTTACAATTTTATATACATTCCAGAAAACAGAAAACACACATGCATTAATACTTGATTTTGTCACATCACATTCAAACCATTTTTCAGAAAATATCGGATTTTCTGGTGTTTTACTAACCATGCAAAAATTTTATTCAAACATGCTTATGAACTCACCAACATTATATATGTTGACGTTTTAAAAATAATTTGTATTCTCAGGGAATCGTTAAGCGGAAAGGTCAGCAGGGAATGTGGAATGTATTGTATTTTTGTTATCATCATACATTGAACATTCTTTTTGGCATGTAACTTATGATATTATACTGGATGTAAACAATGCTAGTTGTATTTTGATATGTATGATGATGGTGTTGTCTTGTTTCAATTATAGACATTGTGATGATATTACAAGATGAAGTCACACACAAGCCCCCAGGCGTTTCAGCCGTCTGGTTCGGGGGTGTGACAGATTGGTATCAAAGCATTATTTATAGTGAACTGGCATGTCTAATCATACTTGATATGCAACTATAAATACAATGAGACTAAAACACTCTGAATAAAATGATACCTATGTATACATTAAAAACTACAACACTAAAAGTCTATGGAGGAAATTGAACACCATGATTAAACCCAGACAGTTATGTAGTCATATTGGGGGTAAATATAGCCTGATCAACTGTATTTATTCAAAATATGACCAACATGTGTTTGGGAAGAATCATGGCGGAAAATGGATCTAGAAGATTACATCATATCTAAAACTTCTTAGGAACTCAAACACAAGTAAATAAAATACTATAGGAGTATTTTGGAAATACTATATGCATACATTTTTTTTCACAACGTCTCTTACCCCCCCCCCCCCCCCCCCCGATGCAGACACGATGGCCAGATTTCATCACCCTGGAGATCCATATTTTCCCAATCAGGGAAATGGCGGATGGTTAGAACCCAAGGAAGAACCTGAGGAAGAACCCGAGGAAGAACCCAAGGAAGAACCCGAAGAAGAAGGACCGGTAGTCGACTCAGATGAGGAGGAGGCAGAGGACAGTGCACAAATGACTCGGACACGGGGTCCAAATTCATAAATCCTCCGCACATGGCTAGGGTGCCCCCATATAGGATGGGCCCCAATGGACTTATGCCCCAATGAGCACACGCGATCTAGAGATGGAGCCGCCAACAAGGGGTGCGACCCTAGTTTGGTATGAACCGGGACTACGACTTGAGTCACGGTGGACCCGCCGACCAAGCCTTTCCTGTGATAGTGAGGAGGACGCGAGATATTGACGAGCAAACGCAGGCAACGGCTGGCCAGATGGTGGCCATGAGAGATGCAATGGAGCGCACGGAGAGGATGACACATGAGGTAGTCAGGGACTACCAGGCGCGTTAGGCAGCATTGGAAGCCCGACTTCGGGATGCTGAGCACCACCTGGCCAGGCTTCAAGGTGCCTCTACCTCATCGTCAGCACCACCAGACCCAACCCGTCACAGTTAGTATCCGTCTACATACTACCGTTCTGA
Organism: Lactuca serriola; assembly: GCF_051521515.1. Classification (NCBI taxonomy): domain Eukaryota; kingdom Viridiplantae; phylum Streptophyta; class Magnoliopsida; order Asterales; family Asteraceae; genus Lactuca; species Lactuca serriola. Next base: position 151,249,526 of record NC_136416.1, read on the forward strand.
TTTCCTTTTATGTATTACTCTATGTACTATCGACCATATGTTTAAGTGATTACACTACTCATAGGGTCGTCATGCTGTCAGGTCATATGTTTCCTCATATACTGTATGCCTTTTAGGCAAATTTTCACTGTATTAAAAATGGTTATTACTAGTGGAAACAATATATATATATATATATATATATATATATATATATATATATATATATATATATTATCGTGATGTTGTTATCTGCTATGTGTTTTATTATTTCTACTGCATGTTGATTATATATATTCACTCACCTATACACAACCAAATCTCTGAAACTGTTCTATAACCAAGAAATCATGAACCTAAATACATTAGGTGCTCAACATCTTTCCGTTCTTTGACAGAAAGATGCCTCAAAGACCTAACCGTGGAAACAACACGACACCGACACCACCAGAAATAAACTCAGTCGCATTCCAAGCAGCAGTGTCTGCTGCGGTCACTACAGCACTTGCGTAGATTCGCAACGGGAACAACGGAGAAGACAACGGACAGGGAACCGGAAGCACAAATCAGGGAAAAAACCACGGGACCACAAGAACCTACACCTACAAGGATTTCACCAACGCCAAGCCTCGAACCTTCAACGGGACGGGAGGTGTAATAACCCTGAAAAGATGGATTGAGAAGGTGGAATCAGTGTTTGAAATTTGCGGATGTCCGGATGGGTGCAAGGTCAAGTTTGCGGCCTGCACATTCGTTGATCAGGCTCTATCCTGGTGGAATGGCCACGTAGAGGCCATGACACTCTCGATAGCGAACTCTATGCCTTGGGAGGAGCTTAAGGAAATGTTGTTGGCTAAATAGTGTCCAAGGGGAGAGGTCCAGAAAATGGAACAAGATCTATGGAACCTCACAGTTCAAAACTTTGACATTGATGCATACATATCAAGGTTTAGTGAATTGTCTCTTTTGTGTCCTGGAATGATCACATCTGAAGGGAAAAAGATTGAGAGGTTTATTTGGGGATTGGCTGCGCCGATTCAAGGGAATGTGACAGCAGCAATCCCTACCACATATGATAGTGAAAAGAGGCTAGCCAAGAAATTGTACGATCATGGCAACAAAAAGGTGACAAAGAAGGAGAAACGGAAGTTAAGAAAGAAGATGTGAACAAGAAAGGGAGAAACAACAAGCGCAAGGGAAAACAAAATTCAGAGTCATCGAAGAAACAACAAACTGTAAGTGTCCATGCTACTACTCAAGCTACCACCTCACTGTTGGATAAGGTGTCTAAGTCCATAACTATTTCTGGTATGTACTTGACCCGACCCGGCATGGTCCATTTGGGTTGAATGACACCATGCAATTGGATAGACTAAATGAGAGAAATAACACTTGTGGTTTATTAATATATTATAAGTTCTAATTTATTAATAGTATTATTTAATTAGTATTGATCAAGAATTATTTTGGAATTAATTAAGTGATCAAAAGATAACTAATTAAATATATGGGTTGATTATGTAAATCATCCATAACTTGTATAGTGGGCTAAGAGACTCCATGGATTATCAAGTTGGGTTAAACCCGTAGGATGCTCCATGGATGCTCCATGGGAGTTACAAACCCATGGGTCATGAAAATGAAGAGTCATGACACATTAGGGTTTACATGGTGTAACCCTAGATGTGTCAACACTATATAAGGAACCCATTCTCCACCAAAATCGGCTACACATGAACAAGTGAGGGCTAGGCCGATTTTTGCAAGTGTAAGATTCTTTCAAAGTTTACTCCTTTGCATTTGGTATTGTGTGAAGCATTTGAGGCATCACACTTGGGGTGCTAGGCTCACAAGGTTTCAAGGATCATAAGCAACAACAAGGTAAGTTATTCTATGTTTCATTCAAGTTAAAAATTGTTCCCCATGTATGCTAGATAGGAATATAACCTTGGAATTCAACTTTGCATGATAATTAGAGAAACATAGATCCAAGGTTATTAGGGTTGCATGTACACTTAGGAAGTGTTAGAATGCTCAAAACCCATAAGTGGTATCAGAGCCTAGGCTTGTTTGTTTGTTATTTTTGCAAAATTGTTGAAAAAGGTCGATTTTGTGTTGTCTGCCTGCTGAACTCACCGAGTCCATGGGGGGACTCGCTGAGTTCATGTGTAAATTCATCCTACTCACCGAGTAGGTTCGTGCACTCGACGAGTAGGAGCCTCAGAATGTAGATTTTCGACTTTTGCTGCTGGAAATGGACTAGAAACATTACCCTAAACTGTTTTGGTGTTATAAAACTTATTTTAGATGGTTTAATGTTTATGCTAATCCATTTACATTGGCAATTATCAAAATTACAAGTTTTTTAAGTGTAATTTTTGATTCTTGAAAGTGTTCATATTCATGTTCTTGAACTTATGAAGATTAGATGATCATAGGAATTGCTTGTAACCTTCATGGTAGTTTAATTCATGATCATAATGTGTTTTAATGGAGTCCATAACTTGTCCTCAAGTTATGGAAAATCAAAAGTCACACTTTTATTAAAGCCATTAAAAGAACACAGGAGTTATAAAAATGAAGAGTCTTCATTTTTATTACTCAATTAACTCATAAGTTATAAGAAATGAAAAGTTTTGAAAGTTTACAAAACTTTCCCTCAAGTTTTGGAACAAGTAAAGTCTTGATTAAAACTTTAGTTCCATCCCTTAGAATTTTAAAAGTTAAAATTCAACCCTTATACTTTATAATATTATAAGTTAATAATATATATATGTATAAGATCAAGTCGTCTTACCGCTAGTACGCCTCATTCACAAATCCGGTTTATAAGGGGGTATAAGGTTGTTGCCTATAAAATGGCAACTTAATGGGTGTCCACTCTTACCCACCGCTTCCTTGATCGGTGGAGGGTCGTTAGCCGAATGGGTAAGACAAGGACTTGTAAATTCTCATTAAAAGTATGATGAATATTATAAAGTAACTAAATGCTTTTATTAAATTCCCAATCTTAGTTACTTTAGGAAAAATGTGAATAAGGTGCTAATACATGAAATTACACTTTACACTTTGTTTAAGTCGTTGGTGGAGTGTGTATGGTTAACCGACACACTAACTTGGACTTAACAAGGTAGGTAAAGGGTAACTTAAGGTTTATCATAGTATTGGTGGAGCATGTGTGGTTTACCGGCACATCGATTGAGTGATAAACTTTAAGGGTACCAAGTGATTTGCATGGTTACTTCACACCTCGTTTTATGATCCTCGGTATCCCAGTCACAAAACTTGGAGGGCACACTCGAATTGAAACATGCCTTTGAAAAGTTCATTGAATCTCAAAAGAATCTAGTAATTTCTAAGAACCAATTAAAAACCCAATATTTATATTTCGTTTTTCATGGTGGAAATTGGTGAATCGTCATTCACCTACCTTTCAAATATGTTATAGCTTGGATTACGACATACCTCTTCTAAGTTATAATATATTGTGATTAGATCCTAGCCTTAATATTACATTTGGGTGTTTTATTAAGGACTCTCTTAATATCTAAACTAATCTTGTTCTCTTCTTTCAGATGTCTTCAAACAATGCCGCTTCTGGCTCTAATCCTAATGGCTCCTTTACGCTTATGAACTTGTGTGGGAAAGTCACTTTTGATGGATCCAACTTCAATGAATGGATCAGAAACATCAGGATGATTACCCGCTAGGAGGACAAAGAATATGTCCTTGACAAGGAGCTTAAGGAGATTGATGAGACCACTGCATCTCCCCAGGAGATCGCTGACTTCCGGGCACATGAAAGGGATGCTACAAAAGTGGCATGCATCATGTTGGCCACCATGACAACGGAACTCCAAAAGTCCTATGAGGACTTTTACCCTTTTGAAATGCACCAAGATCTGATGGAAAGATACCATCAAAGTGCAAGACAAGAGAGGTATGAAATCATCTGCTCCATCATAACAACCATGATGAAGGACAGGGAATCCGTCACGAGCCACATGCAGAAAATGCAAAGGTATGTGGATCAGTTGCTGAAGCTTAATGTGAACTTCCCCGAGGAGCTTGCAATAGATATCATTTGCACTCCTTACCATCGTGCTATGATCAATTATGCACGAGATATCACATGAATAAGGAAGAGGTCACACTCAACAAACTTTAGGGACTCCTCAAGACCGCAGAAACAGGTCTTAAGGGTAAGTCGGTTGTTAACACTCCTACTCCAAACTCTGCCCCGGTTTTGGCAATCAGGAAAGGTCGAGGGAAGAAGAGGAAGAGCTCTTCGAAGGGTACCAAGGCTAGGACCCATGATGGATCTTCTTCAAGTGGAACCAAGAAAGGTTTCATCACCCCTTCTTCTGACGCAAAAGAGGCTGAATGCTTCTATTTCCATGAAAAGTCACACTGGAAGAGGAACTGCCCAAAGTACCAGCAAGATGTGAAGGATGGGAAAGTTAAACCCAACCATGCAGGTATTTACACTATCTTATCTAAAAACTCACCTCATTCAAACTCTTGGGTCCTTGATACCGGTTGTGGTATTCATATCTGTTCTGATTTGCAGGGACTAAGAAGAAGTGAGAATGTGGAGCATGGAAGAATAAACTTAATCATGGGGAATAGGAAAGCTTTACCTATTAGCAAGATTGGAGTTTATACTTTATCGCTAAGTAGTGGGTTTAATTTAGATTTGAATAAATGTTGTTATTCGCCATAAATGGCAAGAAATATTATTTCCTTTCATGTATTGTATAAACAAGGTTTCACCTTTTCATTTGATAATGAATTTGGTTCGATTAATGTTTATTTAATAATGTTCTTTATTTTAAAGCATTACCTTGTGATAGTGTGTATAAAACTGTATCTGTGGTTGATAACTTAAGAAATAATGTATTGTGTATTGATTCTGTTAATGATAATAACTTGGATAAAGCATCATTATGGCATTGCAGTCTTGGAAATATAAGCAAGAAACGCATAGGTCAACTCCAAAAGGATGGAGTCTTGGAGTCATTTGACCTAAAGTCAGATGATAGTTGCGAATCATGCTTAAATGAAAAAATGACAAAGTCACCCTTCACAGGTTCTTGCGAGAGAGGTGAAGGTTTGTTGGATCTTATACACATGGATGTGTGTGGTCCCTTCAAACATGCCACAAGGGATGCTAATCGTTATTATTTGACTTTTACTAATGATTACAGTAGATAAGCATAAGTCAGAGACTTTCAAAGGGTTTAAATAATTTAAACAGGAAGTCGAGAATCAATTGGGCAGGAACATTAAGATGCTTTGATCCGATCGAGGTGGTGAGTATCTTAGTTCAGAGTTCCTCGACTATCTTAGGGAATGTGAGATTGTCTCACAATTGACACCTCCCAGGACACCGCAGTTGAATGGTGTGGCTGAGAGGCGTAATCGAACCTTGTTGGATATGGTTCGTTCCATGATGAGTCGAGCTTCGTTACCAATCTCAATTTGGGGGTATGCCTTAGAGACTTCCGCCCATATCCTTAATCAAGTCGCTACAAAGAAAGTTGCCAAAACTCCTCATGAGATGTGGACTGGTAAAGTACCCAAACTAGATTACATTAATATTTGGGGTTGTGAGGCTTTCGTGAGACGTGAGACTCATGATAAGCTTGAACCTCGAAGCGAGAGGTGTATTTTCATCGGGTACCCACAACAATCCTTTGGTTACCTCTTCTAAAGACCTAGTGAAAATGTGGTCTTTATAGCTAGGAGGGCTGTCTTTCGAGAGAGAGTTCATAAGCCAAAGAAACAGTGGGAGGCAAGTCGACGTTGAAGAAATTCAAGAGTCAAGTGGTGAACGAACTTCAAACCCTAGCACTCAACTTGAGGAGGAAACTCCTGTTGAGCCAATTGACAAGTCTGTACCTCTAAGGCGTTCCACAAGGGTTAGGAATGCACCTGAGCATTACTATGGATTCCATATTACCGCGGAAGGTGATACACTTATCAGTGATGAGACACTAATTGGTCTGGATGAACCTAACAGTTACGCGGAAGCCATGGCAGGCCCTGAGTCAGCCAAGTGGAAAGAGTCAATGGACAGCGAAATACAATCCATGTATGACAATCAAGTTTGGAACTTAGTTGAGAATGTACTGGGTCGTAAGACTGTAGGGTGCAAATGGATCTTAAAGAAGAAGACCGACATGGATGTTAAGGTTCACACTTATAAGGCACGACTGGTTGCAAAGGGTTTCTCACAAACTCCGGGAGTTGATTATGATGAGACATTTTCTCCAGTGGCCAAGATTAAGTCTATTAGGGTTCTGTTAGCCATAGCCGCATTTCATGACTATGAAGTATGGCAAATGGATGTCAAAACCGCTTTCCTTAATGGAAAGTTGGCTGAGGATGTTCATATGAGTCAGCCAGAGGGTTTTGTCAATACAGAGTACCCTAATAGAGTGTGTAAGCTTGAGAAATCCATTTATGGGTTAAAGCAAGCACCTCGCAGATGGAATCTTTGCTTTGATGAGAAAGTAAAAGAATTTGGCTTTTCTAGGAGTGAAGATGAATCTTGTGTATATGTCTGTTGGATTAATGTCTAAGTCCATAACTATATTTGGTAAGACTTGACCCGACCCGGCATGGTCCATTTGGGTTGCATACCATCATGCACTTGAATGAGAGAAATAAGACACTTATGGTTATTAATATATTATAAGTTCTAGTATATTAATAATAAGAATAATAAGATTATTTAATTAGTATTGATCAAGAATTAATCTAGGATCAATTAAGTGATCAAAAGAAGACTAATTAAATATATGGGTTGATTGTGTAAATCATCCATACTTGTATAGTGGGCTAATGCTCCATGGATAATCAAGTTGGGCTAAAACCCATAGGATGGTCCATGGATGCTCCATGGTGTATTTGTACCCATGGATCCAAGGAAATGGAAAGCCATGACAATTAAGAGTTTACCCTAATTGTGTAACTATATAAGCATCTTATTATTGAGGAAAAATCGGCCACTAGAGATAGTGAAGAAAGGGCTAGCCGATTTTGATGAGTGTAGAATTCTCTCAAGTCATTCCAAGTGTTTTGATGATTGTGATTCCATTTGAGGTGTCACACTTGGGGCACTAAGCACTCAAGCTTCATGAAGACTTACTACACCAAAAAGGTATGTATTCTATCCTACTATATCCATTGTTTTATATGCTAGATTAGGATAATACCTTGGAAGTTCTTATTTGCATGTATAATAGAGAAAACATAGATCCAAGGTATTTAGGGTTGCATGTACACTTAGGAAGTGTTAGAATGCTAAAAACCCAACAGTGGTATCAGAGCCACGGGTTGTTTTCTGTTATATTGATGCAAATATTTTATTTTCAAAGTTGGAAAAAAAAAAGAAAAAAAAAACATGAAGTTTGTCAAATTTTAAGATAATTACTTGTTCTTGTGAAAAACTAATTATTTGTAAAATTTGAATAATTTGCTTTATGAGTTGAATTAGGTCAAATTTAATAAAAGATAAAATAATATGATTATTTTATTAGTTTTAAAAGTTTGATCTAAAGAGTTTTATTTTTTGAAACCTCCATAAGTTATGGATATGAAAAGTTTTTTAAAAAAAAAAAATTGATTCAAAGTTTTTTTTTGGAGTTACAAAATTTGGTGTTAATGTTTTAAAGGATTCCATAACTTAAGAATAAGTTATGGATCACCAAAAGTTTTTTTGTGTTACCTTGTTTTATGAGTGAATTTAGATTAATGAAGAAAATTATGTGATAGTTGGTTTTAATCCAAATTAATCTAAGAATTGATTCTAAAATGTGTTTTTGTAACTTGTCATCAAGTTATATGAAAAGTCACATTTAAGAATCATAAAACTCATAAAAATTGGCAAAGGTTACAAAAAATGAAGAGTCTAGTTCTAATTAAATGGTTTTATGACTCCATAACTTGTCCTCAAGTTATGGAGGACCAAGAGTCTCTTCATTTAATAAAATAAAATAAAAATAAAAAAAAAGGTGTAACCTTAATTAATTCCATAAGTTATAAAATAAAGAAAAGTTAATTCTTTTATTAGTTTAAAGTCTTCCATAACTTGTCCTCAAGTTATGGAACTTGAAGAGTTTTTGGATTAAAACTACTTTAAACACATAAGTTATGGAATTAATTAGTTTTGAATAGTTTCAAAACTTGCCCTCAAGTTTTGGAATTTGTAAAGTTTTCACTTATGAATACTTTAATTCCAAGTTAGCCCTTAGAATTTTAAAAGTTAAAATTCAGCCCTTATACTTTATAATATTATAAGTTAATAATATATATATGTATAAGAGTAAAGTCAGTCTTACCGCTAGTACGCCTCATTCACGAAGCCGGTCTATAAGGTGGGTATAAGGTTGTTGCCTATAAAATGGCAACTTAATGGGTGTCCACTCTCACCCACCGCTTGCTTGACTGGTGGAGGGTCGTTAGCCGAACGGGTTTGACAGGACTAGAATTCTCCCTTCATTAAAAGTATTAATGAAAAATACTAAGTAACTAAACTCTTAATAATACCCAATCTTAGTTACTTAGGAAAAATGTGAATAAGGTGCTAATCCATGAAATTACACTTTACACTTTGTCTAAGTCGTTAGTGGAGCGTGTGTGGGTAACCGGCACACTAACTTGGACTTAACAAGGTAGGTAAAGGGTGACTTAATATTTATCATAGTATCGATGGAGCGTGTGTGGTTAACCGGCACATCGATTGAGGGGTAATTTATTAAGGGTACCAAGTGATTTGCATGGTTACTTCACACCTTGTTTTGTGATCCTCGGCATCCCAGTCACAAAACCTGAAGGGCACACTCGAGATTGAAACATGCCTTTGAAAAGTTCAATGAATCTCAAAGATCTAGGAGTTTCAAAACCAATTAAAACCTAATAATACATTTCGTTTATCTTGGTGGAAATTGGTGAATCGTCATTCACCTACCTTCAAATATTTTATAGCTTGGATTACGGCATACCTCTTCTAAGTTATAAAATAGTTTGTTGGGTCCTAGCCTTAATATTTCATATTGGGTGTCATATTAAGGACTTTAAATCAATTATCTTGAATATCTCCCAAAAGATGTCTGTAATAGACACCTATGATCTTCCCAAATCTAGTGAAACAAGGTTTCCTAAATGAAGATGATGTCCTTTGGAAATCATACTTCTTTCACCTCCTCCAATTCTTCTCCCCAACCTACAAGTTCTTGAAAAATTTAAGGTTACTCAAGCCCTATTGGCAAGGCAAGGTCTAGGTGTGATCACATCTTGGAGATGTAGTCACATATTGACAAGCCGGGAGAGTTGGGTGTCAAATTCTTGAGAAAGTTGGTGGTTCAATCACTTTCTAAGTCACATAGTGAGTTCCTTTGGGACACCTATGAAACAGACTATGACAAGACCCTTAATGATCTTATCTATTTGCTAAGATCAACTTCCTAAAACTTTATGGACATTGACAATGATGACATTGGATATCCAGTAAAGCATTCTCTTCCCAATGGAAAGGGATCGGCTATAGTCAACTCGGTTGACCAAATGGTAAAGAGAAAAAGCTAAGTCTGTGATAGTCCTGTGTACCATTATCAAAGGGTCCATATGTTTGTATTACCAAAGAAAGGGCATTGGTTGCGAAGCTGCCAAATTTACCTAAGGATGTTAAAGTCAATAAGTTTGACTCTACTTCAGGTAAAATCCACTATCTAACTCTGTTAAGTTTCTATTCTGAGATTCTTGATACATGATGTGACCGGGTCGCATGGTGATGGTTTAAGAATCAAAGGAAAGTGAAGAAACTTAAAGGAAGAATATGTTGAATCTGATCGCATAGATGGATTTCTATCGCATAGTTTGAAAAATCGGATTCTTGAGCTACTTCTTAGGAGTTATGAGATATTGCTTAGGAATAGATAACAACAAGTTTTCATATGGATTGTAAGGATAGTTTTTCCGCAAAGTTTTAAAATAAAAGGAAATTTTTGATTTTATTTATTTTAAAATATCCTTACAATGGCATCTGTGGAAATTTTTGTTGCTTATAAGATTCCATTAGTAGCAAGAGTGGAAGTATGAAATTGATTCTTTCATTTGTGGTAATGTCTAAATTTACCAAATAAGGAAAGATTCTCATCACCCAAGTTTCAATTGGACCGGAACTTGGAATCATGCAAGTTGTATAGCATGATGAATGAGAACTTTCAAGTTTTGGAAAATTAAGACTAATTACTTGTTCACATGGATGTGTGAGTCAAGTAAAGGACTTAGGGATCGAGTACACATTCTTGTGCACTGATTAAGTCCACCACTAAAGATCGTTAAGAAGAATCAAATAAGGCAGAAGGATAAAAGTTTCTCAAATCTGAAAAGATGGGAGAGTACTTTAGTATCAGTTTTGTGATCATCTTAATGGTTAAGAAACCATATCAAAATTAGTTCTCTAAGGAAATCTTAGTGCATTCTTATGACTAAGAAGAGGAACTTGAATTGTTGAAATGGTTAAATCAAGAAGATGAGTCATACTTCGTTCCAATACAAGTCTTAGAGTCATACTCCAAGATTGTCATTTGAGTGACATGTCTTAAAGAAGGTTTAAAACACTTGTCAAATGTAAGAGTAAAAGTTTTCTACTCTTGTACATTTGAAATTGGTAAGTTGTGATGTTTTGGATAAAACAAAGACCAACTTAGGCCAATTGGGTAAAGTGTTTTTCTTGATTAGAATCCGCACTATCTCTTGGATGTTTGACAAGGGAGTCTTATATGTCAAGAGGACAGTGGGAGTCTTAAAGGTCTTGAAAGTCTCAAGAAATAATCAAGAATAAAACCTCAAGTTCTTCACTAGCACACGACTTGAGGTTTATAACCTATCGTGTTGACATATCTGTGCCCATTCCAGTTAAAGTTGGATTTGCATATGAGTTCTTAGAGTTCTCAGTTTGTTGCATAACAACTTGGAAGCAATGGCAGGCCCTTGAGCTGCCAGGTGGCAAGAAGTTAAGATTGAGTTCAATCCATATGGTTTTGGATTTGGCATTATCTTTGTCTTGTGATTATGGTTTGACAAATTCATATGGGTAGGAACTCATACACCATATAAATCTAAGTGTCATAAGGTTTCTCTCCGATTCATGAAAATGATGGTGAGGAAACGCTTTCACTAAGTAGATTTTACGAAGATATCAATTGTGTTATTTGCATTTTCAAAAGTCGTTAGTGGAGCACGTGTGGTTAACCGGCACACTAACATGGACTTGTGAGAAATGGCAAATGCCTAAGCAATTGAGACCATGATTACGGTATCCCTTTTCATGGTTCTTGAAATTGCTTAGACACACAGGTGAGCTATCTACGGAAAGGGTGTATGAATCTAAATTTCAGACTGTCTAGCTGATTTCTAAGTACATGTCAAAGCTAGTGGGTGCATAAGTGTTATGCTAATAATCATCATGTTAGTGGGAGCATGATAATTATGATAAGTATTGCAAGTTAGCAATGTTAATTATAGAAAACAAAAGTTTCAATTGGGAAAAAGTTGTTTTGCTATAATTAAGGGAGAGGAAATTATGCTTCATCTCAAATCTATAAGCTTAGATCGTGAGGTTTTAATCATTTAGTCAAGGATATATATGAATTTCATGTTGGAATGGCTCAACATAAGGAAATTTTGTATATGGGTCCATTATTTGCGTTCTAAAATTCGATTATGATTACGGCATCCCTTTTCATAATCTGAATTATGAGAACTTGGCAAATTGAAATGGAAATATTATAGCAAAAGACTGGTTTAGTCTTTATGTAAGACATCATGAATCGTGTCCCATATGCTTCGGATATAGGATCGATTACATGTGCTATATTCATCCGTTCTAAAATTTTCAAATGCCTGGGGCATTAAGAAGGGAAAAGGTTTAGAACTGGATATGACTAAAATGATTAAACAATTGTCGAGGACAATCTAAGGTTTACCAAAGATTGGTTGCTCAAGGACAATTGGAAGTATAGTGATAATTCTGGAAGGACCATATTGACATAGTCTGTAAGGAGGCAACTCTTGTTCAGAAGTGATAGTCAAAATGGAATCTGGAAATGTTTCAAAGTTAGAATTTTCAATCTGTTTAAGATTAGGAAACTTAATGCAAGAAGGATGTTTCCAAGGAGCTGATCTCCTTTGGAATACTCTGTAATGATTGTTGTCAAGTCTTTCTGACTTTGTGCATAATCATTACAAGAGGATCAATGCATATAAGTTTAGAATCTAACAGATTTCAGTAAATTGCATGAATTTGGAATTCTTGCATTTGCAGTAAGGATTTGGGGGTGTGAAAAGAGAATCATTGAAGTTATGATCAATTGATCTAGTTCACAAAGTAAAGATCATAGAAAAACATAGTATGCATACTTGGTGTGTGGCATGACTAGTGTTTAAGAAAACATAGTGTACATGCTTGGAGCATGGGACAACTATTGTTTTAAATTCAAGAATAAAGTTGATAGCTGAAACAGTATACAATGAATAATGTGTAATCATATGGTGATAAATAAAAGGTGTTTTATTTATGTTCAAAGAGTTGATACCATATTGGATTCAATTATTATTGTGTTTCATTTTGCATGTTTTGACTTCCCGAATAAACTGGGTTATTCTTCCGGAATGACTAAGTTATTCAAACCATCCACAGTCGGTCATATGTTGGAAGTAGATATGAATTAAGACTGTCATGGGTTGGCTTGTAGAGGTCTAAGGTGTTGGACAAAGGGCTACAACACTCATGAGTGCTCATAAGTTCTGAGTATTGGATTCAACCCGCGCTCATTGGAATCACTTCATGGATTTTATCACGAGTGATCATGAGACGATAATATCTTATATTCTTCAAACCTAGAGATATGAGTTGTTACTATGAGTTGATAGTACATTGATAGCACGAAAACGCATTTGGTAACTCGGTGCTATAAAACGTGCCTTTGTGTATGATTCAACAAGTAGTAGAACAGGCCATATGAGTCGAAGTTTATCCGTTCCTTTTACCTTCGGGATAAAAGTGATATCTGTGGGCCCCTCGATGATTTGATGATGACAAATGGAAGTGCTCGGCCGGGCCAGGACTGATTTGATTTGTTCAATTAGTCAGTTGTCATAAATCAGAAATCGGGAAACAACAAATGGACAGAGAGAATGATTATAATCCATGTCTCAGTCCATATGATATCTAGAATGGAGGAATATATGATCCCTTATCTAATGGACAAGTCACTGACAAAGGTCAGAGTTCATCGACAAGGTTAGAGTTCGACAGAAGCTTTTGAGAGCTACGATTGCCGGTTGGTTCCTGAAGTCATACGCAATAATAGTTTTAGACTTATCCAAGTGGGAGACTGTTGGATTAATGTCTAAGTCCATAACTATATTTGGTAAGACTTGACCCGACCCGGCATGGTCCATTTGGGTTGCATACCATCATGCACTTGAATGAGAGAAATAAGACACTTATGGTTATTAATATATTATAAGTTCTAGTATATTAATAATAAGAATAATAAGATTATTTAATTAGTATTGATCAAGAATTAATCTAGGATCAATTAAGTGATCAAAAGAAGACTAATTAAATATATGGGTTGATTGTGTAAATCATCCATACTTGTATAGTGGGCTAATGCTCCATGGATAATCAAGTTGGGCTAAAACCCATAGGATGGTCCATGGATGCTCCATGGTGTATTTGTACCCATGGATCCAAGGAAATGGAAAGCCATGACAATTAAGAGTTTACCCTAATTGTGTAACTATATAAGCATCTTATTATTGAGGAAAAATCGGCCACTAGAGATAGTGAAGAAAGGGCTAGCCGATTTTGATGAGTGTAGAATTCTCTCAAGTCATTCCAAGTGTTTTGATGATTGTGATTCCATTTGAGGTGTCACACTTGGGGCACTAAGCACTCAAGCTTCATGAAGACTTACTACACCAAAAAGGTATGTATTCTATCCTACTATATCCATTGTTTTATATGCTAGATTAGGATAATACCTTGGAAGTTCTTATTTGCATGTATAATAGAGAAAACATAGATCCAAGGTATTTAGGGTTGCATGTACACTTAGGAAGTGTTAGAATGCTAAAAACCCAACAATGTCAAGGCTAGTGGGAGTATAGTTAGCTTTTTGGTGTTGTATGTGGATGACATACTACTCATAGGAAATGACATCCCAACTCTGTAGGAAGTTAAGTCCTGGCTTGGGAAGTGTTTCTCTATGAAGGGCCTCGGAGAAGCTACCTATATTCTAGGGATAAGGATCTTGAGAGACCGGAGTAAAAGACTAATTGGACTTAGTCAGAGTACTTACTTGGATAAGGTGCTGAAGAGATTCGGCATGCAGGATTCCAAGAAAGGAGAGTTACCCATCCAGAGTAACGCCAGATGGAGTAAGACACAAAGCCCTAGTACTGAGGCTGAGATAGCAGAAATGAGTCGAATACCTTATGCTTCGACTGTAGGATCGATCATGTATGCTATGACGTGTACTCGACCTGATGTAGCCTTTGCCTTGAGCATGGTTAGCAGGTATCAGGGGAACCCTGGCAAGGCACACTGGACTGCGGTAAAGAATATCCTCAAGTACCTACGGAGGACTAAGGACTGGGTCCTTACCCTCGGTAGGAGTGATGAATTGAGAGTTGTAGGGTATAGTGATGCTAGCTTCCATACCGATAGGGATAATTTAATAATATTATTTAATTAGTATTATAAGTTCTAATATATTATAGTGATGCTAGCTTCCAGACCGATAGGGATAATTTAATGGCACCATGCAATTGGATAGACTAAATGAGAGAAATAACATTTATGGTTTATTAATATATTATAAGTTCTAATATATTAATAGTATTATTTAATTAGTATTGATCAAGAATTATTTTGGAATTAATTAAGTGATCAAAAGATAACTAATTAAATATATGAGTTGATTATGTAAATCATCCATAACTTGTATAGTGGGCTAAGAGACTCCATGTATTATCAAGTTGGGTTAAACCCGTAGGATGCTCCATGGATGTTCCATGGGAGTTACAAACCCATGGGTCCTGGAAATGAAGAGTCATGACACATTAGGGTTTACATGGTGTAACTCTAGATGTGTTAACACTATATAAGGAACCCATTCTCCACCAAAATCGGATACACATGAACAAGTGAGGGCTAGGCCGATTTTTGCAAGTGTAAGATTCTTTCAAAGTTTACTCCTTTGCATTTGGTGTTGTGTGAAGCATTTGAGGCATCACACTTGGGGTGCTAGGCTCACAAGGTTTCAAGGATCATAAGAAACAACAAGGTAAGTTATTCTATGTTTCATTCAAGTTAAAAATTGTTCCCCATGTATGCTAGATAGGAATATAACATTGGAATTCAACTTTGCATGATAATTAGACAAACATAGATCCAAGGTTATTAGGGTTGCATGTACACTTAGGAAGTGTTCAAGAATTCTCAAAACCCATCACTCACCACATGCTCTAGCCTCATCCACACCTAATTCTCCCAAACAATACTCAAGAACCCTACCTAAGTGCAACCAATGCAATTTCCACCATTGCCGAGAATGTAGGGAGATGCACTGCACAAGTTGCAATCCAAAGGGTCACACGGCAAGATACTGCAGGACTCATCTACAACAGAATCAACAGTCGAACAACAACAATCACAACAACAACATCAATAACAACAATATCGGAGCTAGTTACACCTGTTCTGGGTGTGGAGCAACCGGTCACTTCAAGTGCGACTGCCCCAAAGCAAACAACTAGGGGGCAGGAACAACAAGAAGGGTATTGGCACTGGGTCAAGGTGAAGCAGTTCAGGACCCAACAGTTGTTACTGGTATGTTCCTACTTAACAACACATACGCATGCATCTTATTCGATAGTGGGGCGGAGCGAAGCTTCATAAGTAATAAACTCAAACACTTACTAAAACAACCACCCCAGAAGCTCAACGAAGTCTTCACGATGGAAATGGCTAATGGGAAAACTGAACAACCAAAGACGTTTATGTAGGGTGCACGTTAACACTGAACAATCACTCTTTTCAAATAGATTTGATGCCAGTAAACATTAGGAGTTTTTATGTGATAATCGGCATGGATTGGTTAAGCCCCCACCATGCCGATATTATGTGTCGAGAGAAGGCCGTTCGCCTTTATCTCTCCAATCATGAAAAGCTAATAATCTATGGTGATAAACCTGGCGAAAATCTTCGCCGTATCTCATGCATCAAGGCACAAAAGTGCCTACACAAGAAAAACTACGCATTCCTCGCTCATATGGTGGATAAGACCAAAGAAGAAGTAAACATTCAAGACATTCCAATGGCATGTGACTTCCCGGATGTATTTCCAGAAGATGTTCTGGGAATACCCCCAAAAAGACAGATCGAATTTCGAATCGATCTAATACCAGGAGCCATATCAATTACCAAATCACCCTACAGGCTAGCTCCCGCCGAAATGCAGGAGTTATCCAACCAATTGAGTGAGCTACTAAGCAAAGGATTCATTTGACCAAGCTTCTCACCTTAAGGAGCTCCGGTGCTGTTTGTCAAGAAAAAGGACGGATCCTTCAGAATGTGCATCGATTATAGAGAATTAAACAAGCTCACTGTCAAAAACTGATACCCACTTCCTCGAATCGATGATCTATTTGACCAGCCTCAAGGAGCCAGTTATTTCTCAAAAATAGATATGAGATCCGATTATCATCAACTCCGAGTTCGGGAAGAGGATATTCCCAAAACTGCTTTCCGAACACGATACAATCATTACAAATTTGTCATGATGCCCTTCGGTCTAACGAATGCGCCCGCTGCATTTATGGACCTCATGAATCGAGTCTGCCGCCCATTCCTTGATAAATTTGTGATTGTCTTCTTCGACGATATTATTATCTACTCTCGAAGCAAAGAAGAGCATGGTTAACATCTCCGTCAAATCTTAGAAACCTTAAGAATTGAAAGACTTTATGCGAAGCTTTCCAAATGCGAATTATGGATCCGTAGTGTAAAATTTTTGGGTCATGTAGTCAGCAAAGAAGGGATTCACGTAGATCCTTCCAAGATAAAGGCCATTGAAGGCTGGGCTTTTCTGAGAACCCCAACATAAATCCGTCAATTCTTGGGTCTCGTAGGCTACTACTAGAGGTTTATCCAGAATTTCTCGAAGATAGCCAAACCTCTTACCACATTGACACAAAAGGGTGTGTCTTTCAACTGGACGGAAAAGAAAGAAGCCCCTTTCCAAAACCTGAAGTGAGCCCTCTGTAGTGCACCAGTGCTATCTTTACCTGAGGGAACTGAAGATTTCTTAGTCTACTGCGATGCTTCCAATCAAGGGTTAGGTTGTGTCCTCATGCAGCGTGGAAAGGTGATAGCCTATGCATCCAGGCAGCGGAAGGCGCATGAAGTAAATTACACCACTCATGATCTCTAGCTGGGAGTTGTGGTCTTCGCCCTAAAGATTTGGAGGCACTACCTCTACGTAGTAAGTGCACCAATTTCACCGACCACAAAAGCCTCCAGCACATTTTGAATCAGAAAGAATTAAACATGGTACAACGAAGATGGGTCGAGCTTCTAAATGATTACAAGTGCGAGATCAAGTACCACCCGGGTAAGGCTAACATGGTAGCCGATGCCCTGAGTAGAAAAGAATACTCAGGTCGCCGGGTGAAAACTTTAACAATAACAATCCAATCTCACCTAACCTCACAAATCAAGGAAGCCCAAACAGATGCATTAAAGCCAAAGAGCGTTGCAGATGAAACACTGCGTGGTATGGACAAGAACTTTGAAGTCAAGGGGGACGAAGCTTATTACTTCATGAACAGAATCTGGGTCCCTAAACTTGGGGGATTCAGAGAAAGGATCATGAACGAATCCCCCAAGGCACGATATTCCATCCATCCGGGTTCAGATAAGATGTACCTGGACATAAAGCAACATTATTGGTGGTCAAATATAAAGGCATAGATCACCACTTACGTAGGCAAATGTCTCACTTGCGCCAAGGTGAAATTGGAATAACAAAATCCCTCAGGACTATTACAACAACCTGTAATACCCGAGTGGAAATGGGAAAGAATTGCTATAGGCTTCGTGACCAAATTACCTAAGACAACAGATATATTGGATGTTATCTGGGTAATCGTTGATAGGTTAACAAAATCCGCTCATTTCATGCCAATAAAAGAAACTTACAAGATGGAAAGGTTGATGCGAATATACATTAAGGAGATCGTAAGACTTCATGGCGTGCCAATGTCTATTAGCTCAGATCGAGATAGTAGGTTCACCTCATGGTTTTGGCAGCACTTCAGAAGGCAATGAGAACACAACTAGACATGATCGCTACTTACCACCCTCAAACCGATGGCCAAAGCGAAGGAACCATCCAAAAACTCGAAGACATGCCCCGATCCTACGTGATTGACGTCGGCAAGTCATGGGATACCCACTTGCCCTTGGTTGCATTCTCATACAATAACAATTATCACACTAGCATCAAGGTTGCTCCTTTCGAGGCTCTTTATTGTCGTAAATGCAGATCGCCTCTATGTTGGGCTGAGGTGGGTGACACCCAACTAGCGAAAGGCCAATCACCAAACAGCACATTCACAGGGCCATAAATCATTCGCGAAACGACAGAGAAGATACTCCAAATCAGAGCTCGACTTCAAGCATCGCGAGACCGAAAAAAGAACTATGCTGACAAACGACGAAAGCCTTTTAAATTCCAAGTCGGGGATCGGAGGTGATATTGAAAGTCTCTCCCCGAAAAGGAAGGATTTGCTTTGGAAAACGGGGAAAACTGAACCTGCGATACATCAGACCATTCGATATTCTTGCCCAAATTGGTCCGGTAGCCTATAAGCTGCAGCTACCTTTTGAGCTCAGCAACATACACCCCGTATTCCACGTTTTGAACATGAAAAAGTGCTTATCCGTTGAAACTCTTGTCATTCCTTTATAAGAGATTGAAATCAATGAGAATCTCATGTTCATCGAAGAACCAGTCGAAATTATGGACAGGGAAGTGAAGCGTATGAAGCAGAGTCGCATTCCGATTGTGAAGGTTCAGCGGAACGCTAAGCGTGGACCGGAATTCACATGGTAACGCAAAGACCAGATGAAGGAGAAGTACCCTCACCTATTGTCTCATTCATAATCCTACCTTTCGGATGAATTTCGGTACAAAATTCCCTCTAATGGGGGGATGATGTCACAACTAGCATTTTAGTTAAGAAATTCTACTCTCATGTAAATAACAACTATTGTAAGACATATACTCTAAGTGAATATCATATTCTATGCTTAATCAAAATCATCCATTTAATCAAACTTCACTCAGGAAGCCCATAACCTAATACAATGCATCTCACATAGTCAACTATGAGTTAAAAACCCTAAAAGTCCAGGTTCAAGTTTATTATAGACTAGGATTTTTTTATTGGGCCTAATGGACCAATAAGCATTCAATTCGACTATTATGGGCCTAGAAACCCTAATTGGGTTCTAATTGGACCCACATTCCTAAAACTTTAACATTTTGGGCCATGTGGGCCTAAAATGGTTCATTTTATTCCTAATGGGCCAAGTTGGGCCATAACTAATTCCAATAGCCCTAATGGACTGTGAACCCTCATCAAGGGGCCCAATGGGCCGAGAAATATCTATTTGGGCCTCATAGGATCATAATCAAGCATGTAAGGCCCAAATTACCACTCCTTGTTCTTTTCTTCCTCACTTTCGGCCCAACTATAAAAAAAAAGAAATGGAAGAAGGATGGATTGAGAACTTGACAACTCATGATTATCTAGCATGTATCTAGATAATTACATACTTCTAGATGTCTATTACCCTCCATGCAAAAATCTCTTCAAGTTTTCAACCTATTGGTAAGACATCATCATATACCAGTTGTTATCTTCCATTTCTATGCTAAAAACTCTTTCTCACATAGCTTCATTTCGTGTTCTAACTTCCTACAACCCTTCTAAGCTCGAGACTCCTTCCAAAGAAGCATCCAAGGTCAAAAACACCTCCTAATCTCCTTCATTTCTTCCTCAAGACCGAATCCATCCTCATTGTGAGTTCATACCCCCCTTGTTTTTGCTTTTTCATATGTTTTGGGGGAGGATACCAATTGATATGTGCTAGATCTATGTATTTGTGCATGTTTATGTGTGTTTTCCATGTTATGTGTTGTGATTTTGTGATGAAACTCCATGGATCTCGAAGTCTATAACAAAAGTTTGTGATATTTGCAAACTATAACACTTATTACATCACACTATGAAAAGGAAATTGTGAACATATGACGATTGTTTGGATAAGTTGAACAAAATCTTGAAATAAGGCCATTTTTGAAAAATAAACAAAAAGATGGGCTTTTTATTGCATATACGGTTTTACAAGGACTAAACGAGTCACTTTTTTATAAAAATGGGTTTTTATGATATTCTTATTGACAAAAGGGCCCAAATTGTAAATTTTTGCATAATAGGCCTTAAAAATGGGCTTTTCGGTTTTATTGGGCCTAAATTGTAAAAATTCCAATTTTTATGGATAAAAATGGTCATTTTACACAAGTTTGAGTAAAAAATGTAAATTTAAGGTTTAATGGGTTGAAAATGCCACATTATTTGGATTTGGGCTTAAAAATGCAAATTTTCCAAAACTTGGGCCAAAAATGTCACTTTTAGGAAAAATGTGATAAAAATGTAAAATTTTATAATCGTGCGCCGAAAACATAAATTTATACTTACTTGTGCCAAAAATGTCAACTCACATACAATTGGTTTAAAGATGTAAACATTATATGTTTTATTGGGCCTTAGTGGCCTATCTACACGATTTTTGGACAAAAACTATACAATACATATATAATGGGCCTTAGTGGCCCATATATATGCTTATTGGGCCGAAACTATGCATTACCTGTGTATTGGGCCTTAATGGTCCTTCTACATGTATGTTGGGCCTCGTTCATTCATATACATACTCGTCGGATTCTTCGAACATAAAACATACATGTGTACATTATATAACAATACAATATTCATGTAAATTCAGTCAAGGATGTTAGTGAGACATGGTTGACACCTCTAGAGTGTATGGTCGTAGCCTGTAGTTAGAACCAGAGTCTCCTGGAGGGAGAGCGGGAGTTTGTGTATAGATCTATATGGGGTGACACCCCACATATGAGCTGTTCGCTACAGTTAGACTAGGCCAGTTCAGGGTGACAAACCTTACCTTAATCAAGCCCGCGTGTGAAAACGCCACGACAGGCGAACTCGTCATAATCAAGTATGGTTAAAACGGCTCACATAGAGATCCACCCAACATAATTTTATGGAACTCCTATAAAATATTGTTGATACGAAAACATACATGTACTGATATTTGGTCTTAGGGTTGAGACTACAACATTATTTTTATAAACATAAAATATAGGATTTTCTGGGGAAAATAGACTGCTAAACAATACATTCTATTTACAATGGAAAAAACAAGGTTTTTAACCGGGTTACATTTTTATATACAATCCAGAAAACAGAAAACACACATGCCTTAATACTTGATTTTGTCAGATCACATTCAAACCATTTTTCAGAAAATATCGGATTTGTTGGTGTTTTACTAACCATGCAAAACTTTTATTCAAACATGCTTATGAACTCACCAACATTATATGTGTTGTCGTTTTCAAAAATAACTTGTATTCTCAGGGAATCGTTAAGCGGAAATGTCAGCAGAGAATGTGGGATTTATTGTATTTTTGTTATCATCATACATTGAACTTTCTTTTTGGCATGTAACTTATGATATTATACTTGATGTAAACAATTCTGGTTGTATTTTGATATGTATGATGATGGTGTTGCCTTCTTTCAATTATATACCATGTGATGTCATTATAAGATGAAGTCAGACACAAGCCTCCAGACGTTTTCGCCGTCTAGTTCGTGGGAGTGACAAATTCAAATTAAATGCAATGAATATTATTTATTGTTTACCAATTTCTAATGTAATTAGTTCTCTTGGTCAGATTAACTAGTTTTCATAATTATCAAGACAATTAGTATAATAATCATGCAATCATAATTATCAAGACAATTAATATAATGATGATGCAATTAACTATCTAAACAATTATAATTAAGTTTCGTATTATAAGAGATTTGATCTAGTAATTTCCAATCAATGGTATTGACAATAAATCTAGGCATAAGTGGTTAAGAAGCACTCTTACACATCTAAATTTACGATTATATTACCTAACCCTATGTTTTGGTCAAACACTAGTCACAATTATTTTACGGTCATAAAACAACTATAATTCAAACTAATAAAATCATATTGTTCGTCTATATTCTACTAACTCAATAAACGTTAAATCAGTACTTTAACACATAAGGTTATTTGAACAAACAAACATATTGTATTAAATAAAATTAATATTTGAATAATGGAATCACACAAAGTCATTAGGTTACATCTTATCTAGTGAAACCATAAGGGTCTTAACCCATAACAAAAAAACCACTAAATGATTGCTAGACACGATAGTCAAGAATAATGAAGTGAAATCCCAATGCGTCTAGCTCAAGATTCTTCAAACCATAGGGGGACGTTGAGGGGGGAAAAGTGGGCAGCTGCACATGACCCGATTTGTTTATTTTATATATATATATATATATATATATATATATATATATATATATATTTATTTATTTATTTATTTAAAAATAAAAACTTATAATAACGATAAGGACACTTTTTTTCTGGCTCGTCTTGGGCCTTTGAGGATATTTAATTCCTTGGGACTAGCCCTGCTTCCAATCCTTGCTCGTAATGCTTCTCTAGCTTCGAAAACGACCCAAACGGGTTTCTAGACATTAAGAGTACCTTTTAACCTCTTGGGAAGGTTCCCAATCTTTTCACATTGAATTAGGGCTATAAAACTGTCCATTTATAGGATTAGGAAAATTTCGACTTTTTGGCTAAAAAGTTTGATGTCGCGTCGCGAAGAGGTTAGATTTTTGGTAGGTTTTTTGAAATTCGTCCTTATCATCTCAAATCAGCTCTGATATTTTTCCTTTTGCTCCAAGCCACACATTGTTTTGTATTTATCAAATTCAAAGCATATTAAGTATCATTTATCTTTAAATAAAACATTATAGACTAATATATTAAGATTATTACCTCAAAATATATGTCTACATATGGTAATATCAACAATCAAGTTGAAGAAGAAACGGATCTTAAAGCAACATAAAGGTCACATATTAAATAAATACTTCACATAAATAATAGTTAATCTTCTAATAATCGCATTTGGTTAATGTGTTTACACTCTCGAGCGTGTAGACACCAAATCTAAAAAATATGGATGTGAATACCATGTATCATGTCTTGTATAAAGCTACAATCAGTCTACAATATTCATTTACTCTAAAATTACAAGGCCACAAATCCAGTTAATAATAACATATCCATCAATGGCAACTTCAACACTTTCTAATAAACTAAACTTCTAAGAGAAATCCAACATGCTTTGGATTAGATCATGAATGTATTGAAAAGGATGCGAGATGTATGAGATGTAATACACAAAGTTCAACAACAGACAATAAAAATACTCTCAATTGTTGCTACATCTTATAGTTATATAAGAAAGGATAGCACACTACTATATGTTGTTGAAGTAATTAAAAGGGCTATGCAGATGGTACTTGAGTGTATATTTAGTTTTAATGTATCACTACTTTAACATGCCATGCATATATATATATATATATATATATATATATATATATATATATATATATATATATATATATATATATATATGTTTTGCTAGGTTCTTTTGACAACCAAGCGATTTGTGAGAACTTGCGAACTCATAATCATCTCATCATTTTTCAACACAGAAAACAAGAATCTTCTCCAAATGGTGCGTCTAACCTATATCTAGGCTAAAAAAAGATTTGACAATTTTTTGGTTTTTTTGTATGACTGTTGATGAGCACAATCAACAGTTGTACGAACTGCTGATTGTGCATGCATGCAAATTTTCAAAAATAAAAAATAAAAACTGTCAAATCGTTTTTTTTAGTCTAGATATGGCTTAGACACACCATTTGGAGAAGATTGGTGTTTTTGATGTTAAAAAATGATGAGTTGATTATGAGTTCGCAAGTTCACACGCTTTTTTTAGTTCTCACAATAACCTAAACATATATATATATATATATATATACATATATATATATATATATATATATATATATATATATATATATATATATATATATATAAGAAATATGTTCAGTAATAATATAATATCTTCGGTGTGAATACTTTTTTTGAACATATATATTTTAGGTTTATACTTTAAAATATTGAAACACAACAACATTTAAAAAACAATGGAACCCCCCCCCCCCCCCAAAAAAAAAAAAAAAAGAACTTATATCATATTTTCAGTTTTTCATGTACTCATCAAGAAAATCATTTCTTTTCTTAATCCCATCGCCATTAAATCAGACAACTCTACTAAAGTCTGAATAAGCTTCGTATGACTTTCATTGACTTGTACATTAAAACATCTACCATGGACATCCTTTAAGAGATTGGATACGAACAAAATTTCCTCAAAATATGCATTTGCTTATTAGTAACTTTGACGGTTTCTTCTAAGGAAGTTAATGTACTTTTTATACGTTCCATATCATTTCAGATATGTTTATGTAATTGTAGCTTCCTGTTTTGTGAAGAATGTAGACATTATGCGTGAAACAATGTGTGGCTAGATATGAAGAAACTATTCGTGCACATTGATCTTATAAAGATCCATAAGTATTGATAATGACTTTGTTATGTTTATGTAACTACGTGCATGATTGATGATTAGGTTCATATTATGTATCTTGAATCACATTGTTTATTAAGTTTTCTAAGATGGAAAACCAAGTCAAGAGCATATTCATTAATGACTAGTGGTTTTTTTAGGAAGTAAAGTGGATAACTAGCAAAACCAAAAGCACACAAGACACAATATTTATATGGTTCGGTCAAGGTGACCTACATCCACAGGCAGGAGGGGAGTATTCTTTATTTCAAAGTTCTCAAATAGAGGTTACAAGTATAATTTCAAAGAGATTCGCCTATCAGTCTAGAATTATCGACACAAAATGACTTAGCATGCATCCCTATTTATACTTGAAGGATCAGACCTAAAACCCTATTGGGCCAATCCCATTGGCCCATGAATGGTGTTAACCAATCACAATCCACCATGTAATATCTTCTATAACATTCACTCTTACATGAGCATTAGCAACATATATGATCCATAGTGGCACATCATGACGCAACAGTGGCACATCAAGATCACCATGGAATATCAACCATCATGATAGCATATCAAGAAATAATCATTGAGCATCTTCAACTTCCAAGATTTCGGGGACTTCATAGCATAAAGCTCATCAAAGGATACATTGGCATATCAAGGAAACAAGTGCGCATCCTTGCATCAAGATGGCTCATCATGCATGTAGATGGCATATCTTGATCAAGATATGACGCATCCTCTCCAATGTTGGAACATCCTCTTCCAAGTTGGCATATTTAGACTCCAAGTTGGCACATCCTCTCCACAATGGCACATCCACCCCATGAATGACATATCCTG
Source organism: Lactuca serriola (assembly GCF_051521515.1). Classification (NCBI taxonomy): domain Eukaryota; kingdom Viridiplantae; phylum Streptophyta; class Magnoliopsida; order Asterales; family Asteraceae; genus Lactuca; species Lactuca serriola. Next base: position 151,275,286 of record NC_136416.1, read on the forward strand.
CCACTTTGTGTCGTATCTTGTCACTTAGTGGCATATCCTGTCACTTGATGGCATATCATGTCACTTGGTGGCATATCAAGTCACTTAGCGGCATATCAAGTTTTAATAGTGGCACACCATGACTTCTAAGTGGTGCATCTATGCATAGGATGCTCCATTCCACTTCCATGTGCTCCATACCCCATTTTAGAAGATTTGTGCCTTTGTCATTTGATTTGTTCCTTTTTCAGGAGATCTATACCTTTCTCAGATGATCTGTACCTTTTTCACAACCACCCTGCTCTTCTATCCCTTTGAATCTCCATCCCAAGTATCTTCTTTGCTACTACCAAATCTTTCATTTCAAACTCATTCTTCAGGGTCTCCTTTAAGTCATTTATTCGGCCGTATCCTTGGTTGTGATTGGCATGTCATAATTATATAACAATAGATGTATGTAGGAATTTGGTGACAATTCCTTTGAGTAAACATGATTGTTAAGCTGGTTCCGAGTGTAGCCATGCGAGATCATTAATGAATCAAATCTCTTGTACCATTGTCTTGGAGACTGCTTCAAACCATATAAAGATTTCTTCAACAAACATACATGATCCTTTTTAGAATCGAGGAACCCTTCTAGTTGGGACATATAAATCTTTTCTTCTAAGTTCCCATGAAGAAATGCAGTTTTGACATCAAGCTATTCAAGCTCCAGATAGACTCACCATGGCCAAAAGAACCTAAATTGTCTTGTGCTTCATGACCGGTGAGAACACCTAGTGATAATCAATTCCTTCTTTTCGAGAAAACCCTTTCGCCACCAACCTTTCCTTGAACCTAGCTGGTTTGACTCCTGGTATCCCCTATTTCTTAAAGATCCATTTGTATTCCACTAGTTTTGCTCCCTATAATAATGGAACTAGATCCCATGTTTCATTCTTCTCCAATGATTGTATTTCTTTATTCATGTCCATCAACCAATTTGTTGCTTCTTTACTTATCGTTGACTCTTTATACAATTGAGGCTTGTTAGTGTCAATGTCTTCCCCAGTTGCCAAAAGAAAAGTTACAGAGTCAGGATCACATGAATTAACACATCCCACATATTTATCAGGTTGTCGTATAACCCTCTGTAATTTCCTCCTTGCTATAGATTCAGACTCATCATCCTTCCTAGCATCAACATCACTAGAAGAAGATCCAATGGGTTGCTCTTGGGTTTTATCATGTCTAGATTGTTAACTGTCGCCTTAGTCTTCATCACTTATCGCAACTATATCTGGAGCTTGAGATGTAAACTTGTAACGCCCGTGTTTCGGGGCTAAGCATTTTAGATGATGTAATAGTCTAGGTCAACTATTGTAACTCTTTTGAAGTAATAAAGATGAAATATTTGAGTATTATGTGAATTATGTGCATTTATGTGCTTATTACTTATTTATAAATGTATACTAAATAAAGGATAAAAACAAGCGTCAAAATTAAAGTGTGAGATAAGCCTGATATCTTTACATAAAGTTGTAGTGGTCGAAACAAGGATTACGGGGATACAAAGAACGCAAAAATCCGAGTTATAACGAAGAAGTTATGACCCGTCGAAGTTTCGCGACGGAACTGTAAGGTCCAAATAAGGATCTTTACCAGCAATCAAGTAACAAACAATCACAGAATAAGAAGAAGATGAAAAGAAATCGAGCTTGCACATGTTTTGTAGCACCTGGTTCTTGGTATGTATTATATTATTAAATCTTCATTTATTTTTCCATTTTTAGCCTTGGACTCGGCGAGTCGGAGGATTGACTCGCCGAGTAGAAGTGGGATGAGGCGCGAGGTTTAAGCTGCAGACTCGGCGAGTCGAATCCCGGACTCGGCGAGTAGCCGCTGTTTGGACAAAAACCCTAATCCAGGGGTTTGCACCCTATTTAAAAAACCTTATGCAACCTCCTTTCCCCTTTATGCTCCCAAACACTCCTCATAGCAACCCCTAGCCGTTTTTGAGAAGATCTAAGGCTTTTTGAGTGATTCTTGTGAGTTTTGACCTCAAGGAAGAAGGAAGAGCATAGAAGGATCAAGAGGGGACTGAAGGATTCGAGTTTGGTTCATCATTTGCAGTCTTTGGAAGGTATAAAGTATGAACCTTGCTCACTCATTTGTTAGATCCCTCTTTGAGATGATTTAGGGCTTTTATAAGCCATTTTTGGTGGCCAACCATGTTTGCAAACATGGTTGGGGGTTTGGGCTTCTGTATCATGTCATTTTATGAGTCACAAGTCAGATCTTGGTTGCTTTTTGCACCAAGGAAGGCCCCATGCAACAAAAGAACCATTTTAGAGCCTTTTAAGCTCTAATGTCCCATGCATGCACGTAAAGTTTGTAACTTTACGTGCTAGATCGAGTTTAGGGGCCTGGATTTATCATTTGGTTAAGTGTTGTACATCAGAAATCGAATATCTTTGTAAGGGATGTGATAGACTCGGCGAGTCCAAGGGTTTTGGTCCCATATCAGTGAGGGTCATAAGGGCCAGTTGAGTGTGGAAGGGTTTTAGGAGTCCCAGGGAGTGACCCAACGTTTTGGACTAAGCAAAGTGTTCTGGGAATTCATGGTACTCGGCGAGTGCATGAACGGACTCGGCGAGTCCAAGACAATCTTCATGGTACTCGGCGAGTTGTTCATCAACTTGGCGAGTCGAGGATAGACAGTGTTCATAGGATGAAGAGTAACTCGACGAGTTGTTCATACAACTCGGCGAGTCAAGACAGGACATGAGTATCAGTTGATGATGAACTCGACGAGTTGTTCATACAACTCGGCGAGTCGGATGTGGATTCACTCGATGTTCATTTAAAAGGAAAACTCATCGAGTCGTCGCCTAACTCAACGAGTAGAGACGGGTATGAGGTCTGATGGAAGGATAGGGACTCGACGAGTTGACTAGTTAACTCGGCGAGAAAGGTCAACTGGAAGTTGACTTTGACTTTGACTTGGTCAAGGGGTAAAATGGTCATTTTACCCTTAGGGTAGATGTCAGTTTCTGATTAAGTGTTTTGTTGGAATTATAGCCGGAGGATTTCCGAAGCAGCAGCGGCAGCAGTCAGAGGATTCCCGCACAGTTCAGCAGCTACGAGGTGAGTTACCTTCCAGTAGGGGTGGGTCTAAGGCCACAATGCCGACCCACCATTGAGGAGTATTTAGAAGATAATTGTATTTGTGATAATTTATCTTGGTCTGGTATGCGTTTGGTTATGAGTTATATCTGTATGATATGTTACATGATAGGGATAGTTTCCCTGATAGTGGTCCTTAGGACCAAGGGGTAGGTCAGTACCCGGATATGTCTGACTGTGTGCTTATATCTTGCTATTGTATGCTAGTGGTAGGGGGTTGAATAGTCCCCAGTTACCGATTGAAAGATACCGATGAAGATTACCGGTTAAAAGATACCGATGGTATTGTATGGTATGTGGTATGATGGGGGAACTCACTAAGCTTTGTGCTTACGGTTTCAGGGACCTCTTCATCTAAGGGGAAGGAGCCGGCGGCGTAGCATGGCATCACACACACATATGATTTTCCGCATGGTGTTTCCTGGGATTGTACTCTGATATGACATTTGTTCATGGTTGTGGGTTTCAAATATGGTACTTGGTTTTGAGATGACGTGTTTATACAATATTTTCTAAAGAATGTTTTATGAATTAATTAATCAAAAATGATATTTTTGGGCTTGAATTTTGGGGCGTTACAAGTTGGTATTAGAGCCCTGGTTTGAGGGATTCGGACATGCCCGCGGGGGTGTCTGGACTCAAACAAAGGGGTTAAAAGATTTTTACAATAAAATGGTTTCTAAAAATCTAAACGGAAGGATTTTACGAAAGACAAGGTGTGTGATGCATGCGACCGGCCGGGCTCAAGTAAGTTTTCCCCATGATACCCATACATGTTATGTTATGCTATATGGCTTGATTCAGAATTGCATGCTAGAATAAGACTAAGGATCTAGGAAGATGCCTTGTGTGCCTGATATATGATTCTGATAATCATGCTAGTTAGGGCTAAGGATCTAGGAGGATGCCTTATATGCCTATTGTATGAGCTGTATGCTAGGACTGTTTAGTCAGCAGTAGGATGGCCTGTATAGGTTATGCCTGATTTGGTTACAAGATGCACGGATGCAGCTTGCTTTGTGCTATGGGGGTTCTGGCTATTTCCAACTAACTAAGGAGCGGATATGTAACAGTACCTGCAAGTTAGTTAGGTGGAAATGGTAGGGGCTCCTGGTGCAGCTGATGGCGGAGGGTAGGTCGGAGAGTGCCTTAGGGAAGCCTAGGATGAGGTTAGTGAAAAGGGGTATCGGTTAAGGGACCTGGTGAAGTCGAAGCAATCCTTGAGGAAAGCACGAGTAGATGTGGAAGGTAGTATGGGCCCGTACTACTGAAAGCAGAGGACCCGTACTCTAACCAAGGAGGGCTTAGATGAAACCGGGAACCTCGGAGAGTGTGTTAGATCTCTTGAGTATATGTATGATCCTAAATTTTATGCGTGTGTTTTCAGTATGGTGACCACATGACTTGGAGCAGGAGGTTCCGGATCAAGATCAGATCAGGCTCGGGTTCGGGATCCGAGCAGGTTGATGACGGGTTACGCGAGTTCATCGCGTCTGAGATCATGAGAGGCATCCTTGAATCGACCCTTATCATCTTTGGGTCGATCAAGGAGGGGATTGTTGAGATGATGGAGGATCGTCTCCGGTCATTCACAAGTGATATGGCGTCTAGACAGGTGGGTACGCGCACACTGTCCTTTAAGGACTTTCATGGAAGTGGTGCGTCGGATTTCCATGGGGTGAAAGACCCCATTGCTGCTAGGAGATGGATCGTAGATATTGAGTCTGCGCAGCTGACGAGCTTCTGCCCAGAGGGCTCGAAGGTGTGATATGCAGCAGGATGCTTGCGAGAAAGGGATAAGATTGGTGGGAGTCTGTTGGTGACTCATTGGGAGCCTTGGCTGTTGAGGCTATGACTTGGTTGGACTTTGTGACCAGATTCAGGGCGGAGTTTGCGACAGCTGTGGAGCTTCAGTGGCTGGCCAGGGAGTTTTTGGATATGAGGCAGACTACGAAGACTGTGGCGGAGATCACCTCCAAGTTCCGAGAGAGGGCATTGCTGGTGCCCCAGTATGCGGGTGATTAGGATATGAGGAGGACCCGCTACCATGACATGCTACGAGCTGACATTCGGGAGCATGTTAGTTTTTCAGCTTGCCCTACCTTGGATTCCATGATTTCCAAGGATAGGGAGAGGGAGATTCATCTGGAGCACGTCCAGAAGAGGAAGGCAGTGGAAGGGCTAACGACCGGGGCTTCGGGGAAGAAGCCCAAGGGATCTGATGGTAGGCCGAAAGGCCAGGCAGGACGGGACCGCTGTGGGAAATGCGGTCGATCATTCGAGGGAGCTTGTCGCACTGGGCCGGGTTCCGGCTGCTATAAGTGTGGCAAGGTGGGGCATTTTGGCATGGATTGTACTGCCCCCCTACGGTATAGACGACAGACCTGATTTGCTTCCATTGCAATTAAAGGGGCCACAAAAGGGCCAATTGCCCGAGATTGACAGCAGCGTCAGCGGCGGCGCCGGTCTCAGCAACGACGCGGGTTACAGATGACCGGAAGGTCAAGACAGAGGTTCCAGTGGTGCGGAGCCGAGCATTTTAGCTGACAGCCGAGGAGGCACGCGCTGCACCTGATATGGTGACGGGTATGATTCTGTCCCTCTGATCTTTTTTGTTGTGATTATGTTATTGATATGTGCTCTGTTTAGGATCGTTCCATGTGAATGGCATCCCGGTACTAGTATTGTTTGACTCGGGCGCTATCTGATCATTTGTGTCTCTTGCGCTTAGCAAGAGATTTTCCTAGTCTTCGGGCATGTTGGATTGCCCTCTAGAGGTAGAGATTGCCGACGACCGTTTGGTGCAAGCATCGACGGTATTTCGAGATTGTGTGCTGAGGTTATTTGAGGAGCGCTACTTGGTAGACCTGGTTCCCATTCTATTGCATGGGAATAAGGTGATTATAGGCATGGATTGGCTCAGCCCTAATGGGGCAGTGATTGACTGCGCGCAACAGTTGGCACGGGTCAGGACCCCAAGTGGGGGAGAGCTGGTGATTCAGGACGAGAGGCCACATCGAGGAACAACTTTATGTTCAACAGCGAGAGCTAGGCGTTACCTTCAGCAGGGTTGCGTAGGATATGTCGCGTATGTTATGGATACCCGGGAAACTGGTAGGGCAGCGGTGGACGATGTACCTGTGGTACGGGAGTTTGCAGACGTATTCCCCGAGGTGTTGCCTGGGATACCTCCGGAACGACAGGTGGAATTCAGGGTCGACCTAGTTCCTGGTGTGGCTTCGATAGCCAAGGCACCGTATCGGTTGGCTCCTCCTGAGATGCAGGAGTTGTCTACACAGCTGCAGGAGCTGTTAGACAAGGGTTTCATTAGGTCGAGCAGTTCACCCTCGGGAGCCCCGATTATGTTTGTGAGGAAGAACGACGGGTCGCATCGGATGTGTATAGATTATCGGGAGCTGAACAAGGTAACGGTGAAGAACCGCTACCCACTCCTGAGGATTGATGACCTCTTTGACCAGCTACAGGGAGGATCTTGGTTCTCCAAGATTGATTTGCGTTCAGGGTATCATCAGATGAGGGTCAAAGAGGAGGATGTGCAGAAGACCGCGTTTCGGACGCGTTATGGCCATTATGAGTTTGTGGTGATGCCTTTCAGGCTCACCAATGCTCCTGCCGCGTTCATGGATCTCATGAACCGCGTGTGTAGACCGATGTTAGATCGATCTGTGATAGTATTTATTGATGACATGTTGGTTTACTCCAAGACGCGGGAGCAGCATGAGGAGCATCTGTGGGAGGTTCTGGAGACTTTGAGGAGGGAGAACTTGTATGCTGAGTTCTCCAAGTGTGAGTTCTGGTTGCGCGAGGTGCAGTTTCTTGGGCACCTTGTCAACTAGAACGGGATTTCAGTAGATCCGGCCAAGGTATAGGCCGTGATGAATTGGGAGGTTCCGAGGTCTCCATCTGAGATTCAGAGCTTTCTAGGATTGGCAGGCTACTATCGGAGATTCATTCAGGACTTCTCCAAGATAGCGGTTCCACTCACCCGACTGACTAAGAAGTCGGTGGTGTATCGCTGGGGGCCTGAGCAGCAGGCCACATTTGAGACGCTGAGACAGAGATTGTGCGAGGCGCCAATCTAAGCCCTGCCAGAGGGCATGGAGGATTTTGTTGTGTACTGCGATGCATCCATCGCAGGTTTGGGAGCGGGATTGATGTAGAGAAGGCATGTCATCGCCTATGCTTCGAGGCAGCTGAAGCCTCACGAGGCGAACTACCCGACGCATGATTTGGAGTTGGGGGCTATTGTGTTCGCCCTCAAGATTTGGCGTCATTACCTTTATGGGGTTCGCTGTACGATTTACATGGACCACAAAAGTTTGTCGGATCTCATGGACCAGCCAAATCTGAATATGAGGTAGCGTCGGTGGCTTGATGTGGTGAAGGATTATGATTGTGAGATCCTCTACCATCCAGGGAAGGCCAATGTCGTGGCCGATGCGCTTAGCCGCAAGGCAGCGCCGATCAGGGATATCTGTCTAAGGATGACAGTGGTGACTCCGCTTCTGGAGCGGATCCGGGAGGCTCAGCAGGAGGCTATGAAGGAGGAACATCGGAAAAGTGAGCGGATTGTGGGGCAGGTTTCCTCCTTCGACTATGATAGCCGAGGGTTATTGACTCTTCACCGTAGGGTGTGGGTCCCTTATCATGGAGGCGTGCCCCAGGTCCTGATGGAGGAGGAGCACAAATCCCGATTCTCCATTCATCCCGGGGCGACGAAGATGTATAGGGATCTTCATCTGGACTACTGGTGGCCCTGCATGAAGCGGGATGTGGCATGGTACGTGGAGCGGTGCTTGACCTGCAAGAAGGTCAAGGCCGAGCATCAGAGACCACATGGCAAGATGCAACCGTTGGATATGCCGCTGTGGAAATGGGAGGATATTACGATGGATTTTATCACGAAGCTTCCTAGGACCGCGCGGGGGATGGATTCGATATGGGTCATCGTAGATCGATTGACCAAGAGCGCCCACTTTATTCCGATTCAAGAGAGCATCTCGGCCGAGAAAAATGCCGATATCTATATCAGGGAAGTGGTGGCGCGGCACGGAGTGCTAGTTTCGGTGATTTCAGACAGAGACGTGCGGTTTACTTCCAGGTTTTGGAAGAAGTTTCATGACGAGCTGGGTACTCGACTGCATTTTAGCACCGCTTTTCACACGCAGACGGATGGCCAGAGCGAGCGGACTATCCAGACTCTGGAGGATATGTTGCGGGCATGCGTTTTAGATTTCGGAGGTACTTGGGATACCTACCTCCCGTTGGCGGAGTTCTCTTATAATAACAGCTATCATGCGATTATCGACCGTCCTCCCTTCGAGAAGTTGTATGGGAGGAGGTGCAGGACCCTAATATGTTGGTGCGAGGTTGGCCAGAGAGTCATGGGGAGTACCGAAATAGTGCTCAAGACGACAGAGAAAATTCAGCAGGTCCGGAGCAGGCTTCAGACTGCTCAGAGTCGGCAGAAAAGTTACGCCGATAGGCGTCGATCAGACCTGGAATTCCAGGTCCGGGATATGGTTCTCCTGAAGGTGTCTCCATGGAAGGGCATCATCCGATTCAGGAAGCAGGGCAAGTTGGGCCCAAGGTATATCAGACCGTTCAGGGTTGTAGCCCGGGTGGTCAAGGTGGCGTACCGGCTGGATCTACCAACCGAACTCAGTCAGATCCACAACACTTTCCACGTCTCTCAGCTGGTGAAGTTCCTAGTGGACGATATGGTGGTGGTACCCTTGGAGGACATTCAGGTTGATGGTAGCCTAAATTACATCGAGCGACTTGTAGCGATCCTTGACCGGAAGTCAAAGGATCTAAGGAACAAAAGAGTAGAACTCGTGAAGGTGCAATGGCAGCACCAGAAGGGCTCGGAGTGGACTTGGGAGCCAGTGAGTGAGATGATGGAGCACTACCCCGAGCTGTTTCAGGATCGAAAGGCAGACTTCGAGGACGAAGTCTAAATATGTGGGGGTGATTTGTAGCACCTGGTTCTTGGTATGTATTCTGTTAATAAATCTTCATTTATTTTTACATTTTTAGCCTTGGACTCGGTGAGTCAAAGGACTGACTCGCCGAGTAGAAGCAGGATGAGGCGCGGGGTTTAAGCTGCGGACTCGGCGAGTAGCCGCTGTTTGGACAAAAACCCTAATCCGGGGGTTTGCACCCTATTTAAAAAACCTTATGCAGCCTCCTTTCCCCTTTATGCTCCCAAAACTCCTCATAGCAAACCTTAGCCATTTTTGAGAAGACCTTTGGCTTTTTGAGTGATTCTTGTGAGTTTTGACCTCAAGGAAAAAGGAAGAGCATAGAAGGATCAAGAGGGGACTGCAGGATTCGAGTTTGGTTCATCATTTGCAGTCTTTGGAAGGTATAAAGTCTGAAATTTGCTCATTCATTTGTTAGATCCCTCTTTGAGGTGATTTAGAGCTTTTATAAGCCATTTTTGGTGGCCAACCATGTTTGCAAACATGGTTGGGGGTTTGGGTTCTGTATCATGTCATCTTATGAGTCACAAGTCAGATCTAAGTTGCTTTTTGCAACAAGGAAGGCCCCATGAACCAAAAGAACCATTTTAGAGCCTTTTAAGCTCTAATGTCCCATGCATGCACGTAAAGTTTATAACTTTATGTGCTAGGTCGAGTTTAGGGGCATGGATCTATCATTTGGTTAAGTGTTGTACATTAGAAATCGAAGTTCTTAGTAAGGGATGTGATAGACTCGATGAGTCCATTCCTGGACTCGGCGAGTCCAAGGGTTTTGGTCCCATATAAGTGAGGGTCATAAGGGTCAGTTGAGTGTGGAAGGGTTTTAGGAGTCCCAGGGAGTGACCCAACGTTCTGGACTAAGCAAAGTGTTCTGGGAATTCATGGTACTCAGCGAGTGCATGAACGGACTCGGCGAGTCCAAGACAATCTTCGTGGTACTCGACGAGTTGTTCATCAACTCGGCGAGTCGAGGACAGAACGTGTTCATAGGATGAAGAGTAACTCGACGAGTTGTTCATACAACTCGGCGAGTCAAGACAGGACATGAGTATCAGTTGATGATGAACTCGACGAGTTGTGCATACAACTCGGCGAGTCGGATGTGGATTCAGTCGATGTTCATTTAAAAGGAAAAGTCGTCGAGTCGTCGCCTAACTCGACGAGTAGAGACGGGTATGAGGTCTGATGGAAGGATAGGGACTCGGCGAGTTGACGAGTCCACTCGGCGAGTCAGGTCAACTGGAAGTTGACTTTGACTTTAACTTGGTTAAGGGGTAAAATGGTCATTTTACCCTAAGAGTAGATGTCAGTTTCTGACTAAGTGTTTTGTGGGAATTATAGTCGGAGGATTTCCGGAGCAGCAGCGGCAGCAGCCAGAGAATTCCCGCACAGTTCAACAGCTACGAGGTGAGTTACCTTCCAGTTTGGGTGGGTCTAAGGCCACAATGCCGACCCACCATTGAGGAGTATTTAGAAGATAATTGTCTTGATGATAATTTATCTTGGTCTGATATGCGTTTGGTTATGAGTTATATCTGTATGATATGTTACATGATAGGGATAGTTTCCCTGATAGTGGTCCTTAGGATCAAGGGGTAGGTCAGTACCCGGATATGTCTGACTGTGTGCTTATATCTTTCTATTATATGCTAGTGGTAGGGGGTGGAATAGTCCCCAGTTACCGGTTAAAAGATACTGATGACGATTACCGGTTGAAAGATACCGATGGTATTGTATGGTATGTGGTATGATGGGGGAACTCACTAAGCTTTGTGCTTACGGTTTAAGTTTTTGGTTTCAGGTACCTCTTCATCTAAGGGGAAGGAGCCGACGGCGTAGCATATGATTTTTCGCATGTTGTTTCCTGGGATTGTACTCTGATATGACATTTGTTCATGGTTATGGGTTTCAAATATGATACTTGGTTTTGAAATGACGTGTTTATACAATATTTTCTAATGAATGTTTTATGAATTAATTAATCAAAAATGAAATTTTTGGGCTTGAATTTTGGGGTGTTACACGTTTATATTCAATAAATCGTCAGGTACAACTCGATAGACTGCTCTGTAATCTCTATGGTATCAACAACCACAAAAGGCCAACTCCTCCACTATTTATACTCGACTAGACCGCAAACTATGTTTGCGACGGTAACCAGGGTTTATGGCCGTAAACGTGTTTATGGTTGTGAACACACAAAATGACCAAAATGAAATAAACACCTCATAAACTGTATTACAGACTTATACCAAACAAAATACACTGAAAACCTTGACTGAAACCTTAACTGGACTCTTCAGGAACCGACACGATACCGGGAAGTGTAAATAGTGAATTTATGATGGAGCAACCTAAATGAGAGTTGAAGATCTCATTAATAGGAACTCAACGGTAAAAAGTCAGACGAAAACAGAGTCCGTATGAAGGAGTTACGAATTCTTTGCGGTCATTTAACACTCTAATCCCCTCCTACTGTTAAATTTAAGATCGGTCGAGAATTAGCCGACGGAGTCTGAATGAAATTTATAGATCTTGATTTTACCTACGCATGGAAAATAATAACATCGAAAATGGAGCTCGTATGTGAGAGTTATGATTTTTCTAAGTCGGGACGCTGATATGCGAGTTTGGGTGACGTGGCACCACCAGAAAGAGGACACGTGGCACCACCAGAAGGCTGCCACATTCACCAACTCGGTGAGTTTGTGTCAAGACTCAGCGAGTCCATCAGATATTTTCACTATAAATAGATGTGCCAAGTCTTGCCATTTCTTCACACCTCTCAAGCCTTCTTTCTCTCTCTACACACTCTCTCTAAGCTCTTTAAGCCCCCCGAAAGTCTAGGTAAACCCCCTAGCATCCGAAGGAAGCCCCGAGGCTCCCGGAGTTCCGAGAAAAGAGCCTTTCGGTTCGGGAACGCTGGTCCAGCGAAGCCTGGTTTTTGAGAAAACCCGCTGTAAGTGAGCTATGCCTACCCTATCTTTAGTATAGCTTATGTTTCAATATAGTAATGTTATTAGGACCTTATAAGGAGTATTTAGGCTATTATTATGGGTTATATAAGTATTGTTTAATGCTTATATAATAGTAATAATAGCTAGACTATTAATTAGTCGCGGTTAACGTTAGACTAAACCCTATTAATATTGATACTAGGTTTTATCGAGGGATAATTGTTTTGAGATAACGAGGCGCGGTTCGAAGGCAGAATCACCACCTTTTCAGGTGAGTGCATGGTCACTTTCATCTTACACATAGATATGAAGTATTTAAGATAAAGTATGTGCTATGTGTGCATATTGTTTGAATACTTGCTGTCTATGCTGATGAATGATTTTTATACATGTTTTAAATGATTTAAACTGTATATGTATTTTATATCTACAAAAATGTTGGGGTAAAACATGGGTAGATGTAATCGACGATGTGTGATAAAATGATGAGAGGCCTCGATGTTGTTGTTGTTGTTGATTCTGTTATCTAGCGGAGTATGGATGACGACCACAGACTCTTGTAGGCAGTCCAATGGAATACTAGCAGGCTCGCAACCTGTAGGTGTTTGTGAACGATGTGTTCATGCTTAAAAAATTCGTTTTTTGTGAGCCTGCCTGATGGACTCGGCGAGTCCCCTTGTGGACTCGGCGAGTAGGGCCCTACTCGGCGAGTCCATTGGGGTACTCGGCGAGTCCAAGCGTCAGAAAGAGCAAATATCGGGATTTCTTGCTGTTTATCTTTGAGATACTTGCCTTTATCATATTAGATCAATATAAATCCGATTTTATGATATATATGAGTATATTCTTGATCTAATTAAAGATATTTATCAATTAATAAAATATTTACTTCCTTATATGATTAAAGTTAATTATTTGTATTAATTGGGTAACTTATTTTGCAAGAAATTGAAATTAGGTCAAATATAGATAATGATGAAATTAATTGTTTAATTTATATTATTTGTTATTTGATCCTTGTGTTATGAAAAGTTTCAATTTTCCCCTTTAGGTTTTATAGTTTAAATTTGAACTCAAAGGTTTAGTTTTGAAATTTAAATAGTTGAAACCTCAATGTTTTGAAAAGGTTTCAAAACTTGCCCTCAAGTTTTGGAATTTAAATTTTGATTAAAAGTTTAGTGTATAGTTAAATTCTAAACCTAAATGTTTTGAAATGTTTCAAAAACTTGCCCTCAAGTTTTGGAATTTAAAAGTTAATTAAAAGTTTAATCTAGGAATGTTAAATTCTAAAACCCTAGTATTGTTTTGAAAAGTTCAAATCACACCCTTATGGTTTTATTAATTAATTAAGGTGTATAATTAAAAGAGTTTTAATAAATCCATAAAAGTTTTGGTTTACAATTTAATTGAATTAAATGTATAATTGTTAAATTTGACAACCTAGTATATTAAAAGTGTAAAATACACCCTATACTGTATATAACATTAAAAGTCTAACAATATATATGTATGAGTAAAAGTCAGTCTTACCGTTAGTAGGCGTCATTCACGAAGCTGGTCTATAAGGGGTGTTTAAGGAAATAGCCTATAAAGTGGCGATTGAATGGGTATCCACTCTTACCCACCGCACTCTTGACTAGTGGAGGATCGTTAGCCGAACGGGTAGGATAGGACAAAACCTTCCATTATAAGTATAATGAAGTACGAAAGGTAACTAAATGTTTTACAAATTCCCAATCTTAGTTACTTAGGCAAAAGTGAATTGATGCAATTCCATGAAATTACTCTTTATACCCTAGCAAAGACGTTAGTGGAGCGTGTGTGGTTTACCGGCACACTAAATGGTTCTGAGCAAAGGTAGCAAAGGGTGACTCAATGTTTGTCATAGTTCGGTGGAGCGTGTGTGGTTTACCGGCACATCGAATAGGTGACTGTAACATTTGAGGGCACCATGTAAGTTTGCATGGTTATTCACACCCGCTTTGTGATCCTCGGCATCCCAGTCACAAACTAGAGGGGCATATCGAGATTCAAACATGCCATTGAAAAGTTCAATGAATCTCAAAGGATCTAGGAGTTTTCATAGATTTAAAACGTAAATTTCTTTTTCGTTCTTAATGGTGGAAATTAGTGAATCGTCATTCACTTACCTTCAAATATTCTGCAACTAGATTACGACATCCATTTTCTAGGTTGTAGCATATTGTGTTGGGTCCTAGACTTAGTATCTCATTTGGGTGATTTACTAAGGACTCAATCAATCAACTAACTTGAATTCGTTTTCTCCCGTTTTGTAGATGTCAAAGTACGACAACTATGGTCTTCCCAAATCCCGTGGAACAAGCTTTCCACATGGAGATGATATTCCACGATTCGATCGAGGAACCATAAATCATGCTTCACTTCCTCCATCTCCTCTAATTATTCTCCCTAACCCACAAGTTCGAAGGCTTGAAAAGTTCAAGCTCACTCAAGCCCTTTTGGCAAGTAAACATGAAGAGGGAAAGTCGGTGTGTGCACACGTACTAGGGATGAAGTCACACATTGATAGGTTAAGAATGTTGGGATCCGTTGTCTGTGAGGAGATGGTTATTGATTGGGTTCTTCGGTCACTTCCTAACTCGTATAGTGAGTTCGTAAGAGAGTACTATATGATGAACTCCGACGTGACTCTTATAGATCTCACCTATATGCTTATTGCTGCTGAATCAGCAATGGTTTGGCGCAATAGAAAAGCAAAGTTGATTGGTGAATCTGCCTTGAAGACCTCTATGGATATAGACAATAGCAACGAAAGACATGCTATGATTGAAAAGTTTGATCATAAGAGAAAGGCAATGTCTGAAGTAGTTCCATGTCCTGTTCCAAAATAGTCAATTTGCTTTTATTGCCAAGAGAAGGGGCATTGGAGACGAAGCTGCCCTATTTACCTAAGAGATCTAAGAGATGGGAGAGTCAAAACGTATGGCTCTGCTTTAGGTAAAATCCATTGACTAACTCTTTAAGCTCCTATTCTAGATTCTTAATACATAATGTGATAAGATTACAATTGATGTTTTGTAGGATCGAAAAAAGAGAGGAAGCTTAAGGGAAGAAGCGAGCAGAATCTAACCGTGAAGAAATGGATTTCGATCGCATTACTTGAAGATTAGATTCTTGAGCTAATACTTAGAGTTAGAATTAGATTGCTAAGAAATATGTATTAGCATAGTTTTTCAATGAATTGCATTGTAAGGACAAATCTTTTCCACAATAAAATAAATTTGATTTTATATTATTTATTTATCCTTGCAATGGCGTGTATGAAAAAATTTATGTTTGAATGTTTCTATTATTAGCAATAATGGATTTGATTCTTAATTATGGAAATGTCGAAAATTTACCAAATTAGGAGAGTTTCTCATCGCCCAAGTTTCAGTTGGACAGAAATTTGGAATCACGCAACTTGGTTGCATGATGAATGAGAAATTTCATATTTGGAAATTAGACTAATTCGTTGACAAAGTGTCAAGTGAAGGACTAAGAGATCGAGTACACAAAGTTGTGTGCTGATCAAGTCCACCACAAGAATAACAAAGATATTCGTCATGATTTACTAAAGGTTTAGTAAATATGATTAGGTGTAATTCTGAATTGATTGAAAAGGTTTAAATCAATAGCAGAACGAATAAGAAGAATCAAATAGGCAGAAGGATAAAAGTTTCTCCATTCTAAGAAGAAGGGAGAGTACCTTTTATGCTTTATGATAGGTCTTAATGATTAAGAACCATATCTCAAGTGATCCTCTAAGTGAGTCTTAGTACAATTGTATGTCTAAGAAGAGGAATCAAGAATTGAAGAAATGGTTAAATCAAGAAGTCAATCATACTTCGTTCCAAAACAAGTCTTAGAGTTAAGATTATGACAATGAGTGACAAGTATTAAGAAGGTTTATAACATTCATCAAATGAGGAAAGTTGTGATGTCTTGGATAAGACAAAGACCAACTAGGACCAATTTATGAAGTGTTTTGATAAAAACTACACTAACTCTTGAATATTTGTTTGTCAAGAAATGTTTATTGGCAAAAGAATCTTATATGTCTAGGAGTCAGTGGGAGTCTTAATGGTCTTGAAAGGTTTCAAGAACAAATCAAAATAAACCTTATCGATCATCACTAGCACACGAGTTAAGGTTTACAACCTATCGTGTTGACACTATATTGCTTCTGTGCCATTCCAATTGAGTTAATTATGCATGTGAGCCCTATGAGTTCTCATTTGAATGCATAAAAGGCAAGGAACTTGATCAATGAAAGGTACATTGATAGGAAAGGGTGAGATGCTTAACTACTTGGAAGACATGGTGGGCAGCTGTGCTACCATAAGGCAAGAAATCAAGATTAAGAAAGTTCGATCCATATGAGTTTGAATTTGTCGTAAACTTTGGTTTTGACAAATTCACAAGGATAGGAACACATACACCATTAAAATCTAAGTTTCATAAGATTCCATCCTTCATGAAAATGACTGTGAGGAAATGCTTTCACTAAGAAAGATTTTAAAAAGATAGTGATTGTGAAAAAAATTGTATTCTCAAAATTCAATTATGGTTACGGTATCCCTTTCCATGATTTGAATTGTGAGGTTTGGCAATTAGTCTGAATTGTTTAGACACACACATGAGCTATCAAGAGCAAAGGTGTATAAGCTTAGATAAAGGATTATCAAAGCATTAGGTATTAGAAACATGAACTTAAGAAATTCAATAGGTATTGTTTTTCTGAAAGTTAGGCTGTTTCTGAATACATGTCAAAGCTAGTGGGAGCATAAGTATTATGTTTTATAATAATAATCATGATAGTAGGAGCATAAATGTTATGATCGTATGATTATTATGGAAAGTATTGCAAGTTAGCACTATTAATTATAGAAAACAATAGTTATACATTGCAAAGTTGCAAGAGTTGAAAAGTTGTTTTGCTATAATTAAGGGAGAGAATATTATGCTTCATTTCAAATCTAAAGGCTTAGGTTGTGAAATGTTAATAATTTAGTCAAGGAAACATAGTGTGTTCTCAAATTTCGATTATGATTACGGCTTTCCTCTTCATAGTTCGAATTTTGAGAACGTAGCATATAAAATATTATGGCAGAAGATTGATAAAGTATCAAATCTTTATGTAAGGCATTATGCATCGTGTCCCATACGCTTCGGGTATAGGATTGATTGCAAATGCTATAATATTTGACCATTCTAAAATTTTCCAAATGTCTAGCGCATTTAGAGGAAAGAAGGACAAGAATCGGTTTTGACTAAGATAATTAAACAACTATCAAAGGACAATCCAAAGTTCGCCAAGGATTGGTCGCTTGTGAGTAATTGGAAGTATAGTATTGGATGGAACATATCGACATTATTATGAATAGATAAGATTCTATTGAGAATGAGTTGTCATATGGTAAGTATGGAAAGTTTTCCATATTGGGAATTGAATATTGAAAATCTATGTCTAGATTAGGAACTTTTATGCAATAGGATGTTCAAAGGAATGTACTTTGAGTGAGAGACATCATTTCTAAGGAATTGTATTGTAACAATCTCCGATAGAGGATTTTGTAATATCGTTGGCAATAGTCTTTGTGACTTTTTGTGCTATGACATTACGAAAAGGATCATTGCATAAAATGTTAGAATCTAACATATTCTATAAGTGGCAAGAATTTGATATTCTTTCACTTATGAAAAAGGATTTGGAGTTGTGAAATGATTATGATTGGAAATGTGTTCATTTGATCTATTTCACAAAGTAAGAACCATAAGTAAACATTGTGTGCATGATAAGAGCATGGGACAAGTGTAATAATTCAAGTAAGAAGTTGATTACCCGAAACAACAAATAATGAGTAATCGATATGGTGATGAATAAAAGGTGTTTTATTTATGCTCAAAGGTTTGAGGCCATATGGGATTAGTATTATTCTTGTGTTTCACTTTGCATGTTTGACTTCCTGAATAATTTAATTGGTTTAGAACAGTCAAATTATTCGAACGGGCCATGGTCGTTCATATGTTGGAAGTAGGTATGAATAAAGACTGTCATGAATTGGTGTGTGGATTGTCTAAAGAGTATTAGACATAAGCAAATGTTTGCTGCAACGTTCATGAGTGCTTATGAATATGATTTGAGCATTGGACTAAACCCACGCTCACTTAGATCACTCCATGAATTGTATCACGAGTGATTGATGAGACGATAACATCTTATATTCTTGAAACCGAGATGTGTGAGTTGTATCTTGCAAATCGGTTGCACATTGATAATATGTAAACGCACCAGTAACTTGGTGTTATAAAACATATTGTTGTGTGTGATTCGGTGAGTAAGTGCAAGCGAGCATTGAATCAAAGTTTATCTGTTCCTTTTATCCAAAGTAGTATAAAAGTGATATCTTTGGGCCCCTCGATGATTTAGTGATGACAAACGTAAATGCTCGGCCGGGCTAGGGCTAATTTGATTTGTTCAATTAGTTAGTCGTCATAAATCGGAAGTCGAGAGATAGTACAGAGAGAATGATTAGAAATCATGTCTTACGATATCCAGAATAGAGGAATATATGATCCCTTATCTAAAGGACACGCGTATCTGATAGGACCAGAGTTGACAGCGGCTTTGGAAAGCTACGATTGCAGATCAGGATCTGAAGTCATACACATAATAGTTATTAGACTTATCCAAGTGGGAGACTGTTGGATTAGTATCTAAGTCCATAACTATTTTGGTATGTACTTGACCCGATGGTGCATGGTCCTTTTGGGTTGCCTTCACCAAAGCAACTTGATAGGATGAATTATGGAGAGAAAGGATTAAATATGATTTATTAATATATTATGAGAATAATATATTAAAGGAGAAATCATATTGTTTAATTAATATTAGTCAAGAATTAATAAGAATTAAGTTTGTGACAAAAAGAGATTAATTAAACTTAAGGGACTGGAATGGTAATTATAAGATAATTGCAATTTGGGCTATGGATTGCCTTATATTAAGGAGTGGACGAATTCTATGGGGAAACCCATTAGAAATCGTCCAAGGCCTTTAAGGAAAGGAGTCCATGGGTTGCTTAGGGCTTAAGCATCCAAATTAGGGTTTCCTTGTTAGATAACCCTAATAGCCTCACTATATATAGAACCCTTATGCCCCAAAAACGTGGACAAGCTTCCTTCTAGGGTTTCCACATGTTTTGGGCAGCCTCCTTCTCTTCTCCTCTTCATCCTTTTGCTCTTGGTGTTTGTGAACCATTAGAGGAGTGACATTTGTGACTCTAAGCTTTCTAAAGTCAATATAAGAAGGATTTGAAATTGTTATTGCTATATAACAATCAAGGTATGATCTAAACCCTAATTATATGTTATATTGATCATCATATGCTAGATCTAGGGTTTATAGTCTTTGATAACTTGCATGTACAATAGAGAAACCTAGATCCAAGCATTAGGGTTTGTATGATCACATAGGATGTTCTTATGACCAAAACCCATCACTTTGCACACTGCATGAGTGTTTGTTTCATCCGTTCTTCCACTCCATTTTTCTATTTCGTGTGTCCTACTGTGCGATGTCTCACTATACTTTCTGCCATGTAGAAATTATAAAATGGAGCATTGTAGAACTCCAATACATTGTATGTCCTATGAGTATTGACCTGTTTTCCAGTCCTTTTCTCAACATGGTCCTCCTCTCCTTGAACTTCCCAAACACATCATCTTTAGTCTTCAGAAAATACAACCAACCCTTCCTTGAATAATCATCAATGAAAGTAACAAAGTATGAGCATCCTCCTTGAGACTTTACTGGTGCAAGACCCCACATATGGGAGTGATCATATTCTAGGATTTCCTTTCTTGTGTGTTGAACGATACCAAACTTAACTTTGCAATGCTTTCCCTTGACCCAAGCTTCACAAAACTATATCTTTCTAGTAGCCTCTCCACTAAGATGTCCTTGTTTACTTAGAACTAAAATTCCCTTCTCATTCATATGCCCCAAACTATGATGCCACAACTTTATCTTGTCATCACCTTTATTGAAGGATTGAGAGATAGCCACTGTTCCCATAACCGTACTTCCTTCTAGGATATAAATCCATCCATGATTATTCTTCCATTTCATTATAATTAGAGAACAATTGGTGTCTTTGACTTAGTTACCTTCACCAGCGTAGCTCATTCCATTCTTAGCCAAAGTGCCAAGAGAAATTAGATTTTATCGAAGCTTCGACACATACCAACAATCAAATTTCCTGACCATACCATCATGCATCTTGATCTGAATAATGTCACTCCCCTTGATACTACTCACCCAGTCATCATCCATATTGACTGAGCCTTTCTTCTCTTTAAAGGAGTCGAACCAGTCATGATTGTACGTCATGTGGTAGGAGCTCTATAATCCAAGTCCCATGTATCCATAGAACTAGATGTACTTATAGTCAGTACATCACCATTGTCCCGTTCATCAAAACTCCTCATTAACCACATCAGGAGTGTTATTGCTGCTTGATTCACTCTTGAACTTTCAATTCTTCAACTATGGAAAATTTCTCTTAAAGTGCCCCTTCTCCTTGTAGTTATAACTCTTAGCATTTGACGGACCTCTAGAATTCAATTTTGAACATGATATCCCTTTGTTTCTCCTTTCTTATCTTATTTCCTTCCTCACCATGCAAACAAACTGTGACATCCCCATTTCCACAGCCAGAAAATACCGATTTGTTTATGCTTTTAAAAAAAATCAGAGTATCAATTTAAAAAAATGTTGCGGAATTTGTTCCTAGAAAAACATGATAAATATATTATCAAATCATTTTTGAAGAAAGGTATTTTATTCATTTTAAAAATTTGGGATGTCATCGTCAATATAGAAACATAAGCATAAACAGACCTTACATTCATTTACACTAGTGATCTAGATCTCCTTAATCTCTCAGTGTAATGTAGCTTCATATCGACACTTGTGATACAAATAAATTGAGTGGGTCAGGTTGGGAACATGGTGAGTACATAGGGTTTTCAACCCACAATAATATAATTATTATGTTTAATCATCAATCAATCAAACTGATTACCCATCCCCATTATCTTCTTTATTTCTTAAGGATCTACCCTAAAAATCATCTATCATTCATTCATTCATTCCTAAGGATTGTCCTAAGGAATAGGCAAGAAGTCAATGACTGCCAATGATACATCTG
Source organism: Lactuca serriola (assembly GCF_051521515.1). Classification (NCBI taxonomy): domain Eukaryota; kingdom Viridiplantae; phylum Streptophyta; class Magnoliopsida; order Asterales; family Asteraceae; genus Lactuca; species Lactuca serriola. The sequence continues at coordinate 151,296,628 of NC_136416.1, forward strand.
TCAATGTTATCTATTAGGCATAGCTGCCAATATTATCATTTAGGTGTAGCTGCTAGGATTATGACATTCTCTATTAGGCGCAGCTGCCGATGTTATCCTTTAGGTGCAGTTGCCAGGATTATGATGTTCTCTATTAGGTGTAGTTGTCGATATTATCCTTTAGGCGCAGCTGCTAGGATGTTTAGAGTACATCGTAGTTCAAAAACATCTACAGGTTGTGGCTCAGCTGCCAATGCTCATTTATAGGGTACTAAGTCCATTGCAACCAATGTTCACCTATAGGGGACTAAGTCCATAGCTACCAATGTTCCTCTATATCAACTTTTATCCCTCATCATTCATCTACCCATGTTTTACCCAACATATTTGTAGATATAAAATACATATACAGTTTAAACCATTTAAAACATGTATAAATTGTTCATCCAGCATAGATATCAAGAACACAGATAATATGCACACGTAACACGTAATTTATATTAAATACTTCATATCTATGTGTAAGATGAAAGTAACTATGCACTCACTTGATTAGTCGTGTATCAACTTGACTAATCGAATCCGAAAGATTGCGAGTGTAACCTCGATGCTTAGAGTTTTTCTATTAAAAGATTTTCCATTGCTCTAATGCTTCTATGTTTTACTAAGGACACTCGAGAACAAGAAACCAATTGATAATGACTGAGATCTCAAGGCAGAAAGATTTGAGAGAGAAAGGTGTGACAAAATGAAGAGACTTGAGCCCCTATTTATAATATTATAATTTTTTAGCCATTAATCTTAATTAATTCGTTTTTATTCATAATATTTAATTCGTTCTTATCCACATTATTTAATTTGATGTTATCCACAATCTTATCCATATTATTTAATTTGATTTATCAACAATTTTATCCACATTATTTGATTCGATCTTATCCACAATCTTATCCATATTATTTAATTCGATGTTATCCATATTATTTAATTCGATCTTATCCACACGTAGCTACCGACGAGATTAACAACTTTCGTTTAGACTCTGTCGGCTAATTTTGACTTTATTTTTTGTCCATATTTTTATAAAATTAAATGATTTTTCCAAAATCATAACTCTCTCGTACGGACTCCATTTTTGGCATTATTTTTCTCAAAATTCTTATTTAAAGAGTACTACAATTTTCTTTTTGGTGGCTTTAGCTAAAAGTCAACCATTCTCTTCGTAGCTTTTTACGCCATACATTCGTTGTCTGAGGCATAATTTTATATATTATAAAAATCATATATAATTCATATGGAGTCGGATTTCTATGAAATTTATATTTTCAAGATCAGGAAGACGTGTACTTTCTAAATATTTAATAAAATATATGTTTTGGCGCACTTTTTTTTATACGATTTATGGACGATTCGATTGATTTTTCCTATTTTATTTTATTATAATAATCATGAAATACATAATATTCATATAATTTTTCTTTATTACGTCAAATAGGTTACAATTGTTGATCCCAACTATCACTTTGGTTAAGATTATTTATCCTAAATAATATTTTATCAAAAAATTTAACGCTTGTTATATCTTAACTAACTAGCCCGAATCGGCGGGTGTTACACAAATTAGAACTGGACACCTCCTTTCCAATTGAAACATTTCTTTTTGAATTCCTTAGACCTTAGAAAGTCCTTCACATTATTTACAGTGATCGTTTTCCTACCATAGAGCGTAATATCAATGAAATTCTTATATGAGTTTGGAAGAGAACATAAGAGAATGAGCGCCTGATCTTCATCTTCAATCTTCACATCAACCCCTTGTATATCCAGGATGATGTGATTGAAGTTATCCAAATGATCTTTCACTTTGGTAATTTCAAACATTTTGAGAGTGTACAACCTTTTCTTCTGATACAACCTGCTCGTCAGTGATTTGTTCTGGTACTTGTCACAAAGTTTATCCTAGAGCCTAGAAGTCATTGTTTGATCCACGACCTCCCTTAGTACTTCATCTGTCAAACTTAGCTGAATGAAACTATGTGCCTTCGTTAGAATGCTCACCTTCTTATTAGCCACCATGTCCTTTTGTAGTTTTGCCTATCCTTCTAGTACCATTGCACATCGTTGTTGAACCAGAAGAGTCCTCATCTTCACCTTCTGCATAGTGAAGTTATTTAAGCCATTGAACTTCTCAAATTCAAACATGTGAGTAGACATCTTCAATCACAGGAATACAAACCACAGCTTTGATACCACTTGTTAGTAAATAAAGCGGATAACTAGCAAAACCAAAAGCACACAACATACAATATTTAGGTGGTTCGGTCAAGGTGACCTACGCCCAATGGCAGGAGGGGATTATTCTTCATTTCAAAGTTCTCAAATAGAAGTTACAAGTAAAATTTCATGGAGATTCTCCTATCACTCTTTAATTGTCGACACAAAATGACTTCACATGCATCCCTATATATACTTAAGGGATCAGACCTAAAACCCTAATGGTCGACCAAGCCCATTGGACCATAGGCCCATGAAAGGTGTCAATTAATCACAATTCGCCACGTAGCATCTTTTGGAAAATTCATTCTTGCATGAGCACCAACAACAAACATGATGGAGCATCATGATCCATAGTGGTACGTCATGAAGCAATAGTGGAAAACCAAGATCATCATGACATATCAACCATCATGGCGACGCATCAAGCAATAATCCTTTAGCATCTTCAAATTCTGAGATTCCTTGAACAATCTTGATCATCATAGGGGACTTCAAATCATACGGATCATCAAGGGATACCTTTGCATATCAAGGAACCAAGTGGCGTATCCTTGCATAAAGAATGTGCATCATGCATGTGGATGACGCATCTTGATCAAGGGATGGCACGTCATCTCCAAGTTTTCCACATCCTCTTTGAAATTGGTATATATAGACTCCAAGTTGTCACATCCTCTCCATAATCACACATCCACCTCGTGAATGGCATATCCTGTCACTCATGTTATATCATGTCACTTGGTGGCATATCTTGTCAATTGGTGGCATATCAAGTCACTTGGTGGCATATCAAGTCAACTGGTGGCATATCAAGTTTTAGTAGTGGCACACATTGACTTCTAAGTGGCGTATCCAAGCATAGGATGCTCCATTCCACTTCCATGTGCTCCGTACCCCCTTTCAGAAGACCCGTTCCTTTTTCAGGAGATCCATCCATTTCTCAGATGATATATTCCTTTTTCACATGCTCCATGAACCCCAAGTGCTACATTAAGTTCCAAGTGCTCCGTCGTTGAACTTAAATGCTCCATACGAATACTCTAAATGCTCAAATCACATTTAGCAGGGGTGATACCCTAGGTTAAACATAATAGATTTGAGATTAATATTTGTGATTGATCCAATAACTTGGATAATTTGATTGGTTTCCACTAACCCTATGACTAATCATATTTTTTAAGTCATTGCATAATATGAATGAATAGAGTAAGTCTAGAGGAGCCATCCTTGTTGATAGACAACTTAGAATAATAGGATTAACAAAATCAACATGGACTTAATCAATTTAGGAATCGGTGGATAACTTACCAATATTATTTAAAGGACATTAATTAATTAAACCAAGATGGAATGGATACAATTATGATTACATTCAGATTATGTTATCTATGTAGTTAGCTATGGTTATTATGTTATTTGATTACTTTTTTTCTAGTTTATTTGTGTGATAGTTATTCTCCTTTATATGCTTTCTTTTAAAGTTTGATTAATAAGAAGATATTGATATGTTAGTACACTCCCTTTAGAACAAAACTTTGATTTCATTACACCAAAAAAGTTTGACGATATGCATATAGTCACACTTGTTTTTTCAGCCTATGTGTGATGACAGTCGAGTGACCATAAGGTACATACGGTTCATTACTAGAAAATAAGTCTTTAATGACACATGGAGTATGACACACACTGGTTTATGATACGTAAAAGTGGGTTTCGTAAAAATATGTCGTCTCTTATAAAAATTTAAAGTATTTAGGAAATACATTTTTACGTGTCCTAAAATTTGCTGTCGTTTTATAAAAAAAAAAATCAAAGTAAACGTGTCCTCCTCTTTAGTAGCTACTAGCGGGAAATTGAAATCCAAAAAATTAGAAAAACTCGCCTTCCTTTTTCTCCTCCGCTTTTATTTCTGTTTTCCTTAAGCCCTAAGAGAGTTTCTCGATGCCCCCCACAAACATCATCGATGACTCCACCTGCATCATCCCTCACTGTCGTGTCTTCTACTACAAGCGTGTCCCAAAACAACCTCCATTTCACAATCTCACCTCTCTAAATCCATAACAACCTCCACTTCTCCATTGCTATCAAAAAAATCAAGAAAAAGTTCGAGATGGTAGGTAAAAACCAAATAGATTGGTATTTGACTAAGAGTAGTTGGAAGACGTCGACGATGGTGAAAATGGGGGTCGGAGAAGAATCCTGTTGAAATCCGTCGAAGACCGCCTCACTCATTCCTGTCTCTCCTACCAGGTGATCCTATCTTCTTCTCTATCAGTCTATCTATGTGTATGTGGTGATATGCATTCGAGCACACATATATAAATAGTTTCTAAGAATTTTGGTGATTTTGATAGGCAGAGCTAGTGACTAGGAAGATAAGTACAAGTTTGGATAGAGGTTTTGTGTTCTATTTAGTTCCCACTCCATTAAACTACGCTAGAGAAGCATCTTCTTGGATCATCGAGAGAAAATTTGATAATAACAACAAGAAGAAAAGAGGATCAAAATCCAAAAAATAATTCGATTCTTCTTCATATCTTTCCATTGATAAGGATTGGGTCGTTGAACATGCTCGTTGGGTTTCACTTGATATCCTCAACATAATACTACATTAATCGTTAAGCTTTGATGGGTTTCTTATTTTGGGTAGTTACAAGTATAATGGACAAAAGCACAATATTATGAAACATAATGTTAGAACAATATGAGAAAGGTTACATGCATTTTGAAGAATGAAATGTAGAGATACTAGATTGAATCAACTATTAAACTAACAATTAAACCCAAGCAACTAACTGCTAATATAAAAGTAGCTACAGATCCATGCTGCACTATCTGAATAAGATGCATGATTGAATTGAGTAGTCTAAATCTGTTTATTCTACTTGATCTTTTATGGTTGAGTTGCCTTTGGAATTGTGAACAGATTTCAAGAATTCTAGCTACCTGGTGACATTAAGGTAGTTGGCAAGTACAAATGGATGAATAAAAGCTTATTCAAGAATTCGACTTTAGTGTTTTTCCAGGTTTAATTTCATTCTTATTAAATAGTAAACTTTGTATCTACTCATGTTATTTTCCTCAAGTCACAGTTCTTAGTATCTTGTTGACTTGAAGCAGAAAGAAGGACTTTACAGAGAAATTCATAGAAACGAGGGTTTTCCCAATAAGTTGTAGTTGTTAACAAAATTTTCCTTAAATCTACCATATTTTTCTCAAATGTTTTTTAAATGGTGTGCTTAGAGGGAAAATAGAATCATGGTTTATGTGCTTGTGTGTGTTGTATGTGTAGATTCATACATATACTTGTTCTTGAGAAAAACGTTGTTGGCGGTTTTTCTAAGCTTCTTTAATATTTCTTAATCTATGTTCAAAGCTTTTTTTATGTGATAGTTCTTCATTTCTTTTATAGGTTTATAGTATCCACTGTTTTCTACAAAAATGTTTAACCAATTTAATAAAACGTTGCGCAACATTCTAGAATTATATATATATATATATATATATATATATATATATATATTTGTTAGAAGTATTCAACAAAATTAATCTCAAATCATGAGGCCATTTTCGTAATGTAGGTGATTATTTTAAGTTACATTTGAAAAAATGTGGTTGTTTTGATATATTCTTACCCTCTTTTTATTTAATTTTATGATTAACTATAATCGATCTAATGTTAAAAAAAACTAATGTAAAACAGAAAAGTAAAACATGGCATCAAATCAAATACGATTCCAATATAATCTAATGCGAAATCCGAGTAGAGTGCGGACGTCGAGTCAACCATGTTGGATGCGAACACGAACGCAATGTTGGATGCGAATAGTTGTTGCGACTGGTTGCGATCGGGTGCGATCAATCACAAGCTGTCGCAAACCTTGGCACGCCAGAAACCGTTGGATATTTGTTGCGATTTGACTATCGGTACGATGACAGATGTCATTCCTATGGCTAGACGCGAATGGGAACCATATTGCGAATGACATATTGGGTGCGAATGGCTCGGAACCAAACATGGAGTATACATGCTGATGTCAAAAAAACTGAGGATGTTATTTTTTGTTGTTTTAATAAGTCTTTTATGATTTCAATAACGCCTTTTTAAGGCTCATTTAATTAGCTTTATTAAAGTTATAATTAGTTTTATTTCATTTACATTTTTAAGGGTATATAAAGTTGTTTTTATGATCATTTTAAGGATCCGATTTTAAAAAGGGAAATAAAACAATTGAACTTGTGTTCATTTTAATCGAGTTGAGTTGTGGCTACAATTCAAAACTTGGTCTTTGTTAGGACCCTTCTCCTAATTCTGATCTTGAATTCAAACCAATATGTATTGGTTTATTTTCACTAAAGATTCAAGTTATAGGTCTAGTTTGTACTTCAGAATATCATTTCTTATTACTTGTTCTTGTCTTGATTCAAGAGTTCTTTTTTTTTCTGCTACAAGAGTCATGTTTGATCTCCAAGTACACATTAGCTGTGGTATTAGAGCAAAATTCCTGCGGGGTATTGTTGGTTCCAATTGTTGTTTCAGTTCAAAGAAAAGTTTTTGTCAAAGTCAGTCACGATGAATTAGGAGGATCCTGAGTTTCTCAACAACCTTTGAGAAGCTTTAAGGAATACTGGTGAGGAGTAGCCAAATAGAAGATTTCCCAGACGAGTAGTACACAGGTACGAGGAGCATAAGGTGAACGAATTACCCTAATTTGCTGGAGGAACCAACCCGGAACGGTATCTAGATTGGGAGAGAAAAATTGATCGAATGTTCAAGTTCAAGGCCTTGTACGATGAGAAGAGTTGTAGGTATGAAATTATGAGATTGAGTGGAGGTACCTCCTTATGGTTCAAAGGAATGAAGGCTGAGAGGGACTGAGAAGGAAGGAAAAGATGACTTCATGGGATTCCTTGAAGAGAAAGCTCTGGAAACGATACGTCCCTACCAACTATAGGATCACCACCTATAGAAAGATTGACGATTTAAAGTAGGGAAAGCTAAGTGTTGGGAAGTGTATTGATGAATTCCAAATAATGTCATTGATGGGTGATATTGAGGAGATCGAGGAACAAAAGATGGTTTGTTTTCTTAGGGAACTTATTTACACCATCACGCATACGGTAGAACTTTACCCCTATGCCAATTTTGAGACATTATGTAACTTGTGTTTGAAGGTGGATGCACAAGGAAAGTCGAGGTATGGAGCCAGTTAAAGTTTCGGAGTTACGAAACCCAAGGTCGATGCAAATGAGAAGACAGTTGCAACACCAGGACATATTGTTCCTAGTAGTTCCAATGTAAATCCAAAAGTAAGTGTTACGAACAAGGAAGTCAGTCTTTCTAAAGTTCGTTTTTTTAAATGTCTAGGTTTTGGTCACTATCAAAGTTCTTGTGCAAACGGGAGAATTGTGACCTTAAGAGAAGCCGTTGAAGCCTGTGACGAGTTGTTAGAAGAAGAGGAAAGGTTAGGTGGAACATTCGTGTTTGATGAATCAAATGAAATAGAGGAAGAGGAAGATACGTACCAGCCACCGAGCTATGACAACGCTTTAGTGATTCACACTTTGCAAACTTAAGTTATACAAGTCGATTCTGATCAGTGTGATCAAAATTTTCATACGAAGTGCTTAGTTAAGAATAAAGGTTGTAGTGCGATCATTGATGGAGGTAGTTGTACTAATGTGGCATCGAGTGAAATGCTGTCAAAGTTAAGGTTGTTGAAGACAACCCATCCAAAACCATACTCTTTGAAGTGGTTAAATGATGGAAATAAGTTGAAGGTGACGAAGCAAGCCAAAGTTTGTTTAAAGATGGGATCTTATGAGGACGAGGTGCTTCGTCATGTAATCCCAATGGAAGTGTGTCACATTCTGTTGGGAAGGCCTTGGCAGTATGATCGATTTGTTTTGCATCGAGGTAGAACTAATGAATACGAATAGTAGCACAATGGTAAGAATATCACATTGAAGCCTATGTCTGTGACAGAGGTATGTTCAATGAGAAACCAACAAGGGAAGAATCCAAGTCTTACTATACTGGTCACTAAGAAGGAGGTAGAGCAAGTGTTGGACCGAGGAGAGACTATTTACATGATGGTTATGAAAAGAAATATGAATACAAAAGAGGTTTTGCAATAGGGGACCCTAATCACAACGTTGCTAGAAGAATATCAAGATGTGTTCCCAGACAATCTACCACCAGGGTTACCACCAGTCCGGTGAATTGAATATCAGATCAGGTGCTCCCTTACCTAATAAGGCGGTGTATCATTGTAACCATGAAGAGACGAAGGAATTACAACAACAAATCAAAGAGCTCATGAAGATGGGTTATGTTCGTGAAAGCTTAAGCCCATATGTTGTACCAGTTTTCTTAGTTCCAAAGAAAGATGGAGGTTGTAGAATGTGTATTGAAAGTAAAGACATCAATAACATCACAATCAAGTATCGATTTCCTCTTCCAAGACTTGATGATATGTTGGATGAATTACATGGAGCAATTATTTTCTCAAATATCAATTTGAGAAGTGGTTACAAGCAAATAAGGATGAAAGAAAGAGATGAATGGTAGATGATGCTTAAAACCAAGCATGGGCTATACGAATGGACAATGATTCCTTTCAACCTTACAAATGCACCAAGTACATTCATGAGGTTAATCAACGAAGTAATCAGGTCATTCTTTGGAAGATTTTTCATGGTGTATTTGGATGACATCTTGGTTTATATCAAGAGCAAGGAGGAACACGTATCACATCTAAAGGAGATATTTGAAACCCTTAGAGTTCAAAATCTATATGGAAAACGATAGAAGTTCTCATTCTTTGTTGATCATGTGATATTTTTGGGGTATGTGTGTTGGATAAGGTGTCTAAGTCCATAACTATTTCTGGTATGTACTTGACCCGACCCGACATGGTCCATTTGGGTTGCATGGCATCACGCATTTGGATAGGCTAAATGAGAGAAATAACACTTACGGTTTATTAATATATTATAAGTTCTAATATATTAATAGTATTATTTAATTAGTATTGATTAAGAATTAATTTGGAATTAATTAAGTGATCAAAAGATGACTAATTAAATATATAGGTTGATTATGTAAATCATCCATTACTTGTATAGTGGGCTAAAAGGAACCATGGATTATCAAGTTGGGTTAAACTCATAGGATGCTCCATGGGAGTTACAAACTCATGGGTCATGGAAATGAAGAGTCATGTCACATTACGGTTTACATGGTGTAACCCTAGATGTGACACACTATATAAGGAACATGTTATCTACCAAAATCGGCTACACTAAGTACAAGAGAGGGCAAGCTGATTTTTAGAGTGTTATACATTCTCTCAAATTCATTCAAAAGCATTTGGTGTTGTGTGAAGCATATAAGGCATCACACTTGGGGTGCTAGGCTGTTAAGGTTTTCAAGGAATCAAATCAACTACAAGGTATGTAATTCTAGCCATCTTTTAGTTTAAAAGTTCCCCATGTATGCTAGATAGGATTATGAACCTTGGAAATCATATTTTTCATGTATTTTAGACAAACATAGATCCAAGGTTTTCTAGGTTTGCATGTACACTTAGGGGTGTTAGAATGCTCAAAACCCATCGGTGATATAAGAGCTTAGGCTTGTTTGTGAATACTTGATGCAAAATAGTGATAAAAATCGATTTTTAGTTGTCTGAATAGGGGACTCGACGAGTCCAAGTGAAAATGCAACCAACTCGGCGAGTCAGTTCGTGCACTCGACGAGTTGGTCATGCAGAATGTAGAAATTCGATTTTTGCTGTTGGAAATGGACTAGAAACATTACCCTAAACTGTTTTGGTGTTGTAAAACTTGTTTTAGATGGTGTAATGGTTGTTCTAATCCATTTACAATGGCTAATATCAAATTTTCATGATTATATGTGTTCATATGTTCTTGAAACTTTGATATGAATATTCATGTTCTTATGAGTTTTGATAGATCATAGGAGTTACTTGTTTAAATGATCAATTCATGATCTTTATGTGTTTTAATGGAGTCCATAACTTGTCCTCAAGTTATGGATAACCAAAAGTCTCTTTGTGTTAAAAACCATTAAAAGAACACATAAGTTATAAAATGAAGAGTCTTCATTTTAATGACTCATAAGTTATGAATGTGAAAGTTTTGTAAAGTTACAAAACTTGCCCTCAAGTTTTGGAACATGTAAAGTCATCTAATAAACTTTAGCTCCAACCCCTAGTTTTTTAAAAGTTAAAAATCAACCCTTATACTTTATAATATTATAAGTTAATAATATATATATATATATATATATATATATATATATATGTATGTATGTATAAGAGCAAGTCATCTTACCATTAGTAGGCCTCATTCACGAAGTCGGTCTATAAGGGGGGGTATAAGGTTGCTGCCTATAAAATGGCAGCTTAATGGGTGTCCACTCTCACCCACCGCTTCATTGATCGGTGGAGGGTCGTTAGCCGAACAAGTAGGAAAAGGACTTATAAATTCTCATTAAAAGTATGATGAATATTATAAAGTAACTAAATGTTTTATTAAATTCCCAATCTTAGTTACTTTAGGAAAATGTGAATAAAGTGCTAATCCATGAAATTACACTTTACACTTTGTTCAAGTCATGGGTGGAGCGTGTGTGGTTAACCAGCATACTAACTTGGAGTTAACAAGGTAGGTAAATGGTGACTTAAAGATTATTATAATATTGGTGGAGCGCGTGTGGTGAACCGGCACATCGATTGAGTGATTAACTTTAAGGGTACCAAGTTATTTGCATGGTTACTTCACACCTCGTTTTGTGATCCACGATATCCCAATCACAAAACTTGAAGGGCACACTCGATATTGAAACATGCCTTTGAAAATTTCATTGAATCTCAAAAGAGAATCTAGGAATTTCTAAGAACCATTTAAAAACCTAATATTTATATTTTGTTTTTCATGGTGGAAATTGGTGAATTGTCATTCACCTACCTTTCAAATAGGTTATAGCTTAGATTACGACATACCTCTTCTAAGTTATGATATATTGTGATTGGATCCTAGCCTTAATATTATATTTGGGTGTTTTATTAAGGACTCTCTTTATATCTAAACTAATCTTGCTCTCTTCTTTTCAGATGTCTTCCAACACACTGCTTATGGCTCAAACCCTACAGGCTCCTTTTCCCTCATGAACCTATGTGGGAGGGTCATCTTTGATGGTTCCAACTTTATGGATTGGATCCGGAATATCACGATGGTGACTTGTTACGAGGACAAGGAATATGTCCTTGATAAGGAGCTAAAGGATATTGATGAGTCCACTGCTACCCCCCAGGAGATCGCTGACTTCCAGACTCATGAAAGAGATGCCACCAAAGTGGCATGCATCATGATGGCCACCATGACAGCTGAACTCTAGAAGTCCTATGAGGAGTACTACCCTTTTGAGATGCACCATGATATGATGGAAAGATACCATCAGAGTGCTCGTCAAGAGCGGTATGAAATAAATTGCTCCATAATAACAATCAGGATGAAGGACGGAGACTCCGCCACGAGCCACATGCAGAAAATGCAAAGGTATGTGGATCATTTGCTGAAGCTTAATGTGAACTTCCCTAAGGAGCTTGCAATAGATATCATTTTGCACTCCTTACCCTCGTGCTATGATCAATTATGTATGACATACCACATGAATAAGGAAGAAGTCACACTCAACAAACTTCAAGGACTCCTAAAGACCGCAAAAATAGGTCTTAAAGGTAAGTCGATTGTTAGCACTCCTACTCCTACTGCAAACTCCGCCCCTGTCTTAGCAATCGGGAAAGGTGGAGGGAAGAAGAGGAAGAGCTCTTCGAAGGGTACCAAGGCTAGGACCCTTGATGGCTCTTCTTCAAGTGGAACCAAGAAAGGTTTCGTCACTCCTACTTCTGACCCAAAAGAGGCTGAATGCTTCTATTGCCATGAAAAGTCGCACTGGAAGCGGAAGTGCCCAAAGTACCAGCAAGATGTGAAGGATAGGAAAGTTAAACCCAACCATGCAGGTATTTACACTATTCTATGTAATAACTCACCCTATTCTAACTCTTGGGTCCTTGATACCGGCTGTGGTATTCATATCTGTTCTGATTTGCAGGGACTAAGAAGAAGTGAGAATGTGGAGCATGGAAAGATAAACTTGATAATGGAGAATAGGAAAGCTTCACCTGTCACCAATATTATAGTTTATTCTTTGTTGCTATGTAGTGGGTCTACTTTAGATTTGAATAAATGTTGTTATTCACCAGAAATGGCAAGAAATATTATTTCCTTTCATGCTTTGTACAAACAAGGGTTTACCTTTTCTTTTGATAATGAAATTGATGGAATAAATGCTTTCTTTAATAACGTTCTTTATTTTAAAGCATTACCTTGTGATGGTGTGTATGAAGCTGTATCTGTTGTAGATAATCTAGGAAATAATGTGTTGTGTATTGATTTTTCTGATAATAATAACTTGGATAAAGCATCATTATGGCCTTGTCGTCTTGCACATGTGAGTAAGAAACACATAGGCCAACTCCAAAAGGATGGAGTCTTGGAGTCATTTGACCTAAAGTCAGATGATAGTTGTGAATCCTTCTTACTTGGAAAAATGACAAAGTCACCCTTCACTGGTTCTTGTGCTAGGGGTGAAGGTTTGTTGGATCTAGTGCACACGGATGTGTGTGGACACTTAAAATCTGCCACAAGGGATGCTAATCGTTATTATTTGACTTTTACTGACGATTATAGTAGATATGGATATGTCTATTTAATCTAGCATAAGTCAGAGAATTTTGAAATATTTACAGAGTTTAAACCGGAAGTCGAGAATCAATTGGGCAGGAACAATAAGATGCTCCGATCCGATCGTGGTGGTGAGTATCTTAGTACAGAGTTCCTCGACTATTTTAAGGAATGTGGGATTATCTCACAATTGACACCTCCTAGGACACCACAGCTTAATGGTGTGGCTGAGAGGCGCAATCGAACCTTGTTGGATATGGTTTTTTCCATGATGAGTCGAGCTTCGCTACCAATTTCATTTTGGGGGTATGCCTTAGAGACTACCGCCCATATCCTTAATCTAGTCCCTACAAAGAAATTTGCCAAAAATCCTCATGAGATGCAGACTGGTAAAGTTCTCAAACTAGACCACATCAAGATTTGGGGTTGCGAGGCTTTCTTGAGACGCGAGACTCATGATAAGCTCGAACCTCGAAGTGAGAGGTGTATTTTCATCGGCTACCCACATAACTCCTTTGGTTTACCTCTTCTACAGACCTAGTGACAATGTGGTCTTTGTAGCAAGGAGGGGTGTCTTTCGAGGGAGAGAGTTCATAAGACAAGAAGACAGTGGGAGGCAAATTGACCTTGAAGAAATTCAAGAGTCAAGTGGTGAAGGAACTTCAAATCTTAGTACTCAACCGGAGGAGGAAACTCCTGTTGAGCCAATTGACAAGTTTGTACCTCTGAGGCGTTCCACAAGGGTTAGGAATGCACTTGAGCATTATTATGGTTTCCATATTACTGCGGAAGGTTAGACACTTATCAGTGATGAGACATTGGTAAGTCGTGATGAACCTAACAGTTACGCGGGAGCCATGGCAGGCCCCGAGTCTACCAAATGGAAAGATGCAATGGACATCAAGATACAATCCATGTATGACAATCAAGTTTGGAACTTGGTTGACAATGTACCAGGTCGTAAGACAGTTGGGTGCAAATGGATCTTCAAGAAGAAGACCGACATGGATGGTAATGTATACACATATAAGGCACAACCGGCTGCAAAGGGCTTTTCTCAAACTTCGGGAGTTGATTATGATGAGACCTTTTCACCAGTTGCAAAGATTAAATCCATTAGGGTTCTGTTAGCCATTACTACATTTCATGATTATGAAATATGGCAAATGGATGTCAAAACCGCCTTCCTTAATGGAAGTTTGGTTGAGGATGTTTACATGAGTCAGCTAGAGGGTTTTGTCAGTACATAATACCCTAATAGAGTGTGTAAGCTCGAGAAATCCATTTATGGTTTGAAACAGGCACCTCGAAGATGGAATCTTTGCTTTGATGAGAATGTCAAAGAATTTGGCTTTTCAAGGAGTGAAGATGAATCTTGTGTCTATGTCAAGGCTAGTGGGAGTATAGTTAGCTTTTTGGTACTGTATGTGGATGACATACTACTCATAGGAAATGACATCCCAACCTTGCAGGAAGTAAAATCCTGGCTTGGGAAGTGTTTTTTTATGAAAGACCTAGGGGAAGCTGCCTATATTCTGGGGATAAGGATTCTAAAAGACCGGAGTAAAAAACTAATTGGACTTAGTTAGAGTACCTACTTGGATAAGGTACTGAAGAGGTTCAACATGCAGGACTCCAAGAAAGGAGAGTTACCCATCCGGTGTAACGCCAGACTGAGTAAAACTCAGAGCCCGAGTACTGAGTCTGAGATAGCAGAAATGGGTCGAGTACCTTATGCTTCTGTAGTAGGCTCGATCATGTAGGCTATGACTTGTACTCATCCTGATGTAGCCTTTGCTTTGAGCATGGTTAGCAGATATCAGGGGAACCCTGGAAAGGATCATTGGACCGCGGTAAAGAATATCCTCAAGTACCAACGGAGGACTAAGGAATGGGTCCTTACCCTCGGTGGGAGTGATGACTTAAGATTTGTAGGGTATAGTAATGCTAGCTTTCAAACTGATAGGGATACTTTCCGCTCTCAGTCAGGCTGGGTCTTTACCTTAAACGGAAGAGCAATTACTTGGAAGAGTTCCAAGCAAGAGACAGTGGCTGATTCAACTTGAGAATAAGAGTATATAGTAGCAACCGAGGCAGCAAAGGAGGCGATATGGCTGAAGAACTTCATTGGAGACCTTGGAGTTGTACCAGCTATAAAGGAGCAAATGGAAATTTTCTATGATAGTGAAAGTGCAGTTGCCTTAGCCAAGGAACCAAGGGATCATGGGAGATGCATACACATCGACAGAAAATACCACTTCATCAGACATCGAATAGAAGAAGGACTCCTCGTGGCAAAGAGGGTATCATCGGATGAGAACCCAGCAGATCCCCTCACGAAGGGACTGACTCGGGTTAAGCATCTCCAGCATGCTTGGAGCATAGGGCTAAAGGATGATATTAGTTTTAGTAGTTAGAAAATTCTGAAATGTGTAAAGTGTAATTGACATTTGATGATGAATAAAACTTGTGTCTATTTATGAGTAAAGTGTTGCTATCACTTTTCAATCGTTTACTATATTTCTTTTGCATGTTTTGACTTCTAGAATAATTATGTTTGGTATATCATATTATTCGAATCTCCACAGTCGGTCATATGTTGGAAGTAGGTATGAATCAAGACTGTCATGAGATGGTTGCAGAGGTCAAAGTTGTTGGACATGGCTACAACACTCATGAGTGCTCATAAGTTCTGAGCATTGGACTAAACCCACGCTCACTGGTATCACTTCATGGAATTTATCTCGAGTGATCGTGAGACGGTAATATCATAAAGTCTTCAAACCTAGAGATATGACTTGTTGCCTATGAGTTGGTTATGCATTGATCGTACGAAACTGCATTGGTAACTCGATGTTATAAAACATACTTTTGTGTGTGATTCAACAAGTAGTAGAATAAGCATATGAGGCGAAGTTTATTTGTTCCTTCTTGGATTAGAAGCGATATCTGGGCCCCTCGAAGATTTTGTTTTGACCTATGTACCGGGCCCGGTCAGAACCGAATTAATGTGTTCAATTTAGTTCTATGTCAAACAAATCGGAAATTGGGAAACAAACTGCTGGGCAATAAGTAAGACATTGTTCCATGTATTTGTCCGGCTAATATATCTAGAACATATGATTATATGATCACTTATCTTAAATGGCACATCATCATCTTCTCAGTTCCGAGAGACCTTGAAAGAGCTACGATTGTTGATCGGTTCCTGAAGTCATACTTGCGGTTATAGTTATTAGACTTATCCAAGTGGGAGACTGTTGGATAAGTTGTCTAAGTCCATAAGTATTTCTGGTACGTACTTGACCCGACCCGGCATGGTCCATTTTGGTTGGATGGCATCATACATTTGGATAGACTAAATGAGAGAAATAACACTTGTGGTTTATTAATATATTATAAGTTCTAATATATTATTAGTATTATTTAATTAGTATTGATCAAGAATTAATTTGGAATTAATTAAGTGATCAAAAGATGACTAATTAAATATATGGGTTTATTATGTAAATCATCCATAACTTGTATAGTGGGCTAAAAGGCTCCATGGATTGTCAAGTTAGGTGAAATCCGTAGGATGCTCCATGGGAGATACAAACTCATGGATCATGGAAATGAAGAGTCATGTCATATTAGGGTTTACATGGTGTAACCCTAGATGTGACACACTATATAAGGAACATGTTATCTACCAAAATCGACTACACTAAGTACAAGAGAGGGCAAGCCGATTTTTAGAGTGTTATACATTCTCTCAAAGTCATTCAAAAGCATTTGGTGTTGTGTGAAGCATTTGAGGCATCACACTTGGGGTGCTAGGCTCTCAAGGTTTTCAAGGAATAAAATCAACTACAAGGTATGTAATTCTAGCCATCTTTTAGTTTAATGTTCCCCATGTATTCTAGATAGGATTATGAACCTTGGAAATCATATTTTGCATGTATTTTAGACAAACATCGATCCAAGGTTTTCTAGGGTTGCATGTACACCTAGGGGTGTTAGAATGCTCAAAACCCATCAATGTGGTATCGAAAGATGGAGTGGCAGTAGATCAATCCAAGATTGAAGCGATCCAATCATGGCCCAGTCCTACTAGTATTAGTGAAGTTCCTTCTTTTCATGGATTGACATCATTTTAGAGACGATTCGTTCGTGATTTCAGCAGTATTGCAAGTCCCATGGCTAATTTTTTGAAGAAAGGGTCTTTCGCATGGGGAGAAGAACCCCAAAGGGAATTCAAGAAGATTAAGGAGTTGTTGCATGTCGCTCCTATGTTAGCACTCCCAGACTTTTCTCAACCCTTTGAGGTTGAATGCGATGTGAGCAGTGACGAGAATAGTGGAATGTTAATTTGGAGGAGCAGGCTTTAACTATCGCACATACGACAAGGAGTTCTATGCAATCATATGTGATATGGATAATTGGAGTCACTACCTTAGTGCTAATCGCTTTATTTTAAATTCTGTTGAAACATGAAAAGTGAACCTCTAGCAATCACAAGTAATAAAGATCCGAAGTCAGCTGAATTACGAGATGTGTGAATGCCCGAGATAGAGATTATGTATGAGATGGAGTTCATTCTGTGATCAAATTCATTCCGAGATTAGCCGCCTGTTGTCGCATTTAATGTTTCTTGTCTTATTATTGATGTAGCGTTTCATAGGACTTTCCTTTATGTATCCTTTACAAAATCAGTTTGTCAGCGACTGATTATTATCCAGTCCTTGGAATGTTTCCTATTTTGTACGATGCTCCTCCTTAGTCTATATAAGGAGTGAATGAATGACAAGAAAAGCATGCATTGTTACTCCAAAGATAGCAAAAATTCTCTTTACTTCACTTTCACTTTTCTCTCAAGTCAAGATCTTTCACAACATTCGTCTTGTTCATTAATTGTCTTTACTTTGATTATACTCCAAGTTTTCTTCATTAAATATTTGAATACTTTGTTGAATCTTCTCTTCAAGTACAAATTGGTATTACTAGATTAGACTGGAATCTTCAGTTAAGAGTAGACATTGATCTTAAGCATTAATTCAAGGTTTGAATTCTCAAACATTCTCCCCGCACATTGAATCTTGTACTCAGAATTGGTAACAGAGAATGAGTGATTTCCTTTGAATCCACAAGAACATATTATAGTTGACTTGAATTTACCTTGGTATTTCAGTCATTTCTGTATCGTGGGTAAAAGTTCTTTTATATACTAGTTATTCTCAAGATATCTTAACTTCAATGGTTTCTCCTAATTCTCAACAAATGTATTCAATGCATACATCAAATAGCGTGGGTTGCCCTACTCCTTCCCCACTGCTAGTTGTTGAAGAGTATGATCGTTGGAAAGTCAAAATGGAAAGGTTCTTACTTAGAAATGAGAAAGGTGAAGCTATATGGAGATTCGTGAAAGAAGGTCCACATGTTCCAGTTAGACAAACTGTAAGAGATGCTGCTACAATTCACATGGGCCAAGATGAGTAACGTCAAACTCCTCTTACTGTTGATGACATCGAGAAGCTGCATGCAGATCAAGTTGCCTTTTCTGAAATGATGTTCAGTGTCCCACCTTCTCTATTTGAGCACATTAAGTTGTGCAAATCAGCTAAAGAGATTTGGGACACACTCCAAGATCTGTTTGAAGGATCGGAAAACATGAAGGGTAAGAGTCTAACTTCCGTCGTCAACGAGTTCGATACTTTTACCACAACTCCCGGTGAATCAGTTGCCTCCGCTTCTAACAGATACCAAATCAACGTTAACAACATGACAGCTCATGGGATTGTCTGAACTCCACTGGAATACAATCTCAAATTCATCAATAGTCTTGGTAAAGGATGGGGAAATGTAAATTCGTGTCTTCAGAGCAATGGGACTCTGAAGAAGCTAAGTCTTTACTGGTTGTTTGATGAGATTCAAGGTCATGAGTCAAATGTTGCACAAACTTTGAGGGAACTCTCAGGAGTTCCTCTAACTCTTCTTAGTTCTTTCGATCCTCATGTCTCAAACCCTTCTACTTTAGACGCTTTCAAGGTTGTTTTTCCAACTATCCCACCTATTCAACCCTCTCCACCAGCTTTACCTGCTCCTGCTAGCTCCAACTATCAGTTTGATGGAGACCTCGACACTGAAGCAATGGACTTCGAACTTCTCTTTCAACAAGAGTTTTCTTTACTAACCATAAAATACAAGCATCCCTTTAATTCCACTCACAAACCATATCACAATCATTTCCAAGCCCCTCTGTAACACCTCGTTTATTAAACAGATAAATGGATAAAATTAATAAAAGAATAGTAGCCCTGAATCCGTACTAAGTTACCAGTGTTAGTAATAAGCAGCTAAATGACATAACTTCTAGGATCTTTATTGTAATATTTGGACTTTAATTGTAATAAATTGTAGGAAGCAAGGGCTAATGAGTAAAATGGGGATTTAGATGGTAATGTTTAGAGAAGGAAGGGCTGAATATGTCAAAATTGAGATTTTAGGGGTTAAAAGGTAATTTCCGAATTGGTTTTGCAAAGAATTATGAAGGCAGAGGGCTGTTTGGTAAATTATGGATCTAAGTTGAAAGGAATTAAGGGGGAGGAGCTGGAAATGTAATTATGGCTAAAGGTTTGAATGTGGATGGGGGTTTAAAACTTGTCACCCATATTCCCGTAACCCTAACCCTACTTCAACTTCAGTCCCTCCACCTTATACCTCCACTCCCTCCAGCTGCCATTCCTAGTCGCCGCCAGAGAACCACCACGTAGCCGCCATCGTCGTTCTGCTGTCGACGAAGACGAAGAGTCGCCACCCCGTTGTTAATTCAGTCGTGGGGATCGGAGACTGACGACCATGGAGGCTGCTGTTGTTCGTGTTTGGGTCATGCACACACTCTCTCTTCCCCATTCTTCGGCTGCCGTGTCGTTCCCGTTGAAGATGAAGCCACCATTGAACAGCCACTGCTCTGTTGCTGCCGCTCCTGGCCTATTCCGACGTGATCGTGGGTGACTCGAGACTAGTGTGGAGATCGGAGAACATGGCCACTTCAATCACTTCTCCTCCTTTATTCTATGTCGTCTCAGCTATTGCCGGTGTCTGTCGTCGCCCATACGGCCGCCAACGACGTTGTTTCCTGCGGCTGCTATTCGGTTCACTGCTCCGACTGTCTTTCTAACGCCCTTAGCACTGCTGTTTCCGCCGTTTTAGGTTGCTGCCTTCGCCGTACGCCACCAGGTGGGTGGTTGTGTTCAGATTCCGAGCAAAGTCGTGTATGTGGGTTTTGTGTCGTTGTTCTTTTGTTGGTGTGCGGTTGCTTGACCAGGAATTAAAAAGAGAAGCCATCACCACCATCGTGAGGTGGTGGCTATCACCTCTGACCACCGCCTGCCGCCACAAGGGTGGCTAAGAGTGTGTTTGTGTGTGTTATATTGTATGTTTGTTCTTTTGGATATTATGTTGTATAATCGTATATTGGCCGACTCACGCAACCATTCTCCTGCCACCAGGCGCCACCTTGGGTGCCTGTGTGCATTTGAGTGTGATTGTTATTTGGGATGCTTGGACATGTTTGGTCTAGAATTACAACCACCACCGCGGGGTGGTGGCTACCACTGTGAGCCGCCGTTGACCTCCACTACTTGAGGTGGTAGTGGGTGGTGCTCTACTTAATTAACATTAATTAACCTAAAAATTTAACCAATGGATTAATAGGCACACAATTGGGCTGGAAATTCTAATTAGGGTTTAGAAAACCCTAATTTTGGATATGTTAGTTTTGGAGTGTCGGGACCTGCATTTTTGGACCACTGGAATTGAATTATGAATTACGCCCGACCACACCATATGATTGACCTATTAGAATGATGTACTTAATGCATTAAGTTCTTAATGGGTTAAGTGTTTTTAATTAACCCTAATCATCATTTTATGTGAAAACCCTAATTGTTTTGGGTTTTGAGTTCGGCCTTTCTGTTGGGCCTAGATGTTTGGATTCTTGATGGGCCGTCTAATAACAAGTATATGGACTATGAAATTGCATGGGCTTGAGGGTAAGGTCCATGAGAGGGGTTTGGGCCTAATTTGGAAAAATGGACCATATGTTGGGCCTTGGTTCATTGTTTGGCTTTTGGACCTTCAGAGTATGTGATTCGGCCTTGGGCTAGGTTCAAGCTAGGTTGGGAGTAAAGTAGTCTTTTTACCCCAAGCATAGACTTATGGTTATGTATTTTAACCCAATTATTAATTGGGTGTTGTTTCGATGTTGACAGTTTGTGAATCTGTCATCTGGCAGCTAGAGTTTTTATTTGCGGGACTTTAGCAATGCGAGGTGAGTTAACTTCTCGATAGCAGTGGGTATAAGGCAACAAGGTCAGCTTACTAGTAGTTGTTTATAGTTAGATGATTATTTGTGTGATAATTGCCTGGTATGCCACTATCTGTTATTATTTATGTTCTAGTATGCTATGCTATTGTCTAGTAGTAGCATGGGTGAAATAGACCCTGTATTCGGTCAGATAGACAGAAGGGGAGGCTAGCACCCAGATATGTTCGGCAGTATCCGGTCAGTAAGACCGAAGGGAGGCCATCACCCATATATGCTCTATAGTATCCAGTCAGTTAGAATGAAAGGGATGCCAACACCCATATATGCTCGACAGTATCTGGTCGGTATGACCGAAGGTAAGGCCAGCACCCATATATGCTCGGCAATATTCGGTCGGACTAGACCGAAGGGGTAGGTCGGGCACCCAGATATGCCTGACAGTATGTGGTTATGTGACATGATGGGGGAACTCACTAAGCTTATGCTTACGGTTTATAGTCTTGGTTTCAGGTACCGTTTCTTCGAGAGGAACGATGCCGACATGATCGCAACACATCAGACTATGGTTTTCCGCATGAATAGATCTTTAGGAGTTGTACTCTGATATTATCCTTTATGATATGTTTTGATGTTTCACATACTGATTGGTTTATGATATGGAATGACACTATTGATGTTTTTTAGACTACTGGTTTCAAAATTACTTAATTAAAAATGAAACTTTTGGTTCTAAATTTTGGGATGTTTCAAGTTGGTATTAGAGCCTTGGTTTGAGGGATTTGGGCACACTGTTGAGTTTGTCTGAACCCAAATCGAGGGTTTGAGATATTTTTACATGAAAAATAATTTTTCTAAAATTAAAATTCAAGGGTTTTCAGTAAAGAACAAGGAGTGTGATGCGTGCGATCAGCCGATCTCAAGTAAGTTTTCCCCAAGATACCCATACATGTTATAGTTTGATTTGAATTGTGAATATGTGAACTGCATGCTAGATTAGGGCTAAGGATCTAGGAATGATGCCTTGTATGCCTATTGTATGAGCTCGTATAACTGCATGCTAGTATTGTTTTCAGATCAGTGGATACAATGGCTTGATTAGTGTATGCTTTAAAATTCTACATGGTTAGGATCTTATAGGCCAAAAATGATTGATTTGGCCTTATTTCCTGTTCCTTGTTTGGTTGTGGTTCTAGGGTAGAGTTTTTTATTCGACAATCTATTCGATCCTGTATTGTGTATAATTTGCATGCATAAGGCACTCGGTAGTAAAAGTGGAAGTTCTAGCATGACTTGTAGTATATGAGCTATATGGTATTTGATTAATTTATGGATGGGAGCGCTACTCCACGAATGCTTCTTGCTTTGTGCTTCGTGCAAATCTTAAGTGATGTGGGTTAGCTATTAAGTGAATATGTTAAGTCACATGTAGTAAAGGTTGAATAATCTCAGAGTGATGGACTTGAACCTATTGCATTGCTCTCATTTGAGTTTAACTGTTGTAAGGATTAGTCTTTTACTCGAAAGATTATCTGAGCTTTATTGCATGTGGCTATATTCATGAGGTAGCTAACTCACATTATGGGGAGTTCTTCAGCAGCTGATGGCAGGGTGAGGACAAAAACCTTGGAAGACCTAGGAAATGCTTTAATGGATCTTGTTGCGCTATTAGAGAACATTTGGAATGTCAGTTCGAGAGGGTGACTAGGAAGACTCGGGATGATTCCTGAGGAAAGTATGGATAAGTGTGGAAGGTAGTATTGGGCCCGTACTATTGAAAGCACAGGATCCATACTCAAATTGGAAGAGTCCTAGAGAATATAGGAAGCCTGTGTGATGAGGATTCTTGGGTATATTCGGATCACTTGCATGTCATTTCGGTAGGGTATTGAGCACTCATGAATGGGATTCATATTCTGGTTCCGGCACAGGAGCAGGACCTGGGCCAACCGATGCGTGGTCGTGGGATTTTACCTCATCGGAGATTACTCATAGAGTTTTAGAATGGACCTTGGTGGTCTTTCGTTCAGCCAAGGAAGGGACTTTGGAGCTCTCGATAGTTGTTTTGGGTCCTTTCGGGCCGAAATCATCGCGGGGTAGTTCGGGGCTCATCTGGAGCCCAAAGCATGTGGATCCCTAGAATCCTTTAAGGAGGAGGATCCTACTGTTAGTTCCTGTCATTGGATCGGAAGGGAGTGTTGCACCATTTCCTTCGGATTGTTGAGGTAACTCAGGAGGAAGTGGTCAGGATTCCTGTAGATGTTTGTGGGTATGTTGCCTTCTACCACTTCAAGGTGGATATCGGAAAATTGTATCACTTTGGAATTTTGATTGAGTTTGAATAAGTTAGATCCCCGTTCGGTTCTCTGCGAATGTCTGGGTTATCGAGGATTGATATATGCCATCTTACATGCCAAGGAGTCTTTGATAAATCATCAGATGGACGTATCTTGCGGAGTGGGTTCCGCGTGTACCGTTATCGTTCTGGGTCTTTGTTGGGATCCGTATAAGAGTATTTCTTAGAGGATCTTTGGTTAGGAATTAGCGGGATAGTTTTCCAGTGAATTAATACTTCAGTGGTTGTATCATCTGTTCGAGTATGATTGGCAGTTGCCTAGGGGAGAACTTTGGAGTTCAAGGCACTACCGGTGCTAGGAACGGACCAATAGCGGGAAGATGGTGTTGTCAATTGTGTAAGTTGTTTGATCATCGGATGTGTCAAGGGACTTGTATTTTCTCATGCACTGAAGTCGGTTAGAGTTCAGTGATTCCTTGAGGATGGAAGTTAGGGTGGATATTCGCCAATGAATGGCAGGGGTTATGGTTCTTAGTTGCAGCTATAGGAACTCAAGGAATAGGTGTGGTATCATGGGAGGTGATTTGGACCATCAGACTGGTTAAGGTCTCAAGAGTATTCTGTTGGATTTCAGGAGTTGGGCTATTGTTGAGATCGGCTCGTAATGGAACTCTAGTTATGGTAACATAGACCGTTCGTGCTATATGGGGGTTTGATCGTTTGGGAATCCATCAAACTTATGGGTTGAAAGAACTTCGTCGAATCCAAGTGAGGGAGAACCGATCAAAATTCATGGGATTTGGATCGAGTGTAGAACTGGGGCAAGTTCCACAACTTGGTCAGGAATTGAGAAGAATCAAGTGGCCATTTAGATTGAGGTTTTGAAAGTAGGAGTACAGGGAACTCCCAACAGTCGATCAACATTTTGTTGTTATGTGTAGCAGGTTTGTGCATGAATCCAGATTGAGGGCTATGTTAGAGCCTCGCTACTGGTTCTTATCTGATCAGGGTTTCAGAATTCTAGGTATGACCTGAACACCTAGTTAGATATGGGTTTCGACTTAGGTGCTTGGCGTTGTGATGGTTAAGGTGTCATAAGGTCACGGATGGTAACCATGGTCGATTTGAAGTGTTGTACGACTGAGATGGGATTGTAGCATTCACCAAACTGAAGCAGATGAGCATGGCAATGGCCACAAGGGTATAAAGGAAATCAGTTGGGCCTTTGGTGAGCCGGCCAGGACTTTCGAGGAGTATATCATTGTTTTGTATTGAGACCATTGGAATCCAAGGTGGAGCTTCGCCTGTGCCGTCCTAGTTGGGGTGGGACCTATGGGTGAGGCCCGTCTGATTTTGGAAAATATAGGTGAGACCGGATCGAGACCGTTGGGTCAAGGATTTGGATCTTAAATTGAAAAATCTTGTGGGTGGTTAGTGTGCGACGCAGAGGGGTTTACAGGCTAGGTAGCCATGTTATTTTGACTATTAGGGACCTGCTGGTTGGGCCAGGTGTGAGAGTGGTAGTGTCAGCGTTGGTTTGGGATCCTTTATAGAGTTCTAGCAAGGGCAATCATTATCATAAGGTCGTGGGTAAGATGCAAGTGCAGATCCGTAACTCTTGATTCACAAGTCAAGTGTCACGTTTGTTTATGGGTAAGATCTCGAGTTGGGTATTGTGAGAGTTTGTGCAGAATTTTCATCTATGTAGGATGAGGATTGGGGTATCTATATTCCAAGGGCATCAATCGAAGGGTTCAAGTGTAACAAATGGATTCAGTTTTGGATGGTAGATCATCCCTTGTGACTCTGCCTTGGACTGGTTCTATTTGTGGAGGGCATCAAGATAAGTCAAGGCAGTACTTTTGATTTGGAACTTAAGTGTGGGGCATCTTGTTATTCGGAGGAGACGTCAGGTCTCTAGCAGTTGGGTTGGGATAACCTCGAGAATAGATGATTTGGTCCTGTTGTGCAGCTCTCGTCTGAGCCTAACCGTTGCAGGGACAAAACTAGTACTTGAATGATGATCTGAAGCTTAGTCACGTATAAGTGATCTGTAGGGATAATTGGTCAGTAATTCTGTTGTAATGGGAATATCTGATGTCAGAAGCTGAGTAGTCAGCTAGGAAATTATTAGGATGGATTCAACAACGGGTCAGTATAGGCAGTCTAACAGGGAGTCAGATTGTTGGGTATTATGTGTTGCGTCATGGGCTATTCTTTTGTATATCCGGTATTGGGCCTATCCAACCGTGATTATAGATTAGGGTTACATATTATATATAGTGCATGCATGTATGCCTTAGTACGCTAGTCATTGATTATCTTTTGCATTGTAACCCTAAACACCTCTATTGCCGAAGTTCTTAATCGAGCTCTTCTGAGGTGTCAAAGTTTAATCATTCAACATCATTCAAACCATTCTTGTGTTCTTTATTGCTTCAATTTATTGTTTTTCTGCTTGAGTCTATCGATCATTAAGGAATATTATTCCAACAATTGGTATCAGAGAAGGAGACTATGTTACTCATACGCATCTCTTCTGTGTGAAGATTTCTTTAGGGTTTCCGCGTTTATTAATAATTGATAAAAACCCTAATCTTTAGATTACAAGTCTGATTCTAGCATATCCGAAAAACAAGCTCATCATGTCACACGACGACTCTCAAGCCAATCCTATTAACATCTCAAACAACATTGGATCCACTACAAGGGTTCCTATTCTCTACACTCAAGACTACGAACTATGGGCACATCATTTTGAAGATTACGTGATTGGATCTGAAGATAATGGCTATCTCATCTAGGAAGCCATTACGATCGGTCCATTCATCCATTCTGGAACAAACAAGACAATAAAGACTCAAAAGGAATATAATCAGATTTTATTGGATGTAGAAAAGATACCACAAGATGAAAAAGAGAAGCTGATGTGCAATCTCAAAGCTTTAAGAATGATCCAGTTTACCCTACAAGCAAACACCTTCCGTCTGGTCAATTCATGCTCTACTGCAAAAAAGAGATATGGGATAGACTGAAAGAACTGTATATATTCAACCAATGAAGATCTAGAGTACTCAATACAAACCTTGTTGCTCTCTGAGTTCGATGCCTTTTCTCAAAAACCTAACGAGACTCTTGTTCAGACGTTTGATCGTTACAATCATCTGCTCAGCAAGATGATGAAGCATGGTATTGAAAGAATGGAGATTGAAGAGAAAGTCACGTTTATGAATGTCCTAAGACCTGAGTGGATGGCAGTGGTCTCAACTGTAAAGGCTCATGAACAGTTCAAGTCTTACTCACTGGCAAAACTGATGGGAATCCTAAAATACCATGAAAGCACAGTAACAAAAGAAGCGAAGGTTGTGTCTGGAATGGGCCCTTTTAGCCCTTATCTCGAAAGGAAAGAATGTGACGGAAGAAGAAGATGATTCGGATTTTTCTGAGTTTGATCTTACAAGCGAAGAATATGCAATGATGGTCTCCAATCCTAAGAAGTTTGCAAGAAGAAAATTCCCTGCCAATAAGAACCGAAACTGGCAAGGAAGCTACAGCTCAGAGAAGGTGAAAGAAGAACTGAAGAATGTCACTCAAAAGGATGATGATAAGAAAGAAAGCAAGTTGGCATGAGATTCTGGATACGATTGCAATTACTGTCACGACAAGAACCACTTTGCCAAGGACTGTATGCTGAGAAAGACGACAAAGAAAAAGGACGGTGAAGATGATGAAGCCTATTACCTGCGAAAGTTAGATGAAATAAAGAAAAAGAAAGCAACAAATAGTTCAATGAATGCTTTGGTTGTGCAGGAGAATCTGGAAAATGACGAGTTTGGTGGAGTTGAAGTCTGGTCAACCGACTCTGAAGATGAAGAAGTAAGAAATCCCTCGCATGGTAGAGAATATGTGGCTAAAGAGGGAGTCAGCAGTTCGGTTGGGAAGTGCCTGATGGTATCAACAGAAACACCAACCGAAGGTGAGGATAAGGAGCCGAATATGCAAAGAGACAAGTGTTTTGCAGCCAAGCTTGTGAGCGAAACAATCAACAACTGCGATCGTTTGATAAAAAAGGTACAATCCATCCTAGAATCATTGAAAGTTCATGTCACTAATTATGAAAAAGAACTAAATGAACTAAAATTTGAACTTTCTAACTTAAGTGGTAGTCTCATGCAAACCCGACTAGCAAATTCTAACCTAACTGATCAACTCAGTAGGGAGTCTTCCAAGAGTGAGGAAAGGAGATCATGGATACAGCTGAAGTAGCAAGAGTTAGCTAGGGATAGTGATGAGATTATTTATTTGCAAAGAGACAATTTAAAGTTTTTGAAACAACGAAATGTTTTCTGTTTAATTGCACAACGCTTATACGCTAACATAACTCAACTTCATCTAGATTGTGAAATAGGGAAAAAGGTTCATAAGATGATTTTACCATTCCTTGAATTTAAGGAGGATGAATTTATTGCTGAATGTGAATCAATAATGTCCTCTGACAAAATTTCGGTCACTTACAAATATGGACTGGACAAAATTGAGACCTTTATCGACTCCAAAGAACACAAAAGTATGCTTAAAAATCTGTTGGAAGAAAATGATAGGTTGAAAATTAAGTCCGACACCATACGAACATTTGACTCGTCACATGCCAAACTTTGTTCAGATCATAAAATAAACGTCGAAAACACATCAGAATTCGATGAGGAAAGTGATTTGTGTGAAATATTTGTGGAAGATGTAGTTGATTGTTCTGAGTTCTTAAAGAACGAAACTGAGAAGGAAGAACCCCTTATATCTGAAAACTCTGTTGAGTATGCTCGCTTGTTGAATGACAATTCCAAGAAACTCAAAGAGAAAGCAGTGGTTTATCAGAAAGTTCAAACCGTGCCAAATCTGGTTTATGCAGCCACAAGAGTAACTGGAAAACAAACATCATAACTAAAAATCCTAGTTGATAAAGACAATGTTGAAGGGTGCGATAACTATTTCTAGTCTGCTCCTATCGATAATGCAGACGAGACCGTCGGTCTGTCAGAACAAACCTCATGGAGGGTAAAGGGCAGATACGTAGCAGAACCAATCAACAAACACTCAAGCTTTGACAAACCAAGCACTAGTGGAACTAAAGAGATACCGGAAGAACCAGGAATGAAACCGGAAGAATTGAAGAAAACCTTGAATTTATCTCCTAATTCAACCGAAACTCAAAAGAAGAAGCAGCAGTCAAACTTTAACATTCATAAATCTCAAAAGAAACTAGGTGAACAGAAACGGGAAAGAAACCGGAGATACATGAGAAATCTGAATGAGTGAAAAAGGTTTTGGCATTCTCAGAACCCTAACCACATCCCTACTCATATAGAAATAAATGTCAAAGGAAGTGACAAGTTCAAAAACATACAGCAATCTAGTTTCGGTCCAAACTCTTATTATTCACGAAACAATAAGCCCAGCTTTAGTACATATTCAAATCAGAACTGAACTTCTGGTTTCGGTCCTTCTGCCAAGTATGGGAACTGAAAGTCAGGTTTCGGTTCTTCTGCCAAGTATGAGAACCAAAAGTCATGTTTCGATCATACTCCAAATCCTCAAGAGACTCATTCAACAAAGGACGCTAAAGGAAAGAGAAAGCTTGACTCTAACACTGACATAAATAATACGAAGAATTCTGAAAAACCCACAACTCAAAAGAACATTTCAAAACCATCTAACATTAAATCATCTGAAACACTATAGTTTGAATAAGATAAAAATAAAATTAAAGTGTACACCATTAAAAGAAAATATGAGACAACTTTGATAAAAAGGACTTATTTAGTTGATCTTTCTGTTGTTATTCCCTTCTCTGTAAAAGACTTACCTGGGATCAAGAATCTTTGGGTTCCTAAATCTACTTGAATTTGCAGGTTATCAGTGACAAGCAGTTCGATGATGAATAGTATATAGACATTGGTTGCTCGCGTCACATAACAGGGAGAAAGGAAGAATTAAGGGAGTTTCGATCCCTTAAAGATGGTGGATGTGTAAAGTATGGCAACAACTCTTATGGTACGATCAAAGGTTATGGAATGATAACCAATGGAGATTTCTGTGAAATCCCCATATTTCTCGGCCAGAAAAGACCGATTTAATTTATGCTTTTTAAAATAAAATCAGAGAAATCTTTTTATAATATATTACGGAATTGGTCCCCAAACAACATATGATAAAAGTTTATCAAAATCCTTCATTAAGAAGGTATATATTTTCCATATATATCAAAACCTCGGGATGTCATGTTCCGATACATATCAAAAGCATAAACAAGACATTATAAGGCTTTCAACAGTTATTTACAACTACTGGCCTATAATCCAAAAATCTCTCGTCGTCCTCTGACTATGCTCGGGGTCCACTACCTGTAATCATAAAACTGACTGGGTCAGACTTGGGAGCCTGGTGAGCATATAGGGTTTTCAACCCACATTAATAATATACTTATTAAGTTCACCAATCAACAATAACCCTGATTACCCATTCCCGTTGTCCTCACTTTACGTCCCTAAACACCTATCACAAGGGACCTAGCCTAAGGATTATCATCGGGATGGACACCACTGCTAAGGGGTTTCCTCAGCCATACATGTCCTTAAGGCAACCATGAGGGGGATGGAGTATGCCAACGAACATTTAATTCATCAACACCTACAAGTTGCGAACCTGCTAGTGTTCCACTGGACTATCTAGAAAGTCCGTGGTCATCATCTATACTCCGCTAGATGACTACAACAACAACATCTACAACAATAACAACATCGAGGCCTCTCACCATTTTAACACACATCAACTATTACATCTACCCATGTTCTACCCAACATATTTTGTAGATAAAAACATATGCAATTTAAAACTTGTATAAAACATCAATTCAAGAGTCACCTCGAATAAACAATTAGCATATTTACACATAACACGTATTTTAAGGTAAATACTTCATATCTATGTGTAAATTGAAAGTAACTACACACTCACTTATTTTGGTGAAAATCGGGCAGCAATTCGTTTCCTAAAACGATCGTTTCTAATAAAACCGGGAGTTTTATTGAGAAACCAGGCTCTGCAAAAGTCGGGCTTCGAAACCGAAAAGATAAATTTTCCGGGCTTCTCGGGCACTTCGTGGGGTATTCCGGGATTTACAATCGATACCGGGGCTTTGCGGGATGTTAAGATGAAGAAAATATGGGTTTAGGGCTTAAAAGTGGCAATTTCTTAAAAATATCCGAGAAGGCTCGCAGCCTTCTATTTATAGGGTGAAGCTTCTGATCGGACGGCTGAGAAGCTTCTGATCCAACGGCTGAGAAGGCTCACAGGCGAAGGCTTGCACATGGCTCGCATGGCTCGCACCTGCGAGGGCTCACTGGCGGCTTCTAAGTGGACCGGAGTCTACTGGTGCACCTGCGAGGCTCAGAGCTAGGCTAAGCGAGGCTCGGACACACGCGGCAGCAGGGCTAAGCTTCGGCTAGGGAGCTGGCTTCTTCGGATTGGGCCTCCTCCTCGGTTGAATCAGAAGAGGACACGTGGCTTCGCATGACTCAGCAGTTTTGGTGAC
The DNA here is from genome assembly GCF_051521515.1 of Lactuca serriola. Lineage (NCBI taxonomy): Eukaryota > Viridiplantae > Streptophyta > Magnoliopsida > Asterales > Asteraceae > Lactuca > Lactuca serriola. The sequence goes on from NC_136416.1 coordinate 151,327,846, forward strand.
TCAGCGGCCTGGTGACTCAGCAGGACACGTGTCACATTCTATGCGAGGGTGACGTGGCAAAGTGTGACTATGCGAAATTTCTCGGTTTTCGCGCCAAAACTTCTAAAATCCATAACTTTCGCATACGAGCTCCGTTTTTGACGTTCTTTATATACACGCGTAGCTAAAATTATGATCTACAACTTCTATTTAGACTTCGTCGGCTAATTTTGACTTTAAATTTTATATTATTATTTTTAACAGACCGGGACAGGAAATCCGTTAAAAATTCATAACTTCTTCATCCGACGTCTGTTTTCGTCAGACTTTTTACCGTTGTTCTCCTAATGACGAGACCTTCAATTCTCGCTTAGGTTGTGTCGGCTAAAAATCACTCGATCTAAAATTCGAGTTTTTAGCTGTCTACTGCTACGCTGAAACTTCGAAAAATCATAACTTCCTCATACGAAGTCAGATTTGGGCGTTCTTTTTATCGAACTTCTCGGTTTAACGAATACTACGACTTTAGTTTAGATTAATAAGGCTAAAAATTAGTTTATCAAAAACTCACTTTTTACGACATTCAACACCGTGCCGGTATTGTCGCGAAACTTCGACAGGTCATAACTTCTTCGTTATAACTCGGATTTTGGTATTCTTTATATCCCCGAAATCCTTGTTTCGACCACTACAACTTTATGTAAAGATATCGGGCTTATCTCACACTTTAATTTTGACCCTTATTTTTATTCTTAATTAATTAAGCCTTAATAATTAAGCATAAAACACATAATTCACATAATATTCACATAATTCTTTTTCATTTTTTCAAAATGAGTTACAAAGGTTAACCTAGACTATCAACTCAATATAAATGCCTAGGCTAGAAACACGAGTGTTACAATTCTCTCCCCCTTAGGATGATTCCGTCCCTGGAATCACATATCACCAAACAACTGTGGGTAGCGACTCGTCATGTCACTCTCCGTTTCCCAAGTGAGATTTGGTCCATTTGTATGTTTCTAGCGCACAAACACTAAATCGACCATCTTGCGTCGTAACTTCATAGTCTTACGGTCAACGATTGCCTCAGGTTGTTCGATCAACCTCTTGTTTTCATCCAGCCTTAACTCAGAAATCGGAATTATGTCGGGCACATCTCCTGTGAACTTTCTCAAGTAACACACATGAAAGGTGTTATGAATACCCTCCAGTTCTTCCGGTAACTCTAGCTTGTAAGCTTGATTCCCGATCCTCTGAAGAACTTTAAATGGTCCAATAAACCTTGGACTCAACTTCCCTCTTTTACCAAATCTTATAAGTCCCTTCCACGGCGATACTTTAAGTAAAACCGAATCTCCAACATCGAAGGATATCAGTTGTCTTTTCTTGTCAGCATAACTCTTTTGTCGATCTTGAGCAGCTAACATCCTTTCCCTTATCACTTTCAACTTTTCAGCAGTCTCATGGACTATTTCAGGTCCCATAAACTGCTTTTCCCTAGCTTCTAGCCAACATGATGGCGTTCGACACTTCTCCCCATACAAAGCGTGATAAGGTGCCATCTTAATGCTTGAGTGGAAACTATTATTATAGGAGAATTCTACTAAAGGTAAGTGTTCATCCTAGTTACCTTGGAATTCTAGGGTACATGCTCTCAGCATATCTTCCAATGTTTGAATCGTTCGCTCGCTCTGACCATCGGTTTGCGGATGGTAAGTTGTACTCAAACACAACTTGGTACCCAATTCCTCTTGTAGACTCCTCCAAAACCTTGAGGTAAAATGGCTATCACGATCGGACACAATCGTTAACGGAACACCGTGAAGCCTCACAATTTCCTTCACGTAAGAATTCACAAGTTTATCCATAGACCATTTCTCTTTGGCCGCTATGAAATGCGCACTCTTAGTGAAGCAATCAACGACCACCCAAATCATGTCATGACCGCTCCTTGTTCTGGGTAGTTTAGTCACAAAATCCATGGTGATGTCTTCCCATTTACCCATGGGTACGGGTAAAGGTTCTAAACTCCCATACGGTTTCTGATGTTGTGCCTTAACCCTAGCACAAGTTACACACTCGGCCACATACTTAGCAACATCGAGCTTCATCGTCGGCCACTAACAATAGGGTTTTAAATCCCTATACATTTTTGTACTGCCGGGATGAATCGAGTACATGGTCTTGTGACCTTCTTCCATCAGAAGATCTCTGACTCCACCCATCTTAGGTACCCAAATTCTATCTTGGAATACCTTCAACTCTTGGTTGTTAGTATTGAACACTAACGTTTTGCCCAAACATTCTTCCTTTCGGTCATTTTTCTCTAAAGCTTCCTCTTGAGCTTTCTTTATACTTTCCACAATTGTCGAGACAACTTCAATTCTCAACGCTCTTGGCCTTTTCTTTCAAGGTTTACCTTCCGACTGAGAGCATCGGCAACAACATTTGCTTTACCAGGGTGGTAAAGTATCTCATAGTCGTAGTCCTTGAGTAACTCTAGCCAGCGTCGTTGCCTCATGTTCAATTCCTTCTAATTAAAGAGATATTGGAGACTCTTATGATCAGTGAAAAGTTTACACTTTGTGCCATAAAGATAATGCCTCCATATCTTCAAGGCAAATACTACTGCTGCCAACTCCAGATCATGAGTGGGGTAGTTCTTTTCATGTTCCTTCAACTGCCTCGATGCATACGCGATCACTTTATCCCTTTGGGTCAGAACACAACCTAACCCAACTCCAGATGCATCGCTATAAACTGCGAAGTCATCAACTCCTTCAGGAAATGAAAGAATCGGTGCTTCACACAATCTCTTCTTCAACTTCTCAAAGGCTTCCTTATGCTTCTCATTCCAAGCATAAGTAGCTCCTTTGTGGGTCAAAGCTGTTAATGGAGTAGCAATTGAAGAAAAGCCTTGGATAAACCTTCGGTAATATCCAGCTAATCCTAAAAAGCTTTGAATCTCCGTAGGACTTTTTGGTTGTTCCCACTTCATTACAGCTTCAATCTTTGCTGGGTCAACCATTATTCCTTCTTGGTTAACCACATGACCTAAAAATTGGACTTCTTGAATCCAAAATTCACACTTGGAGAACTTTGCATACATCTTCTCCTTTTTCAGGACTTCTAGCACTTCACGCAGATGCTTTTCATGCTCCTGCTTGCTTTTCGAATAAATCAAGATATCGTCTATGAATACTATCACGGATTTATCTAGGAATGGTTTACAAACCATATTCATCAAATCCATGAAAGCTGCTGGGGCATTGGTTAGTCTGAACGACATAACCAAAAATTCATAGTGTCCATATCTCGTTCTAAAAGTAGTCTTTTCGATATCCTGCTCTCTCACCTTTAGTTGATGGTATCCCGACCTAAGATCGATCTTCGAGAAATAGCTCGAACCCGGAAACTGGTCGAACAAGTCATCGATCCATGGCAACGAGTACTTGTTCTTTATCGTCACTTTGTTCAACTCTCTGTAATCGATGCAGATTCTCATGCTTCCGTCTTTCTTCTTTACAAATAACACAGGGGCTCCCTAGGGTGATGAACTAGGTCGAATGAAACCTTTGTCCAATAACTCCTGAAGTTGTGTCATAAGTTCTTTCATTTCGGCGTCGTTCCTGGTAACATGTCGATACGAAATTCTACTTGTCGATCAGGGGGCAATCCGGGAAGATCTTCGTGAAAGACTTCCGGGTAATCACACACCACCGGAATATTCTGCACCTCCTTCTTTTCCATCTTAGCATCGATCACGAACGCTAGATATGATGTACATCCCTTGGCCAAACACTTTCTGGCTTTCATTAAGGAAATGATTCCAGAGTTTACTCTGTGTTTGTCTCCGTACACCATAAACGACTCTTTCCCTGGCGGGTTTAGTTTTACTATCTTCTTTCTACATAGTATTTCTGCATCATTGGCGCTAAGCCAATCCATTCCTAAAACTATGTCGAATCCATTTAATTCGATAGGAAATAATTCCTCTTGGAACTTATTCCCATCCAAGTCAATGAGGATGTTTTTCATACGATGGCTAACAGGTACAAACTTGCCACTAGCAATCTCGACTAATAAGGCATTAACTAGTCTGTCTACAGGCAAAGCTAGCTTTCTACCAAATTCATGCGATATAAAGAAGTAATTGGCTCCAGAATCAAACAAAATTTGGGCAGGCAATTTGTTTACGAGAAAGGTACCTGAAGCGACATCGGCTTCTTCTTTCGCAGCTTCGAGCGTCATCTGGAAGGCTCTCGCCTTTGGCTTTGGTGGTAGATTGGGTTTTGCTGCGTCCTTCTTTTTCGGGCAGTCCCTCAAAATATGCCCTTCTTCATTGCACCCAAAACATACGTTCTTATTGAAGGTGCATTCATTGGCATAATGCCCTGGCTTTCCACATTTGTAACAAGTGACTTCCATGTTGCACTTCCCAGCATGTTTCTTCCTACACTTGTCACACCACTTGGCTTCGCTTCCTCCTCCAAACTTTCTCGAACCAGTCTTCGAGAATTTGTTCTTTTTATTGGAACCTGAAGTTCCTTCAAACTTTCTCTTTTCGCCAAATTCAACCTTGCTGGCGGCTCTCCCTTTTATCATATCTTCAACAGACTTGGGAGCCCAGATAGCTGCCTCCAAAGTAAGTGCCTGACGTACTGGCACCGCGTACTCCCATGGAAGTCCCTTTGCGTACCTGTCTATTTGTGCCAACTCATCTAGGACAATACGCAAAGCAAACTCCATTTTGTCTGTGAAGTTATTCGTATATTCGTCAACAGTCATACTCCCATTCTGCAACGTTAGAAATTGGTTTTCTAACTCTAGTACGTTTTGGGCCGAGCAGTACTTGCGCTTGAAGTGCACTAAGAACTCTGCCCAAGTTAATTGCAGTGGCTCATTAGGGCTTAGGGTTTTCCCCAAAGTGCTCCACCAACGAGCAGCACTACCCCTGAACTGACGTACTGCAAACGTAGTTTGTAACTTGCCTTGGCAATCACAATTCATGAAAGCCAACTCCATTTCCGAGATCCAGTCCATTACTCCGACAGGATCTTCTTTTCCATTGAAGGTCGACGGCTTGCAAGTCATAAAGTCCTTATACTTGCACCCATTTCTCTCCATTCTACCCTCGTGGTTATTCCTCCCAACCACAAGCGGTTCACTTTGACCAACCAATCTACTGTTGTTCCCTTCTTCAGATCGATCGTCATTTAGTTCACGTTGTTCAACAGGAACTGAAGGTTCATCCCTGTTGTTCAGCAACATTTGCCTCAATTCCTCCCTTTGTTCAGCCAACATGGCCTGAATCATAGTTCGTACTCCATCCATGGTGATGGGTTCGGGTGCAGCTCCTACTATAGGCACCTGTTCCACCACTTGAGGTTGAGGTTGTTGGTTTCTGTTTGCATTTCCAGCTCCACTCCGAGTTCTTGCCATTACAATCTATATACCGAATAAGACGAATTTAGGTCTTTATTCTTGTTAGACATTTCAATTCCCTTATCGCTCTGAAACGTTTACATGTTAGTTCTAATCTCATATTCATACGCTTAGAATCCTACACACATAAGGTTTCCACATCCGGTCGGCAACAGACCATAGATCTGAACAAATAATGGCACACACGGCAAACACATAGCATTTAGAACATAAGGGCATTTTAGGCATCTTCCCTAAAATAAACTAGTGCCCGTGTCTAAAATATGATAGACACTCATCTCACAATCATCACTTAGCATTCTAAGTTCAAGTCTAGAAATTTTACAATTTCTTAGTTCGCTTAAACTAATGCTCTGATACCAACTGTGACATCCCCATATTTCTCGGCTAGAAAACACCGATTTAATTTATATTTTTTAAAATAAAATCAGAGAAATCTTTTTATAAGATATTACGGAATTGGTCCCCAAACAACATATGATAAAAGTTTATCAAAATCCTTCATTAAGAAGGTATATATTTTCCATATATATCAAAACCTCGGGATGTCATGTTCCGATACATATCAAAAGCATAAACAAGACATTATAAGGCTTTCAACAGTTATTTACAACTACTGGCCTATAATCCAAAAATCTCTCGTCGTCCTCTGACTATGCTCGGGGTCCACTACCTGTAATCATAAAACTGACTGGGTCAGACTTGGGAGCCTGGTGAGCATATAGGGTTTTCAACCCACATTAATAATATACTTATTAAGTTCACCAATCAACAATAACCCTGATTACCCATTCCCGTTGTCCTCACTTTACGTCCCTAAACACCTATCACAAGGGACCTAGCCTAAGGATTATCATCGGGATGGACACCACTGCTAAGGGGTTTCCTCAGCCATACATGTCCTTAAGGCAACCATGAGGGGGATGGAGTATGCCAACGAACATTTAATTCATCAACACCTACAAGTTGCGAACCTGCTAGTGTTCCACTGGACTATCTAGAAAGTCCGTGGTCATCATCTATACTCCGCTAGATGACTACAACAACAACATCTACAACAATAACAACATCGAGGCCTCTCACCATTTTAACACACATCAACTATTACATCTACCCATGTTCTACCCAACATATTTTGTAGATAAAAACATATGCAATTTAAAACTTGTATAAAACATCAATTCAAGAGTCACCTCGAATAAACAATTAGCATATTTACACATAACACGTATTTTAAGGTAAATACTTCATATCTATGTGTAAATTGAAAGTAACTACACACTCACTTATTTTGGTGAAAATCGGGCAGCAATTCGTTTCCTAAAACGATCGTTTCTAATAAAACCGGGAGTTTTATTGAGAAACCAGGCTCTGCAAAAGTCGGGCTTCGAAACCGAAAAGATAAATTTTCCGGGCTTCTCGGGCACTTCGTGGGGTATTCCGGGATTTACAATCGATACCGGGGCTTTGCGGGATGTTAAGATGAAGAAAATATGGGTTTAGGGCTTAAAAGTGGCAATTTCTTAAAAATATCCGAGAAGGCTCGCAGCCTTCTATTTATAGGGTGAAGCTTCTGATCGGACGGCTGAGAAGCTTCTGATCTAACGGCTGAGAAGGCTCACAGGCGAAGGCTCGCACATGGCTCGCATGGTTCGCACCTGCGAGGGCTCGCTGGCGGCTTCTAAGTGGACCGGAGTCTACTGGTGCACCTGCGAGGCTCAGAGCTAGGCTAAGCGAGGCTCGGAAACACGCGGCAGTAGGGCGCAGCTTCGGCTAGGGAGCTGGCTGCTTCGGATTGGGCCTCCTCCTCGGTCGAATCAGAAGAGGACACGTGGCTTCGCATGACTCAGCAGTTTCGGTGACTCAGCAGGACACGTGTCACATTCTATGCAAGGGTGACGTGGCAAAGTGTGACTATGCGAAATTTCTCGGTTTTCGCGCCAAAACTTCTAAAATCCATAACTTTCGCATACGAGCTCCGTTTTTGACGTTCTTTATATACACGCGTAGCTAAAATTATGATCTACAACTTCTATTTAGACTTCGTCGGCTAATTTTGACTTTAAATTTTATATTATTATTTTTAACAGACCGGGACAGGAAATCCGTTAAAAATTCATAACTTCTTCATCCGACGTCTGTTTTCGTCAGACTTTTTACCGTTGTGCTCCTAATGACGAGACCTTCAATTCTCATTTAGGTTGTGTCGGCTAAAAATCGCTCGATCTAAAATTCGAGTTTTTAGCTGTCTACTGCTACGCTGAAACTTCGAAAAACCATAACTTCCTCATCCGAAGTCAGATTTGGGCGTTCTTTTTATCGAACTTCTCGGTTTAACGAATACTACGACTTTCGTTTAGATTACTAAGGCTAAAAAGTAGTTTATCAAAAACTCACTATTTACGACATTCAGCACCGTGCCGGTTTTGTCGCGAAACTTCGACAGGTCATAACTTCTTCGTTATAACTCGGATTTTGGTATTCTTTATATCCCCGAAATCCTTGTTTCGACCACTATAACTTTATGTAAAGATATCGGGCTTATCTCACACTTTAATTTTGACGCTTATTTTTATTCTTAATTAATTAAGCTTTAATAATTAAGCATAAAACACATAATTCACATAATATTCACATAATTCTTTTTCATTTCTTCAAAATGAGTTACAAAGGTTAACCTAGACTATCAACTCAATATAAATGCCTAGGCTAGAAACATGAGTGTTACAATTTCACAATTCGAAAAGTGGCATATGTTGAAGGATTGCAGCACAACCTCATAAGTGTATCTCAATTGGTTGTGGGAACATGACTGAAAGTCTCCTTTGATGATGAAGGCTCAGAAATTATAGAAAAACAATCAAAAAGAGTATTGTTAAAATCTGAACGAAAGGGTGAAATGTACCCCCTTAACCTCAGTGCAATTAAAGGGAAACCAGCTATATGCCTGCTGTCCAAAGCTAATTCTGATGAAAGCTGGTTATGGCACCGACGATTATCTCATCTAAACTTCAAAGACATTAATAAGTTAGTGCTTGGAGATCATGTTCGAGGCCTCCCTCTACTCAAATTTGACAAGGAACACCTATATGCAGCGTGTGAGAATGGCAAACAAAGCCGAAAGATCCATCCTACACGTATCAACACCAAGATCCTTGAAGATCTTGAACTTTTGCATATTGATTTATGTGGACCTTCAGCTATCAAAAGCATTGGTGGTAGTAAGTTCATACTTGCAATTGTCGATGATTTTTCTCATTTCACCTGGGTTTACTTTCTTAAACAGAATTCAGAAGCTACTCCCAAGTTAAAGATGTTCATCAAGCAAGTAGAACTGTAGCTACGAAAAGTGGTAAGAAACATCAGAAGAGACAACGGACTTGAATTCAAGAATAAAGATTTTGAAGACTTTCTAGTCGATAAGGGAATATCTCATAACTTCTCTGCTCCCTATACTCCACAACAAAATGGAATCGTTGAAAGACGGAACTGTTCCCTTTGTGAAGCAGCCATAACCATGCTGAGCTTCGCTTCCCTCCCATTATACTTCTGGGCGGATGCTGTTGCCACCGATTGTTATACTCAAAATAGATCTTTTCTCAACAAGCGATTCTCAATTACTCCGTATGAGATTCTGAACAACAGAAAGCCCAACGTCAGATTCTTTCACGTGTTCGATTCAAGGTGCTTCATTTCCTAACTCTAAAGAGAACCGTAACAAGTTCAATGTTAAAGTAGATGAGGGAATCTTTCTAGGCTATTCACTCACCTCAAAGGCTTATAGGGTTTTGAATAAACACTCCAAACGTATTGAAGAAACCTATTACGTAACCTTTGATGACCTCTACATAAAGAAAGCTCAAGCAAAAGAAAGTGTCATAAGTGAAATTTTTCCTGAATTAGGACAGGTCTCTGTTACCATTTCAAATTTATTTGAAGAATACATGAGGTTATGTGATGAACCAGAAAAAGCTACACACTCAGAGGCGAATGCAGCCGACAAAAAAATCGACCATCCGAAAAAGATTATCGAAGATGCTTCCAAAGACATGGAAAAGGATCCTACAAACCAAGCTAACGATTAACCCTCCGAAAAACCTCTAAGTAATAGCGTAGTATTCGAGTGGGAGAGCTCATCTATGTCTCATCTAACCGAGCAAGAGAATCCAACTCCAACCGAGCAAGAGAATCCAACTCCAACCGAACAAAAGAATCCAACTCCAACAAAGGGGGAGGATCCTCAACCTAACAAGGAAAACACTTTGTCATCTGAAGGGGAGAATGAAAATCCAAATGACGAAGATGATCGATCAGAATTTGAAGTAGAGGTAAATGCAGAGTTGGATCCTACCTATGACCCTAACTACCCTCCTCTAACTAAGTGGACTAAAGATCATCCCAAATCACAAATAATAGGATAATCATATGAACGCGTTCTTACGCGTTCTCAATAGAAAGCGAAACAAACTGCATTATTCTCTAAGGTTGAATTTTGCATATTTAATTCGTTTTCTCCAAAATCGAACCAAAGACGTTCAATACTGCACTTGATCATGTCGATTGGGTGCAGGCAATGCAAGATGAAATCCATGAGTTTGAACGCAATCGAGTTTGGAGATTAATACCCACTCCAAAGGATGCGTCTATGGTAGGATTAAAGTGGGTCTTTAGGAAGAAGATGGATAAAGAAGGCAATGTTATTAGGAAAAAGGCTCTTCTAGTGGTAAAAGGATATTGTCAAGAAGAAGGAATAGTGTTAGGTGCATTTCATCTACCCATTTTGTAGCTTTATTTCATAAAAGTACATTGCATATAGGCTTAAACTCATGCATTTTACATGTTTTTTGGGATTTTTCATGAGGTAATTTCATTCAAATACTTTTGTGATATTTCAGGCACTTTTGGAGGTAGGATATTGTTGGAGGAGGTAAATAAAAGTTGCGGACAAAATTTTAGGACTTGCAAAGCACCGAGGAGCAAGATATCAAAGAAATGAAGATTTTGGCTTTACAGAGATTTACACGCCCGTGTAAATGCAAGCCTTGCGTTTACGTGGGCTGTGTAAACGTAGATTTATGCGCAATATATTTTTGCGTTTACGCGGGCCATGTAAACGTAAATGCGGGTTTTAAAGCAGTTTTTCACCATTCTTAAAGCGCGGAACCAACTTTTTACTTGGGGGGGTCGACTTTTGGAGTAGAGAAGGCGATTTTCTTGAGGATTTTGAAGTTGATTAACACTTGGGAACATTTGATTTCATTTTGTAAGAGCTTTAATTTCATTTTCTAGATTTGTGATCTTGTTCTAGTCATGAGTGGCTAGAACCCTATATTCTCCGACTTTATGTCTTGACTTCTAGTTGTGATTTCAATCATCTGACTTGATGTTTTCTTTCAATTTTCTATCTAGTGAATTTGATTTTGTTTCAATCGAGTGTTTGATTCTAATTCTGATTCTTATTGGCCATTTGAATTAGGGTTAGATCATTCAAGTTATCTAACTGCAAAATCCGTAATTGTTTTGTAAATTGGACTAGGTAAGAAGAACTAAACTGATTTGTATTGAGCGAATTTAGTGTAAATCTTATTTACACATTCTTATGCTCTCGAGCTTATGAGGAGTATTGAGTGTTGTTGGGAACATTCACATAAAGTTTAATGCAATCTTTCAACCTAATTCTAAGAGCTTGTTTAGATTAGATTGGTAAGGTTAGGATTAATCAAAGAGCTTATTTTGGTTAATCAACGTGGTGAATGGGAGGTGCTAGATCTTGTTAGCATTTCCATGTACCAATTTAGATAGAATTGAACAAATATCATTTCATCCTTGGAATCACATTGCTAATTTGTCTTGCATGGAGTTAGAGTCCTTACAAATCTTGAATCTACTTCATTAAATCAATCATTTACTTATTGCTTTATTCTATAGTTTAAATCATTTCTTATAAATCCCCCCATTTTGTGACCATTTTTGTACCTTATGCAAAAAGGTATAAACACTTGTCCCATGTCTCTATGGATCGACTTACCTTGTACTACATTATTAGTGCATAGTAGTAGTGTTTAAGGAGTCATTTGTACCCTTTATTTGTTGGGTTTGACACGCCTAACAAATTAGCGCCGTTATCGGGGACACAATTTTACTAACTATTTATATCAAGATTTTTGTGAGCAGGTACATCTATATAAAAAACAAAAAATAAAAAGTGTGGATCATAAATGAACACTCCTTTCATTAAAGACCAACTTTATGAGCTAGCCCAGATAGTTATGATGAGTGGAAATGACCAAAGTGTGCAACCTACACCTATTCCTTATGATTTTTGCACTCAAAGTGGAAACCATACCAACATATGTCCAGATTTACAAGGGGAATGGGAAGAAGTGCAAGAAATGGGAAGCTATTATGGGACAAACCAATGGAGTTATGATCAACCTCAGCATGATCAATGGTGGGAAAACAACCCAGCTTGGGGAAACAACCAATGCAAAACCCCATACCAAGCTTGGGAAAATGACCAATACCAACCAACTCCACAGTTCCAGCAATAATATCCTCCACCTCCCCAACAAACTGAAACTTCGAGCATGTCCTTGGAAGACATTGTCAAAAGCATTTCCGCTACTACCCAAATCTTCCAAGAAACAACCAAATCTTGCCTCAAAATCTTAGAGCAACAAATTTCAAAACTTACTCAATCTGTGAGTAAAATGGAGGCTCGGGGCGAATTTCCATCACATACTGAAGAGGACCCAAGGCTTATTGTTTCTACCGTTACCTTGAACGATAGGAAAATTGTTGATGACCCAAGATTGCAATTTGAAGAAGAGGAAGAAGAGGAATAAGTAAAAGTGGAGGAGGATGGAAAGGAAGCTATAGAGGAGGTGTTGGAGGTTGACAAAAGAGAGGTTGAGTCACCCATTACCAATGAGAATCTCCTTCGACTGGTAGACCAACCACAAGAGCCGGAAATGAAAAATCTGCCAAAACCTTCAAAGGACATGTATCTCAAGAAGGAAGATACTCAACCGGTCACCAACCCGACCACCCTATCAAATAAGGAAGAGTTGATGACCTTACATGACAAGTACAAAAAAAGGGTCGGTTGGATGCTTATGCACATTAAGGGTCTAAGTCCAGTATGGTTCCCAAGCAAAAAGAAAGTCAAGTATAAGATAAGTGTTTCATTAAAGGAAATGGCGAGAAGGTTGATGTATTTGAGAGCCACATATACTTAGATTGATGCATATTCAAGGGTCATGTCGAGCCAACGATTTTAAACAAGGGCCGCTAACCCGGGGGTATTTTTGTCCTTTCTTTATAACTTTTTAGTCTTTGGTAAATTTCAAATTTTTTATGTCCCAAATGGTGTTAACTTATTTTTTATGCCTAGAAAATGAATCACCGGCGCCAAAAATACTTCACGGATAGCTTAGGGAGGATGAAGAGGAGGTTCACACCACTATTGCGAGGCTCCAAGAATGATTCGGTAAATTCTTTCCATATCTTTAATCGTTCATATTTTACTTGAAATTCAATTAGTGTGCATTTGTGACTGTTTTGGACCGATTCCCAACCCAGCTAGCATCCTCCACCATCCGACTCTTAATAGGCCGACTATGCCTCTCTCCAAGCATTGAGGACGATGCTATATTTTAAGCTTGGGGAGGGGCATCCATCCATACATAAATCCCGTTGCATGTAGGTTGCATGTAGTTTTGTACATATTGCATTATTTTTCTTTTTCATTTTTCTGCATAGAATTTTTTTTTCAAAAGCCAAAAAGATTTCCTTTCTGTTTTTTATTATTCTTTGCATTTTGCATCTAAATTTTTGCGTTGCATTCATTTGTTGAAAAAAAAACGATCCAATCCCAAGCAACCGAATCTTTTCAAAACAATTGAGCTGGTAAATGAGTCATGTGCCTTGAAATTGGCTTGCTCTTTTTATTGAAAAAACTAAAAGCAAGTTAATCACACACGAACACACCTCCCGAAGCTACTTGTGCAAAACAAAAAGTGAGAAGGTTGTCAACATTGGAGCATAACAGCAGGTATGAGTTAATTCTTTGGGACATATGACCAGTCTTATGATTAGTAATGCTCAATTGAACTTAAAATGCCAAATTCAAAAGTTCATAAAAAGAATACAAAATCTCAATGTTTCGAGCCTTCCCGCGCTCTAAAAAGTCATATCTACTCATTCCCTTCTATATACCGTGCTTGGGGACATACATTCCAACTACACCTACGGGTCTTTGCATGTTAACCTTTAGTCCCTCGAAAATTGTCTAGAAGTCCCTCACGGTAATAGATCATGAGATGTCCCACAATAGAAAAGTCAAGGACGAAAATATAAAGAAATAAGCCTAGCAAATAAATTAATAGGAGTGTTATATGTTATCTTATTTATATGAAAATAATAATAATAATAAAATAAAAAAAATTACTATTATTAAGTTAATCTGTGACCTTTGGGACTCGAACAAGTAAACTCTAAGGGGTGTTTTACACCTAATCGCCTAAAGCTAAATTGTGTGGGACTGATTGAGTTAAAAATTCGTTACACGGGTTCCATAGAAAGTCATGAACTTAATAACCAAACAAAGGTAATATGTGGCCTTTGAGGTTCGGGCAAGTAAACCCGAGGGATCCTTTTAAATCTAACACACTAAGGTCATTTGCTCTGGATGTGTTGGTTGGAAGCCCGTTACACGGATTTCAAAGAAAGCCATGAGCTTTATTTGTAAACAAAATGTAATTAGGAAGTTTGTATATAGTTGTGTTTATAGTTTAATTGAATATTATGTTTAGGAAAAATATTTGGCTGCCAAAAGATTCCCTTGGACTTGGATTTGAACTTATGACATTGGGACTGAATGTTGATTACTTTGACTGGAGTAAATGGTTTGAATTTTGTAACCAATCTGGGTAAATACTAGGGAATTTTTAGAAGATATTTTTTAGAAAAGGATTGTTGTTAATCAACAAATAGCTGGAGTCGGTCATTGTCATTTTTTGTAAAACAAGTTGATTGAGCATATTTTTGTTACATACATTTTCACGAGAGTAAGACCATAATTTGTTCCATGAATTGACTTGATGCTATTGAGAGGGAACAAATGTTGTGATCTTTGATTCTGTTGAGTTGCATTAGGGAGTAGCTACATTCTTATTTCTATTGTTATATAATATTTTGAGACAAAAGCCAAGTTGACTCAAGGCACGACGGGTACATTCTCACCTATGGTACATAAACAGGGTTAATTGGGTTGGATATATTTTTTCATGTTTGTTTTCATTTCTTGCATCAAGTTTCAAAAGAAAAGGTTTAAATTTGATATTCTTTTCTTCTCTTTTATTTTATTTTCTCCGGTTTAAATTTTCTTGTTCTTTCTTGAGGACAAGAAAGGTTTACGCTTGGGGAGATTTTTTAGGTGCATTTCATGTACCCATTTTGTAGCTTTATTTCATAAAAGTACATTGCATATAGGCTTAAGCTCATGCATTTTGCATGTTTTTCGGGATTTTTCATGAGGCAATTTCATTAAAATACTTTTGTGATATTTCAGGGACTTTTGGAGGTAGGATATTGTTGGAGGAGGTAAATAAAAGTTGCGTACAAAATTTCAGGACTTGCGGAGCACCGAGGAGCAAGATATCAAAGAAATGAAGATTTTGGCTTTATAGAGATTTACACGGCCGTGTAAATGCAAGCCTTGCATTTACGCGGGCCGTGTAAACATAGATTTCTGCGCATTATATTTTTGCATTTACGCCGGCCGTGTAAACGTAAATGCGGGTTTTAAAGCAGTTTTTCACCATTCTTAGAGCGGGGAACCGGCTTTTTACATAGGGGGGTCGACTTTTGGAGTAAAGAAGGCGATTTTCTTGAGGATTTTGAAGTTGATTAACACTTACATTTGATTTCATTTTGTAAGAACTTTAATTTCATTTTATAGATTTGTGATCTTGTTCTAGTCATGAGTGGCTAGAACCCTAGATTCTCCGACTTTATGTCTTGACTTCTAGTTGTCATTTCAATCATCTGACTTGATGTTTTCATTCAATTTTCTATCTAGTGAATTTGATTTTGTTTCAATCGAATGTTTGATTCTAATTCTGATTCTTATTGGCCATTTGAATTAGGGTTAGATCATTCAAGTTATCTAATTGCAAAATCCGTAATTGTTTTGTAAATTCGACTAGGTAAGAAGCACTAAACTGATTTGTATTGAACGAATTTAGTGTAAATCTTATTCACACATTCTTATGCTCCCGAGCTTATGAGGAGTATTGAGTGTTGTTGGGAACATTCACATAAAGTTTAATGCAATCTTTCAACCTAATTCTAAGAGCTTGTTTAGATTAGATTGGTAAGGTTAGGATTAATCAAAGAGCTTATTTTGGTTAATCAATGTGGTGAATGGGAGGTGCTAGATCTTGTTAGCATTTCCATGTACCAATTTAGATAGAATTGAACAAATATCATTTCATCCTTGGAATCACATTGCTAATTTGTCTTGCATGGAGTTGGAGTCCTTACAAATCTTGAATCTACTTCATTAAATCAATCATTTACTTATTGCTTTATTCTATAGTTTAAATCATTGCTTACAAATTCCCCCCATTTTGTGACCATTTTTGTACCT
The DNA here is from genome assembly GCF_051521515.1 of Lactuca serriola. Lineage (NCBI taxonomy): Eukaryota > Viridiplantae > Streptophyta > Magnoliopsida > Asterales > Asteraceae > Lactuca > Lactuca serriola. The sequence goes on from NC_136416.1 coordinate 151,343,924, forward strand.
TACGCAAAGGTATAAACACTTGTCTCGTGTCTCTGTGGATCGACCCTACTTACCTTATACTACATTATTAGTGCATAGTAGTAGTGTTTAGGGAATCATTTGTACCCTTTATTTGTTGGGGTTGACACGCCCAACAAATAGACTATGAGGACACCTTCGCTCCTGTGGCTAGATTAGAATCAGTTCGAATCTTTCTAGCATATGTTGCTCATAAAAACTTCGAAGGTTTTCAAATGGATGTGAAATGAGCAATCCTCAATGGAGAACTAGAAGAAACAGTGTATGTTGAACAACCACCCGGGTTCGTCAATGAGAAATTCCCTGATCATTGCTATGTATTGGATAAAGTTGTGTATGGACTGAAGCAAGCGCCAAGGGCCTGGTATGAAACACTAACTCATTTTCTAAAAATGTCTAAGTTTAAGCAAGGTTCTGTTGACACAACCTTCTTTCGCAAGAAAGAAGGCGAACACTTTATGATTGTTCAGATTTATGTCGATGATATCATCTTCGGCTCCACGAATCCTAGCTTAACAGCTGAATTTCGGAAGTTGATGGAGACTAAATTTGAAATGAGCGCAATACGAATATGTCATAATCCGGTGCAACACTCTAAGACCAACCACATTGCACTAAGATATCATTTTATCAAGGACCATGTTGAAGAGGGGAATGTAGAAGTCCATTTTGTTCGGTCATCTGATCAACTTTCTGACATATTCACTAAAGCCTTATCTAAAGCAAGCTTCAACAAAATATTACAAGGTTTGGGAATGATGCAAGCAGAGTCGGTACCGAATCCTCATATCTCTCACTAAAAATTAGACAAGCGAAATAGAGCGAACGCTCGGTCTATTTCGGGTCCGGAATTTTCGGGAACCTAAATGAACCGAACGCTCTGTCTATTTCGGCTCCATAATTTTCGGGAACCGAACGCTCGATCTATTTCGGCTCTGGAACTTTTGCAACCGAAATGAACCGAACGCTCGGCTTATTTCGCTTCAATCTTTTAAAGATAAGGTTTCGGTTGTATATTATGCTTATTCTTTTAACTTTTTTTTAATTTTTTTTGGTGTCTTGTGCTACATTATTTTCTTTTTCTATTTTTATTACTTTTTAGAAAACTTAAAAAAATCCAAAAATATTTTTTTTATTTTGAAAAGAGTTTTTTTTTTTTGTTTTGTTTATTTTGTTTGTGTGCATGGTTCGCTTCTTTGTGTCTATTCTCTAGGTATTGGGCATTACATAACTACAAAAGTTGATGTGAGGCAGGTATGATTTTCTTATCTTGAATTAGTTAAGCGTCCATAGAAGCATGCTGCTGCATGTAGACTGAAGCCTCAATGACTATAAGTGAAGCCTTAATGAACTGATTCTACCTATCAGTTCTTCCCAATCAGGCTGCTAAATTCACTTCCGTCCTGAGCTACCTTTCTCCTCTCAAATGAGTAAGGAGAGTTCTGCTTTGTCAATCTTATTTAGCAAAGATACTTTCGGTTCTTTTCCACCCTCCTCTAAAATTTCTCCATCACATATCATTTCATAAATGTAACCCGTGAGACTCTCAGACATAACCACTAAGGTTTATAGTTACACAAACTCTGTGTTTATGATCTTGGATGTGTACACCACACGCTAAGTGAAACCCAAAATTCAACACCTTTATAGAATTGACGGTGAATTTTAATATTCAAGCTTTGAATTGTTACATAAAGAAGTATCATTTTATTTTCTTGCTTGATCTTTATGAAATTGTCTAAAACAAAGACATTTCTTCCCAAAAGATCCAGTTTAGTTTTTGTTTTTGAGATTTCTATTCTACATTCTGCTACTTCACACGTATCCAACCTGCTTGTTCAACAGACCACATTGGTCTCATAAGTACTTCTTCCAACGTTCGGTCTTATGTTAAGCATCAAACTTCGGTTGAAGTTTAGCCACCCTCTAAAGCCTATGTTTAAAAAGAAGCCTTTCAATGTTTCTTAACAAACAGTTGATCGTATTCTCACGGGAAAACATACAAGCACTTCAAGTCTCTCTTGACTTTGAAGGAAGAGATTTGTGCCCGAGATCCTCAACTTTATGTCATACTTGACATCACTCACCTCCCATACACTTATCGCTTTATTTCTTTTTCTTTGGCACACTAGTGCACGAAAATCTTTATGATTTTCCACCACTCCTGAATGTGTTGATTATGAATTTTCATGATGTTGTTGATCAGATGAGAAGTTCAAATGTATTTTTGGATAAGAGCGCGTGAATTTGAAACAGCTCCTAGTATCGCGCCTGCTGACGTCTATCTAGGGAAACCAACTGTCACATCCCTACTTTCCAAGCGCCTTTTCAAAGATCGTATCGTCTTTATAACAAGATTTTTTTTCTCTCTCCTAGGAATCGTATATAAAGGATTTGTTGCATTGTCCCATCTTATTACCTTCCTCAAAACTCTCTCAAGAATTACAGGCAATGTTCAATTGTTCATCTTCTTCCTAAAGCTCGACAATGGCGGATTCCTCATCAATTCAGGATCAAACTGCATCATCATCCCTTCTTTCGATCAAGCCCAACCAGAATATGATCATTCAGATGACTCCATTCTTGTATGATCATTACATGCTTCAAGTTGTGGAGTGCGTCAAGTATTCACCTCTCGTAATCGCTCTCACTCAAGTGGAATCTGTCCCCATGTCACTCCTGTCTCAAGTATACTCCACAGCCCATTACAACAAAATCAAAGAGCGCATCTACTTTCAGATTCATACTCAAAAAGCTTCGATTTGCAGAGGACGATTTTGCTCTCTTCTAGGGCTTGCAGTAGACGCCTCAGTCATCTCCCCAGACTTCATCACTACAACTCAATTGTTCAAGATGTTCTATGAGATGGGATACACTGAGGTCCTTACCACCTTCACCAAGTTCAAGAAATCATGCTTACCTCCACAGTGGAATGGGTTGCTCACCCTTCTTCACAAAGGGTTAGCTGAGCGTGTTGGAGGCTCTGATGGATCCAACAAATGCTTCATGACGATCCTATATGGTATCTACAACATAATCAATCTGGACTATGGGACTTTAATCTGGTCCCAACTGGTGCAGATTTTGTCCTCCTCGACCAAGCATTCTGAGATTTCTTATTGTCGCTTTTGGGCCATTGTTGCTCATAGGGCAATAACCTCCCTCAATGTTCCAGTCATGAAGGACTCTCTGCTTTCCTCAATTTCATCTTTTCATACCAAGAAGATCATCGTCGTTGATCCAGCCAAGTTTCTGCACAAAGGGTCTATTCCGGAATTTATGTACCGGTCTATCTCTCAGGAAAGTAAACTCATCTCTGAGTACAAATTGCTCCCTCCGACGAGTCCATGACAATTAACTCCACAGATGTAAGCTGCCTTAGACGAGGTGGAAAAACTGGCTAAGCGAGGAAAGAAAGCTGTTGATAAGAAAGAAGGAACCGAAGAACCCTCTTCTAAACCCTCTAAGTCAAAGAAACGAAAAGCTGACAAGGGTGATTCCCCTGCTACTAAGAAAATCAAGAAAATGGATCACAGAAACCTCACTTCTTCACCTTCACATTCAGACCCGAAGGACAACCAGTCTGCAGGTGATAATGACGAAAGGCAACATAAAGGTTCACCTAGGGGTAATACACCTCCTCGGTCTCCAACTCCTGAGGTTCTGGTTAATGATTATGTTCCAACACCTCCTCGATTTCCACCTAAGAGAACCGTTCAGGTCACCGTTGCTCCTCCACCCCCATCTTCAACACCACTAGTTTCCACTATTCTTCTACCACCACCTGTCATTTCTACTCCAATCACAACTGCCCCATTACCACCACCTATTTTCTCCAACACAACCGTCACCTCTACCCCTATCATCACTTCAAACATAGATTCTTCTGTCAAACTCAACACATTTGATGTGGGGGCGAAGACTGAAGAACCTCCTAAAGTCACCACAGAGCCTCTTTCCCCAACACCTTCTAATGATTCTAATCCAGTTCTTGGAGGAGCTAATTTTGAGTTCGATTCTACATACTACAGTCCCTACCAAATTCCCAGTGAGGCAGATGAATCTGCTCCTGCAACAAAGCAGCACATCGAAAGTGTTCATGAAAAGCTTGATAGTCTGGTCGCTTCGACATCCAAGTATAATGATGTTGTTCTCAAAGCTTTCATGGATACAACCTTGAACCAATATACAGAATCCATCGGCAAATGTACTGCATCAGTCGATGATTCTACTTCTCTGTGCAAATGAGCCTCTACTGATGTTAAATATCTCATTCATGACTCCAGGATTTTTCTTGATTCCCTCAAAGGTCATGCTGATTCCAATGTTTCCAAGGTCACAAAGTCCATTGGTTCGCTTTCTTATTCTCTTCAAGCGGAGTAGACCAAGTTTGAAACTGTCAGGTCTGACCTCTCTGCTGACAACAAGACTTTCTTGTCTTCCATTGACTCTCGGTTCGAAAAGCTCACTGCTGATCTTCTCATGGAAACAAAACTCAAAGATGATCTTGCTCAACAGAAGGCTATCAATGCAGTGCAACAAGCAGCACTTTCCAAGGCTGAACACGAAATTGCCCTGTTGAAAACCGAACATGTTGTTTTTCACAGCTCTGCTGGGGATGTTCTGTCTCAGTTACATACTCTGTCTCAGGCTCATCATCCTATTCTCACGCTCACTATTCGTAATCATTTGACCTCCAAAATTCTTCCATCTATTGAACTCTTACGTGAAATGAAGGGTGTTTCGGAGAGAATTGTTCCTCCACAACAAGGGGAGAAGAGCAGCCACAACCGAAGGTCAAAACTGAACTGAAGGATAATGTAGCTTCGGGTTCTGGTGTCAAAGAAAGGAAAAAGCATGTTATTGGAGAAGATCATGAGGATGATGAAGATCAAGAAACCATATCTGAGATCTTGAACAGAAAGAAAAACAATGAGGAGATAGATGAAACTCTTCAAGCAGCTAAGGAGGCTGAGGAAAAAGAAAAGAAGAAGAAAGAAGAGGATGATGCATTAAGTTGCCAGAAGGTGTTGTTCCCTTCCTGGACAAGAGAGATACTTATCAGGAAAGGCGATAGAGTTTCCAAGAACTTACTGGCTGGAGCCTGTAACCTCCTTTGACTGTGAAAATACAAGGGACTCATAGTTCAACATGCCGAGTAATCGAAAGGCATTTGTCTTTCACTGTTTTGATCCGACAATTGATGTTCCTTCACCCCATCCTCAGGTCGATCGTGAGCTTATAGATTTTTATCTTGAGTTCAGTCAGCCTCAATACCTGACCTTAAGCGCTTAGAAAATTACTACGGTTAAGGTGCTGAAACCATCATCTGTGGGGAAGTTTATCAATGTTTCTTTCAGGATAAACCGAGGTTCCAACAACTCAGTGTCCATTATCTCCCTGGCAGATCTTCCTAACTTGAATCTTCATGATTGTATTCTGCTCTTCAATATTTTGCTTACTAATGCAACAGAGTATGAACCAATCTTAGGACATCTGAAAAGGATGTTGGCCTCTTATATTCATGAGGTTGCGAAAATGGATCAAGAGGTGGCAACTGTCATGAGGAAGAAACCGACGGTGAAGCCTACTGTGAAGCCAAGAGATGTCAACAAAATGACTCTTGGTCTGATTGATCCCGCTCATCTCACAGTAATGTTTACAAGAGCAAAAGGTCAAAGATTCTTGTTCTCTCTGGTGGACAAACATCTGTTCTTGACTGATTTCCTGGAACACATCATCAATATTATTTATCGGGGCAAGGCGAATTCTAACATTGATAAGAAGAACTTCACACACATGCTTCGGTGGTACATTACTTTTCGACAAACTCTGTTAGCCATCATACCGAGTGTGCTCAAGAGTGTCAAGAAGTCTGTTGCAGATCAAGTGAAGTGAGCTTTCGGCTCCATTGACGCAAAGGGGGAGATTGTTGGGTATTATGTGTTGCGTCATGGGCTATTCTTTTGTATATCCGGTATTGGGCCTGTCCAACCGTGATTATAGATTAGGGTTACGTATTATATATAGTGCATGCATGTATGCCTTAGTACGCTAGTCAATGATTATCTTTTGCATTGTAACCCTAAACACCTCTGCAGTCGAAGTTCTTAATCGAGCTCTTCTGAGGTGTTAAAGTTTAATCATTCGACATCATTCAAACCATTCTTATGTTCTTTATTGCTTCATTTTATTGTTTTTCTGCTTGAATCTATCAATCATTAAGGAATATTATTCCAACATAGACCATCTCAGGACTTCAGATTTCAGATTGAGTAAATATGTTTATGTTGCAAAGAACTTGTTCATCTTCAGGTTGTAGAGCCCTATGTGGGGTTGTTTCGGTTGCCTCGGGAAGTCAAGGGTATGCTCGGGGTTGAAGCCATGTTGCCCGAGTTGTTTGGCTTGTCGGGAATAGTAAGGAATGATTTCGAGGACAAAATCTAATTTAAGTGGGGGAGAGTTGTAACATCCCATTTATCAAATAAATAAATGGATAATATTAATAAACGAATAGTAGCCCTAAATCCGTAATAAGTTATTAGTGTTAGTCATAAGGAGCTAAATGACATAATTTCTGGAAATTGGGATCTTTATTGTAATATTTGGACTTGAACTATAATAAATTATGGGAAGCAAGGGCTAAAGAGTAAAAAGTGGGTTTATATGGTAATGTTTAGAAAAGGAAGGGCTAAATATGTCAAAATTGAGATTTTGGAGGTTAAAAGGTAATTTCTAGATTGGTTTTGCAAAGAATTCTGAAGGCTGAGGGTTGTTTGGTAAATTATGGATCTAAGTTGAAAGGAATCGAGGGGGAGGGACTAGAAGTGTAATTAGGGCTAAAGGTTTGAATGTGGACGGGGGTTTATAACCCGCCACCCTTATTCCCGTAACCCTTATCCTGCTTCAACTTCAGCCGCCACCACCTTATACTTCCACTCCCTCCATCCACCATTCCTTGTCGCCACCAGAGAACCACTTCGTAGCCACCGTCACCGTTCTGCTGCCGACGAAGACGAAGAGTCGCCACCCCGTCGTTAAATCAGTCATGGAGATCGGAGACTGACGACCGTGGAGGCTGCTATTGTTCGTGGTTGGGTTGCACACAATCTCTCTTCTCCATTCTTCGGCCGCTGTGTTGTTCCCGTTGAAGACGAAGCCGCCGTCGAACAACCACCGCTCTATTGCTGCCACTGCTGGCCTGTTCCGACGAGATCGTGGGTGACTCGAGACTAGTGTGGAGATCAGAGAATGTGGAAATTTCAATCGCTTCTCCTACTTTCTTCTGTGTCATCTCAGCTCTTAGTGGTGTCTGTCGCCACCCATGCGGCCGCCAACGACGTCGTTTACTCCGTCCGCTATTCAGTTTACTACTCCAGCTATCTCTCTACTGTCGCTAGGACTATTGTTGCTGCCGTTTCATGTTGTTGCCGTCGCCGTACGCCACCAGGTGGGTGGTTGTGTTCAGATTCCTAGCAAAGGTGTGTATATGGGTGTTGTGTCGTTGTTCTATTGTTGGTGAGTGGTTGCTTGACTGGGCATTAAAAAGATAAGCCATCACCACCACTGTGAGGTGGTGGCTATCACCTCTACCACTGTCTGCCGCCACAAGGGTGGCTGATTGCTTGTATGTGTGTGTTCTATTGTATGTGTTTTCTTTTGGATATTAATTTGTGTAATCGTATTTTTTCCAGAATAATCAAGGAAATCCGTCACCACCATTATGAGGTGGTGGCTGCTACCTCACGCTACCATTCTGTCGCCACCAGCTGCCACCTTGGGTGCCTTTGTGCATTTGTGTGTGATTGTTATTTAGGATGCTTGTACATGTTTGGTCTAGAATCGTAACCACCACCACGGGGTGGTGGCTGCCACCCTGAGCCGCTGTTGACCATCACTACACGAGGTGGTAGTGGGTGGTGTTCAACTTAATTAACATTAATTAACCTAAAAATTTAACCAATGGATTAATTTGCACACGATTGGGTTGGAAACCCTAATTAGTGATTAGAATACCCTAATTTTGGATATGTTAGTTTTGGAGTGTCGGTACCCGCATTTTTGGACCATTGGAATTGAATTATGAATTACGCCTGACCACATTGTATGATTGACCAAGTGGAATGATGGACTTAATGGATTAAGTCCTTAATGGGTTAAGTGTTTTTAATTAAACCTAATCATCATTTGATATGAAAACCCTAATTGTGTTAGGTTTTGAGTTGGGCCTTTTTATTGGGCCTAGACGTTTGGATTCTTGATGGGCCATCTAATAACAAGTATATGGACTACGAAATTGGATGGGCTTTAGGGTAAGGCCCATGAGAGGGGTTTGGGCCTAATTTGGAAAATTGGGCCATATGTTGGGTCATGGTTTATTGTTCGCCTTTTGGGCCTTCAAAGAGTGTGCTTAAGCCTTGGGTTGACATCATGCTAGGTTGGGGGTAAAGTAGTTTTTTTACTGTAAGTCCCAATCTGTAGATCCAAATCAGTAATCAATGAATTGCAAGCAATCAAATAGAGTGTAGAAGGAGTGGAATGAGAAGAACATCAAGCATGCACACATCTATTACGCACAAATATCAGGTACACCTTGAAACACACACATACATACGTCACTTTTTCTGACACACTTACACAACCTATTTATACGACAATTAGCAACACACAAGTCTGTATGTAACATCCCGAAATTTAGGTTCAACCATTTAACCCTTCTTCTTTTCCAAGTTGTCATGTTAGGTCCCTTTATGAAAATGCTAAGCTTGTGAGTACGCTGGGCGTACTAAGGAGTATGTTGCGCGTACTCGTGCGCTTATTTTGTACGCGGATTCATCCAGGTACGCGGGGCGTACCTAAGGTTACGCCGGGCGTAACCGGCCCAGATGCAAAACCCTAATATTACTTGAGGGCTATAAAAGGAATGATATGGTCTTGTCTCTCGGCCACCATCTTACAGAAAGAAACCCTAAGAGAGTATCCCTTTCGTCCTTAGCTTGTGTGTGAGTGTTCTATGTGACAACCCGAAATTTCTATTCTGTACAAACATATCAAGTCAATAGAAGTTAGAACAGTTGCTATTAATTTTCAGACTTTTTAGAATAAGTTTGAGTATTTTAAGATTTACACTTTAAGAGATATCATGAGAGAGGATGCACTAGGGTTTATTGTGCAACACTGTTATTCCAAAACTCCAAGAAATTAGAGTTTACTGCCTGAATAAAATATTTACAGCCAAAAACCCTAAATTTGGGAGTATATATATGAAAATTAGTCATTATTTACACTTTTTCCAAATCTCAAGATCCAAATCCATTTCTCTCTCAAGTATCGTCCAAAAGTTTTTCAAGATCTTCAATCTAGTAAGTGTTCTAGCCTTCTTAAGTGGTTATATGCTTTAATCTAGTGTTTTAACACACTTCTAACCGTGAAATAATTCCAAAAGGTTGATTCTTCAATTTACACCAAGAACACCACAAACACACACTAGTGTTCTTGGACTTTTAGCTCATTTCAAGCTTCAATATAGTAACTACTTCTATCCTAGATTCATATAAAGCTTGTTACATTCCATTACATCAAGAAATAGTCCCAAGAACACCAAGAACAAGGTGTTTACAATTGAAGAAGTTCTTGAACCGTAAACCCCAAGTAAAGGTGCCAAAGTGTGCCTTAGTCCTTCACAAGCCTTAGAAACATGTCTAAATCCTTTCCTTGATGAGCTAAGGACTTGAAAAACCCCAAAAGACCATAAACCATATGAGTTTACGGTAGTAAACTCAAAGGAAAATCGGTTAGGAACCATAAACTTCAATTAGGAGTGAAATGGTGCCCTAATTCCCTCCATAGACACATACTTCAAGTAGAGAAGCTTCTAGGGATTTTTAAGGCTTCAAACCATCAAATGGTCAAAAGTGTATGAGCTTACGACCGTAAACTCAAGGATTTACGACCGTAAACTCAATGAGTTATGGTCAAGAAAGCGTAAACTCAAGAAAGGGGTTCTTTTGAACCCTAAACACAATAGCTTTGTCCTACAACACTTAGATGCACTCCTTGGGGCTTAAAACACTTATATAAAGTGTTTAACTTGTCCTAGGATGTCTTAACTTTGTAAATTAGTTGTTTAAAGACTAATTAGATACATATATGTGATATTATATGTTAACTAGGATCATAGAGTGAGTTCAAGTTTTCACTTGACACCTAGCAATCCTATATCTTCAGTTCATCCCTACCACTCACTACAGGTGAGTTCATACCCCTTAATCAATGGTTTAAATTTTTTTTAAATGCTTTTATGGTGGGGGATACAAGTTGAATACTTATAGTTATTATATCAATCACATGTGATTAATAACTACCAAACCAATAGTTTTCTTACTGTTCAAACTGTTTTACAAACTCTTTTACTTGTCAAATACTTTTACTTAAACTCTTTTATACTTATTGTCAAATGCATGCCTATGTATGTATAGTTATATAAGTAATGTTTAACGGGCTTAGGAAGGCTAGCTCGATTTATCTCCTTTTCCTCCTTAGGATGTGGCTGTAGGGCATCGGTTATCCGTCTGAAGGTCGTCTATCTGTTAGTTATATATTATGTATACATATATAGACATAAAAGTTCTTTCAAGTAGTTCCATACCTTTGGGTAGTAGGGGTTGACAGACATGATGATACATTACTAGTAAGCTACCATAGGGGTAGTGTAAGAAGATACTAAAACTATTACTAGAACAATGAAACATACAATGAGTCAGTTCATTCATGTGTCAATACTTGCTAGATAGAGAGAGAGAGAGAGAGAGAGAGAGAGCACACAATACAGCTAGTACACACATTACATTACTATACATGCTAGATAGAGAGAGAGAACACACATTACAGCTAGCACACGCAGAACATTACAATACATACAGGCTAGACAGAGAAAGAACACACAATACAGCTAGCACATTCATTGCATATACGTTCATGTAGTTATGTGAACCATTAAACGGGGCATCGCACTACCTGCCATGACCGTTTTTGTATCCAGAATCTCCTCAATTAGGGAGCGTATGAGTTTGCATATAGATCTATACTGGATTGACTATCCTACACCTTGTTGCTCGCTATTGTGGGACTTGCAAGTCTACGGGTGCCAAATGTCATTTATTACGGCGTCTTACATCGTCGTTTTACTAGAGTCGGTAGCAGGATACAGGTCGATCACATGTTATTTTAAATATCATTTGATTTAAGGTAGTTAGTATAACAGTAGTCACTTATTACAAATACTACAGTACTATGATATTTTCCCATTACATTTACTTCGTGAATATTCACACGATGCACAGTAATGTAAAAACTATATTTTTGATTAATGATAGTCAGACTTGGGAAAATACACACTCTTACAAGAGACACACACACACAGAGATACTAGATGCCTTGGTAGAAGGCTACAATTAGTAGGAAACATTGGGTTTCTAGGAGAGTTCAAAAATCTTACAAAACATCTTACAAATGCCTTCATACAAATACAGACACTAATATACTTATGATCTCACCAGCTTTAAAGTTGATACTCGCTTTCAAAATAACTTGTATTCTTAGGTCACTAGTAGACAGGTACAGGTGCCAGGCTTTCGAGAAGATGGAGTTCGTTCAAGACTCGACTTTTATTTTGATATGTATTTTTGGTGTCTATAAAACTTGACAGAACACACTTGTATGAAATTATATTATTAATGCAATGGATGATGTTGTTTCTTATTTACTACTATTCATTGTTGTGATAATGAACATGACGTCCTCCGCCCCGGAACGTTTCCGCCGTTCATGGTTTTGGGGTGTGACATTCTAAGATTCAAAGTGCCATTTCAAGGTGGTGAAAGAGAAGAGGAGGCCATTGTAGGAGCTAGAAGTTGGTGGACAAGAGTAGATCTGAGGTCTACAAAGGTTGGAGCTTCTTCCTGAGGTATAAAGTTCAAAACTTTCCTTGTTATTTGTGTTGTGTGCTTCTTGGACCAAATTCTAAGGTTTTTGGTCCCAAGATGGAGAATTTATGAGCAAATAGTCTCCATTGGCCTAGATCTATCATATTTCAGGACTATATGAGTTGTATGTTTATAAAAATGCAATCTTGGACGTGAATGTTAAGTCATGCATGAGATCTAGACTTTTGGAGGAGAAAGGAAAGGTGTTAGATGGTGTGGGAACCTTTATAGCCATGCAAAGGCTTAAAGGTTTCGACTTTATGGATTAAGTGGTATTAGAATGGGCAGATCTAGAATGTGAGATTATGTCTTAACTATTTAAGACACTAAAAAGATGAAAGTAAGAAACCGGGATTTACGTTGGGCGTAATCCCAGTGCGCGCCGCGTAGGGGGTCGCATTCCCTGATTCTGGAGTGCAAGGGTACGCCCCACGTACTGCTTGCTGTTGACTTTTGTTGACTTTTAGGGTTTTGGTCAACATGTGGACTTTTAAGTCAAGGAGGGATAAAATGGTCTTTTACCCTTCTGTGGGATTGTAGAAAGGGGGTAGTATAGCCTTAAGATCTGTTAATGATTTGGAATGATTATTTGTTGTGATTAGGCGAGGCTAGGTCGTTGTTTCGAGATTCAGAGATATCGAGCACGTGAGATACTAAACATCATACGAGGTGGGTCTTCTCACTATACTGTACCTGGAAAGGTACCTATATGTGACCGGAAGGTCTGGTGTGCTATGAGATATATGCATTGTATGCTATGAGTTGCCTGTTTCGTATTAGCTATGTATGTGATATGTATGTTATGCTTGATATGGGCCGGAAGGCATTATGATGTGGACCGGAAGGTCGACACGGGTAGGACTATAAGGTTTACGGGGTTGGGACGGAAGTCCCCTGAGACACATGGACCGGAAGGTCGTGTGGAGTATGGCCTGGAAAGGCGTATGTGTGTAAGTGGTATATTGGGGAACTCGCTAAGCTTCTTGCTTACAGTGTTTATGTGTAATATGTTTCAGGTACTAGTGAGGACCGTGGGAAGGCGCCGACATGACTCGTACACACACAGGCGGATTTGGATATGTTTGATCTTAGGATTGATATGTTTTGTATTATGACCATGTTACATTGGATTTTATGGTTTGTCTTGAATGAAATTATGTTTTAAAGAAATGAAAAATTGTTTTGAAAATTTACGTTGTAATAAGTTGGTATCAGAGCCTTGGTTTGAGGGATTCGGATGCATCTTCGGGCGTAACTGAACTCAAAATGAGGACTTGAGAAAATTTTCAAATGATAAAAACTATTTTTTCTAAAAAGCAAGAGATTTTGAGACAACCAAAGCGGAGCAGTGTGTACGGTCAGCCAGCGCCCGAACGGTGAACCCCCAAAATGCCTTTACGTTATGTGTTATGAGATATGATATGTTATATTATGCATGCTAGAGCAGGCTAGGTATTCATATTAGGACTAGAGTGGCCTGATTTTGTGATGCCTTAGCCTAGGAAGGATTGTGCTGCTATGTGATGCTTGAGAGCGAGTAGGTAGCAGTGAGGGGCTGATAAGAGGTCTACCGAAGGGTAGCCTATGCCAGTGAGATATAGAGTACGTGTGATCTGGGATCCAAGGAGGAGGACTTAGGGTGAATACTGATGCGGTGTAGGCGGTAGTATAAGGGCCCGTACTACCGAAGACACTAGAGTAGTGCGCACTCTAAGTAAGAATCCTTTGGGTACTAAGGAACAAGTAGGGTCGAGTTATCGAGTGCGAGCATGCTCGAATGAGTCTTTGATATTATTATGTTATATTTCAGAGACATCATGGTTGGGACACGCCACAGACCTGAGGCGAGCGGAGTGAGTGACGAGGAGCTTCGTCAGATGATCCACGATAAGGTGGCTGTGGCGATCAGGGCCGAGATTCCGGAGATGTTTGGGTCTATCAAGACCACACTGATTGATACTTTCGATGAGCGGTACGCCGTGGTGACTGAGTCTAAGCCGCTGCAGCTACAACAGCTGTGGCTGCTGCCAGGCCTCAGGGAGGTGACTTGTTGTTGTTTCGGGAGTTCAGCAACACGAAGCCACCTGAGTTTGATGGGATGCAGGATCTGATCGCTGCGATGAGATGGATTGCTGATATTGAGGGATGCTTCTATACGTGTTCATGTCCGGAGCATCTGAGGGTACGGTTCGCTTTGAACCAGCTTCGCTTGGGAGCGAAGGATTGGTGGAAGTTCGTGACGGAGAGCTTCACTCATGTAGAGATTTCAACGGTGACCTGGGAGAGGTTCACCACCATGTTCAGAGACGAGTATGTTCCCCCAGTGGAGAGGGAACGGTTGGTTCAGGAGTTCTTGACCCTCAAGCAGGGTAATGATTCGGTTACTGTGGTCACCCGGAAGTTTCATGAGAGGGCGATGTTCTGCCCTGAGCGGGTGTCTACTGAGTAGGCACGGATGAGCCGGTATTTGGGCTTTCTGAGGAGGGACATTCGGGAGTTCGTGTTGAACTCGATGTACCAGAGATTTTCTGAGCTCCAGGTAAATGCCCGGAAGAGGGAGATTGAGTTGGAGACTCAGGTTAGGGAGGAGGCCGAGTCTTAGAGGATGGATCGGCAGCCGGCTGAGTCTCATCTGGCAGCCAAGCTGACTAAGTCCGCTGATTCGAGGACTGGAGGCCAGAAGGGCCGCACTTGTGAGAAGTGCGGCAAGAGTCATGAGGGGGCCTGTCGATCGGGTGCTTGCTACAAATGTGGCAAGGAGGGGCATATCGCCAAGGATTTCCCCAAGGGATTTATGGTTTGCTTTCATTGCAACCAGACTGGCCATCGGAAGGCCGAGTGTCCACAGTTGCATCAAGGATCAGCACAGGGACCTCCACCTGCTGCTAGGGTTACCAAGGTTCGATCAGTAAAGGCCGAGGCTCCGAAGGCTCGTCGGAGAGCTTTCCAGTTGACTACGGAGGAGGTCTGCGCAGCGCCCGATGTTGTGGCTGGTATGTATTCTGTATTTATCTTTTTTGTTGAGATATTGTGCTTATATGATGATACGCGTAGGTACTTTTCTTGTAAGTTCTGTACCTGCTTTGGTGTTATTTGACTCGTGTGCGAGTCGGTCATTTGATTCATTGGCATTTAGTCAGCACATTAGTATCCGTCGAGAGGCGTTGAGTCGACCACTGCGAGTTTGCATAGCTGACGAGCGAGCAGTGTATGCTACGGATGTGCATGGATTTGTTGAGCCGATTGCGATGGGGGACGTGTATGTTATAGTGGGCATGGATTGGTTGAGCCGATTTGGAGCTGTTATAGACTGCGAGTGTCAGTTGGTGACGATACGAGACCCTAGTGGGGGAGTACTTACGGTGTATGGCGAGGGAACCCGATGTGGGTCAACGTTTTGCTCGGCTGCCACGGCGAGACAGAGTTTGCAGCAGGGCTACAGTGGATTCGTAGCCTATGTAATGGACACGCGAGTAGCCGCTAGGAGGCCAGGTTCGATTGATGAGGTTCCAATAGTGTGCGAGTTCCTGGATGTTTTTCTCGAGGAATTTTCGGGTGTGCCTCCCGAGAGGCAAGTGGAGTTCCATATCGATTTGGTTCCGGGAGCAGCACCTATCTCCAAGGCGCCTTATCGCCTTGCTCCGCCAGAGATGCAGGAGTTATCCTCGCAGCTTCAGGAGCTGCTAGGGAAGGGGTTTATTCGACCGAGTAGCTCGCCTTGGGGAGCACCGATCCTTTTTGTCAAGAAAAAGGATGGTTTACATCGGATGTGCATTGATTACCGGGAGTTGAACAAGTTGACGGTCAAGAACCGTTATCCGTTGCCGAGGATCGATGATCTGTTCGATCAGTTGTAGGGGGCGTCTTGGTTCTCGAAGATAGACTTGAGGTCGGGTTATCATCAGATGAGGGTTCGGGATGAAGATATCCAGAAGACAGTGTTCATAACTCGTTATGGGCATTACGAGTTCGTGGTGATACCTTTTAAGCTCACCAATGCACCAGCTGCGTTCATGGATCTCATGAACAGGGTGTGCAGACCGATGCTGGATCGGTCGGTGATCGTATTCATTGATGATATTTTGGTGAATTCGAGGTCTAGAGAATAGCATGAGGAGCATTTGAGGGAGATCCTTGGAGTTCTGAGACCAGAGAGGCTTTATGCCAAATTCTCCAAGTGTGAGTTCTGGTTACGAGAGGTCCAGTTCTTAGGACATCTCGTCAACCAGAATGGGATATTGGTTTATCCGACCAAGATTGAGGCGGTCATGAGATGGGAGGTGCCGAGATTGCCTACCAAGATCAGGAGCTTTCTAGGATTGGCCGGCTATTATCGGATATTTATTAAGGATTTCTCCAAGATCGCCGTGCCACTCACCAAATTGACCCGGAAGGGTGTCACTTTTTCCTGGGCTCCGGAGCAGCAGACCTCATTTGAGACACTTTTCCAGAAGTTGTGCGAAGCCCCGGTGCTCGCACTCCCGGAAGGGATGGAGGATTTTGTGGTGTACTCTGATGAATCGATATCCGGGTTGGTAGCAGTGCTTATGCAGAGGGGGCATGTGATAGCACATGCACCGAGGCAGCTGAAGCCTCATGAGTCGAGGTATCCTACCCACGACCTGGAGCTGGGGGCTGTGGTGTTCGCCCTCAAGATCTGGCGTCACTATCTGTATGGGGTCCGGTGTACCATATACACGTACCACAAGAGTTTGAAGTACTTGATGGCTCAGCCCAATCTGAATATGCGCAAGAGGATATGGTTGGATGTGGTAAAGGATTATGATTGTGAGATCATGTACCACCCGGGCAAAGCTAATGTTGTAGCTGATGCCTTGAGCCGTAGGGCGGAGAACACCCCGATACGAGACATTTGTATGAGGTTGGCAGTGATGACTCCAGTGTTGGACACCATTCGAGGGGCCCAGGCGGAGGCCGTGAGACCGGAGAACCGCAAAAGGGAGCGGGTGATCGTGCAGGTATCGGAGTTCGTTACCGATAGTCGAGGACTCGTGACTTTTCAGGGTCGGAATTGGGTACCGTTTGTGGGCGGAACGCGTACCATCTTGATGGAGGAGGCCCATAGATCGAGGTTCTCGATCCATCCCGGGGCCACTAAGATGTTTTTGGACCTGAAAAGGGAATATTGGTAGCCCTGTATGAAGAGAGATGTCGCATGGTTCGTGGAGAGGTGCTTGACCTGTCGCAAGGTTAAGGCCGAACACCAGCGTCCACATGGTAAGTTGCGGCCATTGGAGATTCCCGAGTGGAAGTGGGAACAGATTACCATGGATTTTATCACCAAGTTGCCAAGGACTGCAAGAGGTGTCGATGCGATTTGGATGATTATGGACAGGTTGACGAAGAGCTCTCACTTTCTTGCTATCAGTGAAAGCTCTTCTGCTGAGAGGCTGGCAGAGTTATATGTGAGGGAGGTGGTATCGCGGCATGGAGTTCGGATCTCGATTGTTTCAGACTGAGATGTGCGTTTTACTTCCAGATTTTGGAAGAAGTTTCACGAGGAGTTGGGTACGAGGCTGCATTTCAGTACCGCATACCACCTACAGACGGACGGACGGAGTGAGCGGACGATTAAGATGCTCAAGGACATGCTTCGGGCATGCATATTTGATTTCGGAGGGAGTTGGGACACATATTTACCCTTGGCTGAGTTTTCCTATAACAACAACCATCACTCGAGCATTGGTATGCCACCCTTTGATCTGTTGTATGGGAAGAAGTGACAGACCCCCATTTGTTGGGGTGAAGTAGGGCAACGTGTGATGGGTAGTACGGAGATACTGCTTCGGACGACAGAGCAGACACAGCAGGTCAGACAGAGGTTGTTGACCGCTCAGAGTCGCCAGAAAAGTTATGCAGATAGGCGACGATCCAAGCTCGAGTTTCAGATTGGGGATTTTGTACTCCTGAAGGTGTCTCCTTGGAAAGGAGTGATTCGATTCAGGACGAGGGGCAAGCTGGGGCCCTGGTATATTGGGCTGTTTAGAGTGATTGCATGGGTAGGCAGAGTTGCATATCGACTGGAGCTACCTGCGGAGTTGAGCCAGATTCATGATACCTTCCACATGTCTCAATTGAGGAAGTTTATAGCCGACGAGTCGGCAGTAGTGCCACTGGAGGATATTCAGGTTGATGCGGGCCTGAATTATACCGAGAGACCAATTGCGATTCGGGATCGGAAGGGGTCCGAGCTGACGTGTGAGTCAAAGTCAGAGATGCGGGAACAACGTCTGGAGTTGTTTTCGGTATAAGACTTTGAGGGCGAAGTCTGGTTCTAGTCGGGGAGAATTGTAACATCCTGAAATTCAGCTTCAACCATTTAACCCTTCTTCTTTTCCAAGTTGTCATGTTAGGTCCCTTTATGAAAATGCTAAACTTGTGAGTACGTTGGGCGTACTAAGGAGTACACTGCGCGTACCCGCGCGCTTATTTTGTACGCGGATTCATCCGGGTACGCTGGGCGTACCTAAGGTTACGCCGGGCATAACCAGCCCATATGCAAAACTCTAATATGACTTGAGGGCTATAAAATGAATGAGATGGTCTTGTCTCTCAACCACCATCTTACAGAAAGAAACCCTAAGAGAGTATTCCCTTCGTCCTTAGCTTGTGTGTGAGTGTTCTAAGTTTCAAAGTGCCATTTCAAGGTGGTGAAAGAGAAGAGGAGGCCATTGTAGGAGCTAGAAGTTGGTGAACAAGAGTAGATCTGAGGTCTACAAAGGTTAGAGCTTCTTCCTGAGGTATAAACTTCAGAACTTGCCTTGTTATCTGTGTTGTGTGCTTCTTGGACCAAATTCTAAGGTTTTTGGTCCCAAGATGGAGACTTTATGAGCAAATAGTCTCCATTGGCCTAGATCTATCATATTTCAGGACTATATGAGTTGTATGTTCATAAAAATGCAATCTTGGACGTGAATGTTGAGCCATGCATGAGATCTATACTTTTGGAGGAGAAAGGAAAGGTGTTAGAAGGTGTGGGAACCATTATAGCCATGCAAAGGCTTAAAGGTTTCGGCTTTATGGATTAAGTGGTATTAGAATGGCCAGATCTGGAATGTGAGATTATGTCTTAACTATTTAAGACACTCAAATGAAGAAAGTAAGAAACTGGGATTTACGTTGGGCGTAATCCCAGTACGCGCCGCGTAAGGGGTCACGTTCCCCGATTCTGGAGTGCAAGGGTACGCCCCGCGTACAGGAGTTAGTACTCCCCGCGTACTACTTGCTGTTGACTTTTGTTGACTCTTAGGGTTTTGGTCAACATGTGGACTTTTAAGTCAAGGAGGGGTAAAATGGTCTTTTACCCTTCTGTGGGATTGTAGAAAGGGGGTAGTATAGCCTTAAGATCCGTTAATGATTTGGAACGATTATTTGTTGTGATTAGGCGAGGCTAGGTCATTGTTTCGAGATTCAGAGATATCGAGCATGTGAGATACTAGACATCATACGAGGTAAGTCTTCTCACTATACT
Source organism: Lactuca serriola (assembly GCF_051521515.1). Classification (NCBI taxonomy): domain Eukaryota; kingdom Viridiplantae; phylum Streptophyta; class Magnoliopsida; order Asterales; family Asteraceae; genus Lactuca; species Lactuca serriola. The sequence goes on from NC_136416.1 coordinate 151,363,418, forward strand.
GTACCTGGAAAGGTACCTATGTGTGACCGGAAGGTCTGGTATGCTATGAGATATATGCATTGTATGCTATGAGTTGCCTGTTTCGTATTCGCTATGTATGTGATATGTATGCTATGCTTGATATGGGCCGGAAGGCATTATGATGTGGACCGGAAGGTCAGGGAGTTATGGACCGGAAGGTCGGCACGGGTAGGACCGAAAGGTTTACCGGGTTGGGACGGAAGTCCCCTGAGACACATGGACCGGAAGGTCGTGTGGAGTATGGCCTGGAAAGGCGTATGTGTGTAAGTGGTATATTGGGGAACTCACTAAGCTTCTTGCTTATAGTGTTTATGTGTAATGTGTTTCAGGTACTAGTGAGGACCGTGGGAAGGCGTCGACATGACTCGTACACATACATAGGCGGATTTGGATATGTTTGATCTTGGGATTGATATGTTTTGTATTATGACCATGTTACATTGGATTTTATGGTTTGTATTGAATGAAATTATGTTTTAAAGAAATGAAAAATTGTTTTGAAAATTTACGTTGTTACAGTGCAACCACACACATGTGTACGGCCACACACAATGTGTGCAACCGCACAGACATGTATTGCCGCACACACACCTACTAACATACTTGTGAAAACCACAATACACTCTAACACCCTACCACGACCTATACATGACAATGCCTAGCCCAAACCACAAAAAAAAGCCTATCAAATCCTCCTTGGTTTGTGGATAACATTGACCTGGTCTTCATTCTCCAGGAGTTTTGATACAACATCAGGTAGGATTTTCCCATGGATCCCATCCATAGCTTTCCATTGGTGAGTTTGGCGACCATTCTAGTGAATTCCTTGGAAGCAGCCTCCATGACTTCTTTTCTGCAGATGATTTAGTGACGAGCCAAGGTGCGAATGTCTCTTTTTCTGAATCTGAGAAGATCTTTTGCACTGATAAGCCTCAGAACTTCTTCACTATTCTTGAACTTGATGGCAACAGTACCAATTTCATCATCATGTGCCCAAAATTCCATGTCGTTAAGAAATCCTTCATGAAAGTGTTGAGGGATAGGAATTTCTTTTAGTTGCTTTGTTGCTGGCCATAGTATGATTTTCATTGGCACACCAGATTCAGGATCGATAACATCTGCATCTTTTCTGAACAAGGCTTTTGCAATTTTCATCTTTGGGAAATTTTATTTGACTTTCCTGTCCAGAAATCGTTTGAAGTTGGTCGCACTGGGATCCTGTGAAGTATTGTGAAATTGAGCTCTTGAAAGTTCATGCTCTTGAAAGTTCAGCAAGATCAACTTTCGTCTATGAGTTGAAGTCATGAATGCTCCGGTAGTATTCGGAAGCTCTAGAGTTTCTCTTTACGACCCACGCGTTCACTTCATGATCAAATGCCCACATCCTGATCCCAGAGCGATCACCAAACTTTCTTTTCTTGAGATCCGTCACTATCAATACATGATCCTTCGCTTTGCGGTTTTTGTTTGAATTCTTCATAAAGAGTAATCCTTTACTCTTATTGGCACCGACAGTCCTTTTGCCATGCTTAATTATGATCCGAGATCTGGCATTTTCAGGCTCTTTGTCGAAACGATTAACAATGGTTGTTGTCCTTGGAGGAGGTTGATCTACTAGAAAGTCGCCTTCTGAGGACCGGTTCGGAGCCATGGGAGGATCTTCAATTCCATGAGGTTGCTGAAACAGAGCTTTGACTTTGTCACCAAAAGCGTTATACAAGATGTTCTTCAATCCGAAGTAGAAGGCAGTTAAAGAGCCAATATTTTTTTCCAGATCTATGATTTGTTTTAGACTTTAGTTCATCTCTTTCTCGAAGCTCAGTGATATAGCAATCATGGTGCTCAAGAAGAATGTTCTTTTCAATGACTTCTTGCCTCAGGATTCCAATCTCATCTCGAAGCTTAGACATTAAGGTCTTATCATCCCCTAAATGTTCTTCCTCAAAAGATATGCCTTTTCCTCGGGAAGGAGAATCTGAAATGTTCTGAGCCAAATGCTTAGCAAGCCAGATAGAAGCTTCATCAAAGGAGGGCCTTGTGGGGGTATATTTAGGAATAGAAGACGATCTGCCTACTTCATACATTATGCTTCGACCTTCTTCAGTTTGAAGTGGCGGTGTAGAGACAGTTGTGGTGGTGACAATCGATGAAACCGGTGGTGCTTGACTTTGAATAAACACTCCCTGCCTCGGACAAGGCAAGGAGGTTTGTGGCTGTGTCGGTTCACTCAGAGATGGAACAGAAGTAGAGACATTGGTATCAAGGAGAGGAATCCCTGAAACCGCATCTCTTTGACCTACAGAATCTTCCATTGGTTTTGAAGAGGAAAGCAAAATTTTGAGAGTGTTAACGTCATCCCCGGTCTTAGTTGTCGGTTGATCAATTTCATCGACCTTTCTAAAATGCCTGTCAACGAATCCCGGTAAAGGACCAAAATCATCATCATCATCTAGATAGAGATCAAGACCTGAAGAAATGTCGTCATTGTTGATACCAGTAAAATCCAGATCTTTCAGGAAATCATCAGCTCCACTGAATTCCTCATCACCTCCCTCTCGATCAAAATGTCTCTCAACTTCCACATCATGTAGGTGGTCATGTTCCTCAACCACAGTTGCTATAGGTGAAACATGAACTTCTTCATTCTCAGGCTCTGAAATTGAGATCACAACATCCTCAGTTTCTGCGGGATTAGAAAGATTGTCTGATTTCGATTCATCACTATCGTCAGCAAATATTCCAAATTTTATCAAAGGAAATTTCCCTTCGAAGACAAATTTTCCAGCTCTATTCTGTTTCATTAAGCCAAAAGCACTCAGACCAACAGACTTGAGATCCAGAGTTTCATTTCCTCTTTCGATCTTGGAATGCATGACATTAAAGATGATCTATAGAAACCTCGGGTACATCAAAAACTTTTCCCTCTTGTTTCCCTCAATATTGAGAATCGTCATTCATATACCTTCAAATATTTTATAGCTTGGATTACGGCATCCCTCTTCTAAGTTATAAAATATTGTGTTGGGTCCTAGCCTTCATATTACATTTGAGTTTTTCTAAGGACTATATTTATATCTAATCTAAACTTGTCTTTCTTCTTTTCAGATGTCTTCAAACAATGCTGCTTCTGGTTCTAACCCTACCGGCTCCTTCTCTCTCATGAACCTTTGTGGGAGAATCATCTTTGATGGATCCAACTTTATGGATTGGATCAGGAACATCAGGATGGTCACTCAGTATGAGGACAAGGAATATGTCCTCGACAAGGAGCTTAAAGAACTCGAGCTCTCTGCTACTCCTGAGGAGATTGCTGAATATCATGCCCATGAAAGAGATGCTACCAAAGTGGCATGCATCATGTTGGCCAATATGACAGACGAGCTCCACAAGTCCTATGAGGACTACTATCCTTTTGAGATGCATCAGGATTTGATGGACCGCTACCATTAGAGTGCTCGTAAAGAGCGATATGAAATCATCTCCTCTATGATAACAACCCGGATGAAGGATGGTGAGCCCATCACGGGCTACATGCAGAAAATGCAAAAGTATGTGGACCGTTTGCTGAAACTAAATGTGAACTTTCTCGAGGAGTTAGCAATAGACATCATTTTGCACTCCTTACCTTCATGTTATGATCAATTTCGTATGACATACCACATGAACAAGGAGGAAGTTACACTCAACAAACTTTAAGGACTTCTGAAGTCCGCGAAAAGTGGTCTCAAAGGTAAGTCGGTTGTTACCACTCCTTTTCCTACTGCAGTCCCTGTCTTGGCAATCGGGCAAGGCAAAGGGAAGAAGAGGAAGATCCCTTCGAAGGGCACCAAGGGGAATACCCTTGATGGATCCTCTTCAAGTGGAACCAAGAAAGGTTTCATCACTCCTTCTGCTAATCCTAAAGAGGTGGAATGTTTCTATTTCCATGAAAAGTCGCACTAGAAGAAAAACTGCCCAAAGTACCAGCAAGATGTGAAGGATGGGAAAGTAAAACCCAACCATGTAGGTACATACACTATATTGTCTAATAATTCACCCCATTCTAATTCTTAGGTCCATGATACAGGTTGTGGTATTCACATATGTACTGATTTGTAGGGACTAAGACGAAGTGAGAATGTGGAGCACGGGAAGATAAACTTGATCATGGAGAATAGGAAAGTTTCACCTGTCATGAAGATTGGAGTTTATTCTTTGTTTCTAAGTAGTGGATTAGTATTAGATTTGAATAAATGTTGTTACTCGTCTGAAATGGCAAGAAATATTATTTCCTTTCATGGTTTATACAAACAAGGTTTTACCTTTTCATTTGATGATGATAGTGGTGGTAATAATTCTTTCTTTAATAATGTTTTTTTTTTATTTTAAAGCATTACCTCGAGATGGTGTATATGAAACTGTGTTGGTTGTTGATAACCTAGGAAATAATGTATTGTGTATCGATTCTTCCACTAGCTTGGATAAAGCATCTTTGTGGCCTTGTCGTCTTGGACATGTAAGAAAGAAACACATAGGCCAACTCCAAAAGGATGGAGTCTTGGAGTCCTTTGACCTAAATTTAGATGATAGTTGTGAATCTTATTTTCTTGTGAAAATGACAAAGTCACCCTTCACTGGTACATGTGCTAGGGGTAAGGGTTTATTGGACCTCATACACACTGATGTGTGTGGACCCTTCAGAACTGCCACACGAGATGCTAACCGCTTCTATGTGACTTTTACTGATGATTTTAGTATATATGGATATGTCTACTTAATAAAGCATAAGTCAATGACCTTTGAAACATTCAAAGAGTTCAAGCAAGAAGTGGAGAATCAGTTGGGCAGGAACATTAAGATGCTTCGATCCGATCGAGGTGGTGAGCATCTTAGTACAAAGTTCCTTGACTATCTTATGGAATGTGGGATTATCTCACAATTGACACCTCCCAGGACACCACAGCTTAATGGTGTTGCTAAGAGGCGCAATCAAACCTTGTTGGATATGGTTCGTTCCATGATGAGTCGAGCTTCGCTACTAATCTCATTTTGGGGGTATGCCTTAGAGATTGTCGCCCATATTCTTAATCTAGTCCCTACAAAGAAGGATGCCAAAACACCTCATGAGATGTGGACCGGAAAAGTTCCCAATCTGGACCACATCAAGATTTGGGGTTGCGAGGCTATTGTGAGGCGCGAGTCTCACGATAAGCTCGGACCTTGAAGTGAGAGGTGTATTTTCATCGGCTACCCACATAGATCATTTGGTTACCTCTTCTACAGACCTAGTGATAATATGGTCTTTATAGAAAGGAGAGGAGTCTTTCGCGAGAGAGAATTCATGAGCTAAGGAAACAGTGGGAGGCAAATTTACCTTGAAGAAATTCAAGAGTCAAGTGGTGAAGGAACTTCAAACCCTAGCAATCAACCTGAGGAGGAAACTCATGTTGATCCGACAGAAGAGTCTGTACCTCTGAGGCATTCCACGAGAGTTGGGAATGCACCTGAGCATTACTATGGTTTCCATACTACTGCGAAAGGTGATACATTAGTGATAGCACACTGGTGAGTTTGGATGAACCTAACAGCTACACGGAAGCCACGGCAGGCCCTGAGGCTACTAAATGGAAAGAGGCTATGCACAGCGAGATAGAATCCATGTATGACAATCAAGTTTGGAACTTAGTTGACAATGTACCAAGTCGCAAGACAGTAGGGTACAAATGGATATTCAGGAAGAAGGCCGACATGGTTGGTAATGTACACACTTATAAGGCGCAACTGGTTGCAAAGGGCTTTTCTCAAACTCTGGGAGTTGATTATGATGAGACCTTTTCACCAGTAATGAAGATTAAGTCTATTTGGGTTATTTTAGCCATTATTGTATTTTATGATTATGAAATATGGCAAATGGATGTCAAAAATGATTTACTTAATGGAAAGTTGGCTAAGGATGTTTACATGAGTCAGCCAGAGGGTTTTGTCAGTACAAAGTACCCTAATAAAGTGTGTAAGCTTGAGAAATCCATTTATGGATTAAAGTAAGAACCTCGCAGATGGAATATTTTCTTCGATGAGAAAGTTAAAGAGTTTGGCTTTTCAAGAAGTGAAGATGAATCTTGTGTATATTTCAAGGCTAGTGGGAGTATAGTCAGTTTTTTGGTATTGTATGTGGATGACATACTACTCATAGAAAATGACATCCCAACTTTGCAAGAAGTTAAGTCCTGGCTTGGGAAGTGTTTCGCTATGAAGGACCTTGGAGAAGCTGCCTATATTCCAGGGATAAGGATTCTGAGAGACAGGCATAAAAGACTAATTGGACTTAGTAAGAGTACATACTTAGAGAAGGTGTCGAATAGATTCAACATGCAGAATTCCAAGAAAGGAGATTTACCGATACAGAGTAACGCCAGACTGAGAAAAACTCACAGTCCGAGTACAGAGGCTGAGATAACAGAAATGAGTCAAGTATTGTATGCTTCCGCTGTAGGCTCGATCATGTATGCTATGACTTGTACTCTTCTTGATGTGGCCTTTGCATTGAGCATGGTCATCAGATATCAGGGGAACCCTGGCAAGGCTCACTGGATTGCGGTAAAGAACACTCTCAAGTACCTGCGGAGGACTAAGGATTGGGTCCTTACCCTCGGTGGGAGTGATGACTTGAGAGTATTGGGGTATAGTGATGCTAGCTTCCAGACTGATAGGGATAATTTCCGCTCTCAGTCAGGTTGGATCTTTACCTTAAAAGGAGGAGCAATTTCTTGGAAAAGTTCCGAGCAGGAGACAGTGGCTGATACAACTTGCGAATCAGAGTATATAGCGGCAAGCGAGGCAGCAAAGGAGGCTATATGGCTAACGAACTTCATTGGAGACCTAGGAGTTGTACCAACTATAAAGGAGCCTATAGAGATTTTCTGTGATAGTGAAAGTGCAATTGCCTTAGCAAAGGAACCAAGGGATCATGGGAGATCCAGACACATCGACAAAAAATATCATTTCATCAGACATCGAATAGAAGGACTCCTCATGGAAAAGAGGGTATCATCAGATGAGAACCCAACTGATCCCCTCACGAAGGGACTGGGCAAGGTTAAGCATCTCCAGCATGCAAGGAGCATAGGGCTGAAGGATGATATTAGTTTTAGTAGTTAGATAGCTTTGAATGTGTAAAGTGTAATTGACATTTGATGACGAAGAAAAGTTGTATTTATTTATGAGTAAAGTGTTGCTATCTTTTGTCAATCGTTTACTATCATTTCATTTTGCATGTTTTGACTTCCAGAATAATTATGTTATGTTGTTTCATATTATTCAAATTCTCCACAGTCAGTCATATGTTGGAAGTAGATATGAATTAAGACTCTCATGGGTTGGCTTGTAGAGGTCTAAGATGTTGGACATAGCTACAACACTCATGAGTGCTCATAAGTTCTAAGTATTGGATTCAACCCACGCTCACTGGTATCATTTCATGGAATTTATCTCGAGTGATCGTGAGACGGTAATATCATATAAGTCTTCAAACCTAGAGATATGACTTGTTGCCTATGAGTTGGTTATACATTGATTGTACGAAAACGCATTGGTAACTCGATGTTATAAAACGTGCCTTTATGTATGATTCAACAAGTACTAGAACAAGCATATGAGTTGAAGTTTATCTGTTCCTTCTTGGATTAGAAGCGATATCTGGGCCCCTCGATGATTTTGTGTTGACCCATGTACCGGGACCGGTCAAAACCAAGTTGATGTGTTCAATTAAGTTCTATGTCAAACAAATCAGGAAATCGAGAAACAAACTATTGGACAATAAGTAAGACATTCTTCCATGTATTTGTCCTACTGATATCTAGAACAGAGGATTATATGATCACATATCTTAAATGGCGTATCATCATCATCTCAATTCTACGAGACCTTGAAAGAGTTACGATTGTTGATCGGTTCCTGAAGTCATTCTTGCAGCTATAATTATTAGACTTATCCAAGTAGGAGACTGTTGGATTAGGTGTCTAAGTTCATAACTATTTTTGGAATGTACTTGACCCGATTAGCATGGTCCATTTGGGTTGCGTGGCATCATGCATTTGGATAGACTAAAATGGGAGAAATAACACTTAAGGTTTATTAATATATTATAAGTTCTAATATATTAATAGTATTATTTAATTAGTATTGATCAAAAATTAATTTGGAATTAATTAAGTGATCAAAAGAAGACTAATTAAATATATGGGTTGATTGTGTAAATCATCCATACTTATATAGTGGGCTAATGCTTCATGGATTATCAAGTTGCGCTAAAACCCATAGGATGCTCCATGGTGGTTATAGAACCCATGGGTCATGGAAATGAAAAGTCATGACAATTAGGGTTTACATGGTGTAACCCTAATTGTAACACACTATATAAGCATCACTTTGTTCACCAAAATCGGCCACTAAGTAATACAAGTGAGGGCTAGCCGATTTCTAAGTGTTCTGTATTTCTCTCTAAATTATTCCAAGTGCATTTGGTGTTGTGTGAGACATTTGAGGCATCACACTTGAGGTTCTAGGCTCACAAGGTTTTCAAGGAATCCAATCTACTACAAGGTATGTTTTCTTGCTTACTTTTATGGTTAAAAGTTCCCCATGTATCCTAGATAGGATATAAACCTTGGAATTTTTTTTTTTTTGCATGTATCATAGATCCAAGGTTTCTAGGGTTGCATGTACACCATAGGAGTGTTAGAATGCTCAAAACCATTCAGCTAAAACACCTTACGAGATATGGACATGGAAGGTTCCCTCGTTAGCACACATCAAAGTTTGGGTTTGCGAGGCTTTCATGAAGCGTGAGACTCACGACAAGCTCGAACCTTGTAGTGAGCGTTGTATTTTCATCGGCTACCCACAAATGTTTTTGGATATCTCTTCTACAGACTGATTGACAATGTTGTCTTCGTTGCGAGGAGACGGGTTTTCCCAGAGAGAGAGAGAGAGAGAGAGAACTCATATGCCAAGAACACAATGGGAGGAAAATTGACCTTGAAGAGCTTCAAGATTTAAGTGATGAAGGAACCTCAAACACTAGCGCTCAACCTGAGGAGGAAACTCTTGGTGAACCAGTTGACAAGTTCGTACCTCTGAGGCGTTCCAGTAGATTTAGTGTTCCACCTGTGTTATATGGATTCCATATTACTACAGACGGTGATACATTTATCAGTGATAGCACACTGGTAAATTTAGATGAACCTAACAACTACAAGGAAGCCATGGCAGGCCCCAAGTCTGGAATATGAAAAGAGGCGATGGACAGCGAGATTCAGTCCATGTAAGACAATCAAGTTTGGAACCTTGTTGACAATGTACCAGGTCGTAAGACTGTTGGGTGCAAATGGATCTTCAAGAAGAAGTCTGACATGGATGGGAAAGTACACACATATAATGCGTGGCTGGCTACGAAGGGCTTTACTCAAACACTTGGAGTTGATTATGATGAGACCTTCTCACCAGTAGAGAAGATTAAATTTATTAGGTTTATGCTAGGCATAGATCCATTTCACGATTATGAAATATGGCAAATAGATGTCAAAACCACTTTCCTTAATGGGAAGTTGGCTGAAGATGTTTACATGAGTTAGCCAGAGGGTTTTGTCAATGCAAAGTACCCTAATAGAGTGTGTAAGCTTGAGAAATCCATTTACGGATTGAAACAAGTATCTCACAGATGGAATCCTTGTTTCGATGAGAAAGTCAAAGTGTTTGGATTTTCGAGAAGTGAGGATGAGTCATGTGTACATCTCAAAGCTAATGGGAGTATAGTTAGCTTTCTGGTGTTGTATGTGGATGACATACTTCTCATAGGAAATGACATCCCAACCTTGCAGGAGGTTAAGTCCTGGCTTGGGAAGTGTTTCGCTATGAAGGACCTTGGGGAAGCTGCGTATATTCTAGGGATAAGGATATTGAGAAATAGGAGTAAAAGACTAATTAGACTTAGTCAAAGTACCTACTTGGATAAGGTGTTGAAATAGTTCAACATGGAGGATTCCAAGAAAGGTGACTTACCTATCCAAAGCAATACCAAACTGAGTAAGACTCAGAGTCCGAGTACAGAGTTTGAGATAGCAGAAATGAGTCGAGTGCCATATGCTTCCGCAGTTGGCTCGATCATGTACGCTATAACTTGTACTCACCCTAATGTGGCCTTTGCTTTGAGCATGGTCAGCAGATATCAAGGTAATCCTGGTAAAGCTCATTGGAATGTGGTTAAGAACATTCTTAAGTACCTTCAAAGGACTAAGGACTGGGTCTTTACCTCGGTGGGACTGATGACTTGAGCGTGACAAGGTATAGTGACACTTGCTTTCAGACAGACATAGATAATTTTCTGCTCTCAGTTGGGCTAGGTATTCACCCTGAATGGATGAGCAATAACTTGGAAAAGTTCCAAACAGGAGACTGTAGTTGATTCAATGTGTGAATCAGAGTACATAGCAGCAAGCGAAGCAGCGAAGGAGACGATATGGCCGAAGAACTTCATCGAAGACCTTGGAGTTGTACCAGCTATAAAGGAGCCTATGGAGATTTTCTATGACAGCAATAGTGCGGTCGCCTTAGCCAAGGAACCAAGGGATCATGGCAAATCTAGGCACGTCGACAAAAAAATATCACTTCATAAGACACCAGATAGAAGAAGGACTCCTCGTGGCAAAGAGGGTATCGTCAGAGGAGAACCCAACAGATCCCCTTACGACGGGACTGAGTAGGGTTAAGCACTTGTAGCATGCAAGAAGCATTGGGCTGAAGGACGATATTAGTTTCAATGATTAGATAGTTGTTTAGAAACTTGTAATAGATAAAATGTAATTGACATTTAATGATTAAATAAAAGGTGTTTTATTTATAAGTAAAGTTACTATCTTGTGTCAATTGTTTACTATTATTTCATTTTTCATGTTTTAACTTCCAGAATAATTAAATTATTCAAACTATCCATAGTCGATCATACTTTGGAAGTAGGTATTGAGGCAAGACTGTCAAGCATTTAGCTTGTAGATTGTCAAAAGTGTTTAGGCATAGCAAAGTTTGCTACAACATTCATAAGTGCTCCTAAGGTTTGAGTATTGGATTAAACTCACACTCACTTGAATCACTTCATGGAATTTATCATGAGTGATTGTGAGACGATAATATCATATAGTCTTCAAACCAAGAGATATGAGTTGTTGACTATGAGTTGGTTGTATATTGATAATGTGAAACCGCATCAGTAACTTGATGCTATAAAACGTGCTATTATGTATGATTTAACAAGCAGTTAGTACAAGCATATGTGTCGAAGTTTATCTGTTCCTTTTAATCCTTAGAGGAATAAAAAAATATTTTGGGCCCCTTAATGATTTTGTTTTGACTTATGTGCCAGGCCCGGTCAGAACTCAATTGATGTGTTCGACTAAGTTCTATCTCAAACAAATTGGAAATCAGGAAACAAATTGTTGGACAATAAGTATGACCAGGTATTTGTCCCCACGATATTTTTAAGAACAGAGGATTATATGATCCCTTATCTAAAATGGCGCGTCGGAGCTCGACAATGGCTTTTAAGAGCTATGATTTCTAGTCGGATCCTAAAGTCGTACTTGCAGCTATAGTTATTAGACTTATCAAAGTAGGAGACTGTTGGATAAGGTGTTTAAGTTCATAACTATAATTGGTATGTACTTGACCCGAGAGTCGCATGGTCCATTTTGGGTTGCATTCACCAAAACAATCTAATAGGATGAACATTTGAGAAAGAGCTTATCTATGATTCATTCATATATTATAAGTATAATATAATAGAGGAATCGTATTATTTAATTACTATTGGTCAAGAATTAATTTAGTGATCAAAAGAGACTAATTAAATATACAAGGACTGATTATGTAAATCAATGATATATATATATATATATATATATATATATATATATATATATATATATAGGCTAATAATCCATGGTTGATTAGTAATAGGCTAAGCTTATGTAAGAATCCATAATGTGCTAATCCATTACAAGCCCAAGTGTATAGATTATGGTTTACACATGACCCTTGGATTCCTACACTATATATATATATATATATATATATATATATATATATATATATATATATATATATATATGACCCCATGGCCTAAAATAGGTGACCCTTGTGGTCTTAGAGTTCATAGAGCCGATTTTGAGTGCATGGTAACCTCTCTCAAGTTCTCCAAATTGTTGGTGGTGTTTTGTGAGCCATTTAAGGCATCACATTTTGGGTGCTAAGTTCTTAAAGGCCAAACACATCAAGCTACAACAAGAGGTAATTGTATAACTAGTTTTATGATTCATATGTCATGTTGTATGCTACATTAGGCTTCATGCTTTGGAAAAATTGTTTGCATGTATAACTAAAGAAAATTTAGATCTAAAGCATTAGGGTTGTATGTGCACCTTAAGGATGTTATAGTGATTAAAACTCTTCAAAAATGTGAAGAAAACGACCTAAAACTAGATCTAAGCATTCTACGAGCAAGATAAGAGCTTTGTACCTCAAATGAACCAAAAATGAGGCTTAGCTTCTGGATCTACTGTAACACCCATAACATTTAAAACAAATTTTATACTTTTCAAAACATTTAAATCCGATAGTTATTATAATTTTTGTTTTCAAAATAGTCTTTATCAGAGTTTTCCCAGAAACATAAACAAAATGTGAGGAGTTGTATGATCACGCCTTCGCCTTGTCGCGATCCCCTGATGTACCTGAAACAATAAACTGAAACTGTAAGCCCGAAAGCTTAGTGAGTTCCCCCAAAATACCCATACTCACAATAATACACATATAACCATAAATAGCACACTATGGTTCCAATCAACCATCGGGTTGGAATACCCCAGGCCCTCAACCTTCCGGTTGGAATGCCAATATACTATGGGTCCAATCATCCTCAGGATGGAATACCCCAGGCCCTTAACCTTTCGGTTGGAATGCAAATATACTATGAGTCCAATCATCCTCGGGATGGAATACTCCAGACCCTCAACATTTCGGTTGGAATGACAAGGTCTATTGGCTTTCGCACAAAGCTGATAATCCTCAACCAATAAACAAACATGTGCACATGTAACAGATAATCACATAACAGTCTATAGACAACGAACTAATATACCACATAACAGGTCATACTAGCATAATATAACCAATAACAATTCAAAGGGCCGACCTTGGTGCCTTAGACCCTTGAGTATAGTGAGGTAAACTCACCTGACTAAATGCCGAAATGTTGAACTTCTAACGGCTGCCTCATGAGAAATCCCGAGCTGACACACCATAATAAATACTAGGTTGTTACCTGACATTATTCCCTTGACTAAGTGTCCTTATTATTCATAAAGTCCATTCCTTTTTGTTGGGCCAAGGTCCAACACCAAGTCCTTATCTTGATGGTCCATACACTAAAGTCCTTTATTGGCCCAATTTACCAAATTGGGCCCTACCTCCTTATTGAGCCTATCTCCATGATCCACTAACATAACCTGGCCCAAAATATGTTTTTTGTAGAGTCCAACAAGGCCCAAATCTTATTAGCCCACAAACCCTAAGCCCAAATGACAAGATCCCAATCAAAGAGCATATGCAGGGCGTACCTCCCTGGTTACGTTGGGCGTAATGCCGTTCTACGCTGACTGCCATCGGGATAGTTAACCCCGTACGCTGGGCGTACAGAACTCACGTCGAGCATACATTGGATTTTACTAAAATCTTAATAAGTGCTTAATGGCTTAAGCACTTAAGCCCATATCCCAGATCCATTGACCAAATATGCTTTGGGACCATAAAGTTCAGGACTTTATCACTTTGGACGTCCAGAAAGTCCTTAACTCATGGTCTTCACCCATTAAGACCTTCTTACTTCATGCATGGGACAAATCTAGCCTTTAGGAACTGATTTTTATCACTTAGGACCTTTCCTAAGGTCTGAAAGGACAGCTTATTTCTCCTAAACATCACATGCATCTTCTTGGGACCATAAGACCTCCATAAAGTTAAATGTCTAGATCTATAAACAAGCAAGCACAGTTTCAATCTTTTTACCTTCTGGAGCTTTAATGGCACAACACCACTTCAGATCTACAGCCTTGTTCTCCTCTTCTAGCTCCTTGAAGAAATGTCTTCACTTCCAAGGTCCAAGATGCACACTAGCTCACACTTCTTCACACACTCTAGGGTTTGGGACGTTTTATGAGGTATGGAGGTTGAGGATGAGCAAAGGAATGAGCCATAAAGGTGATTATATAGTCCCCAACTGTAAATATTAGGATTTTCATCGGACATAAGTACGCCCAACATACATGAGTGTACGCCCAGCGTACTAGGGCACACCTAGTACGCTTAGCGTACCCTTATGTACGCTCACCGTACTACTTCCAGTCCCAAAGATGTAACTTTAGTCCTCATACTTCTCGTGACCCATCACAACCAACTCCAAGGACCAAAAATGATAACTAATAAAAGGAAGAAGGGCTTTCAAGATATAGCTGCAAGATTCGAGACGTTACAACTCTCCCCCACTTGATTTAGACTTCGTCCCCGAAGTAGGATGAATCGAAAAGATCTGGGTAGTGCTCTCTCATTTCGGACTCTGGATCCTAGGTCCACTCAGATCCTCTCCGATGCTCCCATTGTACCTTTACCAAAGGCACTTCCTTGCTTCGTAGGATCTTCACCTTTCTCTCAAGAATGGCCACCGATCTCTCCACATAATTTAAGCGCTCATCGACCTGAATGTCATCCAACGAAACTATCGCATCCTCATCCAGAATGCACTTCCGCAATTGTGAGACGTGGAAGGTGTTGTGGATCTGACTCAGCTCCTCCGGGAGCTCCAACCTATATGCTACCTTACCAACCCTGGCAATAACCACGAATGGCCCAATGAAGCGGGGACCCAATTTCCCCCACTTCCTGAAGCGGATGACACCCTTCCAGGGTGAAACCTTCAGGAGTACCATATCACCAACCTGAAATTCCAACTTAGATTGGCGCCGGTCGGCGTAGCTCTTCTACCAGCTCTGTGCAGTCTGCATTCGCTGTCTAGTCTGTTGAATCCTCTTGGTAGTCTGAAGGACCACCTCGGTTCGGCCCATCACCCTGTGACCAACATCACCCCAACAAACTGGGTGTGGCATCTCCGTCCGTATAACATGTCAAAGGGTGGGGCACCTATGCTGGAGTGGAAGTTGTTGTTGTAGGAAAACTCTACAAGCGGTAGGTAAGAGTCCCAACTCATACCGAAGTCGATAATGCAAGCCCTCAGCATATCCTCGAGAGTCTGTATAGTCCGCTCACTTTGTCCATCAGTTTGCGGATGATAGGCTGTATTGAAGTGCAGCCGCGAGCCCAGTTCCTAGTGGAACTTTTGCCAGAATTGGGAGGTGAACCGAACATCACGATCTGAAACGATAGAAATTGGTACCCCATGGTGAGCAACGTCCTCGCGAATATATACCTAGGCCAATTTCTCGGCTGACGAACTCTCCCGTATAGCTAGAAAGTGGGCACTCTTGGTCAATCGATCCACACTGACCCAGATAGCGTCGAAGCCCCTGCTCTTCTTCGGCAGCTTGGTGATGAAATCCATCGCAATCTGCTCTTATTTCCACATGGGAACCTCTAGAGGCTGCAACCTACCATGCAGCCTCTGGTGCTCGACCTTGACCATCCTGCAGGTCAAGTGCCTCTCGACATACCATATGATGTCTCGCTTCAATCGTAAATCCCGATACATCTTGGTGGCTCCTGGGTGACTAGAGAAGCGAGACTTATGAGCCTCCTCCAGAACAACCTATCTGAGCCTACCGGTCATCGGAACCCAGACCCGCCCGCAACGGGTCATCAACCCACGGCTATCCTGAACGAACCTGGTGTTCTCACCCTTAATCCTTTCCAGCTTCCAATTTTCCCGCCGCATGCCCTCAGCCTGAGCTTCCCTGATCAAACTCACAAGTGGGGAATCCACTGATATCCTCATACTCACCACTGCAGAAGAAGGTCATGCTGATTTGCGGCTCAGAGCATCCGCAACCACATTCACTTTACCCGGGTGGTAAAGGATTTCGCAATCGTAGTCGTTGACTACATCCAGCCACCTGCGCTGCCTCATGTTCAGGTTTGGCTGGTCCATGATATGTCTCAAGGTCTTGTGGTCCGTGTAAATGGTACAACGGACCCCATATAGGTAATGTCTCCATATCTTGAGAGCGAACACCACCGCTCCCAGCTCCAAATCATGCGTCGAGTATCTCGTCTCATGCGACTTCAACTGTCGCGATACGTAGGCTATCACTTGCCCTCTCTGCATGAGGACCGCCCCTAAACCTGTGATGGATGCATCACAGAACACCACAAAATCCTCAACTCCCTCCGGGAGTGTCAAAACTGGAGCCTTACACAATCGCTGACGGAGGGTCTCAAATGCCCCCTCTTGGTCAGGGCCCCACCAGAAATCCACCCCCTTCCTCGTCAGACGAGTGAGGGGTACAGAAATCTTGGAGAAATCCCGTATAAACCTCCGGTAGTACCCTGCTAATCCCAGAAAACTCCTGATATATGTGGGAGATTTCGGAAGCTTCCACTGCATGACTGCCTCGATTTTGGTCGGGTTGACCAAAATTCCATCCTGGTTAACGAGGTGCCCAAGGAACTGGACATCCCGTAACCAAAACTCACATTTCGAGAACTTGGCATATAGCCGCTCTCGTCTCAGAACTCCTAACAACTCCCGGAGATGCTCCTCGTGTTGCTCTCGCATCTTGGAATACACCAAGATATCATCTATAAACACGATGACCGAGCGATCCAGCATCGGTCTGCAGACCCGATTCATCAGATTCATAAATATTGATGGCACGTTGGTGAGCCCAAATGGCATAACCACGAACTTATAATGACCATAACGAATCCGGAACGCGGTCTTCTCCGCGTCTTCCTCTCTAACCCGGACCTGATGATACCCTGATCTCAATTCAATCTTGGAAAACCAAGATGCACCCTGCAACTAATCAAAGAGATCGTCTATCATCGGGAGTGGATAATGGTTTTTCACCGTTAACTTGTTCAACTACCTATAATTGATGCACATCCGGTGCATACCATCCTTCTTCCTGACAAAGAGGATCAGTGCTCCCTATGGAGAACTGCTCAGACGAATGAACTACTTGCCTAGCAGTTCCTGTAACTGAGACGACAGCTCTAGTATCTCAGGCGGCGCCAAACGGTACGACGCCTTGGAAATAGTAGCCGCACGTGGCACCAAGTTTATCCGGAACTCGACCTGCCGCTCTTGAGGTACCCCTGGCAACTCCTCCGGAAGCACATCGGCAAACTCTCGAACCACTGGAACCTCTGATTAGTGTCCCACGTATCCATCACATATGCTAGATAACCCGCACACCCGTGCTGAATGTACTGTCGAGCCCTGGAGACTGAACAAAATCCTGATCCCACTCTGGTGCCCCCGCCATAAATAACCAGTTCTCCCCCACTTGGGGTTCGAACCACTACCCGCTGGCCCTCGCAATCAATCATGGCATCGAACTGACTGAGCCAGTCCATCCCCACAATCATGCATACATCCCTCATGGGAATCGGAATCAAGTCTATCGGGAAGGATATCCCGAAGATCTCCATCTCACACCCTCGGTAAACTGAAGCAGCAGAAATCCCATGTTCGTTAGCGATAGAGACTCGCAACGGACACTCTAGCTTGCCTATAGGCACTCTGAACTCCCTACTAAATGTCTGAGATACGAAAGACCGACTCACCCCCGAGTTGAATAAAACCAACGCAGGAGAGGAGTTTACCAAGAACGTACCTATTCGTAGGTACTACAGGTAAGCATACGACAGATATAAGCATGGGGGACATGTTGGTCTATTGACAAGAGAGCTTAAATGGTTAAGATCTTGTGTGTAAAAGAACCACTTTATGTGGCTTTCATGTGTGTGTCTCTCATATACATGAAAAACCGTAAGTGCTCTTGCACTCTACATTGTTTCATACTTTCGGTTCATCACTTGAAGATTACTTCATTTCTTTTGCTATCTTGAAGTTCATATTTGTTATGAACTTCAAGCTTAAGAGTTAAGAGTTTATGGACTAGCATCTACATCAAGTTGAGTCATTGTTGGTGTCTCAAAAGTTATACATATTCCATCAACTTCTGAGCCTCCCAAGAGGACCCAAAGAACTACAAAGGTTGTTATTTCTTCATCTTCTTCTTTGGTGCTTGATTTATTTCCAAACATTGCAAGATGATCCATGGTGGGTATAAACTTGTTTTAAGTTATTCAAAATTTCTAAGTCTTTCGTCGCTAAATCTTATGTTTTTTAAACTAATTTTGAATAAAAATCCAACAAGAGAAGTAGCAAGAATCTTTGTTTTTATTACAACAAAATCGTCATCAAGTCCCATGAAGAATTCATACAAATTTTCTTTTTCCTGGTGTCCGACTAGTCGTTTTTCGATGTCACAAGTACACTAATTACAAGTGCTTTGAGGTGTGGGAAAAAACGATTGGATCTCATCCCATAAGGATCAAATTTTGGTTTATAGGCAAAAACGGATGTTCCATCTTGATATATGTCGATTAGTTAGTTCTTCAATTCGTAGGCCCTCAGTGCACTTTCCTTCTCGAATCTTTCACGAAGGTCTGACCTTATCTTTAATGTAGTGTTCGCATGCTTAACATTGGTTCTTATTTCCTTTTCCATGGTTGTAGTATGCCAACTCTTTACCATGACATCGCAGCTCATCCGCTTTAGACCCGGAACGGGTTTTCCTATATTATAAGAACCGGGAACTGGACCTCCGGTTCTAGCGCCGGTTTGGGTTCAGGTCTTGATTTTTCGGTTATTTTCAAACTAGAAACGGTTAAAATATTATAGATGATATGTTATATTCCGGAGCTTGTAAATGATTCAATATTTAACCAAATTATAACTTTTTACATTCGAAATTGAAGTACAAACACTAGATAACATGATGAAAAAAGAATCAAGTAATTTCGACTTCATATGAGTAAGTTATGCACATTTTAAAAGCGGGACAAATTCAAAAAAAGTTGAAACAGAAAATACACAACATTGATATGCTGCCTTCCGGGGTCTATAACTGATTTAATATCTAACCAAAATATGTGTTTTATAGTGTAAAATGAACTACAAACATCACATTGCTTGTAGGAAAAAAAATTAAGTAATTCTAACATTATATAAATGAGTTATGCGTATTTAAAAAAAATGGGACAGATTCAAAAAAACAAAAAAAATTGTTGAAATAGAAAAAACAAACGCAACATCGATATTCTTTCTTTTGGAGGATGTGTATGATTCAATATCTAACCAAAACATTTGTTTGTACAGTCAAAATTGAATTACAAACTCCAAATTATATATTGGAAAAAAATCAAATAATTCCGACTTCATATGAGTGAATTCTGCGCATTTTAAAAAACGGAAAAAATATCAAACCGGTTCTGATTTTTAGAACAGGGACCAGTTTTTATAAAAAAGAAGAACCGGTAACCGGACCTAATGCTCATCCCTAATCCATGTCATATAGTCTTTTGACGTTTTCTCGGGTTTTTCAATGGTTCTATCTATGAAACCGATCATGTTTTTTGCAAGGAGAAAGTTCTTCATCTCTTGAGCCCAATATGTATCATTCTTGTTAGATAAGGCATTGTTGACTTGCATTTGTCTAGGAGTCAGACGGGTGGAGATAAAGTGGAGAGCTGTGGTTCGGTGTGTTGTTGTCATTCTTGTTCGAGGATTCCGCATCTTTGACCGTGGCGTTCGTCGTTGATGTGGAAGACACCCTCAACGACTTATTGGATTTCTATAGAGAAGTTAAATATCCTGTTCTGATACCATGATGAAATTGATAAAAGATCACAAAATATTTCTGTGATTTCATTGATTCAATAAATAAAATAAAACCCAATATATAGAGGTCACCATAACTATAAGCTAGAAACCAGAAAGTAATTAGAAAAAGACAGAGAAATAAGAAGGAAAAGATATCAATTCCAATATATTTAACTCAAGTTGAAGTTGCCAATAGCTCAATTAAATAATAAAAAGAAATAAGAGGTACAAATTTAGTGAGACATACCCATACCCTCGAATATCTATAAGAAAATCATTATAAATATTTCTATCAGACCCATGTATTACATGAGTTCAATTTAAAGAAAAGAAATATAAAATTCTAAACATTTGGGAATTTTGAATTTATAAGAAAAAAATAGAAAAATATTGATTTATTAAAATTAAATTGTTGGTTTTTCTTTTAAATTAAACAAATAATTTAGATAAATAAACAAAGGAAACTCGTGAAACTTTAATTTAGAAAATTTGAAATTAGAAGAGAGTCAATTAATGAAATTGATATGCATTTATTATTACATTTATTGCAATTATTAAATTAAAATATTATGTGGAAACTAATAAAATGAAAAAACCACAAAATATTATTTAGAAAAAAAAATTAATTAAAAATAACCATAAAATGACATGTGGTCAAATCAATGAAAGTGTGACATGTGGAATAAAGTCCTTTATTTATTTGGGAGGATTCGCAAGATGATCCATGTTGGGTATAAACTTGTTTTATGTTATTCAAAATTTATTAGTCTTTCGTCGCTAAATCTTGTGGTTTTTAAACTAATTTTGAATAAAAATTCAACAGGGGAAGTAGCGAGAATTTATGTATTTATTACAAGAAACTCGTCATCAAGTCCTCTGAGGAATTCATACAAATTTTCTTTTTCCTGGTGTTCGACTAGTCGCTTTTCGATGTCACAAGTACACCGATTACAAGTGCATTGAGGTGTGGGAAAAACCGATAGGATCTCATCCCATAAAGATCAAATTTTCGATTATAGGCAAAAACGGATGTTCCATCTTGATGTATGTCGATTAGTTGGTTCTTCAATTCGTAGGCCCTCGGTGAACTTTCCTTCTCGAATCTTTCACGAAGGTCTGACCAGATCTTTAATGTAGTGTTCGCGTACTTAAAACTGGTTCTTAATTCCTTTTCCATGGTTGTAGTAATCCAACTCCTTACCATGTCATCACATCTCATCCATGATAGGGATGAACTTTAGAACCAGAACCGGTATTCCTATATTATGAGAAATGGGAAACGGACTGCTGGTTCTAGCGCCGGTTCCGGTTCAGGTCCCGATTTTTCAGTTATTTTTCAAATTAGAAACGGTTTAAATATTATAGATGAAATGTTATCTTTCGGATCAGGTAAATGATTCAATATTTAACAAAATTATGACTTTATACCTTCCAAATTAAAGTACAAACACTAATTTACATGATGAAGAAACAATCAAGTAATTTCAACTTCATATGAGTGAGTTATGCGCGTTTTAAAAGCGGGACAGATTCCAAAAAAAAAAGTTGAAATAGAAAATACACAGCATTGATATGTTGTCTTCCGGGGTCTATAACTGATTCAACATCTAACCAAAATATGTGTTTTATAGTGTAAAATAAACTACAAATATCACATTGCTAGTTGAAAAAAAAATAGGTAATTTTGACGTCATATGAATGAGTTATGCACATTTAAAGAAATGGGACAAATTAAAAAAAACTTTGAAATAGAAAAAAAACGCATCATTGATATTCTTTCTTTTGGGGCATGTGTCTAATTTAATATCTAATCAAAACATTTGTTTGTAGAGTCAAAAATGAATTACAAACTCTATGACAACCCGAAATGTTCTATACTATACAGTCAAACACTTCATAGAGAGTCAAACTCATTTCTGCTACCTTTTAGCACGTTTGGTGTCCGTATGAGCAATTCTAAGCTTTAATCCTTCAAGTGGTAATCACAGGGCGTATAATCCAGGGCATATTGTACATCATAATTGTATCAAAACTCCAAGAAAATGGAGTTTACGACCCAAACATGGACTTTGTGGTCGTAAACTCCAAGAAAACGGAGTTTACAACCCAAACATGGAGTTTGTGGTCGTAAACTCCATGGAGTATATATATGGCCCTTAGCCATTTTTATTTATTTGTTCCATTTTCAACTAGAGAAAAATCCGATTCTCTCCCAAGGATCTTCAATCTTTCATCCCAAATTGTAAGTACTTCTACCCTAGAGTGTTTTAAAGCTCAATACATGTTTACATATCATTGAAATCACTCAAGAATCACAAGAAAAAGGAGTTTACCGCCCAAGATCTTCTTGGACCGTAAACCCTAATTTGGGTGCCAAAGTGCTCCCAACTCTTTCCTTATGCTTAGAAAATAGTATGGAACCCTTCCTTGTGTTGGATTAATGTCTAAGTCCATAACTATAATTGGTAGGACTTGACCCGACCCGGCATGGTCCATTAGGGTTGCAGGGCATCATGCATTTGGACAGACTACAATGAGAGAAATAACACTTAAGGTTTGATAATATATTATAAGTTCTAATATATTAATAAGGTTATTTAATTAGTATTGATCAAGAATTAATTTGGAATTAATTAAGTGATCAAAAGGAGACTAATTAAATATATGGGTTGATTGTGTAAATCATTCATTCCTATATATGTGGGCTTGTGATCCAAGATTCCTTATGTTGGACTAAGTCCATGGGGTGATCCATGGATACTCCATGGAGGTTAAATTCCATGGAGCATAAGGAATGGGTAAAGTCATGAGTTACATGGTGTGACCCTAATAGCCACCATATAAAAGAATCCCATGGCTCAAGAAATCGTGCACTATGTGTGTGTGTGAGGGCTAAACGATTTCATGGAGTGTTCAAGTTTCTATCAAGTTATTCCAAGTGTATTTGGTGTTGTGTGAACCATTTGAGGTGTCACACTTGAGGCACTAGGCACTCAAGCTTCATGAAGACTTTCTACATCAATGAGGTATGTATTCTATCTTGTTATATTCATTGTTTTGTATGCTAGATTAGGATAATACCTTGGAAAGTTCTTATTTTCATGTATAATAGAGAAAACATAGATCAAAGGTATTTAGAGTTGCATGTACACTTAGGAGTGTTAGAATGCTCAAAACCCAACAGTGGTATCAGAGCCTAGGCTTGTTTTCTTGTTATACTTGCAAAAGTAGCTGAAAAATCGAGTTTTGATGCTTTCTGCCCAGCAGACTCGCCGAGTCCATGAATGGACTCACCGAGTCCAAGGCAAAATGCATCCAACTCACCGAGTTGGTTCGTGCACTCGACGAGTTGGAGCCCGAGATAGCATATTTTCGAGTTTTTTGGGTGGAATTGGACTAGGAACATTACCCTAAGATATTTTTGGACTTATAAACTTGTTTTTGATGTAGTAATGTTCATGCTAATCCAATTTCAAAGATAATTGTCAATAGATTCATGTTTTGTATTAGTTTAAGGTTTAGACTAATTACATGAAAAAGTTTGATTTGAATTATCTTGTTCTAATGAGTTGCTTAGATTAATAGAAAAGTTGAGTGAAATAGTTGTTTTCAATCCAAATTAATCTAAGAGTTGATTCTAAAATGTGTTTTTGTAACTTGTCCTCAAGTTATATAAAAAGTCACATTTAAGTTTCATAAAACTCATAAAAGTTGGCAAAGGTTACAAAATGAAGAGTCTAGTTCTAATTAAATGGTTTTATGACTCCATAACTTGTCCTCAAGTTATGGAGGACCAAGAGTCTCTTCATTAAATAATAAATAAATAAAAATGATGTAACCTTAATTAATTCCATAAGTTATAAAATAAAGAAAAGTTAATTCTTTTATTAGTTTAAAGTCTTCCATAACTTGTCCTCTAGTTATGGAACTTGAAGAGTTTTTGGATTAAAACTACTTTAAACACATAAGTTATGGAATTAATTAGTTTTGAATAGTTTCAAAACTTTCCCTCAAGTTTTGGAATTTGAAAAGTTTTCACTTATGAATACTTTAATTCCAAGTTAGCCCTTAGAATTTTAAAAGTTAAAATTCAACCCTTATACTTTATAATATTATAAGTTAATAATATATATATATATATATATATATATATATATATATATATATATATATATATATATATATCTGTATAAGAGTAAAGTCAGTCTTACCGTTAGTAGGCCTCATTCACAAAGTCGGTCTATAAGGGGGGTATAAGGTTACTACCTATAAAATGGCAGTTTAATGGGTGTCCACTCTCACCCACCGCTTCCTTGACCGGTGGAGGGTCGTTAGCTGAACGGGTAGGACAAGGACTTGAATTCTTCCTTCATTAAAAGTATTAATGATAAATACTAAGTAACTAAACTCTTATAAATACCCCATCTTAGTTACTTAGGAAAATGTGAATAAGGTGCTAATCCATGAAATTACACTTTGTATTTTGTTTAAGTCAGTTAGTGGAGCGCGTGTGGTTAACCGGCACACTAACTCGTATTTAACAAGGTAGGAAAAGGGTAACTTAATGTTTATCATAGTATCGATGGAGCGTGTGTGGTTAACCGGCACATCGATTGAGGGGTAAACACTTAAGGGTACTAAGTATATTTGCATGGTTATTCACACCTTGTTTTGTGATCCTCGGCATCCCAGTCACAAAACCTGAAGGGCACACTCGAGATTGAAACATGCCATTGAATAGTTCAATGAATCTCAAAGATCTAGAAGTTTCAAATCCAATTAAAACCTAATAATACATTTCGTTTATCTTGGTGGAAATTGGTGAATCGTCATTCACCTACCTTCAAATATTTTATAGCTTGGATTACGGCATACCTCTTCCTAGTTATAAAAGTATTGTGTTGGGTCCTAGCCTTAATATTTCATATTGGGTGTTATATTAGGGACTTTAGATCAACTATCTTGAAAATCTCCCAAAAGATGTCTGGTTTAGACATCTATGATCTTCCCAAATCTCTTGAAACAAGCTTTCCTAAATGAAGATGATGTCCCATGGACATCATACTTCTTTCACCTCCTTCAATTATTTTCCCTAACCCACAAGTTCTTGAAAACTTTAAGGTCACTCAAGCCCTATTAGCAAGCAAAGGTCTATGTGTGATCACATCTTGGAGATGTAGTCACATTTTGACAAGCCGGGAGAGTTGGGTGTCAAAGTCTTGAGAAAGTTGGATGTTCAATCACTTTCTAAGTCACATAGTGAGTTCCTTTGGGAATCCTATGAAATAGACTATGACAAGACCCTTAATGATCTTATCCATTTGCTAAGATCAACTTCCTAAAACTTTATGGACATTGACAATGATGACATTGGATATCTAGTAAAGCTCACCCTTCCCAGTGGAAAGGGATCGGCCATAGTCAACTTGATTGACCAAATGGTAAAGAGAAAAGCTAAGTCTGAGATAGTACCATTACCAAAGAGTCCATATGTTAAATTCCTAAAGGAAGGGGCATTGGTTGCAAAGCTGCCAATTTTACCTAAGGATGTTAAAGTCAATAAGTTTGACTCTACTTCAGGTAAAGTCCACTATCTAACTCTGCTAAGTTTCTATTCTGAGATTCTTGATACATGATGTGACTGGGTCACATGTTGATGTTTTAAGAATCAAAGAGAACTGAAGAAACTTAAAGAAAGAATATGCTAAATCTGATCGCATAGATGGATTTCTATCGCATAGTTTGAAGATCAGATTCTTGAGCTACTTCTTAGGAGTAATGATATATTGCATAGGAATAGATAACAACAAAGTTTTCATGTGCTTTTTCACTGTAAGGATAGTTTTTCCGCAAAGTTTTAAAATAAAAAAAAAAAATTGATTTTATTTATTTTAAAATATCCTTACAATGGAATCTGTGGAAATTTTTGTTGCTTATAAGATTCAATTAATAGCAAGCATGGAAATATGAAATTGATTATTTCATTTGTGGTAATGTCTAAATTTACCAAATAAGTAAAGATCCTCATCACCCAAGTTTCAATTGGACCGGAACTTGAAATCATGCAAGTTGTATAGCATGATGAATGAGAACTTTCAAGTATTGGAAAATTAAGACTAATTACTTGTTCACATGGATGTGTGAGTCATGTAAAAGACTAAGGGATCGACTACACATTCTTGTGCATTGGCTAAGTCCACCACAAAACATAGATAAGACTATTCATCATAATTTACTATAGCTCGGTAATATGGTTATACTTACAAGCTTAAGTGTAATTCTCAGACATTGGAAAAGGTTCCAATGTATGACAGAGCGAATAAGAAGAATCAACTTAGGCAGAAGGATAAAAGTTTCTCAAATCTTAAAAGATGGGAGAGTACTTTAGTATTAGTTTTTGTGATCATCTTAATGATTAAGAAACCATATCAAAATTAGTTCTCTAAGGAAATCTTCTTATGACTAAGAAGAGGAACTTGAATTGTTGAAATGGTTAAATCAAGAAGATGAGTCATACTTCGTTCCAATACAAGTCTTAGAGTCATACTCCAAGATTGTAACTTGAGTGACATGTCTTAAAGAAGGTTTAAAACACTTATCAAATGTAAGAGTAAAAGTTTTCTACTCTTGTACATTTGAAATTGCTAAGTTGTGATGTTTTGGATAAAACAAAGACTAACTAAGGCCAATTGTGTGAAGTGTTTGTCTTGATTAGAACCTACACTATCTCTTGAATATCTGACAAGGAAGTCTTATATGTCAAGAGGACAGTGGGAGTCCTAAAGGTCTTGAAAGTCTCAAGAACTAATCAAGAATAAAACCTAAAGTTCTTCACTAACACACGACTTGAGGTTCATAACCTATCGTGTTGACATATTCTGTGCCCATTCCAATTAAAGTTGGCTTTGCATATGAGTTCTTAGAGTTCTCAATTGGTTGCACAACAACTTGGAAGCAATGGTAGGCCCTTGGGCTGCCAGGTGGCAAGGAATTAAGATTGAGTTCAGTCCATATGAGTTTGGATTTGTCATTATCCTTGTCTTGTGACTATGGTTTTGAAAATTCACATGGATAAGAACACATACACCATTAAATCTAAGTGTCATAAGGTTTCTCTCTGATTCATGAAAATGATGGTGAGGAAACACTTTCACTAAGTAGATTTTAGCTAGATAGCAATTTTGATATTTTCATTCTCAAAGTCGTTAGTGGAGCGTGTGTGGTTTACCGGCACACTAACATGGACTTATGAGAAGTGGCAAAAAGGTCTAAACCATTATGATTACAGCATCCCTCTTCATAATTGTTTAGACACACCTGTGAGCTATCTAAGATAAGGTGTATGATATTGATAAAGTTTTATCAAAGCAATCTAGTATCAGAAATCTGAACTTTGGTAAGAAAGTCAATAAAGTATAGATTTCTAGAAGTCGAGCTGATTTCTGAGTACATGTCAAAGCTAGTGGGAGCATAAGTGTTTATGCTAATAATCATCATGTTAGTGGGAGCATGATAATTATAATAAGGTTGCAAGTTAGCAATGTTAATTATAGAAAACAAAAGTTTCAATTGGGAAAGAGTTGTTTTGCTATAATTAAGGGAGAGGAAATTATACTTCATCTCCAATATAAAAGCTTAGATTGAGGTTTTAATCGTATTTAGTCAAGGATACATATATGAATTTCATGTTGGAATTGCTCAACATAAGGAAATTCTGTATATGGGTCCATTATTTGCTTTCTAAAATTCAATTATGATTACGGCATCCCTTTTCATAATCTGAATTATGAGAACTTGGAAAATAGAAATGGAAATGTTATAGCAAAAGACTGGTTTAGTCTTTATGTGAGACATCATGAATCGTGTCCCATATGCTTCGGATATAGGATCGATTACATGTGCTATATTCATCCTTTCTAAAATTTTCCAAATGCCTGGGGCATTAAGAAGGGAAAAGGTCTAGAATTGGATGTGATTAAAAAGGATTAAACAATTGTCGAGGACAATCTAACGTTTACCAAAGATTGGTTGCTCAAGGACAGTGGAAGTATAGTGATAATTCTGGAAGGACCATATTGACATAGTCTGTAAGGAGGCAACTCTTGTTCAGAAGTGATAGTCAAAATGGAATATGGAAATGTTTCAAAGTTAGAATTTTCAATCTGTTTAAGATTAGGAAACTTAATGGAAGAAGGATGTTTCCAAGGAGCTGATCTCCTTTGGAATACTCTGTAATGATTGTTGTCAAGTCTTTCTGACTTTGTGCATAATCATTACAAGAGGTTCAATGCATATAAGTTTAGAATCTAACAGATTTTAATAAATGGCATGAATTTGGAATTCTTGCATTTGCAGTAAGGATTTGGAAGTGTGAAAAGAGAATCATTGAAGTTATGTTCAATTGATCTAGTTCACAAAGCAAAGATCATAGACAAACATAGTATGCATACTTGGTGTATGGCATGACTAGTGTTTAGAAAACATAGTGTACATGCTTGGAGCATGGGACAACTATTGTTTTAAATTCAAGAATAAAGTTGATAGCTGAAACAGTATACAATGAATAATGTGTAATCATATGGTGATAGATAAAAGGTGTTTTATTTATGTTCATAGGTTTTGATGCCATATTGGATTCAATTATTCTTGTGTTTCATTTTGCATGTTTTGACTTCCAGAATAACTAGGTCGTTCTTCCAGATTGACTAAGTTATTCAGACCATCCACAGTCGGTCATATGTTGGAAGTAGATATGAATTAAGACTCTCATGGGTTGGCTTGTAGAGGTCTAAGGTCTTGGACAAAGGGCTACAACACTCATGAGTGCTCATAAGTTATGAGTATTGGATTCAACCCGCGCTCATTGGAATCACTTCATGGATTTTATCACGAGTGATCATGAGATGACAATATCTTATATTCTTCAAACCTAGAGATATGAGTTGTTACTATGAGTTGATACTACATTGATTGCACGAAAACGCATTGGTAACTCGATGCAATAAAACATGCCTTTGTGTATGATTCAACAAGTAGTAGAACCAGCCATATGAGTCGAAGTTTATCCATTCCTTTTACCTTCAGGATAAAAGCAATATTTGTGGGCCCCTCGATGATTTGATGATGAGAAATGGAAGTGCTCGGCCGGGCCAGGACTGATTTGATTTGTTCAATTAGTCAGTCGTCATAAATCGGAAATCGGGAAACAACAAATAGACAGAGAGAATGATTATAATCCATGTCTCAGTCCATATGATATCTAGAATGGAGGAATATATGATCCCTTATCTAATAGACAAGCCATTGACAAAGGTCATAGCTCATCTACAAGGTCAGAGTTCGACAGAAGCTTTTGAGAGCTACGATTGCCAGTCGGTTCTTGAAGTCATACGCAATAATAGTTTTAGACTTATCCAAGTAAGAGACTGTTGGATTAATGTCTAAGTCCATAACTATAATTGGTAAGACTTGACCCGACCCGACATGGTCCATTTGGGTTGCATGGCATCATGCATTTGGACAGACTATAATGAGAGAAATAACACTTAAGGTTTGAAAATATATTATACGTTCTAATATATTAATAAGGTTATTTAATTATTATTGATCAAGAATTAATTTGGAATTAATTAAGTGATCAAAAGGAGACTAATTAAATATATGGGTTGATTGTGTAAATCATTCATTCTTATATATGTGGGCTTGTGATCCAAGATTCCTTATGTTGGACTAAGTCCATGGGGTGACCCATGGATACTCCATGGAGGTTAAAATCCATGGAGCATAAAGAATGGGTAAAGTCATGAGTTACATGGTGTAACCCTAATAGCCACCATATAAAAGAATCCCATGGCTCAAGAAATCGTGCACTATGTGTGTGTGAGGGCTAAACGATTTCATGGAGTGTTCAAGTTTCTCTCAAGTTATTCCAAGTGTATTTGGTGTTGTGTGAACCATTTGAGGTGTCACACTTGAGGCACTAGGCACTCAAGCTTCATGAAGACTTTCTACATCAATGAGGTATGTATTCTATCTTGTTATATTCATTGTTTTGTATGCTAGATTAGGATAATACCTTGGAAAGTTCTTATTTGCATGTATAATAGAGAAAACATAGATCCAAGGTATTTAGGGTTGAATGTACACTTAGGAGTGTTAGAATGCTCAAAACCCAACACCTTGATTGTTTTATCACATGAAAAGCACCATAAAACCCCCTTGAATATGGGTTTACGGTTTGGGAATCTCCCAAAACCGTAAACTCCCCCAATGTGTGTTTTAATGCCCTAAACACCCTTTTGAGCCTTGGATAGTAGCCTAGAATCTTACACCATTGATCTAAGGACCTAAAAATTCTAAATGGTACTTGTTACCATGATTTTACGGCCGTAAACTCATGGGGAAGTGGTCCCTAGACCGTAAACTCAAGATAGGGTCATTTTAGGACCTTAAACCCACCTAATCACTTGTTTAAGCTTTGGAGCACTTAACCACTTAAGCCCTTAGAATTTTAAGCCCCTTTTGGTGACCAATTGAGAGTTTACGGCCAGGAGTAAACTCCCCTGGGCCGTAAACTCCAACAAACATGGTCATTTGACCATAAACTCCCGTATGAGGCCTTGCACTCCTTTGTTGCAACCCGTTAGCCTCCTAACACTTGACCAAAGTGTTTTCCTCACATTAGGATGTTTATACATGTTTAATTAGTGTTATAATCACTAATTGTTTATATACATATGTCTTCATATGTTATTAGGCTCATTGTGTGTGTCTAAGTCTTCACTTGACACCAAGCACTTGTCCGATACTTCCATCCGATCCACTCGATGCAGGTGAGTTCATGCCCCTTGAATTAACCTTTTAAATGTTTCTAAATGTTTTTAAATTCTTTATGGGGGGAATACAAGTTGAATCATGCTAGTTATTATATCAATCACATGTGATTAATAACTAACATGTAAATGGATTTACTATACGTTAACTGTTTTACCAAACAGATTTCTTCAAATGACTTTCTTAAACGTTTTTACATGTTTAAAACTCTTTATCAAACTGTCTTACATACTGTAAGTTTTGTTTCAAACGCTGTTACAAATGTGTTTTCAAATAAAGGTTTTCCTTATACTTAAACTGTCTTATCAAACAAAATACTTTCAAATCGTTTTACAAACTGACATCAATTCATCGTTTCTTAGTATTAAACTTTTCAAAGGTTTTACAAAACTTCTTTTATGCTTTTATATTATCAAATGCATGCCCATATATGTATAGTTGTATAAGTAATGTTTAAAGGACATAGGAAGGCTGGTTCACTTTATTTCCTTTTCCTCGTTGGGATGTGGCTTTAGGGTATCGGTTAGTCATCCGACTGTCGTCTAAATATTAGTCATATACCATATACACATATATAGACATAGGCATACTTTCGGTTATACACGTACATTATTAGCAACTATTATAGGTATAGTTAGGAGATACTACTTATCATTCCAAGTACAAGGAATCACAAAAGAGTCAGTTCATTCATGAGTCTATGCTAGTACATTACATGTTACATGAATACGTTTACATAGATACATTTACATAGATACCCTTACATGGATACTTTTACATGGATACTGTTATGTAGATACTATATGATGAGATACTATTACATATTATATGTTTAGATATTATTATATATAATTCTCCTTCTTATCATTATTTTGTGATACATTCACATAATCGATGAGATAGATTGGACTTATTATCCTAGTACCAAAGGATACTTTAAGGGACTAACCATTCCTAAAACCTCTGTTAGCTACAAAGGTAAATGCACATCTACGGAGGTCTGCGGTTGATACCATTATAGGTATACTTTAAGGGACTAACTATTCCTATAACCAGCTGTTAGCTATAGAGGTAAATATACATCTACGAATGTCTACAGTTAATACTATTAGTTATCCTAGTACAAAAGGATAATATTTAAGTTATTTATATTATTACTTTTGTCTTGTGACACATTCACATATCTGATGAGGTAAATTATATTTGAGTATCCTAGTACCAAAGGATACCATTTCTTATATTAATAATAATAGTCGTACAGTCGGGTCTTGGTAGAAGGCTACTTTCAAAATGGTCGGGTCTTGGTAGAAGGCTACTTTCAAAACAGTTGGGTATTGGTAGAAGGCTACTTTCAAAACAGTGGGTCTTGGTAAAAGGCTACTTTCAAAACAGTCAGTTCTTGGTAGAAGGCTACTTTCAAAACAGTCGGGTCTTGGTAGAAGGCTACTTTCAAAACAGTTAATTCTTGGTAGAAGACTACTTTTTATACTTGTAGAAATCACAGGGATTTTCTAGGGTTTTTAAACGTTATTCGACTACTTACAAACATTTTCATACTTATACAAACGTTTCTCTAAATATTTACAAGTCTTTACTTCACAGTTTTACAAATTAAAGCCACATTAATACTTATGAACTCACCAGATTTTTGGCTGATACTCGCTTTCAAAATAACTTGTATTCTCAGGTCACAAATAGACAGGTACGACGACCAGGTTTTGTGAAGACGGAGCAGTCCACACTCGTCTTTTATTCTGATTATTCATTATGTTGTTGTATATTATGTAAGAACACACTTGTAATTAAAATTATACTATTAATGCAATGGATGATGTTGTTGCTTGTTTACTACTTTGCATTGTTGTGATACTTTCAATGACGTCCTCCGCCCTAAAACGTTTCCACCGTTCTCGGTTTTGGGGTGTGACAGATTGGTATCAGAGAATTGTTTATAGTAAATTAAGTATATCAACTCATAAAAGATATACTAACTATAAATACAATGGGATTAAAAATACTCTGACCAAGAGTTTATACATTTAAATAATTAAATATTTGATTGAGTATACGTGCTTGCATTCATACTAAAATCCATGTTTCAATGACAAGAACAAAAGTATTACGATTGTTGAATATCACAGGTAAGCTCGGGGATGTATGGTCAGTCTTGGGAGTGGCATAGCCTGATCAACTATGCTGGTCCGAGGAGTGATTAGCATATGCCCAAGAATGGTTGTGATATGGAAACAAGTCTAAAAACTTACCAATACTACCACAATGAAATACCATAGGGGTACTTGGTGTTACTATAATTACTTACTTAAGAACTAAAAAGGATCTTCATTACTAAGTTGATAGTTGCTAAGTGGATACACTAAGGTTATATGTAACTAGGATGTTATAGACTTAGAATCTGTGAAATCTTTGCTTTACCCCTATTCCTTGTGAATTTGGAGTTAGGGTCACTTATTCGAAGGCCTATCCTATTTTTATTACATATAGCCAAGGGCAGGATCAGCCCATTCCATTTAATGAAGACCGAAGCTTTTATGACCTGAGCAATGGGGGCTCAGCAGATAGAATCTTGTCAATCCTGGTCCGTAGAGTGGCTCGAAATGAGATTCAAGGCAGGACAGCCCTACATCAGATCACAGAAGTTGTCACTAATGCGATAATGCATACCCTTTGCACCATTCATTTGGAAGATGCTCAGGAGAGATCTGAGAGAGACCATAAAACCCTGCTTCAAGCACTGGCTGAATCACGAGCCGAAGTCATAGAACTCCGAGTACGCCAGATGGTGTACGAAAGATACCTGCTTGATGTGGAATGTCAACTGGCTGAACTAAGGGTTCACCAGAGGGATGATCGTCACCAGTAGGAGATGCTTTACTTTCCTTCTTGTCTTAAAGAACAGTGTTCCTGTCTATGTCCAATGTGACATTTTCTATGTAACTAACTGGTACTATAAGTACTTTTAGTTAGGCCTTAAGCGGCCAAAACTTATCTACTCCGAATAAGATGTAAGACCTTCTACAAGGTCAATTTTCCCAAACTTGTTACATCTTAAACATCTATGATTTTGGCAGTCGGCTAACTTCTGTGTCACTCTTTGTTCAAATATTTTCATCATACTCTCATAGGAGTCTATCTGAAACCAACTCTAGTCAGGTTATTGTACTAGAGTAACTTAGCTCAAAAATCATTCCCATTCCTCTTCCAAGGGTTGGATCATGTTATTCACCAACTGATGATATCCTAGTTTGAACGTTAAACGTCTTGAGACCATTCTACAAACATACTTCTACTCTGTATTAGGACTGCATCATAGGGATGTAGGTCAAACCTTCGCAAACATACTTCTATTCTATACTAGGGCTGCATCATAGGGATGTAGGTCAAAACCCTTGAGAACATATTCTTACTCTTTACTTGAACGATCGAACTACATCTAGGTTCAACCATACTCGCTCACGAATTCATTATCTTTCCATGTAACAGAATCATGTCGTCACCCAGAAATAGTCAGCCGAGCAACGAAACCCCTATCCTCCATATCGACGCCGCGACATTACAAGTTGCGGTAATAGCTACTGTGACAGCTTTCCTTGCACACATCAACGCTGTCAACACGAACAAGAATGACAAGGGAGTCAACAATTCTGATTGTAGTACCAATTCGGGAAACCCACAAATGACAACGGTCACAAACCTACAAAGCCATAAAATAGAGAACAGGAAATGAAAGCGTCAAGCCCAGAAGGAACCCAAGTGATCCCAAAGACTTGCCATGCAACAGCGACAAGTGGAAACCCCTGCCATCCCAGTACCGAGCAGACCATACGAGGGAAAACTCCCGAAGTGTGATAAGTGTAGTTTTCATCATCATGGGGCTTGCCATGAAATGCAGTGTTGCAATTGCCTAAAAATAGGGCACCATGCTCGTAGCTGTGAGGCACCGGCACGACCCATCACTCAAGCCCCTGACATCAGAATCAACCAGGCTTGCGATGGTGGTGTTAAAATTGGACCCTATGAAAGGAAAGTTTCAAAGTGGATGAACAAGGAGAGCACTCGTGTCCACGTAACTCTAACTCGACACATCACTTCCACCACCAATGTTAGTGCCAGCCAGATATGTCACCAATGCGGTGAAATTGGGCACCTCAAGAAGGATTGTCCAATAACTAAGAACTCCGGATCAGACGGGAGTATACTAAGGATCACTGTCGCGGGAGAGACTACTCCGGACCCTCGTTAATGCAATTAAGGCGTTTCGTTGTATCAGACTGTTTAAATTGTTCAAAATCAGTGCAACTAGAGTCTTATCTTTTGTGAGATCTCGTCAGTAAAGGGACCCTCGTGCTGCGTATACTTGTCTTTTGTAGTATACCTTGTTTGCAGCTATAGTCTTGTAGTAAATCTAAAGTACAGTAACTCAGTTAAAGGTTGCACTGTTGTGTTTTGTCTGTAACGCCTTATGTTCAAATCTAATGTCTTTAGTTTCCATATGATTCTAACATTATCATACAACTTGAGTCAATTCGATCCTCGCAATACCAGTTTTGTGCGCACATCTCTTTCTCTGAAATCGTCTTTCTAAGCGAAGCTGTCATTCCAGAATGCCGAAGTACTCATTCATGGAGTACCTCATGTTTCTAATCCTTTCCGAAGAATTCTCAGCACACCTTCCCGAAGTACCACTCGTACAGTACGTCAAGTTCAATCCAAAGACCCATACGGTTGATCTATCGCTGAAGAATGTATACATAGGGGTGATATATAATCAAGGTTCTACAGGTTTAGAATTGATGATTCCACTTTAACTTCTTTTCCTCGTTGGGATGTGGGATTAAGGAAGAATCATATATTCGACTACCTTTTCAATCTTAATTATATGCGACTCGTATACGCGAGACAATGATTGATGAACCCTGTATGATATTTAATATGAACTTCAGGACGGAGACTACCCAAGACTACGAGTAATCGCATCGTCATGCGAACAAACTTAGTACCCAATACGACTCTTGTAACCAGATCGCCCTACAGACTAACACCCACGGAGATACAAGAACCATCCGGATAACTTAAAGAACTACTCAGCAAAAGAATGGAATGCCCAAGATTCTCACCCTAGAGAGCTCCGGTCTTATTCTTCAAGAAGATAGACGGATTACTTCGTAAATCCATCGACTTGAGAGACCTCGACAAGATTTCCATTATAAATAATTACCCTGTGCCTCGCATAGATGATTCGGTTGACCAACCGCAAGGAACTACTTACCTTTCAGAAATAGATCTGAGGTCCAAATATCATCAGTTACGAGTTTTAAAGGAGGATGTCCCCAGGACAATCTTCCAAACTCGATACGGACACTACGAGTCCGTAGTGATACCCATCAGATACGACGAATACGCCCATAGTATTCATGAACGTAATAAATAGGTAAGAGAGGGTAAGGAAATATCCGCAACTTAACCTACCCCGCAAAATCAGTAATGTACATTATACCTTCACGTCTCGAACTTGAAAACGTACCTTTTCGTCAGGACTCTCGTAATCCCACTCGACGAGATCGAGATCAACGATAGCCTCGCATTCGTGGAAGAACCGTAGTGACCACCGACCAGGAGGTCAAGCGAACGAAGAAACGCCACGTCCCTTTAGCGTAGGTTCGCTGGAATGCGACCGGGGACCTGAATTCGCTTGGGAGCGCGAAAATCAATCGATTAGGAAGTATCCCCACCTCTTGACTCGATCATTCATACCTACTTCCTTACCTAAATTCTAATTTCGGGACGAAATTCCCTCTAACAGGAGGATGATGTGACAACCCGGAATTTTCTATACTGTACAGTCAAACACTTTATAGAGAGTCAAACTCATTTCTGCTACCTTTTAGCACATTTGGTGTCCGTTTGAGCAATTCTGAGCTTTAATCCTTCAATTGGTAATCATAGGACGTATAATCCAGGGCATATTGTACATCATAGTTGTATCAAAACTCCAAGCAATTGGATTTTATGACCCAAACATGGAGTTTGCGGTCGTAAACTCCATGGAGTATATATATATATGGCCCTTAGCCATTTTTATTCATTTGTTCCATTTTCAACTAGAGAAAAACCCGATTCTCTCCCAAGGATCTTCAATCTTTCGTCCCAAATTGTAAGTAATTCTACCCTAGAGTGTTTTAAAGCTTAATACATGTTTAGATATCATTGAAATCACTCAAGAATCACAAGAAAAATGAGTTTACGGCCCAAGATCTTCTTGGACCGTAAACCCTAATTTGGGTGCCAAAGTGCTCCCAACTCTTTCTTTATGCTTAGAAAATAGTATGGAACCCTTCCTTGATGGTTTTAGCACATGAAAAGCACCATAAATCCCCCTTCAATATGGGTTTACGGTTTGGGAATCTCCCAAAACCGTAAACTCCCCCAAAGTGTGTTTTAATGCCCTAAACACCCTTTTAAGCCTTGGATAGTAGCCTAGAACCTTAAACCATTGATCTAAGGACCTAAAAATTTGAAATGGTACTTCTTACCATGAGTTTATGGCCGTAAACTCATGGGGAAGTGGTCCCTAGACCGTAAACTCAAGATAGGGTCATTTTAGGTCCTTAAACCCACCTAATCACTTGTTTAAGTTTTGGAGCACTTAACCACTTAAGCCCTTAGACTTTTTAGCCCTTTTTGGTGAACAATTGAGAGTTTACGGCCAGGAGTAAACTCCCCTGGGCCGTAAAATCCAACAAACATTGTCATTTGACCATAAACTCCCGTATGAGGCCTTGCACTCCTTTGTTGCAACCCGTTGCCTCCTAACACTTGACCAAAGTGTTTTCCTCACATTAGGATGTTTATACGTGTTTAATTAGTGTTATAATCACTAATTGTTTATATACATATGTCTTCATATGTTATTAGGCTCATTGTGTGTGTCTAAGTCTTCACTTGACACCAAGCACTTGTCTGATACTTCCATCCGATTCACTCGCTGCAGGTGAGTTCATACCCCTTGAATTAACCTTTTAAATGTTTCTAAATGTTTTTAAATGCTTTATGGGGGGAATACAAGTCGAATCATGCTAGTTATTATATCAATCACATGTGATTAATAACTAACATGCAAATGGATTTACTATACGTTAACTGTTTTACCAAACAGATTTCTTCAAATGACTTTCTTAAACGTTTTTACATGTTTAAAACTCTTTATCAAATTGTCTTACATACTGTAAGTTTCCTTTCAAACTTTGTTACAAATATGTTTTCAAATAAAGGTTTTCCTTATACTTAAATTGTCTTATCAAACAAAATACTTTCAAATCATATCACAAACTGACATCAATTCATCGTTTCTTAGTATTAAACTTTTCAAAGGTTTTACAAAACTTCTTTTATGCTTTTATATTATCAAATGCATGCACATATATGTATAGTTATATAAGTAATGTTTAAAGGACTTAGGAAGGCTAGTTCACTTTATTTCCTTTTCCTCGTTGGGATGTGGCTTTAGGGTATCGGTTAGTCGTCCGACTGCCGTCTAAATATTAGTCATATACCATTTATATATATATATATATATATATATATATATACATAAAAGTTTCCTCAGTCAGTTCAGTACCTTTGGGTAGCAAAGGCATAGTTTCGGTTATACCCGTACATTATTAGCAACTATTATAGGTATAGTTAGGAGATACTACTTATCATTCCAAGTACAAGGAATCACAAAAGAGTCAGTTCATTCATGAGTCTATGCTAGTACATTACATGTTACATGAATACGTTTACATAGATACATTTACATAAATACCCTTACATGGATACTTTTAGATGGATATTGTTACGTAGATACTATATGATGAGATACTATTACATATTATATGTGTAGATACTATTATATATAATTCTCCTTCTTATCTTTATTTTGTGATACATTCACATAATCGATGAGATAGATTGGACTTACTATCCTAGTACCAAAGGATACTTTAAGGGACTATCCATTCCTAAAACCTCTGTTAGATACAGAGGTAAATGCACATCTACAGAGGTTTACAATTGATACCATTATAGGTATACTTTAAGGGACTAACTATTCCTATAGCCAGCTGTTAGCTACAGAGGTAAATGTACATCTACGGATGTCTACAGTTAATACTATTAGTTATCCTAGTTCAAAAGGATAATACTTAAGTTATTTATATTATTACTTTTATCTTGTGACACATTCACATATTTGATGAGGTAAATTATATTTGAGTATCCTAGTACCAAAGGATAACATTTCTTATATTAATAATAATAGTCGTACAGTCGGGTCTTGGTAGAAGGCTACTTTCAAAACAGTCGGGTCTTGGTAGAAGGCTACTTTCAAAACATTCAGGTCTTGGTAGAAGGCAACTTTCAAAACAGTTAAGTCTTGGTAGAAGACTACTTTTTATACTAGTAGAAATCATAAGGATTTTCTAGTGTTTTCAAACGTTATTCAACTACTTACAAACATTTTCATACTTATACAAACGTTTCTCCAAATGTTTACAAGTCTTTACTTCACAGTTTTACAAATTAAAGACACATTAATACTTATGAATTCACCATCTTTTTGGCTGATACTCGCTTTCAAAATAACTTGTATTCTCAGGTCACAAATAGACAGGTACGACGACCAGGTTTTGTGAAGACGGAGCAGTCCACACTCGTCTTTTATTCTGATTATTCATTATGTTGTTGTATATTATGTAAGAACACACTTGTAATTAAAATTATACTATTAATGCAATGGATGATGTTGTTGCTTGTTTACTACTTTGCATTGTTGTGATACTTTCAATGACGTCCTCCGCCCTAAAACGTTTCCACCGTTCTCGGTTTTGGGGTGTGACAAACTCCAAATTATATCTTGGAAAAAATCAAATAATTCCGACTTCATATGAGTGAGTTTTGCGAATTTTAAAAAATGGGGAAAATATCAAACCGGTTCCGGTTTTTAGAACCGGGTCCAATTTTTATAAAAAAGAAGAACCGATAACCGAACCTAATGCTCATCCCTAATCCATGTCATATAGTCTTTTGACGTTTTCTCGGGATTTTCAATGGTTCTATCTACGTAACCGATATTGTTTTTGCAAGGAGAAAGTTCTCCATCTCTTGAGCCCAATATGTATCATTCTTGTCAGATAAGGCATTGTTGACTTGCATTTGTCTAGGAGTCAAACGGGTGGAGATAAAGTTGAGAGTTGTGGTCCGGTGTGTTGTCATTCTTGTTCGTGGATTCTGCATCGTCGACCGTGGCGTTGGTCGTTGAAGTGGAAGACACCCTCAACGACTTATTGGGTTTCTGTAGAGCTGTTAAATATCCTGGTCTGATATCATGATGAAATCGATAAAATATCACAAAATATTTATGTGATTTCATTGATTGAATAAACAAAATAAAATCCAATATATATAGGCTACCATAACTATAAGCTAGAAACCTAGAAATAATAAGAAAAAGAAAGAGAAATAAGAAGGAAAAAATATCAATTCCAATATATTTAACTCAAGTTGAAGTTGTAAATAGCTCAATTAAACAATAAAAAAATAAGAGGTACAAATTTATTGAGACATACCCATACCTTCGAATATCTATAAGAAAATCATTGTAAACATTTCATACTAGGTGTAAGACCCATGTATTACATGAGTTCATTTTAAAGAAAAAAAATATAAAATTCTAAACATTTGAGATGTTTGAATTTATAAGAAAAAAAATAGAAAAATATTGAATTATTAAAAATAAATTTTTTATTTTTCTTTTAAATTAAACAAATAATTTAGATATATAAACAAAAGAAACTAATGAAACTTTAATTTAGAAAATTTGAAATTAGAAGGAAGTCAATTAATGAAATTGATATGCATTTATTATTACATTTATTGCAATTATTATATTTAAATACTATGTGGAAATTAATAAAATGAAAAGGCCACAAAATGTCATGTAGAAAAAAAAATAATTGAAAATAACCATAAAATGATATGTGGTCAAATCAATGAGAGTGTGACATGCGGAAAAAAGTTTTTTATTTATTATGGAGGATTCGCATGATGATCCATGGTGGGTATAACTTGTTTTATGTTATTCAAAATTTATAAGTCTTTCTTCGCTAAATCTTATGTTCTTTAAACTAATTTTTAATAAAAATTCAATAGGGGAAGTAGCGAGAATTTATGTTTTTATTATAAGAAACTCATCATCAAGTCCTATGGGGAATTCATACAAATTTTCTTTTTCCTGGTGTTCGACTAGTCGCTTTTCGATGTCACAAGTACACTGATGACAAGTGCATTGAGGTGTGGGAAAAACCGATAGGATCTCATCCCATAAGGATCAAATGTTGGTTTATAGGAAAAAATAGATGTTCCATCTTGATGTATGTCGATTAGTTGGTTCTTCAATTCGTAGGCCCTCGGTGCACTTTCCTTCTCAAATCTTTCACGAAGGTCTAACCAAATCTTTAATGTAGCATTCGCATACTTAAAATTGGTTCTTATTTCCTTTTTCATGGTTGTAGTAAGCCAACTCTTTACCATGACATCGCATCTCATCCATGCTAGGGATGAGCTTTAGAACCAGAACTGGTTTTCCTATATTATAAGAACCGGGAACCGGACCACTGGTTCTAGCGCCGACTCCGGTTCAGGTCCCGATTTTTCGGTTATAGATGAAAAGTTATTTTCTGGATCTTGTAAATGATTCAATTTTTAACCAATTATGACTTTTAACATTCTAAATTAAAGTACAAACAATAAATTACATGATGAAAAAAGAATCAAGTAATTTCGACTTCATATGAGTGAGTTATGCGCATTTTAAAAGCGGAACAGATTCCAAAAAAAAAAAAAGTTGAAACAGAATATACGCAGCATTGATATTCTGTCTTCCAGGGTCTATAATTGATTCAATATCTAACCAAAATAGGTGTTTTATAGTGTAAAATGAACTACAAACATCACATTGCTTGGTGGAAAAAAATTAAGTAATTCCGACGTCATATGAATGTGTTATGGACATTTAAAGAAATGGGACAGATTCAAAAAAACAAAAAAAAAATGTTGAAATAGAAAAAAATACAGCATCGATATTTTTTCTATTGGGGCAGTGTCTGATTCAATATCTAATCAAAACATTTGTTTGTACCGCCAAAAATGAATTTCAAACTCCAAATTATATTTTTGGAAAAAAATCAAATAATTCCGACTTCATATGAGTGAGTTTTGCGCGTTTTCAAAAATGGGGAAAATATCAAAGCGGTTCCGGTTTTTAGATCCGGATCCAGTTTTATGAAAATGAAGAACTGGTAACCAGACCTAATGCTCATCCCTAATCCATGTCATATAGTCTTTTGACGTTTTCTCGGGTTTTTCAATGGTTCTATCTACGAAACCGATATTGTTTTTTGCAAGGAGAAAGTTCTCCATCTCTTGAGCCCAATATGTATCATTTTTGTCAGATAATGCATTGTTGACTTGCATTTGTCTAGGAGTCAGACGGGTGGAGATAGCGGAGATTTGTGGTCCGGTGTGTTGTTGTCATTCTTGTTCGTGGATTCTGCATCGTCGACCGTGGCGTTGGTCGTTGATGTGGAAGACACCCTCGACGACTTATTGGGTTTCTGTTGAGCTGTTAAATATCCTGTTCTGATATCATGATGAAAATGATAAAATATCACAAAATATTTATGTGATTTCATTGATTGAATAAACAAAATAAAACCCAATATATATAGGCCACCATAACTATAAGCTAGAAACCAGGAAGTAATAAGAAAAAGACAAAGAAATAAGAAGGAAAAGATATCAATTCCAATATATTTAACTCAAGTTGAAGTTGTCAATAGCTCAATTAAACAATAAAAAAAATAAGTGGTACAAATTTAATGAGACATACCCATACCCTTGAATATTTATAAGAAAATCATTGTAAATATTTCATACTAGGTGTAAGACTCATGTATTACATGAGTTCATTTTAAAGAAAAGAAATATAAAATTCTAAACATTTGAGAAGTTTGAATTTATAAGAAAAAAATATAAAAATATTGAATTATTAAAATTAAATTGTTTGTTTTTCTTTTAAATTAAACAAATAATTTAGATAAATAAACAAAGGAAACTAGTGTAACTTTAATTTAGAAAATTTGAAATTAGAAGGAAGTCAATTAATGAAATTGATATGCATTTATTATTACATTTATTGCAATTATTATATTTAAATACTATGTGGAAACTAATAAAATGAAAAAACCACAAAATGTCATGTAAAAAAAATTAATTGAAAATAACCATAAAATGACATGTGGTCAAATCAATGAAAGTGTGACAAATTTATAAGTCTTTCCTCACTAAATCTTATGGTTTTTAAACTATTTTTTAATAAAAATTCAAAAGGGGAAGTAGCGAGAATTTATGTTTTTATTACAAGAAACTCGTCATCAAGTCCGATGAGGAATTCAAACAAATTTTCTTTTTCCTGGTGTTCGACTAGTTGCTTTTCGATGTCACAAGTACACCGATTACAAGTGCATTGAGGTGTGGGAAAAACCGACAGGATCTCATCCCATAAAGATCAAATTTTGGATTATAGGCAAAAACGGATGTTCCATCTTGATGTATGTCGATTAGTTGGCTCTTAATTTTGTAGGCCCTCGGTGCACTTTCCTTCTCGAATCTTTCACGAAGGTCTGACCAAATGTTTAATGTAGTGTTCGCATACTTAAAACTGGTTCTTATTTCCTTTTCCATGGTTGTAGTAAGCCGACTCTTTACCATGACATCACATCTCATCCATGCTAGGGGTAAGCTTTAGAACTAGAACCGGTTTTCCTATATTATAAGAACCGGGAACCAAACCGCTGGTTCTAGCGTCGGCTCCGGTTCAGGTCCTGATTTTTCGGTTATGGATGAAATGTTATCTTCTGGAGCTTGTAAATGATTCAATCTTTAACCAAATTATGACTTTTTATATTCTAAATTAAACTACAAACACTAAATTACATGATGAAAAAAGAATCAAGTAATTTCGACTTCATATGAGTGAGTTATGCGTATTTTAAAAGCGGGACAGATTCAAAAAAAAAGTTGAAACAGAAAATACGCAGCATTCATATGCCATCTTCCGGGTTTTATAACTGATTCAACATCTAACCAAAATATGTGTTTTATAGCGTAAAATGAACTACAAACATCACATTGCTTGGTGGAAAAAAATTAAGTAATTCTGACATCATATGAATGAGTTATGGACATTTAAAGAAATGGGACAGATTCAAAAAAACAAAAAAAAGTTGTTGAAATAGAAAAAAATGCAGCATCGATATTCTTTCTATTGGGACAGTGTCTGATTCAATATCTAATCAAAACATTTGTTTGTACAATCAAAAATGAATTACAAACTCCAAATTATATCTTGGAAAAAAAGTTAAATAATTCCGATTTCATATGAGTGAGTTTTGCACATTTTAAAAAATCGGAAAAATATCAAAGCGGTTCCGATTTTTAGAACCAGGACCAATTTTTATAAATATGAAGAATCGGTAACCGGACCTTATGTTCATCCCTAATCCATGTCATACAATCTTTTGATGTTTTTCTTGGGTTTCTCAATGGTTTTATCTATGAAACCGATCTTGTTTTTTGCAAGGAGAAAGTTCTCAATCTCTTGAGCCGAATATGTATCATTCTTGTCAGATAAGGCATTGTTTACTTGCATTTGTCTAGGAGTCAGACTGGTGGAGAGTTGTGGTCTGGTGTGTTGTCGTCATTCTTGTTTGAGGATTCTGCATCTATTGACGGATCTTCATAAGGGCGGGGGGGGGGGGGGGGGGGGATGTGGCCCGCCCTATTTTTTTTTAGAATAAGTCCATTACTATTAAAAACTTTACATATTAGACCCAATACAAAAAAACATTGACTATGGCCCCCCTGTTGTTATATATATATATATATATATATATATATATATATATATATATATATATCCCCACCAACTCATTTGTTCAAGCTCCGTCACTGTCTGCATCGTCAACCATGGCGTTGGTCGTTGATGTGGAAGATATATATAT
The DNA here is from genome assembly GCF_051521515.1 of Lactuca serriola. Lineage (NCBI taxonomy): Eukaryota > Viridiplantae > Streptophyta > Magnoliopsida > Asterales > Asteraceae > Lactuca > Lactuca serriola. Next base: position 151,408,319 of record NC_136416.1, read on the forward strand.
ATATATATATATATATATATATATATATATATATATATATATATATATATATATATATATATATATATCCCCACCAACTCATTTGTTCAAGCTCCGTCACTGTCTGCATCGTCAACCATGGCGTTGGTCGTTGATGTGGAAGACACCATCGACGACTTATTGGGTTTCTATAGAGCAGTTAAATATCCTATTCTAATACCATGATGAAATCGATAAGAGATCGCAAAATATTTCTATGATTTCATTGATTCAATAAACAAAATAAAACTCAATATATACATGCCACCATAACTATAAGCTAGAAACCAGGAAGTAATAAGAAAAAGATAGAGAAATAAGAAGAAAGAGATATCAATTCCAATATATTTAACTCAAGTTGAATTATCAATAGCTCAATTAAACAATAAAAAAAATAAAAGGTACAAATTTAATAAGACATACCCATACCTTCGAATATTTATAAGAAAATTATTGTAAATATTTTATTCCAGATGTAAGACCCACATAAGTTCTTTTTAAAGAAAAATATATATATATATATATATATATATATATATATATATATAATTTTAAACATTTAAAAAGTTTGAATTTATAAGAAAAAATTAGAAAAATATTGAATTATTAAAATTAAATTGTTTGTTTTTCTTTTAAATTAAACAAATAATTTTGATAAATAAACAAAGGAAACTAATAAAACTTTGATTTAGAAAATTTGAAAGTAGAAGAAAGTCAATTAATGAAATTGATATGCAACTTATTATTATATTTATTGCAATTATTATACGTGGAAATTAATATAGATTTGGATATGACATTCAATTTTTAAAAACCTATCCACTCTTTTGTCCATAGTTTTGTATTTTTCGTAAAAGAAAAATAATAACTTACGTATTATCCTTAGAAAAAAGTTCGTTATTTAGCCTTTCATTAATAATATCATATGAAAGAGACTATTTAAAGTATGACCATAAAAATGATAACAAGGAATATAATTCATTTTGTTTTGTACAAAAAATACCAATAGACTATGATATTTATATAAAAAAAAAATGATCATTAAAGTTAGCCGCGTGTTCAAATTTCCATCACTAACCAATATGTATACTTTTTTTTATGAACGACGAGCAAAAAAAAAAGGGTCAAAATCAAATTACAAGAAAAGTTTGATATAAGAAACATACACCAAACAGCAATTGATTTTTGAAAATTTAAACCTACTCTTAATATAAAAAATGTACAAATAATATATTTTATTGGTGTTTTTCGCTACGAACGGTATATAAATACTAAAATTTATTGATATTTCCGTACAATACAAACTGAATGAATTTAAAACTTTATTTTATTTTTTCAAACTTAATTTATTAAATAGTTAAATGAATGTGTCCCTACTTACTTAATACCTTATATCATCATAAATTCCTTTTTTGTCTGCACATAGCAGCTAGGGTTTCCCAACCTCTATATATTCCTACATCAACGTTGTCTACTTCTCTTCCTAAGCAAACAAGCTTCCTACGCTAACAAAATGAAGACGATCACAGGGAGAGTGGTGTTACTCAAGAAAAATGTGTTGGATATCATCGACTTGAGTGCATCGGTTCTGGATCGACTTCATGAGCTTGTGGGGAAAAACGTCACTCTGCAACTTATCAGTTCTCATGGTTTTGATACTCAATCCCCAGGTTCGACTTCTATTATTATACTAATATTATATACTTTTTGTATGTAGAGTTAAATCTACGAGTACTTTTATTTGATTAACTTTTAGGTTTTTGAGTAAATTAATTATAACCAATTAACCATTTTAAAAAATTCTTCAAACAACAACCATTTTGTTACATATTTGTCACGTGTATTCACACTAGTAGTCGATATGTTTGGTGTTAATATTTATCAGCCACCCTCTAAAATCTCAAACTAAAACCTAGAACTAGAAGTGCCCTTTTAGAAGGGGATTGTTTTCAGCTACGATCATTTTTTTATAGTGTTGTTGAAAACTCATATAAATTTTCCTTATCTTCTTCTACCACACCCTTCTTGCATTTGAATGTATGACCAGACACACAAATCCCAAGTAGACACAATATACGAGATGTTTTTGTTAGGTTCGATGTTTGTCTTACAGATGTAGAAGATGTCAATCGTACTGATTTTGAAATTCACAGCTTTATTTAAAATTTTGGTAGAAGTCGCTTTTACGTAAGATGCCCTTACTTGTATTGGTTGAATTATTAATGATATTCATCATAAATTAATTTTACTCTCCTATTTATTTCACCACACACATAGCTTTTGCTTCAAACATAGTAAAAACATTATGGTGGGGATGATTATTGAGTATTGACAAAGAAAATCTCAATAATGTATTATTCAGTATTGAATTATAATGTTTATTATGGGTCAATATTACGATTTTGAAAAAATTATATAAAAGTTTGGCAAGAAAATATGATTAGTTTCTTAATTAAATAAATACTAGTTGTGAGACTCATGTATTATATGAGTTATTTAAAAAAAAATATGAAATTTTAACAATTTTAAAAATTTCAATTTGTAAGAAAAATAAGAAAATTTTTGAATTATTAAAATTAATGAGGCTTTAATGTATTGAATACATTATATATATACACCATTTTTAATAAATACTTTACATATATATTACCTTACGTATTAACAGTGGAATTTTAATTTAATAAAATGAAAAATACAATAACATGAAAAGTGAAAAATAAAAAATTTAAAAATTCTATAAAATACCATGTATCCAAATGAATAAAAAGAAAAACGAGTGTCAAAAAAAGCTATATTATTTATTAGAATAGATTGAATAAAGTTAGTAACCAAGTAAAATCTGTTGGTACAAAATCCAATAAATTGTCACGCAGCATTTATTGAATAAATAAGAGGTAGTTGAAGTTCCACGTTTATATTTACAAATATGTCGGTACATTAAACTTCTAATAACAGCATTTTCAAACGAATTTTGTCCATTGATCGAGAAGATCAACGAAATTAAGCGCTCCAAAAGCAATGTTTGTTTGTTATGTTTTTTTTTTTTTTATTATTTATTTATAAAAGTAGCGAACACATTTAAAGTGAGATTGGTGGTGTAACTTTGGAAGTAAACATTCAACAAAGAATCACCTAATTTTAGAATATCATAAGGTTCAAAATTAGGTACGTATGGTCATGGAATTTTAAAATTTTTAGAGGAATTAGAATATAAATTAAAGAAAAAATTGTGTTTTGGATGAGAAAACAAAAGGAAATGAAATCAGGCTAAATAAACATCCAATTTTACTAAAAGAAACCGTGTAATCAAAATATTGAAACTAGTTGTATGTTTAAGTCCCATTACAGACAAAAAAAAATTGTAGTTTTAAGAGTAGAATTTAGAGTGTGTTAGTGGTTTTTGTTAAAAAAAAATAAAATAATCAAGTATTGTTTTACTTTTTAATTTTTAATTAATAATTACATATTTTATATTATTTAATTGACAAATATAAATCAATATATAAACACAAATTAGTTGTTTATAAAATTTTATACTTGATCTATACATAATACATATGTTTTTATTATTTGGTTAGGTGTGAGAACAGTTTAATATAGAAATTAATACAAAAAAATTATCAACAAGTAAAGATTAAGCATTCTGAAAGTAAACTTTGAAATAAATACAAACAAAAACAAAATGATAAATAAATAAGTAACTTAGTTTATTATGTTTTTCCTGTTTGTCGTGTTATATTTAATAAAATATTCATTAAATAAACTAGTTTTTAGTATATGTTATCTTTGTCGTGTCGTGTCGTGTTTGTCGTTTTTTTTCGTTTTTGTGTTAGTTACAAAAACACGATATTGTGTCGTGTCGTGTTCGTGTTCCATAAAACATTATCGTGCTGTGTCGTGTCAGATAGAAACACGAAACGACAGCATGATTTGTCACCCCTAGATTTCAACAAATTAAATAAGTTAAGAGTGTTTTAAAATTAATTTTATTTAATTATAAAGGAATAATTAATGTTTACTTTGGATTAATAAAATAGATCGTCCTAATAAGTGTTTGATAATAATTCTTAATAAATAATTAGGTGTTTCATTTGTAATAATATTTTTTTATAAACACGTTACATTTGTTAAAGAAGTAAAAATAAAAGTAGCTAAATTAAAAAATATGCATAACATCTAAAATAAATAATTGACATGTCTTATAAGAGTCGGGAATAAAAAATATTAATAAATTTATAGGATCGAACATGTTAAATAATAATGAGAACTTGGTCACTTGCTTAGTTGATTATGTAAACATTTATTCGTGAAATGAGCACTCTTCGAAGTTATTTACACATACTTAATGGTTTTCTTTATTTTGTTTATGCTATTCATATAAATGATATAATATCAGCAAATTCTTTAATTCATAGTATTCTAAATTAAAATCAAAGTTATTTCCATACAGAATAAAATACACTGGACAAAATGATTTCCTTGATTAAGTGATAGAGATATAAATTGAAAAGTCATTGATGAATGTACACGGTAAATATAGGAATTCATAAATAGATTGTTACCGTTTATATTTTAATTTATATTTATTAATATACTAAGTGTGTGACCCGTGTATTACACAGATTTATAAAAAAAAGTTTACTATAAAATAAGCATCACGTATTTTTAAAGTAATAATTTTATATAAATAAAAAGAATATAATAACTAAAGTAACTAATTGAATAATAATATAAGATATTTGAAAGGTTGTAGAGTATTTATTATGAAATTTAATAAAATAATCTACTTTACATATATAAAATCTCAGTAAAATAAATTTAGAAAAATAAAAAATACAAGAAAATAACAAGTGGAAAAAAAAATAATTCAAAACTCTTAGAAAATGACATGTGTCAAATTCAATGAAAACATGACATTTGGCAAAATTAATTTTTATTTATTAGGTTAGAGTATTAAAATTAATCCGGGGCGAAGCCAAAAAAATTATTTTAGGATCTTCCTTGTAATTTAGTTAGAAATCACACACACAAAGACACGCGGCGCGCACGTGCGCGCGCGCACACACACACACACACACACACACACACACACACATATATATATATATATATATATATATATATATATATATAGAGAGAGAGAGAGAGAGAGAGAGAGAGAGAGAGAGAAAGAGAGAGAGAGAGAAGGAGAGAGAGAGAGAGAGAGACCGCTGATTTTGAAGGTTATGTATAAAAAGTAAAACTGGACCCCTCTAAATACATCTTTTTTTATATAATCAAGATAATTTAAGTGAGTTGATTGTAACATGAGAAAACTTAAATAGTAACTAAATTATTTAAAATAAAAAAATAAAATTTTATAAAAATTGAGGGGCATAATATATAAATTTCTAAAAATGGGATTCGTTAAAGAATTAGAAGACGGGTTAACTTGTTAAAATGAGAGTATAAATAAGTCCTTAAATTGTAAAAAATTTGCTGACAAATGGGGATCGAACCTAAATATCTTAAAGGTGCACGAACATGTGACTCCGCCCATGACATTAATTATAACGAGATGACATTTCGATTAAAAGAGAAAACAAAATAAAAAAAATGACAAGTGGATATATAATTTAAAAAATCCCAAAAATGATATATATCAAATTCAATGAGAACATAACAACTGACAAAATTGATTTTAATTTATTAAGTTAGATTAGTTGTGACACCCATGTATTATATGAATTAATTCAAAAAATAAAATATTTAATTATTAAAATTGAAGTGTTTATATATCTTTTAAATTTAAACTAATAATTTAAATAAATAAACAACTAAAATAATTGAATTTAATTTAAAATTTTAGAGATTATAAGGAAAGTTATATTAATAATTACATATACATTTATTACATTTAAATATTATATGAAATTTAATAAAATAAAAAAAATCACAAAATAACAACCATATAATTTAATAAAAATTTACCACAAAATGACTTGTAACATAATAAATAAAAGGATAACAAATGACAAAATTATTTTCAATTATTATAGAGTATTATATGAAACTTGTGATTGGGTCTTAATTTCGTTATGAAAAGTAACATTTCTCTTTTTATTTTTGGTATCTTAACATATTTTCGAAATAATTGTTCAATGATTCAATAAAAATATTCATTTTGTTCTTATTTAACACATTTTAAAATAAGATACACATTTTTTTTTAAAATAAGATACATGCAATACATATTTTAAGACTCGTGGGACCACATGATTTGTATTGATTTCTATTTGCTTTCCACGCTATGTTAAAAAACAATATAATTTCAAACATATATTTTTTTGGTATATAAGAATAATAACAAGAAATATATTAATGTACTAATTTTATTAGTTTAGTGGTTTTACAAGTATTTGTCTTAAAGCTACCGTAATATATTTTAATTTGAAAGTACTTAGATTAGTGGAACAAAATACATTATTATTATTATTATTATTATTATTATTATTATTATTATTATTATTATTATTATTGAAAGAGAAATACAGTATCATGTTTGTTTGGTGTAAAATAAAAGACCTCTAAATAATAAAAATATGGATAAATGATTTTATAGCCTATTGAACTTTCGTATTTTGGTTTAAATTGTTCTTCTTTTTTTTTTTTTTTAACGACGGCAAAATGTGAGTTTTGTCCGGTTCAAGTGGACATTTTAGACAAATAAAAGTGGTAAACCGGTTATGACTATCCACATGAGATGAACACCTTTACTTTCTTCGATTATATCTAAACCCAATCTCACCATCGTTGTCAATCTCCAAAACCTTGTGAGCAACGAAATCACACGTGTATCTGTAGCCAAATTCATGTATCAAATAAACCAACACGCAAACAGTAACATTTAAATTGTAACCCGATTCAGACCACAAACCTCCTAGTTCCTAGCCCAATAAACTGTGGTAATTAATAGTATGAATCTCATAGCATCGGTCTTCAATAACCATTGGTACAGACAAATGATTTTTTGTCACATCTGTTTCTAGCCTTCCACCATCATTGTCTTCACCACTCATCGTTTGAATAATCGTCATCTTGTTTCTAGGGCTTGTAAGTGAGAATAGGGTTGAGGTTTCCATGTTCATAATTCCTTTTTCTGACTAAAAAATCTACATTCTCTTATCATGTCCTAGGATTGTGTTGATTTTTTGTTTTGAACGTCGATTTCCAAGTTTGTTTGATGGTGAATTTGAAATTGTGGTTGTTTATGATTGTAGTTGATGATTGGGAGATAGATGGTGATGATGGATGATAATAGTAGTTGATGGTGGTTTAAGGTGACACTGATAAAAGGTGGATGTTGGTGGTGTTGAATGATGGTCATGCATGGCTATTTTATATAATAACATGACCATCTTGTTGGTTAACTAGTGTTAATTAGAGATTACTTCAGGTTACATGTATCAAATAAGCATGTTGTAACCTATCTTATGACCCTTATAAAGTTAGATAAATAGTTTAGGGACTATTTAAATCAAAAATAGAAAGCTTGATGAGCTACATTGTCATTTTCCCTTAAAAAAATAATAAACACATCAATAAATAAATAAAACATTAAAGAATATATATTTGTACAAAACATTACAAAATTAAAATGTTTCTAAATAATAAGAATAATATATAAATGAAAACAATAATCAATAAAAACATGGTTTTAAAAATTTAGATAATTGATTAAAGAAAACTAAATATTAGCTAATCAATATTAAACCTATTAAAACAATTAAATAAAAGAAGAAGCTAATTATTAAAAAGTTGATGCAAATGAAATGATAGGTGCGTGTTTCAAGGTAAATAATTTGAATTTTAGCTAAAGGTGTTTATGAGGGGTGTTTTTAGATATCTATATAGGAACATTCAATGGAATTCTATAAATTCCATTAAATTATGTGATAAAAGAAATTGATCATTCTTTTGTTAAAGGCAAATGTTTCAGATTTTTTTTTCCTTATGTTCAATAAAAAAAGAAAAATGATATCCCAACTATTTATTTACTAAGTCTCGCTTGAGACATAGGTGGTGATAGTTGAGAGCAGATCAGTTTGTCTTTAGCCATAGATATATCAAATGAAAATATATTATCATCTCTCCCACACTTCATCCACCTACCTATCCCATCATACATGTAGCCCATACACCATCCACATATATACCCTACTTCTCTACCCATCCATGCCCCTTACATATGCACTGGCATGCATATGTCCACCCCACCAACATAACACACCTATATACCTACCCACCCGCCTATCTTCACCCCATTCACCAACCCACCCTCCTAAACCTATACTCACACCAACCTTAACCCCAGTTAAACTGATACACCTATGCCGATGCCTACGCATTCACACCTATACACATACATATGCATACTTGTGTGCATAAATACATACATATGTTCATTTTCTTTCTTTAACTCTTCAAATATGCATCCACATTTTTATTTAATGGCCCCAAAGCAATGTATCTATTAATTGGTTTATCAATTTCAATTATATATATATATATATATATATATATATATATATATATATATATATATATATAATGTGCAAGTTGAATTGAAAATATAGGTTTAAGCATGTAAGTGTATAGTAAATGAAAATTTTATCATCTTTATTGAAAACAATAAGTTAAAAAATATATTTAATTTTATCGTATTACATAATTCAATTCTTGTAACCAATCCACACACTAAACAAAAAATATATTCCATTATATGATAACCAAATGCATTGTAGATTTCAATTCAATTAGATTTCAGTTCCTTCTAATTCTAATTCATGTGACATATTTAATTCTTTCTTAAAACATTCTTCAAACTAATACCTTTTAAGATTATGTATGGAACTCTCTAATCGATACGATGTGATCGAGCCGTGCACCTCCTTTAATATAATAAAAACCTGAAAATATTTAAACCACAAACCGTAACCATAAATCTTAATGATTTTCCCAGAATACCACATACAACATAAATAAATAACAACACATAGTTGTATCGGGTCCGTAATGACCCCAAGTCTATAATGACTCCAAGCCAGATCGGCTCCATCGAGTGAGTATGAACCCCGAGTCCATAATGACTCTGAGCCTATATTGGCTCAATGAGTCTATATCAACCCCGAGTCCATAATGACTTCGAGCCTAGATCGGATCCATGCATATAAAACACAATTATACCAACAATAGTCAAATAGACACATGCATCCTATATACACAATTCAGTGGGTCGACATTGGTGTCTACGACCCATGAGTATAGTGATAAGACTCACCAGAACTCCTCAATAGAAGCTCAGCTGCCTCAATAATAGAACAACCAACCCAAGCTTCCTAAATCCAAACTTAAACCAACCCTTACTCAAATACTTAAGTCTACCCAAGTTTGACAAAAAGTGAAATAGGTCAAAAAGTCAATGGTCAAGTCAACTCAGATGACCTCTATGTCGTGGCAATTCCTTTGCCACATCGTAGTAACGTCCAAACAAATCAGGCTACTCTATCATGCAATTCTTGAAGGTATCCTTAGGCTTATTCTAGCATGCAAACATTCCATACCATATAACATATCAACATGTATGGGTATTTTGGGAAAACTAACTTGATCTCAGCTGATTACATGCATCACACTCTTTCCTTGCAAAATATTTTTAGAAAAGTTTATTTTATTTCAAAAAGATTACCAGTTCCTCAGTTTGAGTCCAGACACACCCAAGAGTGTGTCAGAATCCCTCAAATCAAGGCTCTGATATCAACTTGTAACGTCTAAAATTTCAAACCAAAATTTTCATTTAAAAATAAAATTATTTACTCAAATTACAACTTCAAAAATATAGATAAAATCATTGGATTCAAAAACATTTATTAGAGTATTGACAAAAGTTATTATGTTCAGAACTCTCGAATGGATGCAATGCAATCAAGCAATGCTCATCCTTTATTAGAAGAAAAACCTAAAAATATTCAAACAACAAACCGTAAGCACAAAGTTTAGTGATTTCCCCAAAATACCATATAAAACACAAATAAATACCAACACATAGCTGTATCGGTTCCGTTACAAACCCGGGACCGTAACGACCCCGCATCCATAATGACTCCGAGCCCAGATCAGCTCCATTTGGTTTGTATCATCCTTGAATCCATAATAACTTCGAGCCCAGATCGGCTCCATTGAGTCCATATCAACTTCGAGTACATTATGACTCCGAGCCCAGATTAGCTCCATCCATATAATATACAATTATACCAGCAATAGTCACATAGAAACATGCATCCTACATACGCAATTCAGTAGGCCGATATTGGTGCCTTCGACCTATTAGTATAGTGAAAAGACTCACCTGAACTACTCAACAGAAGACTAACAGCTACCTCATAAACACTGCCAACCTAAACTTCCTAGAGCCAAACTGAAACTAACCCTTAGTCAAATACTCAATTCTACCCAAGTTTAACCAAAAGTCAAATTGGTCAAAAAGTCAACAATCAAGTCAACTTAGATGACCTCTACATCGTGGCATTTCCTTTGCCATGTCGTGGACACGTCCAAACAAAATAGACACGATAAGTCTCGCAATCACGTCATAGCCTTCCTTCGCCACACTATGGTCTTCAGTTTGAAAGACTTTTCTTCAATAAGAGCTTAATCCATAAGGACCAAAGCTAAAATCATCAGTTCTGATTCCTAATAGCTTCATAATGGATAAAGTTTCTAACTTTATTTATTAGGAAGGTCCAAAGCACCAAGATCTAGACTTTAACTCTCAAGAGCACCCAAAAATGCATCTTTCTCTACTTAATCCATTAAGTCTAAGTCTCCAACCTTAAGATCTGAATCAACATGATGCTTATATAAATACATTTCCAGCTTTATGTGTAAAAAATAACAAGCTTTCAAGATCAAAACTTTAATACACCAAAATAACCTAAAGGACCAAGATAACTTGCATGGCTAAAAGGGAAGAAAAAATATCACAAATTTCCTAGTCCATGAGGTCCAAGAAGCATTCTAAACTGATCAAAAGATGTTAGAGTCCATTCAACTTAAAGATCACCCATTAAGTGGACCGAATGTAACAAAAACCACAAATGACAAGATCTAAAGAATTAGATAGCAAGATTAGAAATTTATACTCACAATAGTCTAGAAATGTAGTTTCTTTGATGTATCCAAACTTAAGGCATCATTCCATGCAACCAAGAGAACCTTCTTGATCATTAAACTTCATGAAAATATCATAAAATGCAACCAAAAGAGGAGATAGAAGAAAAGAGAAGCTCAAATATTGAAGGTGGAGGGTAGGGCTTCTCCCTAGGGGTTCAGAGGTGATGGAGGCTGATAAAACGTGTGAAAAGTTGGAACGTGATGCTTAAATACGTTGAAAACCGTAAAAACTAGGGGCTTTGGCTTGACTGATCGCTATGTCGTGGCAATGCTCGCCATTCCATGGTGACAATTTTCACCTAAATCCACAACTTCAAAACACCATAACTTCTTCGTTTCAACTCCATTTTCGCCGATCTTTATATCCACAGAAAGGTACTAACGATCCCCACACTTCAATCTAGTTAGTTTTAGCTTAACACATATCAAACAAAAATCATAATCCATGCAAGAAGCCTAACATATAAAATTTTCCATTTTACCTTTTGGCTCCAAAACTCAAACTAAGGGCTTAGATTACATAAATCGTATTATCAATGTCCAATAAGGTCTAAACCATATTCCCTTGAAACCCAAGGCCTTTACTCGATCCATTTATTTTCCACAAACTTGAAATAAGAAATTTCTCGAAACAAGATGTTACAACTCTCCCCCACTTAAACTGAATTTCGTCCACGAAATCCGTCTTGGTTATATTAATCTCTGAAAACAACGCCAAAAAATTCCACTAGATCCCTCCAACCACTTCGAAATCAAGACATATATACAGAGAAGTCAAGAGATCACTCAAAAACCCACAGCTGCCAACAAACATCCCAAAAACATGAAAATACTCAACTACAAACATTATCTTTCTCTACCTAACGTAAGACCCAAATCACAGCGATAACCACTCATAGCGGAAAACTTCTCAAAAACTTGAATTACAAACTAGTTCCTTCAATAAACTCCCCAAAACCAAAAACCCATTAGTTTAAACCAGGGACAACACCAACCATTCAAAAAGAAAACTCAAAACACATTGATCATGAATTTCAACCACTCCCACATCCAGAAATTGTGCCCAAAAACCTTAAATACTCATTTGACTTCCTAACAAGTCATCACCAACCTATTGCCCCCATTAACAAAATGGTGGCCAATCAAATAATCTCTTGTTGCATCCAAATCCCCCATTAGCTCAGGTGTACAACCACGTGAAAAATCGTTCGAGACATTAACAATGAACTTCATGACCCAAAGTTTCAAATCCAATACCTATCTCTGGCAATCAACACTTAATAAAAGTCCATAAGCAAGTAGATACACACAAATGCAAACATTCAACAAGAGAATTATGATGCTCAACCAATACATCAAACAAAACAAACTTTTACTATCCATATGCTCGAAACTCGCTGGTCACAGAGTCTCCTAACACCCTGAAATGCCCCTACACCCAATCATGCCAATAATACTAACAATCCGAGACATAAGAGTCTCAATCAAATGACTACCAAATTCCACCCATATGATTTATACAACCACTGGTTCACGATACATTGTGACACCATCTAACAAGTAGGACGATAAGCTCATGGTTTCACGTTGATCTTGCCATTATTCCATAATTGTCCTGAAGACTCACGACTAGCACCTTATGGGTCTAAAGGTACTCAATCATCAACACACCGATTTGCAGGAACCCAATCGACATTCCTATCAACACAACAAGAGCCATCCCTTTCTATGACATACAATTCCTTTCACAGAAAAGGTTGCTACTAATGCAAAATCAGAAGAGAACATGGCCACACACAACCAAAGAATGAGATAGGCGGCTGTACTCTTCTTCCAATGAGTACAAACTAAATAAGAATCATACCAATAAATTCGGCCCAAGTGTTCTTAAGCTATCTTACTCGGTCTACATATACCTCCCCCTCATGACCTATTTGATGAACTACCACAATATACATCCCAAGGGAAAGAAATAACCATCCCTAGATCTACGAACTACATTGATCCTTCCTCCTAACCTTACCCAAATAGTGAAGTAATAGCAGATCCAACGAGATGTCGAACCTCAACTGTTAGCAAAAGCATCCTAATTAATATCTGAATCAAGATCCCACACCTTGTTTGAACAAATCCCAACAATACGCTAGTAGCTCAATAAAACTTCCAAAGTTATCCAGAAGTGTTGATACAACCCTGGTCAGATCAATCCAAATACAACCCTGCAGACACGACATGCAAAAATTGTTTCTAAATAGATCTAAAGTCATACTTGAAAAACTGAACAACGCTGTCTCAACATCCGAACTTCCATTAACCAAGGACATGTGCCAAACTCGAGCCTGCTACAAACAATAATTCCACAACCAAAAATGAACGAAATGACCAATGATCGAGAATGCATTGACAACTAATTCAATGATCCGATACACTACTAAACATAGCCCATGTGGAACTAAACAGACGAACTTTGAAGCAGATTGACCGATCAACAACTGCCCATCCTAGACTATAGATAACAATCTATAAAACAAGCTGACAAATCCCTCAACAACCGATACTCAACCTGCGCGACCCAAATGCATCTTGACGTATTCCTCGACGTTACCGAAAGGAACCGCTTGCTACAACGAGCTCCTTATGTAATAAGTTCGTGTCGCGAAGACATCTCTTGTATTCCTAAACACATACATCTGATGGCAACTTGCTCTATACCCCCGTCTTGATCATATCCTAAACCAAAGTCTCACATACTCGGACTGCAGATTCGTGTGACCCATTATTCTGAAACCATAAAGTCGAACAACTCGATGATCTTCCAAGTAGAGTACCTATTTTCTCACCTACTTAGTGTTCGAACTACCACCAACTGGCATTGCAAAAAGACTAAATCTCAAACAGCTCAACCAGATACATACCATCCCCGACTCTTGGAATGTATAAGACAGTGCAAGATGATCTTTCAGATAGAGAACAACCAAAATCAAAGAGATTCTGAATCTCAGACGGAGCCCCCCCCCCCCACACACACACACACCTCAAAAAAAACCTTCCCAAGCATAACCACTCCTATCATCATGAATCCCATGCAGATGCACAAGCAATAATTATGACAATCCATTCATAGCACCGATTCTCTACCTAGGAACAAGTGGACTACCACATACTTCACCTTTAAATCCCCAACTATCACTTCATCATGAGAATCATTAATAAATACAAGAGGCACCATTCTCAAGGTCTGGATAAACTAGAGACATCAAAGTTGTCATTCCCGATTCACATCCTCTGATCGCCTGAAAGAATTAATTCGAAACTAATCTAACTAAATTCAAAGAAACAAAACCCATAATCTCATTTTAAGGCCACCACACCACAAGAATCCTCTTGTGAATCCCCATGTTGCCATACTTGCCGTCAAAACTGCAACTCTCTAGCCCCATGCTAGGTCTACATCCCAACTTTGAAAATCACAAGTCTGGCCTCTCTTTCCTCTGAACACGAAAATCTGGAAAAACATAACACTCGTCAAATATAGTGACATACCACCCCGTCTGCCAATCACTCGGCATCTGACTGCAATCCACAAGCCGATCATCATAATCATTTCCTTCTTGAGTCCCGCAACTCATCTGGAACTACCTCGTAGAAGGCCCCCCCATAAGACCTCAAAATAAACTAACTTACCTAGGTCTACACCAATCAGGCCGAACTGACATGGCCACTAAGGCCCAACCAATCACCAGACCCATCCTTAGTTTGAACATCTACAATCGAGAAACCGATAAGCGTGGAAATACACTGCAATGAATCATGGTGCCAAACCATACCATCTACCCTCAATCAGCTCTTTAGAATCCCTAAAATTTTCCTCGATTCAAGTATTGATCCTGTGATTTCAATAGTACGAGCCCAATACTACCTTTCACACCTATCTGTAATTTCCTCAAGAATCGTTTTGGATCCTTTAAGTAACTACTCATGTTAACTATTGTCCGATCCAACCACATATACGTGCTCTTAAATAAATACACATCGCTAAACTACGCACCAATCCATCTAAGGTACTTCCTAGGCTCTCTTAGGATTCCCACCTCACCCTGTCATTAGCTGCCAAAGAACCTCTACTAATATCAGCTATATACTCCATGAATACAATTATATGCAGCCAAACTTAAATAATATTTCGAATAAAAGACCCTACCCTACAATGGTTAAACTCAAATGAGAGTAGCACAATAGGTCTAAATCAATTATTCTAGAATTATTTAACATATATAGTATGTAACTTAACATATTCATTTAATAGTCAGCTCTCATTAATAGGGGTCCCACAAAGCACAAATACAGCATCATTCAAGCACTAATTCTTTATAGGCTACAAAACATAAAAAGGCATCCTCCAACTAACATGCTTCTGCAATGCTAAGAACTACTGTTAAAACTGTCGGTTGGCTTATGGATGCAAATTGTACACAATACATGATCAAATAGACTATTGAATAAATGATTCCACTTTAGGACCATAACCAGACGAGGAACAGGAAACAAGGCTAAATCAGTCATTCTAGGACTATATGATCCTAACAGTAAACAAATTTTCAAACATACACTTAGCACTCAATTCCACGAACATAGATTCCAAACAGGGTGTTACAACTCTCCCATACTTATATCAGATTTCATCCTTGAAACCCGTCTTGATTAGAATCTCTGAAAACAACGCTAACATAATGCACGAGCTCCCTTTAACCACTTTAAAATCAAGGCATCTATACAGAGAAGTCAAGAGATCACTCAAAAACCCACAACTTACAACAAGCATCCCAATAACTTGAAAATACTCAACCACAACCATTATCTTTCTCTGCCTAATGTAAGACCCAAATTATAGCAAAAACCATTTCATGCAGAAAACTTCTCAAAAACTGGAATTACAAAAAAAATTCCATTAATAGCTCCCCAAAACCGGGAACCCGTCATTTTAACTCCAAAAACCATGACCTAATACTGATCGTCGTCCATTTGCCGTACCTACCCTTAGTCCCTGACTAGGAACACCACCAACCAAGGTTGTAGAACTCGTTACTCGGTACATGTTCGGTCGACTACCAAGTAGCGAGTACTCGGGAGTACTCGGGTAGTACTCGGATTTGGAAATTTATGTAGAAATATTTTTAGGGAAATTATATATGTCAAAATCATAAGATAAAATCATAAGTTGATTGAAATATATAACAAAATTGGATACATGTGAATACACAAAAAATAAAAAACACATAATGGTCTCACTTCGTGAATAATTACTGAAAATTTAAGACATATATGTAGTAATAATCACATGTGTGTGTGTGTGTTAAATAATAAATCATTAAGTACATTATACATATTAATCACCAAGTTGACCGAATTTCACAACACTACTCAGTTCGTAAGGGGCCGATCGGGGAGTACTCGGGATTATGTAACTCGCCTCGGCAATGGGGGGAGTAGCGAGTACTCGGAGGAGTAATCGACCAACTCGGCGAGTTTTACAACACTGCCACCAATCATGCAAAAAGAATACTCAAAACACACCAATCGTGAATTTCTAAGCATGATGTTACAACTCTCCCCCACTTAAAGTGAATTTCGTCCTTGTAATTCGTCTTGGTTAGAATCTATGAAAACAACGCCAACATATTCCACAAACTCCACTTATTGTCTAGTTTAAGTGGGGGAGAGTTGTAACATACTGATGATCAAGTAATCCATGAAAGAAGCCTAACATATATTTTTCCCATTTTACTCTTTGGCCCCAACATACAAACCAAGGGCTTAGATTACATAACCAATATTATCAACGTCCAATAAGGTCTAAACTTTGTTCCCATTAAAACCCAAAGCCTTTACTCGATGCATTTATTATCTACAATCCCGAAATAAGAAACTTCTTGGAACCCGATGTTACAATTAAAATAAAAGATTACGGCCTATTATGGAACTCAACCAAAATTTTATGCCTACACACGAGCATCGTCAACATTTAACTAAAAAACAATAAGTATAAAATCTAATCACGAAACCAAAATCCAATCTCAAAAACAATTTCAGAAAATTAGAAATAGAAACTTACTGAAGGAGGGCGGGCCGGGGGGGAAGGGTGCGGGGCTAATAGATGGCAGTGCTAGAGGTGGAAAAGGGCGGCGCTGAAGCTGAAACATGGAGGAGAATGGTCGATAGCTAAGAAAATCCTTGAAAGGGAGAGCTTTTGTCGATGTGATTTCGTGTGAGGGGAAGCATAACCGATTATCTGTCGAAAAGATGACGGTCGGAGATGATCTTGAGGCTTCCGCTTAGGAGTTGGGTAAAGGAAACCCTAGAAGGTGGCCGGTGGTATCGATGGAAAATTTACGACGCTGCAGACGTATGAATAGAAGGGAAAGAGAGAGAAACCAAGATACCATAATTATAGGTCGTAGTTAAGATTAATTAATTAATTTATATATTAATTATAAGATATATCTTTATTCAAGTATTTTAAAATGATTGGCCTAAAATGAGTTACACATTCACACAATATATTTTTGCTTGATCTCATCTCAAGAAAGGAGAACACAATATATGTTTGTTTACATATGATCCCGTCTCAAGAAAGGAGAAGCTATTACAAATCACACACCACAAACAGAATCACAAAACATATGCAAAAGAAAACAGAAGCACCAAGAGACCAAAATGAAAACCGCCACGACTTACAGAGACCTCAAAGGGAAACCAAGATGAAAATATAACCAAATGAAGCATCCCTACGATCATCACTTCCACTATCTTGAGCTGTAATTTTCTATGTAGCCCACACCATAAGCGATAGGCCAGCATCAGAAAAATGGCACCCCCTCATCAGGGGCAAAACAGTCCAAAATGATCAACTGAAGGAGATATATTCCAACCAGCCATAAGATCATTACTACAGCCTTTTAGCATCTTTCTCCTTATAAAGCAACATCAAACCCACCAGCGACAGGGGCAATTTAGACAAAATCAGTCATTCAGTTGTATGAATACGCCATTCGGTCCAATTGCTTACACCTCGAAATTTATAGCTACCAACAAACCACTTACACATATCAAATAGTCTTTTTCAAACAAACCCTAAGCATGTGTTATAATTTTATGTTGGTCCAATTGCTTTTGCTTTTTTCCTTAAAGATAATGCATTGAATAAAAAAATTATATATATATGCATTATTTTTACAGAAAGGAACTTGAAAGGGAAGGTAGGGAAGCCAGCTAGGTTGGAAGATTGGATTACCACTATTACCCCTCTGACAGATGGAGAATCCACGTATAAAGTAACATTTGAATGGGATGAAGATACAGAAGTGCCAGGGGCATTTCTTGTCCAGAATCATCACCACAGTGAATTTTACCTCAAAACACTCACACTTGAAGATGTTCCAGGACATGGACATGTACATTTTGTCTGTAACTCGTGGGTTTACCCTACAAAACGCTACAAAAAGGATCGTATTTTCTTCACCAATAAGGTATAACCTGAAACACGTCTTTATTTTCAAATTTATGTGTCTATAAGATGATTTGACTAGTTGAACGTATTGATCTTTCTATTTGTAAATAACTTGTATTGGTAATGGTGATCATTAACAAAAGTGCAATCAATTGTTTTAGAATCAGTGTGTTGTTTAACTATTATAATAGAAAATTTATGTCTTTATTTACGTATGATAACTTTTCTACATAAATCAAATTATACAGGCATATCTTCCTTTCGAGACACCTGAATTTCTACGTTCATATAGAGATGAAGAGTTGGAAATCTTGCGAGGGGATGGAACTGGGATGCTTGAAGAATGGGATAGGGTTTACGACTATGCTTTCTATAACGACTTGGGAAATCCCGATAAAGACCCTGATGATGCACGCCCAGTTCTCGGAGGATCTTCAGAGTACCCATATCCTCGTAGGGGTAGAACAGGAAGACCACCCACCAAATCAGGTCCTTATAACATGAACCTATTAAAAAAGATTCAATTCCATGTCTTAAACACATGTTTTGTAAACTAATATCTTGTTTTTATCTAATGCAATAGATCCTAATACTGAGAGTAGGCTTCCACTTCTTATGAGCTTAAACATATATGTGCCAAGAGATGAAAGATTTGGACACTTGAAGTTGTCTGATTTTCTTGCTTATGGTCTAAAATCCATCGTTCAGTTCCTCCTCCCCGAGTTTCAAGCTCTATGTGATACCACCCGTGATGAATTTGACTCGTTTGAAGATATCTACAAGCTTTATGAAGGAGGATTCAAGCTTCCTGGAGGTCCTTTACTTGATCGTATTCGAGAAAACATCCCCTTAGAATTGCTGAAAATAGTTCTTGAAACAGATAGTGATGGAATTGCAAAATTTCCGAAACCACAAGTCATTAAAGGTATACATGTCCTAAATCAGCTAAACCTTAAAACATCTTCTGTTACCAGACATAATATAAGAAAGTAATACCTAAGTATCTTTAATAAGATATAAACTATAAACAACTTTGTAAAAACAAGATTATTCTTTTCAATATATTGTAATGATTGTTACTAAGCACATAAGTAAATTTGGATGATTTGTTTCCAGAGGACAAGTCAGCTTGGAGGACAGATGAAGAATTTGCAAGAGAAATGCTGGCTGGAGTCAATCCTGTTAAAATCTGCCTTTTAAAAGTAAACACTAGCTTAATTACGTGAATATATATATATATATATATATATATATATATATATATATATATATATATATATATGGGAAAAGGGAATATACATTACAGCCCTACCTAAGCTTAGGTACTAAACCTCTTGAAAATACATTGTTCTACTATATAAAGATTACGGTTAATGAATTCACGATTAATACTTCAAGATGTAAATTCAAGATCGACACAATAGGGTTTAGGGTTTAGAGTTTAGGATTTAGGGTTTAGGGTTTAGGTTTATGTTTAGGGTTTAGTGTTAAGGTTTAGGATTTAGGGTTTAGGGTTAGGGTTTAGGGTTTAGGGTTTAGTGTTTAGATTTAGGGTTTAGGGTTTAAATTTAGGGTTTAGGCTTAGGTTTAGGGTTTACTAATGTTCACTTGGATGAAGTAAGACGATATTTGAGGAAAGAAAACGAAGATGATAAAGCAATAATGAAAGAAAGAAATGTTACGGAGAATGATATATTTAACAAGTGAATAATTATTTACTTTTTTAAATTAGTTTTATTTATGATATATCTAATAATTATGCCGTTTCCAAAAATATCTAATAATTATGACATCATATAAACACTTATATATATATATATATATATATATATATGTGTGTGTGTATATATATGTATATATATATATATATATATATATATATATATATATATATATAATTGAGGAAAGAAAACGGAGATGATAAAGCGATAATGAAAGAAAGAAATGTTATAGAAATAATATATTTACCAAGTGAAACAAACCGGGTATATTTAGAATGTTAAAACGACATATTTTAGAAGTTTAGTACCTAAGCTTAGGTGGGGCTGTAATGTATATTCCCTATCCCCTATATATATATATATATATATATATATATATATATATATATATATATATATCCTCCACACCACAGTAGAAATGTTGTTGATGTTCAACCATGATTGAGAATTCTTTTCGACTTTGCAGGAGTTCCCTCCAACAAGCAAGCTGGACGTCCATGTTTATGGAAATCAAAATAGTTCGATAAAACCACACCACATTGAGAAAAACTTAAATGGGTTAAAAGTAGATGAGGTAAGATCGATCATTCCAAAATCGAATCCAATCAAGATGGCGTTGTTTGTTACTAAAGAATAAAAGATAACATGAATATGTTTTTTCACTTAGGTTTTGAAAGCAAATAGGTTATTCATACTGGATCATCATGACTCATTGATGCCATACTTGAGGCGAATAAACGCAACCAAGAACAAGATATATGCATCAAGAACTTTGCTCCTGCTACAAAACGATGGAACTTTAAAACCATTAGTAATCGAGTTAAGCTTACCCCATCTTGATGGAGATAATCTTGGTGCCATTAGCAATGTTTACACCCCTGCTGAAAATGGAGTGGAAGGCTCCATCTGGCAGTTGGCGAAAGCATATGTAGCAGTTAACGATTCTGGAATTCATCAACTCATCAGCCACTGGTATACTAACAGAAATTCATAAGGAACACTTTATAGACTAGTGCATATATATATTTTAACCATATCCTTTATATTTCACAGGTTGCATACCCATGCAGTTGTTGAGCCATTTGTGATTGCTGCAAATAGGCAACTTAGCATACTCCACCCTATTTATAAGCTTCTATACCCTCATTTTCGTGATACCATGAATATCAATGCATTCGCTAGGCAGATATTGATCAACGGTGGAGGCATCCTTGAATTAACTGTATTTCCTGGAAAATATTCCATGGAATTGTCTTCGGTGTTGTATAAGGATTGGGTTTTTCCTGAACAAGCACTTCCAGTGGATCTTGTCAAGAGGTACGTATTTAAGAGGAAATCATGCTAGATATAATACTTTTGTAAGTTGTTATTAGTAGTGTAAACTTGATTAAATTTTGATTAATGTAACTTAGGGGAATGGCGATTGAGGACTCAGATTCTCATCATGGACTTCGCCTACTAATCGATGATTATCCATATGCGGTTGATGGACTTGAGATTTGGTCAGGTATCAAATCTTGGGTTGAGGATTACTGTAAATTCTACTACAAGAACGATGATATGATTCAAAATGACACAGAGCTTCAATCATGGTGGAAGGAACTGCGAGAAGAGGGACATGGTGACAAGAAACACGAGCCATGGTGGCCTAAAATGGATTCTTGTCAAGAACTGATAAACATCTGCACTACATTCATATGGGTGGCTTCAGCTCTTCATGCCTCTGTAAACTATGGGCAATACCCTTATGCTGGTTTTCTGCCTAATCGTCCAACTCTAAGCCGTAGGTTTATGCCAGAACCAAATACTCCTGAGTACGATGAACTTAAAGAGAATCCTGATGATGTTTTCTTGAAAACCATTACTCCACAACTACAAACGCTTCTTGGGATAGCGCTAATAGAGTTATTGTCAAGGCATTCATCGGATGAGGTTTACCTTGGACAAAGAGATTGTCCTGAGTGGACAATGGATGCAGAACCTTTGAAGGCATTTGAGAAATTTGGGAAGAAGCTGAAAGATATCGAGGAAAAGATTGTAAAAATGAACAATGATGAAAAGTTGAAGAACAGGATTGGACCAGTTAACGTACCATACACCCTACTATACCCAACGAGCGAAGAGGGACTTACTGGGAAGGGAATTCCTAATAGTACGTCCATGTGAGATGGGTTTAGCAGTATGTTTATAACACATGATTGAATAACAAAAGGAAAATCGGACCATGTCTCGATTATAGTATTCTATTAGCAAATTGATTTCATCTTGTTTGTTGGTGTGAACTCTATTTGTACTTATAATGTGTTTCTATAAGAATAATGAAGCTATTGTATTATCGAATTCTTGTATTTCTGGATGTTTTGCAACTCGTAATTAAATATTTACTTATTTTTATAGTTGAAGAAAAAGTCAGCAAGCATCTCCAATATTGGTTCTACCTCTACACCATCAAACACACGCTACAAGAAGATTGGGCAACAGCGGCGACACGTGTCGCCGCTAAAGGTTAGGCGTGTCGCCGCTAATACCTTTAGCGGCAACATGTCGCTGCAAATACGTCGCCGGTATTGTTTCGTCGCTAATACGCTCAATGTCGTCGCAAATACTAGTAGTTGCCGCTAATGCTACCCGTCGCCGCTAATACGTTGTCGCCGCTAATACGATTGTCACAAAAGCTGTCGCCGCTAATACGTTGTCGCCGCTAATACGATGGTGTCGCCACCTAATTAAAGCTAAAGTTGTAATGACCAACATTAAGTCACTAAAAGTATGTTGCTATTAAGTTGGCCAAACATTAAGTCACTAACAAAATTAAGCACTTTGAAACCATATACAATACATTACTAGAAGTAAGTTGCTATTAATAACCTAATTAAGGCAAATGTATACATCCAATTTGCATATTTCATTTTCATCCAATTTCATACAATTAAGTCAAATGTATATATCCAATTTCATACAATTTGCATATTCCAATTTAATCCAATTTGCATATTCCAATTTCATCCAATTTCATACAATTAAGTCAAATGTATACATTCAATTTACATATTCCAATTTCATCCAATTTCATACAAATATATACATCTAAATTTCATGTTAAGGCAATGTGGTATAACTTTCATCCAATTTCATCCAATTTCATACAATTTCATACAAATATATACAAATATATACATCTAAATTTCATCCAATTTCATACAAATGTATATATTCATGTCAATTTTTTTTTAATTTTTTTAATACTTCAATGTAATCTAAACATAAATTTCAAAATATACACAAAATGCATAATAAAATTCCCACAAATGTGAAAAAAACACACAATCCAACAAAATACATACAATCCAACAAAATGCATAACCAATTCATATATCAAAATACAAACATAATCACTCAACAAACTTGAAAAATACTCACTATTTATCATCTAAAACAGAAAAACCATAAAAAAGATGAGAAATTCGGCCTTGGTTGGGGCAATTTCTGAATTTTGGCTAAATGTCGACCTTGGTTGGGGTTGTGGCGGTATTGTGGCTGCCTTTAGGGAAGGAGAAGCTAGCACCGGTCCAAGAAGCAATGCCTAGTCCACCAAGTTGGAAAATTTTGTGATATTGAAGAAAAAACGAGAGAAAAACGAGTGAAAGGTAAGCTGTGAATGGCAGAAAGGTAAGCTGTGAAGGGGATATCTGTGTTTAGCATTAGCGGCGACGGGTATTAGCGGCGACGCTAGGGCAATAGCGGCGACATTAGGGCATTAGCGGCGACAAACGGAGGGAAAACTCAGCGCGCCTTTCCGCTTTCCTTAACAGCCGTTAGATTGAAAACAAATCGGACGGCTGGGGTGAGAATGACATGGATCGCTAAATGAAAGAATTAGCGGCGACAGCCAGCAATAGCGGCGACATGTAACGCCTCATTTACGTGTTGCCGCTAATGCTTTGTTTTCTTGTAGTGACACGCAAATTTTTTTCTAACTATTAAGAAGGATTAAATATGAAAAAAATGATGTGCAACCCTTTTATTGCAAGCAATGTGCTGCTAGAATGCAACTTTTGAAGTTGACTTGATGCGTCAATACTAATACTTTCCTTTTATTCAAGCTTTTTATTGATGTTCTGTTTATTTTTCATATGTAAGTTCCGAGAATAGAACCAATTAACCGGTTATTATTTGGTTATAACATCCCATATTTATTTAGGACTGTTTCCAATTTATAAGGGTTATTATATTTGAGTAACATTAGAAAAGACAAAATTGCAAGATTGGTCCATGTGGTATTTAAAATTTTTTGTATAGGGTCCAAAAAGTTTCCAACTTGAATGGAAGGTCCAAAATAAAAGTTTTTCAGGGTTTTTGGTATTTGATACACTTAAAAAATCGATTTTACCTTTTTCATTTCCTTTTTCTATTTCTTTATTTCTTTTGGTATTTAAATAATTAAAAATTAAAAATTAAAAATAAAATTTCACCCAAGCCTCTCTCTCTCTCTCTCTCTCTCTCTCTCCTTCTCTCTCCGTCTCTCTCTCTCTCTCACTCTCTCTCTTTCTCTCATACTCATTTTGGCATATTGCACCTGATTTTAGTTAACATAGAGAAAACACCACCACCACCATTATTGGCTGCTGACATCTATGGCTACCTAGACCGACCACCATGTCATTCTCGTCGGAAACTCCATCGACCATCTCTTCAGCCACAAAGACACAGATCGGGTTACATCGCCGTCCTTGTTTGTAGTACCAACAACAACTAATGTCTCTAGAGCTCCAGCTCCTCATCGCCGCCGCCTAGCTTCATGAAAACCCTAGGGAGATCTATCACCCTAACCTTATTCGTGAACACCCTACACAGATCTACGACCCTCAAGTTACAGCATCGCCAGAATGCTTTAGATCTACACCAAAATCACACCACTATCTACTATGAACCATCACCTCTGATGAAAGGGCTCAGACAACCTATTTTTTCCAAAAAATCAAGGGCTCATACCATTGTTTGTTGCCATTCAAGTGCTCAAACATGTTTGTCCCTGGAGGCAACTTGTTTAGATCGAAAACTTCCATGACAGGCAGAGGTAGATATGGAGCATGGATCTTCATGTCGACTTTCAGATTTGAAAGTCGTCATCACCACTGTGAAGGGTTTCAGAACTCACTTACATTTTGCTAAGGAACTCTCCTGAGAAGGATTTTGGATTATCTCAAGTGGAAGACTATTTTGATATTGTTTTGGATTATCTTAAATGATTCCATATGTTGGAGAGAGAGAGAGAGAGAGAGAGAGAGAGATATTTTATTTTTTATTTTTTATTTTTTAAATACCAAAATAAATAAAGAAAATAGAAAAAATAAATGGAAAGGGAAAATTGACTTTTCAAGTGTATCATGGACCAAAAACCCAAAAAAAAACTTTGATTTTAGACATTCCATGCAAATTGGAAACTTTTTGGACCCTATCCAAAGTTTTTTGAATACCACTGGGACCAATCTTATAGTTTTGTCAGTTAGAAAACTTTATAACCCTATTATATAAAAACAAAATACATTTAGATGTTAAATTTTATTCATTCCACTAAATCTTCTTTCTCTCCTCTCTCCTTGGTGATTTATCAACCATGTAGCATTCTCAATAGGAGTGTCGTTTCATATCAAGTTTTTCGGATTTGGAGTTTCCATTTTATATCATGGTGTTCATTAGATTGTTATTTGAGTTGATTAGCATTTCAACATTCACCTTCATTCTACAACATTCACCTTCATTCTGTATAGCTTGCTTTGTATGTTCTCGACAAGACACCAACATAAACACTAATGTCATTTCATTATGTGGTATTATTTTGTAAGGGTTGTTTCTAACATTACGCCAATTTAGTGTGGTTCGTATCTAATACATTTGGTGACACTCTGACTAATTGTTCATGCCATTAGGAGTGAGAATCAGTTTAGTTTTTTAGTTTCTTCGAATCGGTTTCCTCGGTTTGAATGTTTTTTGGTCCACTTCGAAAAGCAAACCAAATCGCATTCAAATTCTCTATACCAAACCGAAAACCTAATTCTAATTTGGTTTGGTTCGGTTTGAAAACCGAGGAAACCAAATATTAACTTAAAAAATTTTCAAACATAAATTAAATTGTTTTTAACATAGAAACCTAAACTTGCAAACAAAAAGATCGAAAGTTTCATACAAAATGATCCAAAGAAATAAATGAGCTAAAATGATTTTTACTTTATAATTAATACTTTTATTTAATATAAAATATAAAATATATTTTTTAATTAATTAATTTATGAAATTCGGTTTTTTCTGTTCGGTTTGGTTTAAACTTCATGAGACCGTAACTCGAACGAAAAATCAAATTCACAATTCGGTTTGGTCTCATACCAATCCAGAAACCGATTTAAATATGGTTCGGTCTAAAATCTATTTCGATTCGATTTGGTTTTTGGGTTTTTCGGTAATGGAGGAAATAATTCCCACCCTACATGCATTTCCCTGCCAACGGGCCATGCCCTGTATAGTTTTTGGGTTTATGATTATCAATGAGGAGGTTATCCTCCCTATGGTTTTTCATGTTCTCAAAATGTTAGATAAAAATTGTATTTCTATTATCATATTCGGGTTTCTAATCATAATGATTTCTTAAAGGGTGGCACCTAATTCTTGGTTTCCCCATACCTATTTATACTCATGAATGTGTTGGAAATAGTGTCCAAGTTCCTTAAAGATTTTGGTAATATTTCTAATAATAAAAGGTTATTTTTGGTTGGTCTCATAACCAAAGTAAGTTAATAAAAATGAGGAAAATTAGTTGTTAGTTTATTAAGGAATTAATAAATAAATTGGAAATTATTTCGGTAATTAATTAAAATTTTAAAGAACTTGAATATTAATTCATTGAAGAGATTAATTGGAATATTCCATAAGCTCCTAGAGATATAGGAGTGGAAGTTTTTGGTTGCTCCATGGATAGGGATAGAGCAGGTTTGAATAAGATAAAAATTAACTTAAGAGTTTGAATCCTTTTTTACAATCTATAAATAGACTGCTAGGGGTCAAACCCTAGAAGTTGGTTTTCCTTATATTTTCGTCCTCTCTCTCTCTCTCTCTCTCTCTCTCTCTTTCTCTCTCTCGCTATCTATCTATCTATCTATCTATCTATCTATCTATCTATCTATCTATCTATCTATCTATCTATCTGTATGAAATCTCTAACTTCTCTCATAAGGTTAGAGAACTTTGATTAAGCCCTAGTTTATGGTTCTTCCTAATTTTTTCTCTTGGAGTTTATGGGTCTGACTTCATTATATCGATTCTACTTTGGATCCTACATCCAGCGCAATTACTGGCATTCGCAAGATCTCAAGAAAAGGATCAAGAGGTTAGTATGTTCTTTCTTGTTGTTTTTAGAGTTCGTTGTTACAACTAGTAAACCTAGATCTTTGGTGCATGTACACTTAGGTATACATTTTGATTGTTTTCATTTCCTTAAGATAGTGTATTGATACTATTAAAACACAATAGTGGTATTAGAGACTAAGAAGTTTTAGTTAATTGCAAAAAATTGGTTAAAAAAAAACAGGGAAACATGTTTAATCGACAGGCGCGACACGTCTGTCCGGATTTTAAGATTTCAGATTTTGACTAAATTTCGAAATTCTGGGGATAAACTTCTTTTTTAAATTATTATTTTAATTCTTGAAAGCTGAGTATTTGAATTTTAGATTAATTGGAAATATTATTTAACTGGAATTTAAATATTAATATTTAATTATATAAAATATTAATATTATTTAAACTTGAATTAAAATTTAAATATTTATCTTGAACTTTAATTAATAAGAGAATTAAATTAGAAAGAGAAGAATATATAAATTTAAAAGGTTTAAATTTAGTATATGGTATAAATACTATATGTATAGGAATTATATAACATGTGTATTCACATGTTTAATTAATAACTTTATCTTTGAATCAAGACTAGGCGCATCCACTCTAATACTCTAAGAAAGGTTTAAGGAGGTCTTTATGATTCCTAATGAGGTTAGTTTTTAAATTGTTTCACACTTACCATCATCACTACCTTTTTTAGAGTGGAGTTACCAAAAGGGTTCAATCTGATTTTGTTTCAATATTAAAAGTATTAATAAAGTAATAAAACAAAATTCATGTTTTATATATCAAAACGTCAGTCATGTGTTATCCATGAAATTGCATATAATGTTTATATTTTGATGATGGATCGTGCGTGATTAACCAACATGTATTTGTGAAAATATAACTTAATATGACGTGTCACTCGTGAGATTATTGTATTGATGGAGCATGTATGGTTAACTGACACATAAACTTGAGAATAATTTTGTATCAATTGTCATGTGGTTTTCCTTGGCCGACTCACCATCTTTTCAATGATCTGTGATATCCCCGTCATTGAATTGAGATAAGCATAATCGAGATTAACATGCTATTGAGTTTCAGTGAATCTCAAATGATATAGAATTTTTAAAAAATTTGAAACTAATAAGTGGCATTACCTACCTAAATAAGTTTATTGTGGGTTTATGACATCTCTTTAGACATTGCAAAGCCAAATATGAGTCCTAGCCTTGTTAATAATTCATTTAGGGTTAAAAGTTATTTTAAGGATGAATTAAAAACTAACTAAACCACTTTCATCTTGTACATGTCAAATAATAATAATAACCCCAACCATCTTCCTTCCATAAACTCAATTTTATCTCTCACCTCTATCCTATCTAACGAGAAACTGACCTGTCAAAACTATTTGGACTCGATTCGTACCTTGAGAGTTTTCGTAAGGTATGAGGGAAAAGAGTATGTCCTCGATCAAGATCTCCCTATTTCGGAATGCCGTAGTCCGGAATATACGAAGATTCTTGTTTCGGACCACATCTCTGTAATGATTACACATACTCCAAAATGCTCTATTCCGAAGAAAGTTGTCAAGTAGGGCACCAAAATAAATTACCTTACTTTGGAATGACCTATT
Source organism: Lactuca serriola (assembly GCF_051521515.1). Lineage (NCBI taxonomy): Eukaryota > Viridiplantae > Streptophyta > Magnoliopsida > Asterales > Asteraceae > Lactuca > Lactuca serriola. The sequence continues at coordinate 151,437,789 of NC_136416.1, forward strand.
CCAAAGAAAGTGGTCATTTTACTATATATATATATATATATATATATATGTTCATTTGAGACCATGTTAATTTTCTGAGACAAGGGGACACGATCCTAGTCACTCATCTTGGAGATAAAAAAAAACGTTGAGAGAAAAACTTGAACAAACGTTAGTCACAAGATAATATAATGCGGAATAAAAGTTAATCTGGAGAATCTTGTTAGTTCAACCATAATAAGTTAAGTGAGATAGAAGTTAGATGCGGAAATGTAAAGGAAATATAAATTTCCCCCTAAGTGACCTCTCAACTATTTTCTTCAATTGACCATCTTTAGATACTAGATAATAATCCACCATAACTTTCTCACTTCAAACATCCATTGAATCCTCCTTATGATTTCGAACTTGACTTCATCAGATGCGTGCTTCGATCTTTTCACTGAAGCTAGAGTAACATCAAGTTGTTTATTTGTAAGGCGATGGATAGCTGAAACTGGGATAAAGTACTTCAGCCCATCTTGAGCTCTTTTGTATACAACTCCTATCTCAAGATAGCTTGTTACACCCAATGACATTTCCTGGAACCTTTCAGAGATAGTGGATACTTGCTCGAATGGAGGAAAGTTGAATTTGTTGGCAAGGACTAGATGTATCTCTGCATCAATCTTTCTAAAGTCACAAACCAATGCCTTCAAGAAATCACATGGATGTTCAAAGGTAGTATTCATCTTTGGGTACTTTCCATCCTTTAGTTGAAATACTCGTGCTATCAAGAAAATTTCCTCCAGGTTCATGCAAACAAAATCAGCCTAAGATCTTATGTACTCGCTTCCACTTCGGGTCCATGTGTATTGGAAGAATTTACATTTCATGAAATTTCTTGCTTTGTAGACCTTGAATCCATCTGGTCTATCATTTGACCAGATATTTGCAAACTTTGAACCATGTTTAGTATGGAACAGGTTCATGCGTTCAAACTCCATGGGGAGTCTACGATCATCAGTAATGCTTAAGTCGAGAGGTTGAAATACCAGGAAGAACTTGGAGTTAGGAGAATTGGGGATGTCCCAGTAGACATCTGATGGAGGTTCTGCGTATGTGAGATAAGGGAGATAATCGAGATGGAGAATTCTACGGGTTGGATTCACCCAAGAATTGATCAAGGATTCGTCGAAAGTTGTCGAACCCTTGTTCCTTCCAGATTTCATCTGCAAACTTAGCTACTCTCTAATCCCTTTTGTTTTGCACAGTTGCTAGAGAGTCATCTGAGTGGTTTGAAGACATTAGTTCTTCTTCTTCTTCTTCTTCTTCTTATTATTATTATTATTATTATTATTATTATTATTATTATTATTATTATTATTATTATTATTATTATTATTATTATTATTCCATGTTCTTGGAATTGTGAGTAGGAGATTGATGTGGAGATTCATGAGATTTTTATGGAGGAGACTTTTGTGGTGAGGACCGAGGGGTTGGGATTTTGTTGTGCTCTGCGGTAATAGATTGATCTCTGGGAGGAGTTTGATCAACAGATGGATTTTTGGAGTTAGAAGTTTCTTCATTTCTATTTTCTTGTTCTTGATTTGGATCACTTTCATTTCCCCCTTTTGAGGAAGCATGCTCCACCTGCTCCTCAAACCATTTCTTCAATCCTTCAATCTTCTCAAAGGTATCATTGAATTGGTTTTTCATGAGATCACAAACATCTTGGTTGTTGGGTGTTTGAGGCTTGAAGAGGAGTTGGCAAATTTCCTTAGTGAGGAGAAAAATTTCGTCAACACTTTGGTTTGCTGTGAACGATCTACGTAAGCCTTTGATAGTATTTTTAGTATTGCATACCCTGCTTCATACGCAGTGTGGGTTTCCTCAATAAGCTTTTTGGAGTTGCTTTCTTGAGTCCGTAGTGACTGATGGAGATTATCTTTCAACTTTGTTATCTTTTTAATGAAGGCTTCAGCTTTGGACATAAAATCATTGTGGTCTACGGTCATTCTATTATCAAGATCTCTTATACCCATTTCAAATCTTAGAATCATCCGCTATGCGTTTATTCTTTTCCATGTTTCCAATCTTTCAACTCGTTAAGCGAGTGACTGCGGTGTGGGAACTTCACTGTTCTGTGGTTCGTTGGAAGTTACTACGGCCACTATTTGGTCTACTTTGCTCTGCTGATTGATGAATTCTTTCCTTGAAACTGTTATCTTCTTTTTCTTCTTTGCCTTGGGCTTGAAAGTGGAGTGTTGAGATCCACTTGATTCTTCATCATCAATCACCATCGTGAACTCGTCGAAAAGAGGATGCTGCTGAATGTCTTCAAAGTTTTCATCATCAAGTCCAAACATGGGAGCTGAAATTATTTCAATTTTTGTTCCGTCATTGTTGGATTTGTGATCTTCATCATTGGGGGGAGGTTTGGGGGTGCCAACAACATTCTCCATTTGATGAGTTGTTTGAACAGTTGCCTCCATGGTAGACATCCTTTGTTGAATGGAAAGAATGTCGTGAACCATTTTGGCATTGTTGATGGAAGTGGCCAAATATATTGCCAATAGGAGAAGAGATTCCTCATTTTTTTGTTGTTATTGAACTTATTGTGCATTCCTCACCCTTTTCCTGATTCCAGACTCAGTTGTTGGTCGGTATTGAGACCATGAGTCATCGGATGCGTAGCCGTAAAATCCTTGATTCGCCGAGGTGTCCCTCGGGTTCATGGATCCCTGCACATTTATGCTCACCATGCTTAAGCCAATTGAAAGTAATGAAGGCGGTATAGGATTTCCAAAGCTTCGTTGTTCTCTTTGACCTAAAGTCAAGTACAGCCTCTGCTCTGTTCTGCACGGGCTGAGAAAGAAGTGCCCTGTGGTGTAACATGTGTATCTAGTGTTTATGTGACTCGAAGGAAAATGGAGTGCAACACCTCGGGATCAAATACTTGCAAATATGATGCCCTGGAGACCTTAGGGAGACTCGTTACAATTGTATGCACTTGGGTTCCAATTGGAGGTCTATCTCCATCATGTGATGAAACAGATACACTTTTTGTATCTGAGTGGTGAGTTGGGGTTTTTGTGGGTGAGTCTGCAGTGACTCGAATGGCTATAGGGGTCTGTTGAGAGACTCCAGTATGTGTCGTGGTTCGCATTTGGCCATGACATGGGTTTAACTTCAGTTTTTTTTCTTCTAAACACGTCCCCATATTCCGAAGTCTCATGGCGAGTGTCTTCAAGGACATTCACTAGAGGATCATAAGCCTTGGAAGGGGACTGATGAGTTTGAGTGGAGGGCTCTGAGGTCTTGTCTTTTCTTATTTTAAAGGGAACAAATCTCTTTTTCATAACGTTTGATGGTGTTTTCTTTGCAAGGGATTTAAAGCTTTTGGATTTTGGTTGCGGATCTTGAGCTGCAGTGGACTGACTGGTTTTGAAGGATTTGGGATGTTGGTCCCGGGTTGTGGTACGCTGACTGGGTCTTGGTGGGGAACACTGATATGGGGCAATATCACTCGTAGCCATTATATAGTCTGCTACCTCAATGTTTGTGAGTCCAATGAATTCTAAAATGTACATGGGTAATCTACGAGTAGGACCAAAAATTGACTGATCCTTGGAAGGTTTGTACCTCTTTAGATTGAAAGTTGTGAAGAGGTTGGTGTTGTTGCCCATGATGATTTGAGCATCCTTGTGTAGATCATGAATGCACAAGGACCAAAACCTTGCAAATGTAAGCTCAGTTATTCCTTCTTTTTGTGCGTCCTTGGAGATGAATTGTAAGAAATCATCCCAGATGATTTAGCCGTAGTTGACTCCATTCTCTATGAAGATACTCCAAATGATTTCCAGAAGTTGTTTCCCCATGTTATTAGTGCCACTAGTTCTGCCTGATAGACTGCGAATGATGTAGTGTCACACAAATCGTCATACAGCTGAGAGTTTGCTTTTCTTGAATTCACCAACACCTTTAAGCTTGACTTGGTACCACATTTGATAAAGGGTAGAGAACACATCTATTGTGCTAGGAGAGTAGAATTTTGTTGATGAAAGAACCCTAAGGTTGATTGCAAAAAGGAACTTCTCCTTGGTCAGGACCACCAAAGAGTCATCAATCAGATTCATGTGAACTTCTTGATGGTTGTGGCTAGGTTTGAATGCTAAGAAGGTACATCGAAACAATACTTCTTGTGGTATAGCTTCTATGAATGAATCGAATGCCCTAAACAGAGGGAGGGTTGGAAGAAACTTGATTATCAGCTTGATTTCTTCATTGTCAAATGGATGATCTTCAAAGATTCCACGATAATTGTTGGCAACAAATGATGTAATGGGGTTTCTGATTGTGGTTTATGACCCTGTTGGACGAGAAAATCATGAGGCTTTGGATTGCTTCTTTGAGATTCCTGGCTTCACCATTGTTATAGAAAAGAGTTTGAGAACTTGCTTGAAAGGTTTTTAGCAAGAATATGAAGAGGAGATAGCATAAAAGCTATCTTGGGAAGAATTGGGGGGTTTTTAAACCTCCAGATTTCAAAAGTTATAGATAAAAGTTTAATTACAGCTGTTAATGTTAAACACCTTTGGGTTTTTACCATTATTAGATGAATTAAAATTAATCAGAAAACAAATAATTTTCAGAAAAGGTGAAACATTAAATGCGTTGCAGGTCCATGATTACATGCCGGTTAAACATGGGGTGAGACATGTTTATATCCGTTCTAAAAATAAAGAAGTGGAACGGATTAGACCCCAAAGGTTTCATGACATGACTGGATGAGAAAACAGATCTTTCAAAAAAGATTTCTTTCATAGAAAATTGATTTAAGTGATTCTTATCCATAAATAGATCTGACTGAGCAAAGTCTTTGAGGTTTACTGAAAAAGTTATGTGCGAAAAAATGAATGCTTTTTTTTTTTGTTTTTATGATTCATTAAGTAGCACCCATCATCATTTAATGAACTTGAAAGTTAATGTCCGTGGGTTTAGTGAATGCGTCTGCGGTAGTGAAAGCTGAGAACAAACTTGATCATGAAGGTTAGAAATAAAAAAAATAAACGGACCCGAAAAGTATGTAGATTATATGTGTTTTCAGTATACAAAGTCTACTGAGAAGCAGATATGAAGAATATACTAATCAATTGTTCTAGAAAGGAATCGTAGTGAGTAAATTGCTTCAAGAGTTTTTTTTGAAAAGAAAAAACGCAGTCTATTCACCCTCGGAGACTTGATATGGTTTGTGGTATTTATCCTTTTAGGAAGAACTGCGGGTCTAGATTCATCATTCCTAGCATTTCAAAAAATCCATTTAACTTTGTGGAGTCGAGTGCCTTGGTAAAAACATCAACTATTTCTTCGTGAGTAGGAACAAAAATAAGTTCGATGTTACCTTTGAGGATGTGGTCTTTGATGAAGTGATACCGAAGTTCTATGTGTTTCGTATTTGAATGATGAATATGATTATGAGAAATCACTATTGCACTTTCAGAATCACAATAGATGGGTACCTGCAACATCATGTAACCATAGTCCATAAGTTGAGTCTTCATCCAAAGGACTTGGGAACAATAGTTGGCTGTGGCCACATATTCCGCCTCTGCGGTAGACAAAGAAACACAATTTTCTTTCCTTGAGGACCAACTAATTAATCTTCCTCCTAAGAACTGGCATCCACCCGAAGTGCTCTTATGACCGAGTTTGCACCCAACATGATCTGCATCTGTGAACGCTTGAAGACTGAAGTCATTAACCGCAGGATACTAGAGGCCCATTGCTTTACTTGTGACACCCGGTCTCAGGTACGCATTTAAATTCAAGCCAAACTTCATATTTTACCATTGCAAATTAGGTCCATTATACGGGCTTCGGTCCATTGTTGGGGCAAGCCCAATGCTGATTAGGTGATTATGTTATGTATGTGTCGGGGTAAGCCTGATGTCGGGGTGAGCCCGATGCCCGTTGTGGTTGGATGCCGGGGTGAGCCCGATGCCGGATAGGGGTTCGATGTCGGGTATGCCGATGTCGGGATTCGTCCCGATGCAGTTGGGGGTAGCCCCAGAGTTATGTTATTTGTTATATGTGCCCTGTATGGTATGTGGTATTTTTGGGAGCTCATTAAGCTTCGTTCTTATAGTTTTCAGTTTTGGTTTCAGGTACTTCAGCTAGCAAAGGGAAGGGCTCGAGTTGATGGCATTGGACACACCACAATTTTATTCGCCTGGGAGCTTACTCTGATATTTTATATGAGATGGTTATATGTTGATAGATTTTATGAGATTCTGAGATACATGTTTGATGATTTTATTTTATGGTGATATTATTATGGTTGTTAAATGATTTTAAAAACGAAATTTTTTTGGCTTGTATTTCTGGGATGTTTCAAGTTGGTATCTGAGCCTTGGTTTGACGGATTCGGGCACACTTTTGGCTATTTATGAACTTAAACTAAGGAATTGGGATAGAAATTTTCAAAAGGAAAATCAATTTTCGCAAAAGAAAAGAGTTTTAGAAAAAGCGAAAAGAATTTTTTGAGAAAAGAACTTTGAAAAGAGAAAAGGGTGTGGTGCATGAAATCAGCTGAGCTCAAGTAAGTACTCTCAAATTACCCATACAATTTTATGTTATGATTATCAACTTTATTAGAACAACATGCTAAATTAGGACTAAGGATCGAGGAAGGATGCCTTATGTGCCTGCTATATGTGTTTCAGCTTTATGAGAATTGCATTCTAGTACAGATTAGTCAGGATGATAGCCTGAGTGGTATATGCTTGATATGTGTACTCGAAGTCCAAATGCTGCTTGCTTTGTGCTTTTAGGAGTTCTAGTTGTCTTTCACTAACTAGTAAACGAATATGTTAAGTTACGTATTGAAAGGACTAAATAATTTCAGAAGGTTACGTCTAGCTCTATTTCACAGCTCTTGTTTGAGTCCAACCGTTGTAGGGTAGGATCTCTCATTCGAAGAATTATCTAGTCTGAGTAATGTGTAATAGTATTCGCGAGCTAGTTTGGTGAAGAAAGTTGTGACTTCTTATGCAGCTGATGGCGAAGAGTGGGATGGTGATTACCCTAAGGTAAGCCTAGAATGAGAGTAGCAGAGAACAGTGGCAGTAGAAGGGACTTGGTGGAGTTAAGGCAGTTCTTGAGGAAAGTACAGATTGATGTGGAAGGTAGTATAGGCCCGTACTACTGAAAGCAGAGGATCCGTACTCGAATCAAGGAAGGCTGAGACAAGACCATGGAAGTTGTAGTAGATGTGATCCTTCGAGTTATATTAGTATTCTGACATTTGTCATTATGTGTTTTCAGAATGGTGGTTTTACGCCCTAGAACAGCAGTCGACAGTTCAGCCCGGAGAGGGATCAGGTTCAGGCTCTGGAGTTGAGCATTTAGATGAGCAGACTAGAGAGTTCATCTCCTTAGAGATCACACGTAGCATACTTGAGCAGACTCATGTGACCTTCGGTTCGATCAAGGAGGGTATTCCGGAGCTTATGGATGAGAGATTGAGTGCGTTTCTTACTGAGGTGGCGGCCATGATGGGGTTGTTGGATTAATGTCTAAGTCCATAACTATAATTGGTAACCCGGCATTGTCTATTTGGGTTGCATGACATCATGCATTTGGATAGACTATAATGAGAGAAATAAGACACTTATGGTTATTAATATATTATAAGTTCTAGTATATTAATAATAAGAATAATAAGATTATTTAATTAGTATTGATCAAGAATTAATCTAGGATTAATTAAGTGATCAAAAGAAGACTAATTAAAGATATGGGTTGATTGTGTAAATCATCCATACTTGTATAGTGGGCTAATGCTCCATGGATAATCAAGTTGGGCTAAAACCCATAGGATGCTCCATGGTGTATTTGAACCCATGGATCCAAGGAAATGGAAAGTCATGACAATTAGGGTTTACCCTAATTGTAACACTATATAAAGATCTTATTCTTGACAAAATCGGTGACTAGTATCATTCTAGAGAGGGCTAGCCGATTTCATGAAGTGTAGATTTCTCTCAAGTTATTCCAAGTGTATTTGGTGTTGTGTGAACCATTTGAGGTGTCACACTTAGGGCACTAGGCACTCAAGCTTCATGAAGACTTTCTACATGAAAGAGGTATGTATTCTATCTTGTTACATTCATTATTTTATATGCTAGATTAGGATAATACCTTGGATGTTCATATTTGCATGTATAATAGAGAAAACATAGATCCAAGGTATTTAGGGTTGCATGTACACTTAGGAGTGTTAGAATGCTCATAACCCAACAGTGGTATCAGAGCCTAGACTTGTTTTCTTTTTATACTTGCAAAAGAAGCTGGAAAATCGAGTTTTGATGCTGTCTGCCCAGCAGACTCGCCGAGTCCATGAATGGACTCGCCGAGTCCAAGGCAAAAAGCATCCAACTCGCCGAGTTGGTTCGTGCACTCGACGAGTTGGACCCCCAGACAGCATAAATTCGACTTTTTGGCTGGAATTGGACTAGGAACATTACCCTAAGATGTTTTTGAACTTATAAACTTGTTTTTGATGTGGTAATGTTCATGCTAATCCAATTTCAAAGATAATTGTCAATAGATTCATGTTTTGTATTAGTTTAAGGTTTAGACTAATTACATGAAAAAGTTTGATTTGAATTATCTTGTTCTTATCAGTTGCTTAGATTAATAGAAAAGTTGAGTGAAATAGTTGTTTTCAATCCAAATTAATCTAAGAGTTGATTCTAAAATGTGTTTTAGTAACTTGTCCTCAAGTTATATGAAAAGTCACATTTAAGTTTCCTAAAACTCATAAAAGTTGGCAAAGGTTACAAAATGAAGAGTCTAGTTCTAATTAAAAGGTGTTATGACTCCATAATTTGTCTTCAAGTTATGGAGGACCAAGAGTCTCTTCATTAAATAATAAATTAAAAAACCTTAATTAATTCCATAAGTTATAAAATAAAGAAAAATTAATTCTTTTATTAGTTTAAAGTCTTCCATAACTTGTCGTCAAGTTATGGAACTTGAAGAGTTTTTGGATTAAAACTACTTTAAACACATAAGTTATGGAATTAATTAGTTTTGAATAGTTTCAAAACTTGCCATCAAGTTTTGGAATTTGTAAAGTTTTCTCTTATGAATACTTTAATTCCAAGTTAGCCCTTAGAATTTTAAAAGTTAAAATTCAACCCTTATACTTTATAATATTATAAGTTAATAATATATATATATATATATATATATATATATATATATATATATATATATATATATATATGTATAAGAGTAAAGTCAGTCTGACCGCTAGTACGCCTCATTCACGAAGTCGGTCTATAAGGTGGGTATAAGGTTGTTGCCTATAAAATGGCAACTTAATGGGTGTCCACTCTCACCCACCGCTTGCTTGACTGGTGGAGGGTCGTTAGCCGAACGGGTTTGACAGGACTATAATTCTCCCTTTATTAAAAGTATTAATGATAAATAATAAGTAACTAAACTTTTAATAATACCCAATCTTAGTTACTTAGGAAAATGTGAATAAGGTGCTAATCCATGAAATTACACTTTGCACTTTGTTTAAGTCGGTTAGTGGAGCGTGTGTGGTTAACCGGCACACTAACTCGTATTTAACAAGGTAGGCTCAGGGTAACTTAATGTTTATCATTGTATCGATGGAGCGTGTGTGGTTAACCGGCACATCGATTGAGGGGTAAACACTTAAGGGTACCAAGTAATTTTCATGGTTACTTCACACCTTGTTTTGTGATCCTCGGCATCCCAGTCACAAAACCTGAAGGGCACACTCAAGATTGAAACATGCCATTGAACAGTTCAATGAATCTCAAAAGATCTAGGAGTTTCAAAACCAATTAAAACCTAATAATACATTTCGTTTATCTTGGTGGAAATTGGTGAATCGTCATTCACCTACCTTCAAATATTTTATAGCTTGGATTACAGCATACCTCTTCTAAGTTATAAAACAGTTTGTTGGGACCTAGCCTTAATATTTCATATTGGGTGTCATATTAACGACTTAAGATCAACTATCTTGAATATCTCCCAAAAACATGTCTGGTTTAGACATTTATGATCTTCCCAAATCTCTTGAAACAAGCTTTCCTAAATGAAGATGATGTCCCATGGAAATCATACTTCTTTCACCTCCTCCAATTATTCTCCCTAACCCACAAGTTCAAGGTCACTCAAGCCCTATTGGCAAGGCAAGGTCTAGGTGTGATCACATCTTGGAGATGTAGTCACATATTGACAAGCCGGGAGAGTTGGGTGTCAAAGTCTTGAGAAAGTTGGTGGTTCAATCACTTTCTAAGTCACATAGTGAGTTCCTTTGGGACACCTATGAAACAGACTATGACAAGACCCTTAATGATCTTATCTATTTGTTAAGATCAACTTCCTTAAAACTTGATGGACATTGACAATAGTGACACAGGAAATCCAGAAAAGCATTCTCTTCCCAATGGAAAGGGATCAGCCATAATCAACTCGGTTGACCAAATGGTAAAGAGAAAAGCTAAGTCTGTGATAGTCCCGTGTACCATTATCAAAGGGTCCATATGTTTATATTGCCAAAGGAAGTGGCATTGGTTGCGAAGCTGCCAAATTTACCTAAGGATGTTGAAGTCAATAAGTTTGACTCTACTTGAGGTAAAGTCCACTATCTAACTCTGCTAAGTTTCTATTCTGAGATTCTTGATACATGATGTGACTGGGTCACATGGTGATGTTTTAAGAATCAAAGAAAAGTGAAGAAACTTAAAGAAAGAATATGCTGAATCTGATAGCGTAGATGGATTTCTATCGCATAGTTTGAAGATCGGATTCTTGAGCTACTTCTTAGGAGTTATGAGATATTGTTTAGGAATAGATAACAACAAGTTTTCATATGGATTATAAGGATAAGTTTTTCCGCAAAGTCTTAAAATAAAAGGAAAATTTTTGAATTTATTTATTTTAAAATATCCTTACAATGGCATCTGTGAAAATTTTTGTTGCTTATAAGATTCCATTAATAGTAAGAGTGGAAATATGAAATTGATTCTTTCATTTGTGGTAATGTCTAAATTTACCAAATAAGGAAAGATTCTCATCACCCAAGTTTCAATTGGACCGGAACTTGGAATCATGCAAGGTGTATAGCATGATGAATGAGAACTTTCAAGCATTGGTAAAATTAAGACTAACTACTTGTTCACATGGATGTGTGAATCAAGTAACGGACTAAGGGATCGAGTACACATTCTTGTGCACTGATTAAGTCCACCACAAAAGATTGATAAGACTATTCGTCATAGTTTACTAAAGCTCAGTAAATATGATTATACTTACAAGCTTAAGTGTAACTCTGAGACATTGGAAAAGGTTCCAATGTATGTCAGAGCGAATAAGAAGAATCAAATTAGGCAGAAGGATAAAAGTTTCTCAAATCTGAAAAGATGGGAGAGTACTTTAGTATCAGTTTTTGTGATCATCTTAATGATTAAGAAACCATAGCACAATTAGTTCTCTAAGGAAATCTTAGTGCATTCTTATGACTAAGAAGAGGAACTTGAATTGTTGAAGTGGTTAAATCAAGAAGATGAGTCATACTTCGTTCCAATACAAGTCTTAGAGTCATACTCCAAGATTGTAACTTGAGTGACATGTCTCAAAGAAGGTTTAAAACACTTGTCAAATGTAAGAGTAAAAGTTTTCTACTCTTGTACATTTGAAATTGGTAAGTTGTGATGTTTTGGATAAAACAAAGACTAACTTAAGCGAATTGTGTGAAGTTTTTTTCTTGATTAGAATCCGCACTATCTCTTGGATGTTTGACAAGGGAGTATTATATGTCAAGAGCACAGTGGGAGTCTTAAAGGTCTTGAAAGTCTCAAGAACTAATCAAGAATAAAACCTGAAGTTCTTCACTAGCACACGACATAAGGTTTATAACCTATCGTACTGACATATTCTGTGCCCATTCCAGTTAAAGTTGGCTTTGCATATGAGTTCTTAGAGTTCTCAATTTGTAGCACAACAACTTGGAAGCAATGGTAGGCCCTTGAGCTGCTAGGTGGCAAGAAATTAAGATTGTGTTCAGTCCATATTAGTTTGGATTTGTCATTATCCTTGTCTTGTGACTATGATTTTGATAATTCACACGGATAAGAACACATACACCATAAAAATCTAAGTGTCATAAGGTTTCTCTCCGATTCATGAAAATGATGGTGAGGAAACACTTTCACTAAGTAGATTTTAGCTAGATAGCAATTGTGATATTTGCATTCTCAAAGTCGTTGGTGGAGCGTGTGTGGTTTACCGGCACACTAACCTGGACTTGTGAGAAGTGGCAAAAAGGTCTAACCATTATGATTACGGCATCCCTCTTCATAATTGTTTAGACACACAAGTGTGCTATCTAAGGGAAGGTGTATGATTTTGATAAACTTTTATCAAAACAATCTAGTATCAGAAATCTGAACTTTGGTAAGAAAGTCAGCTGATTTCTGGGTACATGTCAAAGCTAGTGGGAGCATAAGTGTTATGCTAATAATCATCATGTTAGTGGGAGCATGAATAATTATGATAAGTATTGCAAGTTAGCAATGTTAATTATAGAAAACAAAAGTTTCAATTGGGAAAGAGTTGTTTTGCTATAATTAAGGGAGAGGAAATTATACTTCATCTCAAATCTATAAGCTTAGATAGTGAGGTTTTAATCATTTAGTCAAGGATATATATGAATTTCATGTTGGAATGGCTCAACATAAGGAAATTTTGTATATAAGTCCATTATTTGCGTTCTAAAATTCTATTATGATTACGGCATCCCTTTTCATATTCTGAATTATGAGAACTTGACAAATTGAAATGGACATATTATAGCAAAAGACTGGTTTAGTCTTTATGTGAGACATCATGAATCGTGTCCCATATGCTTCAGACATAGGATCGATTACATGTGCTATATTCATCCATTCTAAAATTTTCCAAATGCCTGGGGCATTAAGAAGGGAAAAGGTTTAGAACTGGATATGACTAAAAGGATTAAACAATTGTCGAGGACAATCTAAGGTTTACCAAAGATTGGTTGCTCAAGGACAGTTGGAAGTATAGTGATAGTTCTGGAAGGACCATATTGACATAGTCTGTAAGGAGGCAACTCTTGTTCAGAAGTGATAGTCAAAATGGAATATGGAAATGTTTCAAAGTTAGAATTTTCAATCTGTTTAAGATTAGGAAACTTAATGGAAGAAGGATGTTTCCAAGGAGCTGATCTCCTTTGGAATACTCTGTAATGATTGTTGTCAAGTCTTTCTGACTTTGTGCATAATCATTACAAGAGGTTCAATGCATATAAGTTTAGAATCTGTCAGATTCCAGTAAATCGCATGAATTTGGAATTCTTGCATTTGCAGTAAGGATTTGGGAGTGTGAAAAAGAGAATCATTGAAGTTATGTTCAATTGATATAGTTCACAAAGTAAAGATCATAGACAAACATAGTATGCATACTTGGTGTGTGGCATGACTAGTGTTTAGAAAACATAGTGTACATGCTTGGAGCATAGGACAACTATTGTTTTAAATTCAAGAATAAAGTTGATAGCTGAAACAGTATACAATGAATAATGTGTAATCATATGGTGATAAATAAAAGGTGTTTTATTTATGTTCATAGGTTTTGATACCATATTGGATTCAATTATTCTTGTGTTTCATTTTGCATGTTTTGAATTCCCGAATAAACTAGGTTATTCTTCCGGAATGACTAAGTTATTCAAACCATCCACAGTCGGTCATATGTTGGAAATAGATATGAATTAAGACTGTCATGGGTTGGCTTGTAGAGGTCTAAGGTGTTGGACAAAGGGCTACAACACTCATGAGTGCTCATAAGTTCTGAGTATTGGATTCAACCCGCGCTCATTGGAATCACTTCATGGATTTTATCACGAGTGATCATGAGACGATAATATCTTATATTCTTCAAACCTAGAGATATGAGTTGTTACTATGAGTTGGTTGTACATTGATTGCATGAAAACGCATTTGGTAACTCGGTGCTATAAAACGTGCCTTTGTGTATGATTCAACAAGTAGTAGAACAAGCCATATGAGTCGAAGTTTATCCATTCCTTTTACCTTCAGGATAAAAGCGATATCTGTGGGCCCCTCGATGATTTGATGATGACAAATGGAAGTTCTCGGCCGGGCCAGGACTGATTTGATTTGTTCAATTAGTCAGTCGTCATAAATCGGAAATCGGGAAACAACAAATGGACAGAGAGAATGATTATAATCCATGTCTCAGTTCATATGATATCTAGAATGGAGGAATATATGATCACTTATCTAATGGACAAGTCACTGACAAAGGTCAGAGTTCATCTACAAGGTTAGAGTTCGACAGAAGCTTTTGAGAGCTACGATTGCCAGTTGGTTCCTGAAGTCATACGCAATAATAGTTTTAGACTTATCCAAGTGGGAGACTGTTGGATTAATGTCTAAGTCCATAACTATAATTGGTAAGACTTGACCCGACCCGACATGGTCCATTTGGGTTGCATGGCATCATGCACTTGGATAGACTATAATGAGAGAAATAAGACACTTATGGTTATTAATATATTATAAGTTCTAGTATATTAATTATAAGAATAATAAGATTATTTAATTAGTATTGATCAAGAATTAATCTAGGATTAATTAAGTGATCAAAAGAAGACTAATTAAAGATATGGGTTGATTGTGTAAATCATCCATACTTGTATAGTGGGCTAATGCTCCATGGATAATCAAGTTGGGCTAAAACCCATAGGATGCTCCATGGTGTATTTGAACCCATGGATCCAAGGAAATGGAAAGTCATGACAATTAGGGTTTACCCTAATTGTAACACTATATAAAGATCTTATTCTTGACAAAATCGGTGACTAGTATCATTCTAGAGAGGGCTAGCCGATTTCATGAAGTGTAGATTTCTCTCAAGTTATTCCAAGTGTATTTGGTGTTGTGTGAACCATTTGAGGTGTCACACTTGGGGCACTAGGCACTCAAGCTTCATGAAGACTTTCTACATGAAAGAGGTATGTATTCTATCTTGTTATATTCATTATTTTATATGCTAGATGAGGATAATACCTTGGATGTTCATATTTGCATGTATAATAGAGAAAACATAGATCCAAGGTATTTAGGGTTGCATGTACACTTAGGAGTGTTAGAATGCTCATAACCCAACAGGGGTCGCGCACGCTCACGTTCAGAGAGTTTAGAGCATGTGGAGCTCCTGATTACCGTGGGGCTCAAGACCCCATTGCTAGTACCAGATGGTTGGTAGATGTTGCCAACGTATTCCGCACCAGTAGGTGTCCCGAGAGGGACAAGGTTAGGCTCGCGTCCTGTCTTCTGAAGGGCAGGGCACGTGGCTGGTGGGAGGAGGTCGGGAGAGCTATTGGAGATGACACTGTGTTGGATGCTATGACCTGGAGTGATTTCACGACTAGGTTCAAAGCAGAGTTCGCACCTGTTATTGAGGTGCAACAGCCTTCTAGGGAGTTTCAGGACCTCCAGCAGACGACAGAGACTGTGGCGGAGATTACTGCCAAGTTTAGGGAGAGGGCCCTTCTTGTTCTGCAATATGCGAAGGATGAGGAAATGAAAAAGGCCCGATATTGTGAGATATTGCGGAGTGATATCCGCCAGTTTGTGAGCCGGTCCAGCTACAAGACGATGGACGATATGATAGTGAGGGCTAGAGAGAGAGAGAGTTGGATTTAGAGATGGAGAGGAAGAGGAAGCCAGAGGGAGATAAGTCAGGAGGTTCAGGCAAGAAGCCCAAGGTACCAGATCATAGATATCGGAGCCAGCAGAGCCATGGTCGTTGTGGCAAATGCGGAAGGATGCATGAGGGAGCGTGCAAGGCAGGGATTTCGGGCTTCTACAAGTGTGGTCGAACTGGTCACATGAGTCGAGATTGCACAGTTACTACCACCACCACACCTGTATCAGACCTGATTTCCTTTCAGTGCAATCAGAGGGGACACAAGCTGTCCCAGTGCCCGAACTTAGTAGCAGCAGGGATGGTGATAACACCTTCTCCTGCCAGCCTGAGGATTATAGATGGACGTCAGGGCTGGGCTGATGCGCCTACAGTGCGGAGCAGGGCTTTTCAGCTCCTGATGTGGTGACGGGTATGTATTTTCCTCTTATCTCTGTATTTGATATTGTTTTTTTTCTCATGTTTATTTGTTTGTGTATAGGGTCGTTCTTAGTGAACGACATTTCAGCTATGGTATTGTTTGATTTGGGGGCTACCCGATCATTTGTGTCACTCGCACTTAGAAAGCAATTTAGCAGAGTTCCAGGGGAGCTGGATTGCCCACTCGATGTTGAGATAGCTGATGACATGACCGTTAGGGTCACGAGAGTTCATAGAGGATGTACACTTCTGGTTCCTATTCCCCTGCGAAAGGATAAGTTTATAGTAGGTAGGGATTGGTTGACCCCCAATTGGACAATGATAGATTGTGAGCATCAGTTGGTTAGAGTTCGCACTCCCAGTGGGGGAGAGTTAGTGATTCAGGACGAGAGGCCACAACGCGGACCAGTTTTCTGTTCTGCAGCGACAGCGAAACGTCACATTCAGCAGGGCTGTGCGGGTTATGTCGCGTATGTCATGGATACCCGAGATAAGGTTAAGACGACAGTCGATGATGTACTGGTGGTACGAGAGTATCCAGATGTATTCCCGGAGGATTTTCCTGGGATACCTCCAGAGAGACAGGTTGAGTTCCGGATTGACCTGGTCCCTGGTGCGGCTCCGACAGCTAAGGTACCATATCAGTTGGCTCCTCCAGAGATGTTGGAGTTGTCTACGTAGCTGCAAGAGCTGCTAGACAAGGGTTTTATCAGGCCGAGCAGTTCACCATGGGGAGCCCCGATCCTGTTTGTGAAGAAGAAGGACGGGTCGCACCGTATGTGCACAGATTACGAGGAGCTGAATATGGTAACGGTGAAGAATTGTTACCCATTCCCGAGGATAGATGACTTGTTTGACCAGCTTCATGGAGCATCTTGGTTTTCCAAGATTGATTTACGGTCCACATATCACCAGATGCGGGTCAGAAATGATGATGTACAAAAGACTGCTTTTAGGACCCCCTATGGTCATTATGAGTTTGTGGTGATGCCTTTTAGGAGTTCAATTACGCTCCATACGCGTTCATAGACCTCATGAACCGCGTATATAGACCTATGCTAGATCGGTATGTGATAGTATTCATTGACGACATCTTGATTTTTTCCAAGACTCAGGAGCAACATGAGGAGCACCTGAGTGAGGTGCTAGAGACCTTGAGGAGGGAGAGACTTTTCGCAAAGTTCTTCAATTGCATGTTCTGGTTGCGCGAGGTGCAGTTTCTGGGACACCTCGTCAACCAGAAGGGTATATTAGTCGATCCAGCCAAGATAGAGTCCGTGATGCAGTGGAAGGTCCCGAAGTCTCCATCCGAGATTCGGAGCTTCCTGGGTTTGGCAGGGTATTATAGGAGATTCATCCAGGATTTCTCCAAGATAGCAGTTCCGCTGACCCGACTAACCAAGAAGTCGGTGGTGTTTCACTGGGGTCCTGAGCAATAAATGACCTTTAAGTCGCTCAGGCATCAACTGTGAGAGGCGCCGATTCTTACCCTGCCAGAGGGAGTAAATGACTTTGTAGTCTACTGTGACGCTTGGATCACAGGTATGGGAGCTGCGTTGATGCATCCGGGGTAGGTGATAACTTATGCCTCGAGATATTTGAAGCCTCACGAGGCTAACTACATGACGCATGATTTGGAGTTGAGGGAGGTGGTGTTCGCCCTCAAGATTTTGTGGAATTACCTCTACGGGGTCCAGTGTTGTCACACCCCAAAACCATGAACGGCGGAAACGTTCAGGGGTGGAGGACGTCATGTACAGTATCACAACAGTGTAATATAATAAACAAGCAACAACATCATCCATTGCATTATAAGTAGAGTTTCAATACATGTGTGTTCTTTCATAATGTACAACAATAAAATGAATAATCAAAATAAGGCGAGTCTTGTATGTGCTCCATCTTCTCAAAAACCTGACCACCGCACCTGTCTAACTGATGACCTGAGAATGCAAGTTATTTTGAAAGCGAGTATTAGCTTTAAAGCTGGTGAATTCATAAGAAATTAAGTGTCGTTGTCTTGCTTATGAAAATCTGTTATGAAGGCCATGTAAACCTTTAAATGAAAATGTTGAGGTAAGTATGAAATCCCTAGAAAAACCCTTATTTTCTATAAGTATGAAATGTAGTCTTCTACCAAGACCCGAATGTTTTGTAAGTAAAATGATAGTTTTCCTTTGGTTGTTTAGTACTAAAGTACTTAATCTAACTCATCGTTTATGTGAATATATCACAAAATAAAGTAAAATAGGAAAATATAATCATGTAAGTGTTAGCCGGAGGTACTGGTGCTAACAAGACGAATGTAACTGTTATCCCGAGGTACTAGGGCTAATATAATAGATATAACCTAATGAACATCCGAAGATTGTCCACTCATCCTCTGTAGCGGCAGCAGGATGGAGGGAGGGTTAGTCCCCGCATCGATCTCTTAATACAGATCGTCAACCTAATGATCCTCCGAAGATTCACATCTCATCCACTGTTGCAACAGTGGACGGAGGGATGGTTAGTCCCGTCACTGACTACTAAATAAGTGACAACCTTAAACATCTGTAGATATTCATTGACCACTGGTGCTAATCAGTGGGATTCGGAATGGTAAGTCCCGCCGAGTTATCCCATTGAACTGGGGTAGGAAAGATAATTTACACAGTAAATACTAATAAATCATCCTCGTAGTTCTAAGTACAAGTATCCAGGTAAGTAAATACAGGATAATGCACCTAAGTAACAGTCCTCCTGTATGGTATTCATGTAAGTGTGTTCATGTAACAAGTAAGTATATGTAAACATATTCATGTATCAGGTAATCCTAAGTAAGTGTACTCATGTATCATGTAAGGTATTGGTATGGACTCATGAATGAACTGACTCTTGTGTGATTCCTTGTAATAGTAATAATGTTTGATATCTTCTGACTATCCCTATGATAGCTAACTGGAGGATAATTGGTTGTTTACATAGGTTTATGCACTCTTGTTACCCAAGAGTATTGGAAACTAAATGAAGGGTGAAAACTATAATCTCTAACATATATATGAACATATGCGCATAAGTATAGTTTGATTCAGGAAGGTAAAATAATGGTTTTGCAAGATATCTAGGAGTTTTGAACAATAATTTAGAGTGACTTGATGTCATTAAACATTTCAAAACTAATACTTTTGTTATCAAGGTATTTTTAGATAGAAAACCACTTCATGTGTCACCTTTTGAAATATGTGAAATCTACTGAGTGAAAACACAGTTACAAAATACATAAGATTGATTTAATAACATATTGTTTTCTACTTGTATTCCCCCCACTAAAACGTTTAAAATCATTTAAAACATTAATTAAGGGGTATGAACTCACCTGTTGTTGGTAGTTCGGACGAACTGGACGACGTAGGATGGCTAGGTGTCAAGTGAGGACTTGTACACACACTACGATCCTAATGAACATATAATCATACATATATGCACTCAATTAGTCTTAAATTACTAATTGATAAAACTAAGACATCATAGACATAATAAACACTTTATATAAGTGTTTTAAGCCCTAAGGATTGCATCTAAGCTATTGCGGGACAAGGCACTTGTGTTTAGGGTTCCAAAGGACCCCATATATGAGTTTACTCCTCATATATTAACACACATGGAGTTTACGGTTGTAAACTCTTGAGTTTACGGCCGTAAACTCCCAACCATGGGGGTTTGGTGTGTTTTGAAGTCCCTAATGATTCCTAGAATTATTCCAACTTGGTGGCTAAGTCCTTGGGAGGGTTTAAGGTCTAGAAACACTCCATTTAGGAGTTTACGGCCCTAAGGCCATTCCCCTTAGAATTTACGGCCGTAAACTCTAAGTATGGTGTGTTTTTGATGCTTTGAAGTCTCTTGCACTTGTGGTATAGGTTCTAGACTTTTATTCCAAGCATATGAAGACCATTGACACACTTTGGTGCCCCTTTAATGAGTTTACGGCCCATGAACCATGTCATGGCCGTAAACTCACTTTGAAATGTGATTTTGATGTGCTTTGGTCCTTAGATTAAGTGGGGAACAATTCCATGTAAAGGCCTAGGGCTTTAGGTGTCTTAATAACACCCTTTAGTCCATTTCTATGAAGTTTACGGCCTAAGAAACACTTGGGCCGTAAACTCTCATTTGTTTGTGTTCTTTGATGTGCTTAAGGCCTTAGATTAAATGGGAACTAGTCTTGATAAAAGTCTTAAAGTTTTTGTGGCCTTAAAACATCATTTTGAGTTCAAAAAGGGAGTTTACGGCCTAAGCAACTCTTGGGCCGTGAACTCCCCAAACTTGGGTGATTTTATGGTTGTTTTCTTGTCCCTAACACACATACATATGAGTCTAAGGCAGTTGTATAACACAAGGGTCGGTTTTGGCTTTGTTTCGGGAGTTTACCGCCCAAGAACACCTTGGGGAGTAAACTCCTAAATCTAATGATTTAGCCATCTAAATCAAGTTATAAGCACATAATAAGCATTCTAACACTACTAGAAAAAGTTACTCACGTTTTGGTATAAAAACCCGAAGATCCGTGAGAGAGAAAATGGCTTTTCTCTAGTTGGAAATGTGAATAATGAATGAATTTGGTTCAGAATTCTATTTATAGTCCTGAGATATTTTGGCAGAAAATATTTTTATTCCTGAAATGATTTCTCATATAACAGAGTGTTAGAATAACAGTGTTGCACAAAACCCTAGTGCAACCACTCTCCTGATATCTCCTTAAGTGTAAATCCTGAAAACTGCCACACTTATACCCGAAGTCTAGAATTTCCCTGAGACTGTTCTAAGCTCTATTGTCTTGATATGGGTTGTTCAGAATGGAAATTTCGGGTTGTCACAAGTGTACTATCTACACGGACCACAAGAGTTTGAGGTACCTCATGGATCATCCGAATCTGAACATGAGGCAGCGTCGGTGGTTAGATGTGGATTACGACTGTGAGATCCTTTACCACCCGGACAAGGCCAACGTAGTGGCCGACACCCTGAGCCGCAAGGTGGTAGCGGCTCCTATCCGAGATATCTGTATGAGGATGACAATGATTAGTCCACTGCTGGAGCAGATTAGGGAGGCGCATGTTGGGGTCCTGAAGGAGGAGCGCCAGAAGTGCGCGAGGATAGTGGGCCGAGTAGCTTCGTTTGATTACGATAGATGAGGATTGTTGACCCTGCATGGGAGGGTCTGGGTACCGTACTGAGGCGGAGTACGATAGGTGTTAATGGATGAGGCCCACAAGTCTCGGGTCTCTGTCCATCCAGGGGCGACGAAGATGTACAGAGATCTTTGACCCGATTACTGGTGTCCCTTCATGAAGCGGGGCATAGTTTGGTACGTGGAGAGATGTCTGACCTGTAGTAAGGTCAAGGAAGAGCAACAGAGGCCCCACGGAAAGATGCAGCCGTTAGACATTCCCATGTGGAAATGGGAGGATATCACTACGGATTTCATTACTAAGCTTCCCAGGACCGCACGTGGGGTTGATTCGATATGGGTCATCGTGGATCGGTTGACCAACAGCGCCCATTTTATACTGATCCAAGAGAGCATCTCGGCCGAGAAGTTAGCAGAGATTTATGTGCGAGAGGTAGTGGCATGTCATGGAGTTCCTGTCTCGGTGGTTTCATACCGAGATGTCCGGTTTACTTCCAGGTTTTAAAAGCGGTTTCACGACGAGATGGGTACTCGTCTCCATTTCAACACCGCTTTCCACCCTCAAACGGATGGGCAGAGCGAGAGGACGATTCAGTCTCTCGAGGACATGCGTCTAGAATGTGTGCTAGATTTCGGTGGCAGTTGGGATACGTATCTTATGTTATCGGAATTTTCGTATAACAACAGCTATCATTCCAGTATAGACCGTCCTCCCTTCAAGATGCTCTACGGGAGGAAGTGTAGGACCCAGTCTGTTGGGGTGAGGTCAGTCAGAGAGTCATGGGGAGTACGGAGGTAGTACTCTAGACAACAGAGCGGATTCAGCAAGTTCGGAGCTGGCTCCAGACTACTTAGAGTCAGTAGAAGAGTTACGCCGACAAGCGGCGTTCAGACTTGGAGTTTCAGGTGGGCGATATGGTCCTCCTGAAAGTGTCACCCTAGAAGGGTGTTATTAGGTTTTAGAAGCGGGGCAAGCTGGGCACCAGGTTCATTGGTCTATTTAGGGTTTTGGCTCGGGTGGGTCAGGTTGCCTATCGTTTAGATCTTTCAGCAGAGCTCAGCCTGATCCACAACACGTTTCATGTTTCTCAGTTGCGGAAGTGCTTAGTAGATGATTCAGCAGTGGTATCCCTTGAGGACATTCAAGTTGACGACAACCCCTTGGTGATTTTAGATCGCAAGACGAAGGAACTGCGGAACAAGAGGGTAGAGTTAGTGAAGGTGCAGTGGCAACACCGCAAGGGTTCGGAGTGGACATTGGAGTCTGAGGAGGAAATGAGGGAGCACTACCCAGAGTTGTTTTTAGAGACAACAGACTTCGAGGACGAAGTCTAAGATAAGTAGGGGAGAATTGTAACACCGAGTCTCAGGTATGCATTTAAATTCAAGCCAAACTTCATATTTTACCCTTGGAATCGGCGACTTGGATGCCCAACTCATCGAGTAGGATCGACTCCGGATCGGGGGGACTAAGTGACCTAATCGATGAGTCAGAAGATCGACTCGGCGAGTAGGAGCTGTCTGAGTGAAATCCTAAATTGGAGGGTTTGCACCCTATTTAACCATCTTATGAGGCATCCACCCCAGTGAGCATTCTTGAGCAATTTTTGCCTCTCCATGTGATTTGAAGTTAGAAGAAGGAAGGGAAACCTTGGTGAATCAAGAAGCAAGTCAGTGGATCCAGAGTTTTGGGTGCACTTCCAGTTATTTGAGGTAAAGAGCTCCTACCTTGACTCCTTAATTGTTAGATCTACTTTGAGGCTTGAATCTTGACATCTTCGTGGGCATTTCCAAGCCATTTCGGATTGTAGAGTGTAATATAGGCTAAATGCTTCAGATCTGGAACCTTGGAGGGTTCTCATGGCATAAAGGTGCCAACTTTATGGCCATGAGAACCCCATGCATGTAATAAACCCTATTTTTGGTCTTTTGAGCTTAAAAGTCCCATCCATGGACAAAAGTTCATGACTTTACGTGTTATATCGACCTTAGGAGCCCAGATCTACCCTTTGAATGAGATTAGCACAACAAAAATCGAGTTATGGGCATGGACATTAGTTGACTCGATGAGTCGTTCATGGGACTCTGCGAGTAGGGGGTTTGGGTTCCCCAACCTTTTATGATTCGAATGGATCTAGTTGAGTCTAGAAGGGGTCTAGATGAGTCCAGAAAGGGGACTAAACAAAATAGACATGGTTATGGACCTGGAAACCATGGGACTTGGCGAGTGGATGTACACATTCGGCGAGTCCAAGGCAATCTCCCAACCCATGAAAACGGACTCAACGAGTTGTTCATACAACTCAGAGAGTCACAGACTAGTCACACTCATATGAAGAAGATGAACTCGGCGAGCCAGATGAAGATAGTGTTGGGATTTTGGTATAATACAACATCCTATGGTGCACATACAACCCTAAATACCTTGGATCTATGTTTTCACTAATTATACATGCAAATTGTTCCCAAGGCATTAAACCTATAACTATCATACATTTGACATAAACCATATAAGAGACTAGTTAGGATAACATACCTTTTGATGGAGCTTGAAGTCTTGGTCTATTTGTCCTTAAAGAGCTTAGCCCCAATATTGTGGAAGCCTCAAATGAAGTCACAACACATCATGGACAAAGGTAGAACTTGAGAAAGAATTCCATGCACCCAAAAACACCCATGAACTCCAAGAATGACTCAAGTGGCGTTTTTGAGACTAAGAGCATGTATTTATATGTGTGGATTCCAAGGGTCATGGGTATAACCCAAATCCATACCCATGGGTTTTATGATCCATGATTCATGTGGCCCAACTCTTTATGTATCCATACATAAACTTGATCCAACATGGATCATAAACCTAACACATATAAATATAACTAATTATTATAATTAGTCCCCACAAATTTAATTAGTCTATTTTGATCACTAAATTAATTCCAAATTAATTCTTCATCAATACTAATTAAAATATATGATTTCATATTAATATATAACTTATAATATATTAATAAACCATAAATTACCTTCTCTCAAAAGTCAATCTTAACATATTGTCCTGATGATATGCAACCCAAATGGACCATGCTACACTCGGGTCGAGTACATACCAATAATAGTTATGGGCTTAGAAATCTAATCCAATAGTCTCCCACTTGGATAACTCTAAAACTATTATTGAAAGTACAAATTCATAACCCGACTAGCAATCGTAACTCTTAAAGCTGCTGTCGAACTCTGAATAAATCGCCGACTAGCAATCGTAACTCTTAAAGCCGCTGTCGAACTTTGAACAAATTAATGACGCGTCCATTAGATAAGGGATCATATATTCCTGAATTCTAGATAGCATATGGACTGAGAAATGGATTATCATTCATTCTCTCAGTCCATTTGTTGTTTCCCGATTTCCGATTTATGACGACTGACTGATTGAACAAATCAAATCAGTCCTGACTTAACCAAGCACTCACAAGTGTCATCATTAAATCATCGAGGGGCCGACATATATCGCTTTTATCCCTTTAAGGGTAAAAGGAATGGATAAACTTTGACTCATATGGCTTGTTCTACTACTTGTTGAATCATACACAAAGGCACGTTTTATAACATTGAGTTACCAATGTGTTTTCGTGCAATCAATGTATAACCAACTCATATTAACAACTCATATCTCTAGGTTTGAAGAATATAAGATAGTATCGTCTCATGATCACTCGTGATAAAATCCATGAAGTGATTCAAACGAGCGTGAGTTGAATCCAATACTCAGAACTTATGAGCACTCATGAGTGTTGTAGCACCACTTTGTCCAACATCTTAGACCTCTACAAGCCAACCTATGACAATCTTGATTCATATCTACTTCCAACATATGACCGACTGTGGATGGTTTGAATAACTTAGTCATTCGGGAAGAATAACCTAGTTTATTCTAGAAGTCAAAACATGCAAAATGAAAGACAAGAATAATTGAATCCAATATGGTATCAAAACCTATGAATATAAATAAGACACATTTTTTATCACCATACTGATTACTCATTATTCATTGTTTCGGTTTTATCAACTTTGTACTTGAATTAAAAAACACTAGTTGTCCCATGCTTCAAAGCAAGTATACTATGTTTTTCAAAACAATAGCTTTTCCATACACCAAGTATGCACTCTATGTTTGTCGATGATCCTTACTTTGTGAACTAGATCGATTGAACATACTTTCAATGATTCTCTTTTCACACTCGAAAATCCTTATCGAAAAATGTGAGAACTTCAAATTCCTATCAGTTATCGAAATCTTCTTAGATTTTAACCTTATATGCACTGACCCTCTTGTAATGAATATGTACAAAGTCAGAAAGACTTGTCAACAGTCATTATAAGGTATTCCAATGGAGATCAACTCCATGGAAACTAAGTATCATATTCAAAGTACATTGCTTTGAACGTGCTTCTTGCATTAAGTTTTTAAATCTTACACAGATAACTTCCATCTATGGAGACAACTCCATATTCTCATTCTGACTATCACTTCTGAACAAGAGATGCCTCTTTTCAGAATATGTCAATATGGTCCTTCCAAAATTAGCACTATACTTCCAACTGTCCCTGAGCAACCAATCTTTGGTAAACCTTAGATTGTCCTCGATAATTGCTTAATCCTTTTAGTCATATCCAGTTCTAGACCTTTCCCCTTCTTAATGCCCCAGGCATTTGGAAAATTTGAGAAAGGATGAATATAGCACATGTAATCGATTCTATATCCGGAGCATATGGGACACGATTCATGATGTCTCCCATAAAGAGTAAACCAGTCTTTTGCTATAATATTTCCATTTCAATTTGCCAAGTTCTCATAATTCAGATTATGAAAGGGATGTTGTAATTTGGAAAATTTCGAAAGCACAAATATTATAGCACATGCAATCGATCCTGTACCCAAAGCAAATGCGACACGATTCATGATGTCTCACATAAAGACATGATTCTAGACCAGTCTTTTGCTACATTATTTTTATTTGCCATGTTTTCAAAATTTGACTATGAAGAGGGATGCCGTAATCATAAACGAATTTTGAGAACGCAATATATAGAATTTCCTTAAGTTGAACCAATCCAACATGATATTCTTGAGTAAAGATGATTAAGGTCTCAATCTAAGCGTTTAGAACTGAAATGAAGTATATCCTCTCCCTTAATTATAGCAAAACAACTTTTTCAACCCCTGCAACTTCATGAATTGAAACTTTTGTTTTCTATATACATTGCTAACTTGCATTACTTATCATAATTATCATGCTCCCACTAACATGATGATTATTAGCATAACACTTATGCTCCCACTAGCTTTGACATGTATCCAGAAAACAGCTGCACTTCTAGAAGTCAATACTTTATTGACTTTCTTACCAAAGTTCAGATTTATGATACGAGATTGCTTTGATAAGACTTTATCAAACTCATACACTTTATCTTAGATAGCTTACAGGCGTGTCTAAACAATTTCAGAACTATAAAAAGGGATACTGTCATCATAGTCTCAAATTTTTAGACCTTTTCCATTTCTCATAAGTCAATGTTAGTGTGCCGGTTAACCATACACGCTCCACTAATGACTTTGAGAAATGCAAATATCATAGTTGCTATCTTCTTAAAATCTACTTAGTGAAAGTGTTTCCTCACCATCATTTTCATGAGTCGGAGAGAAACCTTATGACACTTAGATTTTATCGTGTATGTGTTCTTATCCGTGTGAATTTGTCAAAACCATAGACACAAGACAAGGTTATTGACAAATTCATACGCATATGGATTGAACTTGTGCAATCTTAACTACTGGGCCTGCCATTGCTTCCAAGTAGTTATGCGAACAATTGAGAACATGTAGAACTCAAATGTATAACCAACTTTACTGGAATGGGCACAGAAATGTCAACATGATAGGTTATAAACCTCTAGCCGTGTGCTAGTGATGAAATACATGTTTTATTCTTGATTAGTTCTTGAAACTATTTCATGATCCTTTATACTCCCACTGTCTTCTTGACCTATAAGACTTTCTTGTCAAATATTCAAGAGATAGTGTGGATTCTAATCAAGACAAACACTTCACACAATTAACCTTAGTTGGTCTTTGTTTTATCCAAAACATCACAACTTACCAACTTCAAATATACTAGATTAAGAAAACATTTTACTCTACATTTGACAAGTGTTTTAAACCTTTCTTAAGATTATGTCACTCAATTTACAATCTTAGAGTATGAATCTAAGATTTGATTTTGGAACGAAGTACGATTTATCTTTTGATTTAACCGTTTCAACAATTCATGATTCATCTCCTTAGTCAAACAAATGCACTAAGGTGTCCTTAGAGAATCAATTGTGATATGGTTTCATAATCATTAAGATGATCATAAAAGATGATACTTAAAGTGCTCTCCCATCTTTTCAGATTTGAGACACTTTTATCCTTCTGCCAAATTTGATTCTTCTCCTTCGCTCTGTCATACATTGAAACTTTTCCAATGTCTCAGAATTATACTTAAGCTTATAAGTATAACCATATTTACTAAACTTTAGTAAATCACGACGAATAGTCTTATTGATCTTTTGTGGTAGACTTTAACTAGTGCACAAGAATGTGTTCTTGATCCCTTAGTCCTACACTTGAGTCACATATACATGTGAACAAGGACTTAGTCTTAAGTTCCCAAAGATGACAATTCTCATTCATCACACAATACAACTTGCATGATTTCAAGTTTCTATCCAACTGAAACTTGGGTGATGAGAATCTTTCCTTATTTGGTAAATTATGACACTACCACAAATGAAGGAATCAAATCCATTTTCCAATATTGCTATCAATGGAAACATGTAAACAACAATTTTTCACAAATGCCATTGTAAGGATACTTAAAATAAATAAATCAAAACTGTTTTTTTTATTTTAAAACTTGCAGAAAAACTTATCCTTACAATGCAAATGCATATGAAAAACTTGTTGTTATCTATTCCTAAGCAATATATCATAACTCTTCAGCAACTGCTCAAAATTCTGATCACCGAACCATGCGATCGAAATCCATCTTCGCGATCAGAATCAACATATACTTCCTTTAAGCTTCTTTTCTTTGATTCTTAAAACTTCAACATGTGACCCAGTCACATCATGTAATAAGAATCTCCAAATAGGAACCTAATAGAGATAAATAGTGGACTTACCTGAAGCAGAGTCAATTTTTTTTTACTAGACCTTCTCTCAGATCTTTTACGTAGTTAAGGCAGCTTCGCAACCAATGCCCCTTTCTTTGGCAACAGAAACAACCGATCCCTTTCCATTGACAAGAGAAAGTTGTTTCTAGATTTCTAATGTTACCATTGTCAATATCCATGGAAGTTTGGGAAGTCGATCTACCAACCAAATTTGCTTTACCGGTACTCCAAATCATTTCTGATTCAGCATCACCAAGCAAATAGGTAAGATCATTAAAGGTCTTGTCATAGTCTGTTTCATAGTGGTCCCAAAGGAACTCACTATGTGACTTAGAAAGTGATTGAACATCCAACTTTCTTAAGACTTTGACACCCAACTCTCCCGGCTTGTCAATATGTGACTTCATCTCCAAGATGTGATCACACATAGACCTTGCTTGCCAATAGGGCTTGAGTGACCTTGAACTTGTAGGTTAGGGAGAATAATTGGAGGAGGTGGAGGAAGAGAAGTTCCAAGAGATTTGGTAAGATCATAGATGTCTGAACTAGACATCTTTTGGAAGATATTCAAGATAGTTGATCTAAAGTCATTAATATAACACCTAATATGAAATATTAAGGCTAGGACCCAACGTAATACTTTTATAACTTGGAAGAGGGATTCCGTAATCCAAGCTATAAAATATTTGAAGGTAGGTGAATGACGATTCACCAATTTCCACCATGAAAACGAAATAATTTAATTAGGTTTTACTTGGATTTGAAACTCCTAGATCTTTTGAGATTCGTTGAACTGTTCAATGACATGTTTCAATCTCGATTGTGGCCTCGCAAATTTTGTGACTGGGATGCCGAGGATCACAAAACAAGGTGTGAATAACCATGCAAATATACTTGGTACCCTTAATATTTACCCCTCAATCAATGTGCCGGTTAACCACACGCGCTCCAACGATACTATGATAAACATTAAGTTACCCTTAGCCTACCTTGTGAAATCCAGGTTAGTGTGCTGGTTAACCACACACGCTCCACTAACGACTTAAGCAAAGTGCAAAGTGTAATTTCATGGGGTAGCACTAAATTGACATTTTCCTAAGTAACTAAGATTGGGAATTTATAAATGTATAGTTATTTAGTATTTATCATTAATACTTTTAATGAAGGGAGAATTATAGTCATTGTCCTACCCGTTCGGCTAACGACTCTCCACCGGTCAAGGAAGTGGTGGGTGAGAGTGGACACCCATTAAACTGCCATTTTATAGGCAGTAGCCTTATACCCCCCTTATAGTCCGGCTTCATGAATGAGGCCTACTAATGGTAAGACGACTTGGTATTATATATATAATATATTAAACTTTTAATATTATAATAGTATAAGGGTATATTTTAGACATTTAAAATACTTGGTGGTTTAATCTATTAATTAAACTAAGCTTTTAATTTAACTAAACTCAAACCATATCTTTATTTATATATTTAATAATACTCTTTTAATTAAATGCTTTAATTAACTATTAATAAAGTCCATAAGAGTTAATTTGAACTATTCAACAAAACATCATAATTCCAATTATTAAATTCAAAATTAAAACCATTTAATTAATTGTTTAAGTTATGAACCCAAGAGTCTTAGAATTCAATTTTTTTTCATAAAAAACTTTTTTTCAAATTCCAAAACTTGAGGGCAAGTTTTGTAACTCTTGAAAACCGTTGGATTCCATAACTTATGGAATTAATGGTTTTTTATGATGAAACTTTCCATGTTCCATAACTTAAGAACATGAAATTCTTTAAAACATTAACACCAAGTTTTGTAACTTCATAAACACTTTCAATCAATTTTTTTTATTAAAAAAAACTTTCATATCCAAAACTTATGGGAGTTTCAAAACTCTTAAGATCACAACTTTATAAAGAAAACTTTTGAGCTCCAAAATTTTATGACAAAATTTGTAAGTCCTTAAAACATTTAGATCAAACTTTTAAAACTAATAAAATAATCATATCATTTTATCTTTTACTAAATTTGACCTAATTCAACTCTAGTAGTAAAATGACTCAAATTTTACAAATAATTAGTTTTCCATAAAATCAACTAATTATCTCTAAATTTGACAAACTTCATGGTTTTTTTTTTCTTTTTGTTTTCAACTTTGAAAATCAAACATTTGCATCAAATATAATAGAAAACAACCCATGGCTCTAATACCACTGTTGGGATTTTGGTATAATACAACATCTTATGGTGCACATACAACCCTAAATACCTTGGATCTATGTTTTCACTAATTATACATCCAAATGGTTTCCAAGGCATTAAACCTATAACTAGCATACATTTGACATAAACCATATAAGATACTAGTTAGGATAACATACCTTTTGATGGAGTTTGAAGTCTTGGTGTATTTGGCCTTAAAGTGATTAGCCCCAATAGTGTGGAAGCCTCAAATGAAGTCACAACACATCATGGACAAAGGTAGAACTTGAGAGAGAATTCCATGCACCCAAAAACTCCCATGAACTCCAAGAATGACTCAAGTGGCATTTTTTTGAGACTAAGAGCATGTATTTATATGTGTGGATTCCAAGGGTCATGGGTATAACCCAAATCCATACCCATGGGTTTTATGATCCATGGTTCATGTGGCCCAACTCTTTATGTATCCATACATAAACTTGATGCAACATGGATCATAAGCCCAACACATATAAATATAACTAATTATTATAATTCGTCCCCATAGATTTAATTAGTTTCTTTTGATCACTAAATTAATTCCAAATTAATTCTTCATCCAGACTAATTAAAATATATGATTTCATATTAATATATTATATCTTATAATATATTAATAAACCATAAATTACCTTGTCTCAAAAGTCAATCCTAACAAATTGTCCTGATGATATGCAACCCAAATGGACCATGCTACACTCGGGTCGAGTACATACCAATAATAGTTATCGGCTTAGACATCTAATCCAACAAATAGCCCCGATGTTATGTTTGAAGGAGAACTCTTCGAGTTCTTGCTAAAATCGATGAGTAGAGTCGGGGTTGGGAACAGATGAAAGAATAGGGACTCGACGAGTCGGATCAACTGGGTGTTGACTTTGACCAGGATTATGTCTTTAGACAAGGGTAAAATGGTCATTTTACCCTAAGAGTAGTTATCAGTTTTTGACTAAGTACGTTTATGGAAATTTATAGCCAGAGAGTCGTCGGAGCAGCAGACAGAGATTCCCCACCCATAGTTGGAGTAGTCAGTCACACGAGGTGAGTTTTCCTCCAGTAGGAACGGGTCTAAGGTACCAATGCCGGCCCGTTTAAGTAGTAGAGTATGTTGGGGTTAGCCCGATGCAGTTTATATGTTTCCGGACATCGGTCCGATGCTGGGGCGGTCCCGAGAAGTATTTAAGTATGCTTGATGTCTTTGTGATTCATGCATGTATATGTGTTATGTGTTAAGTGTGTCAGGGTAAGCCTGATGTCGGGGTAAGCCCGGTGTATGACAGTGATTATGCCATATATTATGTATTTCGGGGTAATCCCGATGTATGCTAGTTTATGTGTTATATGTTATTTGTTTTGGGCTTCGATCTGATGTCGAGGAAAGCTCGATGAAAATTAAGTGATTATGTTATGTATGTCCTGGGGTAAGCCCAATGCTTTGGTGAGCCCGCTGCCCGACGCAGTCGGATGCCGGGGTGAGCCCGATGCCGGACTGGAGTCCGATGTCGGGTAAGTCGATGCCGAGATTCGTCCCGATGCAATTGGGAGTAGTCCCAGAGTTATGTTATTTGTTATATGTGCCTTGTATGGTATGTGGTATTTTGGGGGAGCTCACTAAGCTTCGTGCTTATAGTTTTCAGTTTTGGTTTCAGGTACTTCAGCTAGCAAAGGGAAGGGATCGAGTTGATGGCATGGCACACAGCACAGTTTTGTTAGCCTGGGAGCTTACTCTAATATTTTATATGAGATAGTTATATGTGGACATATTTTATGAGATTCTAAGATACATGTTTGATGATTTTATTTTATGGTGATATTATTATGGTTGTTAAATGATTTTTAAAAAGAAATTTTTTTGGCTTGTATTTTTGGGATGTTTCAGTAGTTCCCTTTGGATATCTGAACATCTGTTTGACTGCGATCAAATGAGATATTTTAGGGTTAGATTGGTACAAAGTACATAAACCCATTGCAAATATAATATCCGGTCGGCTGGCAATGAGGTACATCAACGATCCAATCATTCCTCGGTATGTTTTGTGATTAACTGACTCTCCGGTAGGGTTAATTGAGATTTTATACCCAAAGGACATCGGGACCTTAGCCGAGGAGCAATTGTCCATCGAAAGTTTCTTTAACAACTCAGTGTTGTACTTTTCTTGATGAATGAATATCCCTTGAGGGACCTGTTTAACCTGAAGTCCTAGGAAGAAATTGATCTCTCTATTCATGCTCATTTGAAACTTGTTTGTCACGAGCCTTGAAAATTCATCCACCATACCCTAATCCGTTGATCCGAATATGATATCATCCACATATATTTGAACAAGCATCAAGTGATTGTCATTTACTCGTCTGAATAACGTGGGATCAATAACACCTCTTTTGTATCCTGAGGTGACAAGAAACTCAAAGAGGGTCTCATACCACACTTTAGGTCCCTGATTTAGGCCGTATACTGCTTTCTCTATATTGTAGCGTTGATTTGGAAATTCTAAGCTTTCAAATCATGGAGGTTGTTGTAGGTATACTTCCTCTTTCAGTTTTGCATTCATAAAAACACTTTTTGTTAGGTTTTGAGCACTATAACACTCCTATGGTGCACATGCAACCCTTAATGATTTGGATCTATGTTTTCTCTATTATATGTGCATATTTTCAATTTTTCCAAAGCATTGTCCTAACTAGCATACAAATTGCCAATGGAATAAAACATCTAGATAGATGACATACCTTTTGAAGGACTTGTAGTTCTTGACCCTTGAAAGCTTGAGCACCTCAAGTGTGATGACTTTAATGGTTCACAAAGTTCAATATGCAAGAGGATAATTTAAGAGAATAATATATTTATATCAAAGAGAAGAGGCAACCGATTTTGGTCTATGGAGGGTTCTATTTATAATGTTGGACATCCTATGGTTACACTTGGTAAACCATAATAACCCATGACTTTCCACACTCTCATGCTCAATGGGTTTAACCTCCATAGACTATCCATGGATTAGTTTAGCCCATAATCATGGATCATTAGCCTACGCTACAAGAATGATTGATTTACATAATCAATCCCCATATATTTAATTAGTCTCTTTTGATCACAAAATTAATAAATTAATTCTTGATCAATACTAATTAAATAATTTCGTATTAATATATTATACTTGTAGTATATTAATAAACCATAAATAACCTTATTCTAAAAAATCATCCTATCAAATTGCACCGGTCAAGGCAACCCGAAAGGACCATGCTATAATCGGGCCAACTCATGACAATATTATTTCATACTTACTTCCAACATATGATCGACTGTGGATAGTTTGAATAATAATAATAATCATAATTTTATTATTCTGGAAGTCAAAAGATGCAAAGTGAAACAATAGTAAATAATTGACACAAGGCAGTAACTTTACTTATAAATAAAACTCCAGTTATTCATCATCAAATGTCAATTACAAGTTAGCTTTTACAAGTTTCGATTTATCTAATTACCAAAACTAATATCGTCCTTTAGCCCAATGCTCCTCGCATGCTACAAGTGCTTAACCCTATTCAGTCCTTTTGTAAGAGGATCTGTTGGGTTGTCCTCTGACGATATCCCTTTTACCACGAGGTTCCCTTCTTCTACCTGATGTCTTATGAAGTGGTATTTTATGTCGATATGCCTAGATCTACCATTATCTTTCGGTTCCTTGGTTAAGGAAACTGCACCTTCATTATCGCAGAAAATGTCCATAGGCTCCTTTATTGATGGAATAACTCCATGGTCTCCGATGAAGTTTTTCAACCATATCGATTCCTTCGATGCTTCTCTTGCTGCTATGTACTCTGATTTGCATGTTGAATCAGCTCCTTCTTGGAACTTTTCCATGTCACTGCTCCTCCTTTCAGGGTAAACACCCAGCATGACTGAGAGCGGAAATTATCTCTGTCGGTTTGGAAGCTGGCGTCGCTATATCCTGTCACTCTCAAGTCATCACTCCCACCGAGGGTAAGGATCCAATCCTTAGTCCCCCACAAGTACTTAAGAATGTTCATAACTGCAATCCAAGGAGTTTTACCAGGATTCCCTTGATATCTACTGACCATGCTCAAAGAAAAGGCCACATCAGTGCGAGTACAAGTCATAGCATACATGATCGAACCAACTGCGGAAGCATATGGCATATAACTCATTTCTGCTATTTTAGCCTCTGTACCCAGACTCTGAGTCTTACTCAGTTTGGCATTGCATTGGATAGGTAAGTCACCTTTAATGGAGTTCTCTATGTTAAAACATTTCAACACCTTGTATACGTAGGTACTCTGACTAAGTCCTATGAGCCTTTTACTCCTGTCTCTCAATATCCTTATCCCTAGGATATAAGCAGCTTCACTGAGGTCCTTCATATAGAAACACTTCCCAAGCTAGGGCTTAAACTCCTACAAGGTTGGGATGTCATTTCCTATGAGCAGTATGTCATCTACATACAATACCAGAAAGCTCACTGTACTCCCATTTGCTTTAACATACACATAGGACTCATCATCGCTTCTCAAAAATCCAAACTCTTTAACTTTCTCATCAAAACAAAGATTCCATCTGCGAGACGCTTGTTTCAATCCATAAATGTATTTCTTAATCTTACACACTCTATTAGGGTATTTTGTATTGACAAAACCCTCTGGTTGACTCATGTAAACATCTTCACCCAACTTTCCTATAAGGAAAGCGGTTTTGACATCCATTTGCCATATTTCATAATCATGAAATGCAGCAATGGCCAACATAACCCTTATAGATTTAATCTTCGCTAATGGTGAGAAGGTCTCATAATAGTCAACTCCTGGAGTTTGAGTAAAGCCCTTCGCAACCAGTCACGCCTTATATGTATGTACATTCCCATACATGTCGGTTTTCTTCTTAAAGATCCATTTGCATCTGACTGTCTTTCGACACGGTACATTTTCAAGTAAATTTCAAACTTGATTGTCATACATGGACTGAATCTCGGTGTCCATATCCTCTTTCCATTTTGTAGAATCAGGGCCTGCCATGGCTTCCTTATAGTTGTTAGGTTCATCCAAATTTACCAGTGTGCTATCACTGATAAATGTATCACCTTCAATAGTAATATGGAAACCATAAATCTCAAGTTTATTTCTAACTCTACTTGAACGCCTCAGAGGTAAGGACTCGTCACTTGGATCAACTGGAGTTTCCTCCTCAGGTTGATTGCTAGTGTTTGAGGTTCCTTCACCGCTTGACTCTTGAATCTCTTTAAGGTCAATTTGCCTCCCACTGTTTCTTTGGCTTATGAGTTCTCTCTCACGAAAGACTACTCTCCCCGCAACGAAGACAACATTGTCACTCGGTCTGTAGAAGAGATGTCCAAAGGATTTCTATGGGTAGCCGATGAAAATATATCGCTCACTCCAAAGTTCGAGCTTGTCGTGAGTTTCTTTTCTCACAAAATCCTCGCAACCCCAAACTTTGATGTGATCTAATTTGGGAACTTTCCCAGTCCACATATTGTGAGGTGTTTTGGAAACCTTTTTGGTAGGGAGTAGATTAAGGACATGGGCGACAGTCTCTAAGGCATACCCCCAGAATGAGATAGGTATTGAAGGTCGACTCATCATGGAACGAACCATGTCTAGAAAGGTTTTATTACGCCTCTCAACCACACCATTAAGCTGTTCTGTCCTAGGTGGAGTCAACTATGAAACAATTCCACATTTCGTAAGATAGTCAAGGAACTCGATACTAAGGTACTCTCCTCCACGATCAGATCGCAACATCTTTATCTTCCTGCCCAATTTATTCTCCACTTCTTGCTTAAACTCTTTGAACTTTTCAAAGGTTTCTGACATATGCTTGATTAAGTAAATATACCTATATCTACTATAATCATCAGCAAAATTTACATAGAAGAAATTAGCATCCCTTGTGGCGGTTCTGAATGGTCCACACACATCAGTGTGTATGAGATCTAATAGACCTTCACCCCTCTCACAAGTACCAGTGAAAGGTGACTTGGTCATCTTTCCAAGTAAACAAGATTCACAAGTGTCATTCGACTTTAAGTCGAATGACTCCAAAACTTCATCCTTTTGGAGTTGGGCTATGCGCTTCTAGTTGACATGTCCAATATGACAATGCCACAAGCATGCTTTATCCAATTCATTGGAAGAATCAATATTCAACACATTATTTCCTAACTTATCTACAATCATCACAGTTTCATATATACCATTGCAAGGTAATGCTTCAAAATAAAATACACCATTATAATATGCATAAATACCACCATTTTCATTATTAAAGGAAAAGGTAAAACCTTGTTTATACAAACTGTGAAAGGAAATAACATTCCTCGCCATATCGGCCGAGTAACAACAATTATTCGAATCTAAATATAAACCATTACTAAGAAATAAAGAATGAACTCGAATCTTGGTCACATGTGACACTTTCTTATTTCCCATAATTAATTTTATCTTCCCGTGCTCCACATCCCTACTTCTTTTTAGTCCCTGCAAATCAGAACAAATTTGAATACCCCAAACTGTATCAAGGACCCAATAATTAGCATTTGATGAGTTATAAGATTGATTAGTGTAAATACCTACAAAGGAGGGCTTGATCTTTCCATCATTTATGTTTTGAAAGTACTTGGGGCAGCTTCATTTCAGTGCCCTTTTTCATGACAGTGGAAACACTCTGCATCCTTAGGATTTGAAGAGGGATTCGTAGAACCAACTTTGGTCCCACTTGAAGAGGATCCATCAAGAGACTTTCCCTTGCGGCTCTTGGAGGGAGCCTTCCTCTTTATTCCGTTCCCATGTCTGATTGCCAGAATTGGGGTAGAAGTAGTAATAGGAGTAGACACAACCGACTTGCCTTTCAGATTGCTTTCTGCGGTCCTAAGAAGGCCTTGAAGCTTGCTAAGAGTGACCTCCTCTTTGTTCATATGATAAGTCATATGAAATTGATCATAACAAGGAGGTAAAAAGTGTAAAATAA
This sequence comes from Lactuca serriola, assembly GCF_051521515.1. Taxonomy (NCBI): domain Eukaryota; kingdom Viridiplantae; phylum Streptophyta; class Magnoliopsida; order Asterales; family Asteraceae; genus Lactuca; species Lactuca serriola. The sequence goes on from NC_136416.1 coordinate 151,475,606, forward strand.
TATCTATGTCTAACTCTTCATCAAAATTGACATTCAATTTAAGCAAGCGGTTCATGAATCTCTGCATCTTTTGCAAGTGGGCCGTGATGGGTTCACCATCCTTCATTTTGGTTGTGATAATGGAGGAAATGATCTCATACCTCTCCTGCCGAGCACTTTGATTGTATCTTTCCATCAAATCATGATACATTTCATAGGGGTAGTAGTCCTCATAGGACTTCTGCAACTCAGCAGTCATGGTTGCAATCATTAGACATGAAACTTTAGTCGTATCCCTCTCATGAGTAGTGTGTTCATCGATTTGTTCAGGAGTAGCAGTGGTGACATCGATCTCTTTAGGCTCTTTATCTAGGACATATTCTTTGTCCTCATAATGAATAGCCATTGTTATGTCTCGAATCCAATCATTGAAGTTCGAGCAATCGAAAATGACCCTCCCACATAGGTTCATGAGGGAGAAAGAGCTTGGAGGGATTGGGTTGGAAGCATTGTTCAGGATAGACATATTTAAAAGAAGAAGAACAAAGTTTAGTTTAGATGATAATGCTTAATATTACACCCAACATGAAATATTAAGGCTAGGACCCAACACAATATTCTACAATTGCGAAGAGGGATGCAGTAATCCAATTGTAAAATATTTGAAGGTAGGTAAATGACGATTCACTAATTTCCACCATCAAAAACGAAATAGATTATTAAGTTTTAATTGGATTTGAAATTCCTAGATCTTTGAGATTCATTGAATCTTTTCAATGGATTATTTAAATCTCGATTGTGCCCTTAAAGTTTGTGACTGGGATGTCGAGGATCACAAACAAGGAGTGAATAACCATGCAAATTAGCTTGGTACACCCAATGTTACAAATCACCTAATCAATGTGTCGGTTAACCACATACGCTCCATTAGTCTATGATTAACACCAAGTTACCCATTTCCACACATTGTTAGTCCAAGATTAGTGTGTCAGTTAACCACACACGCTCCACTAACGACTTAACAAGGTGCAAAGTGTAATTTCATGGATTAGCACCATTTCACATTTTTCCTAAAGTAACTAAGATTATGAATTTAATAAAAGTTTAGTTACTTTATGTTTTTTTATCATTATACTTTTAGTGAGGGAGAATTAATGTCCTATCTTACCCGTTCGGCTAACGACCCTCCACCAGTCAACGAAGCGGTGGGTGAGAGTGGAAACCCATTAAACTACCATTTTATAGGCAGTAACCTTATAAAACTCTAGGGTTTTGAATTAAAGTTTAATTTAATGAGACTTTGCAAATTCCAAAACTTGAGGGCAAGTTTCGAAAGTTGTCAAAACTCTTCATGTTCATCACCTATGAGTTTAATTTGATCTTAATGAAGAGACCTTTCATTTTCCATAACTTGAGGACAAGTTATGGAGGTCATTAAAATGCATTTAGATCATTATTCTAACAACTAAAATTATCACATAATCTATGATCTAACTAAACTCATAATCAAGATAATTTCTAGTTAACAATTTGAAAGCAATTTTGGTTATCATATAAAAACAACAATTATTTTAAAACTTTGACAATTATCTTGTGGTTGGATAAGTACAAACACTACCATATCATAAAAAAAACATTTCCAATGATCCAAAACAGTTTGTGGTAGTGTTCCAAATCTAAACCAGGCCAAGAAACTCGAAATTCTGAGCACAGAGCCTTCAACTCGTCGAGTACATGAACTGGACTCGACGAGTTGCTCTGTTACTGAGTGTAATCATCGAGTCTTTTCATGTACTCGGTGAATGGACCAGTCAAAGGCACAAATTTCGACTTTTTCAGCTTTAAAAAACTATTAAGCATCAAATATAATAGAAAACAATCCTAGGCTCTGATACCACTCTTGGGTTTTGAGCATTATAACACTCCTATGGTGCACATGCAACCCTAAATGCTTTGGATCTATGTTTTCTCTATTATACTTGCATATTTTCAGTTTTTACAAAGCATTGTCCTAACTAGCATACAAATTGTCAATTGAATAAAACATCTAGATAAATTACATACCTTTTGAAGTACTTGTAGTTCTTGACCCTTGAAAGCTTGAGCACCTCAAGTGTGATGCCTCTAATGGTTCATAAACACCAATGTGCAAGAGGATGATTTAAGAGAATAATCTATTTATCTCAAAGAGAAGAGGCAACCGATTTTGGTCTATGGCGGGTTCTATTTATTGTGTTGGACATGCTAGGGTTACACTTGGTAAACCCTAATAACTCATGACTTTCCACATTCTCATGCTTCATGGGTTTAACCTCCATGGATTAGTTTAGCCCATAATCATGGATCATTAGCCCACACTACAAGAATGACTGATTTACATAATCAATCCCTATATATTTATTTAATCTCTTTTGATCACAAAATTAATAAATTAATTCTTGATCAATAATAATTAAATATTTCCGTATTAATATATTGTACTTGTAATATATTAAAAACCCATAAATAACCTTATTCTCAAAAATCATCCTATTAAATTGCACTGGTGAAGGCAACCCAAAAGGACCATGCTACAGTCAGGTCAAGTACATACTAGTTATAGTTATGGGCTTAGACACCAAATCCAACAACTTTTACATCCATCTAATGAACTTGGATGTTTTTGTGAGTAGCATATGCTAAGAAGATATGTATGGCTTCCATTCTTGCTACAGAGGCATATGCTTCATCGTAGTCAACGCCCTCGAGTTGACTAAACCCCTTGGAGACTAATCGAGCTTTGTTTCTTACCACCACACCTGATTCATCTAACTTGTTCTTGAACACCCATCTTGTACCGACAATTCTGTGACCTTCTAGCTTCGGTACAAATTTTTAAACTTTGTTTCATTCAAATTCAGCAAGTTCTTCTTGCATTGCAATAATCCAGTCAGGCTCCATGAGGGCTTCTTTAATGGTTCGGGGCTTGACGGATGACATGATTGCTGCATAATGACAATGATTATTTAAATCAATAGAGGAACGATTATGAATACCTGACGATGGGTCGCCGATGATTTGGCATGGTGGGTGATCTCTTGTCCAAACATGTAGTTGTGATTGATGATGGTCTATGGCTGCATTTGAAGAAATATATTCTATGTCTGAGGACTCTGCTGTTGGAGAAGGTAGTTCCCCCTCAATTTGAGAACATCTGGCAGGTGAGTCTTGGTTTGTTGGAATAGGGTTTGCGGTAGGTAATGGAAGTTTCCCCTGATCCATAGATGGGAGTTCCCCTAAGCCGTAAATGGGAGTTCCTCTTGAAAAAATAAAAGATCCCCCTGGACAAGTGATGTTGGTTTCCCATGGACTGATGAGTGATGAAAAATCCTAGGATCACTTCTTGTATATTGAGCTTTCAATTTCTTCTTCATAGTCTTTATAAACTGTTGATTGATTGGTTGGTCTGCGGGTAAGCACTAGAGCATTATCTTCAAGTACTAGAACCTCTATAGTGTATATTTCCATAGGCACCGGTCTTTACCCCTCAACCGACGAGGTGGAAATATTGAATGATGTTCCTTCAGACAAGATAGGTCTGGATACTACTGCATGTTGTTGTTGTGCCAACAGAGACACCAAGATTTATGAGAGATGTGCTGTCTCTATAGGATCGAAGAGATCATCATAGTTGACTTCTACTATGTTCAATGGACCCGAGGATGTGGGGATATCACTTTCCATAATGTACTTTGTTTCGATGGAAGGAGTAGTGTTGTGGACATAATAGTCATCGAACTGGACATCAAAACTTTCGACTATTAGTCTGGTACGTCTTACAAGAACCCTGTATGCAACCTTATTGGTGGAGTAGGAATATGCCTTCATCAGACTTCGGTGCAAAATTTGTTGAGATGGTCCTTGTTGTTGATCACAAAACATCTACAACAAAAAATGTGAAAGAAGTGTACATTGGGTTTACGGTTCTTGAGACCTTCATAGGGAGTCTTGTTGAGGCGTTTACAAATGATGCTTCGATTTTGAGCAAAGCATGCAGTTGCCACTGCTTCTACCCAGAAGTAGAGAGGTATATTGGCAAAATTCAATGTCGATCTCGTTGCTTCAACTAGATTTCTACTTCTTCTCTCTACTACTCTTTTTTTGTGGTGTATAGGGTGCCAAGAAGTTGTGACTGATGCCCTTGATAACTAAGAAGTTATTCAAGAATTGGTTTGTAAATTCAATGCCATTATCACTCCATATTTGTCTGACAGGTAGTTTGATTTGGAGCTCTATTTACTTGATGAATTTGATCATGATCTGCGGTGTGTCTGATTTGACTCTCAAGAAGAAGACGTAGGTGAAAGGAGTAAAGTCATCAACTATAACCAGAATATATTTCTTGTGGTGAAGACTGGATACGGTAGATGGACCACAAAAATCAATGTGAAGTAGCTCTAATGATTTAAGTATTGAAGAGTCAACTATCAGAGGATTGCTACCCATTTTTTGTTTACCACATTCACAGGCTGGACATAATGTATCATTGTTGTACTTCAGGATTGGTAGTCCTCGGACTAACTCTTTGGTAACCAGGTTGTTGATGTATCTGAAGTTAAGGTGAGCTAGTTTGTGGTACCATAACCAACTCACTTCAGACGCTGCCTTTGAAAGAAAACACAGTTGCTATTTGCCGATGTTCAGAGTGACATCTAATGGGTACATTGTCCCTTCGACCTTGGATTTGATGAGCCATGTGTTCCTGTCATTCGTCATTATGTAACAATACTCATTTTCAAATTTGACCAGATGGCCCACTTTACACAATTGACCAACACTTATCAAATTATGTTTGAGACCCCCTATGTAAGAAACTCGTTGAATAGAGAAGCTCCCCGTAGTCAACACTCCATAACCTCTGATGGTCCCATTTGTGTTGTTCCCAAAGGTGACGTGTCTGCCACTGCTGATTGGCCTGAAGTCTCGAAGGTATTCTAACCTTCTCGTCATGTATAAGGAGTGGGCACTATCGATTAACCATTCCTCTTCTTATTCCCCCTTGCACATTGCCTACACAATCAGTTGGTTAGTTTGTGCCCCTAAACAAGTTTGGAGCCCTGGGTAACATGGGACACTTTCTTAACCATTGCATGCACGTGAGACTTGTGAACATGTTTCTTTTCTGATTTTAGTCCAAATACAGGGTGTTCTACACCTTTTGAGAAGTTACGTGGATGGATTGGACGTGAATCTTTGAGCGGGTAGAAACAAAAGACAACGTTTTTCTCATTTAACTAGAGACTATATTTGGTCAACAGTCTAAAGGATGTGGCTTTTTCTTGCGACCAGCCCTTGCAGTGTGTTTTATTGGAGTATCCTTGGGACTTGAAACAGGCTTGTCACATGGTCTAGTCTTAGGTATTGACTTTGTGACTGATTGATGTGATTTTGAAAGCATTGGGTTGGCAAAACACCCTTCCATTTTGGATTTGTTAAGGAATATCGTGATAGTGACTTGACTTCTTTTTGAAATTTTGCAGAAGTATTTCAATCAAAATATTTTTTCACTGTACATTCCTTTTTGCAAGATCCATTGACTATAGCGTGTTTTTGAAAAAATTTCGCAGTAATGGGTTTTTCAAAATTCCTTTTGTTTTTTAAATTTTGACTTGATTTTTGAGATTTTTGTTCTTGAAATCAGTTTCCCGGTTTTCACTACGGGATCTGATTTCCCTTTTTAAAACCAACTTTGCTTGAATTTTTGGTGATACCACATCCGAAACATTTAACTACAATTTTTTGAAATTCTTTGTTCAAGATAAGGGTCGAGGAATTGAGTCATCAGAACTAGAAAACTCATGATTTTGTGAATATTGGCCAAATTCAAAATTATTAATTGACAATTAATACAAAATAGGTTGGAGAGTGGTTGTGGACTTGACTTTAGTCTGCAGTAGAAAAGAATGGAGTACCGTAGAGTAAGTCAGAGATGGCTTTTGAATGGGACATTTCTTGGAAGACAAGGATGGACAGTCTACATCTAATTCATGTCCTTCCAAGACAGTTTCTTTATCAACAACTCAACTTGATTGAGCGCCAGGACTAATTATGCCAATAATGGGTATGGCTTCATCTGAATTACCCGAGGATACAGGAAGAATTTCCTCAATGACACAATTGTTGATAAGTTCATGAATTTTACCGAAGTGACACTGGATGTCTTTGGGATATGTCTTATTATTGACTGGATATTGAAAAGATCTATCCGATAGGATATATCGACGATCAACATTGAATTGGGGAGAGGAGGTCTCATCGGTTGAGAACTCATTGGACCATCCCCAATTATAAGTGTTGTCAATGATCCCACTATTAACAAGATTCTCAATAGCTTCACTTTCATTAAAGAGTTTTTCAGTTAAAAGATTTAAACGTCCAATCTCTTTTCGGGCAAGATCCCATTGATTTAAAGAAATATCTAATTGAGTTGCACTTAACATCCTAACATCCTTTTCTTACAATAAGTCTTTTTCTAACATGGCAACCTTAAGCCTTTTATCTTGTAATCTTCCTCTCACATGGTACATTTCTTGGGATGCCATGTTCTTTTTGTCAAGGGATTTGTTTTAGTCTGAAAAGAAGACAACATAAGTATTATTAAGTCTTTCTAAGTATGGTTCACAATCATGCATGTTGTAATTATTAGACTGAATCATAGCTTTTACCTATTAAACGATTATGGGAATTCCATCTTTTGCCATGTAGCAATAGGTATTTTGCCGGTTTGTGGATCCATTTTCTTCACTAGTTGCCACCATGTAAATTTTCGCTTTCTTCTTGTCGTTTTCCATTTCTTGATCTCCATCCCCCGAAGACCATACTTGATGATCCCTTCTTACTTGAGAAACATAAGCTCTTGGTTTTTCCCTTTCCTCCATCTCTTGAGCCATTCTGAGACAAAATGCCTTGTCTTTCACCACATTTGATTTGCAGTCTTTGGCAAAGTGGTTTTCCTTGTGAAACTTATAGCAAATAACGACTCCATCCGTGTCTTCGGTAGTGGTGCCAGAGTCAGAAGGTTTGATGTTCTACGGTGGCTCCTTTGAAGACGTGTTTTGCAGTTGTAAAGGATGATGAGGGTTTTTGGGATATCTTGGATGGTTACTCTGCGGGTTGAAGTTGCAATTGAAAGGTGGTTTGGTGAACTGTTGGTTTTTACAAAAGGATGGTAGTGGGAGTCTATTGAACTGTTGGCTGACCAGAGCAATGACATTCTGAAACTCTTCTTCATCATCAACTTCTGCATAAGCTTCATATGACTGCGGTGGGTTGTCATATGAGTGTTGGTATGATATCTCTGTGGTATATGCATATTGAGGAGTTCTGAACTGTGGAGTTAGATCCATCAAGACAAGTGGTTCTCCCATATATATATAATCCTTTAACACGGTTGATTCTTGGGCTTGGAGTTCACCATAAAGTTTGAAGAGTGAAAGAGTATGGATCTTTCTGTCTCCTTGGACTATCATCTTTGTTGTAGTCCAGTGTCTTCCTAGGCCATTGAGGAACTGTAGGCTTGTGTCACACCCCGAAACCAAAGGCGGAAACGTTCCGGGCCAGAGGACATCATGAATATCACAACCAATGTACATAGTAAGCATAGTAAACACAAAACTTTACATTACATAGATTCATTTATATTGTCTGAACACAAGAGTTACATGTGTTATACATATACATATTATATGAACAAAAGTAAGGATGTGTCTTCTACATACTCCATCTTCGCCAAAAGGATGGCTGGTACCTGTCTAATGTGGACCTAAGAATACAAGCAGTTTGAAAATCAGCATAAAGCTGGTGAGTTCATAAGTGTTTTGTTTTCTGAAAATGAACATGTTTCCTTTGATTTTTCTGAAAAAGTTTGTTATCCAAGAAAATCCCATATTTTCTTATAAGTATAGTTTAGTTAAATATCACAGTGTATAGTTTAATACATAAAACTATATATTGAAAACCAATGGGAATTACCATCCAGTACAACAGTAGGTATTTTTATCACATCGAAATATTGATTGAAAACCATGGGAATACTATCCCGTACTAGATATAAAATAGCTATTAATACACAAAACTATAGATTGAAAGTCATGGGAATACTATCCCGTACTAGATATAGAATAGTTTTTAATACACAAAACTATATATTGAAAGTCATGGGAATACTATCCCGTACTAGATATAGATTCAAAACCATGGGATTACCATCCTGTACTAGATATAGATTCAAAACCATGGGATTACCATCCCGTACTACATATAGATTCAAAACCATGGGATTACCATCCCGTACTAGATATGGATTCAAAACCATGGGACTACCATCCCGTACTAGATATAAGAACTATAGATTAAAGATAGATATAAAATCAAATCCGTGAATAAACTTATATTAATACGTATTGTGAGTCGGGTAACCATGTTGATGCGACACCGAGACCTCCTTGAGGTTCGTCAGACGTCGGACAATATCCAGAATTTGTCACCCCAGGCATGCCTGCCTAACTATAGCTAGCAGTTTAGATTTGGGATTGTCAGTCCTGAATAGATCTATTCACAAATTCCACGCTCTCCCTCCAGGAGACTCTGGTTACACTTCCGGGGAGGATTTACTGATAACCCAAAGGGTAATGACGAATCTCACAAGCTAGTATTAAATTATTCACAGTTTTTTCAGACGTTATCAAACATACTAATCGTTTTGAAACATAGTACAGTGAAAACAATTAAATACAATGGAATTATCTAGCAATATACTCTAAATTAAACAGAGATAAAGTGAATCAGACATAGTTTATCTAATAATTTTACATAAATCTGTACTCATTAAACAAGAACTAAAGATCCCAAATTATTCCCATAATAATTTGATTGATTTGATTGTTTCCTTTACTGAAATCAATGTAGTTATAATCGATAAAACATCCCTTATGCTCAGCATAGTACATAAGGGGTAAAGATATCTAAAGGTTAGCCAAATATTTATAGAAATATATCAGTTTTAGGTTTTGAAAACATTTATAGTTTGCTTGTATTCCCCCCTGAAAACATTGAAAAACACGAAAAAAGGGTAGGGGTATGAACTCACCAGGCGAGAAAACGTGCGGATTGGATGCTAAGTGTCGGTTCGGGGCTTGATAACGCGTGAGGTTCCTACGTAATATGAAATGATTTCAAATGTATCTAATTAGACTTTAATTCACTAATTAGATATGAATTTACACTCCAAGACCTGAAAACACTTCAAATCAAGTGTTTGGAGTGACCCGGGTGACATCTACGGACGAATAGGGCTTAGATAATGAGTTTGCTCTTCATGAGTAAACTCCTTAGGTTACGGCCCTAAGACTATGACCACATGAGTTCACGTCCGTGAACTCATGGTTGATGGGTTTTAAGGTGCTAAATGGTCAAATATCACTTGAGGACAATTGCTAGGATTTAATCTAAGGCATAGGAAGGAGTTAAACCACCAAAGGAACCATCAAAAGGAGTTTACGGCCCTAAACTAGGAGTTTACGGCCGTAAGCTCCTATACCTTCCTTCTATTAATGATTTGGTGGCCTTAGATCAATCACATGTGATTCAAACTAGTTTTACAAGTCATAGAATGGATTTAGGGCATCATTTGACTATGTTTTAAGAGTTTATGGCCCAGGAACCTATCCGTGGAGGGTTTAGGGCCGTAGGATCCTATAGGAATTTTTTTAATCAAGTTTAAGACCCATAAATCGATTGTGGTTGCTTATAGACTCTAATCCAAGGCTTAGGAGGTGTTTAAATGGCATTTTAACACCTCAAAAGGAGTTTATTGCCCATGATATGGAGTTTACGGCCCAAGCATATTCTTGGGCAGTAAACTCATGTTTACTCCCCTAAAGTTGAGTTCAAGGTGTTCTAAGTCCATTCCATAAAGTCTATAAGCCATATCTAAGCTCCAAAGGTGGATTTGAATGGTTTTTAAGGCTCAAAAACCCCACTTATATGTGTTCACGGACCAAGAATGTTCCAGGGCCGTAAACACATGTTGATGGTCCTAAATCATGATTTGAACTCGAAATTGAAGGCTAAAGATGTTATACTAGGAGTTAGGGTAGTTACCTTGAGGAATTGAAGCCTTAATTTGATGATTTTGGACCTAATTATTTGGTTTGAGGAGAGAGGTTACAGAGAGAGAGAGTAAAAAGCTTCAAATGAGGCTCATTTCACTTTATATATGATTCGGGTTTGGGACACGGTGGAATTCTACCCGTTACCGACGTTAAACGGGGCTTTTGGTTGCACCCGATTAAGTTGCCGTAACCCGATATGGTCCATTCTAAAAATATTCCGATTACTAGAATGGGGTGTTAATATGAGTTCTAAATGCGTTATGAAACCCATTAAGTCATAATAGAAGTCCCACATTTATGACTTAATTTAATGACGTAAATGGAAACGAACTTGAAAATGACGAATGTATTAACGGAAAGGGTTACAAATAATGGAACGAACTTCCGGTTGTCACATTATCCCCCCGTTAGAGGGAATTTCGTCCCGAAATTCAAAGATTAGAATACAGTTCATGAATTGAAAAGTGAGATGTGGATGAATCTACTACTTCGGGTGTTTACGCTCCTAAGTGGAATCGGGTCTCCGCTTGACATTCCAGCGAACCCTCACTACCGGGATGCGGCTTTGTTTCGTACGTTTAACCTTTCGATCTATGATTTCGTTTGGTTCTTCCATAGGGTTCAGACTTTCGTTGATTTCGGTCTCATCAAAGGGATTACTAGGGTTTCGTCGGGTCGACACTTCTTATGAATAAAGACGTGGAATACCGGATGGATGTTGCTATGTTCTGATGGTAGTCGGAGTTTGAAGGTTACGGAATCGATCCTAACGAGGATCTCGAAGGGTCTAATGTACCACGAGTTAAGTTTTCTGCGCTTTCCAAGGCGTACCATGTCCTTCAAGAGTAAGACTTCCAATAAGAGGGTACATCCTTCTGTGTCAGAATGGTTAGGGTTTTGGCGATTCAGGAAATATTATGGATGAACCTGTAATAGTAGCCAGTGAGACCCAAGAATTGACGGGTTTTCTGTGGGTATCTTCGGTGCCGACTAATTCTCTATTGCTTTGATCTTAGGATGATTCCATACGTATGACTTCATCGTCTTCTACATGACCAAGGAAAATGGTTTGACCGATGGGCATCACTACGAACTTATAGTGACCATATCGAGTCCTGCATAATGTCTAAGAAATATTACTCTCATGGATTTATAGCTGATGTTACCTTGACCTAAGGTTTATCTTTGAGAAGTGGTTGGTTCCCTAAAGTGGATCGAAAAGGTCATTTATTCGAGGAAAGAGGATATCGGTTTTGATGATCAACTTATCAAGCTGACTAGATATCTCCTGCATTTCTGCTGGAGCTAAGCGATGTGGATGCGAAATTCAATCTGACGTTCGGAAAGAATTCTTGGAAGCTATACAGGAAATACATCAAGAAAATCACAGGTTTCGGGGATGTTCTTGAGGTCTCTAACTTCCTTTTTCTCGCGGATCACATAGGCTATGAATGCAGAGCACTCTTTTCGAGGAAAACTCTTGAGTCTTGATGCACGAAATGATACGAAGGTTGGAACCGAATTCATCGCTGTTGATCATGAGGGTCTGACCAGAGAGAAGATTGGGACGGATGAATTTTTCAATACAAGGGCATTAGCATGATTAGGACTCAACCAGTCCATGCCACAGATAGCATCAAAATTGTTTATGGAAACTGGCATAAGATCAATGGATGAGGAATGGTCGTTCAGAGTAAAGGTATAACCTACGGATGTATCGATAAAGTTCTCTTTCCCACTGTTAGTCGCCTTGATGGTGAATGTTTCATTTACTAACGGAGGGCTAAGATTAAGAAGATGTCCGAATGAATAGCTAACATATTTTTCTTTTCAGCCTTGAAATCGAAAAGGATTGCAGGCATAAGAGTTGTTGAGGAGGAATATACCTACGGCGACGGTGGGATCAGCGGTTGTCTCCTCTCGTACTATTGCTAGAACTCTTCCAGTGTTGCCAGTCGTTGCTGCCTTGGGGCGGCTCCTCTTGAAGTGTCCCACTTCACCACAATTATAGCAGGCCTGACCGACGCCCGCTCCGGAAGATTAATTTGTTGATTGGGCTGGTTTCCTACAGTTTCGAGCAAGGTGGCCCTTCTTGCCATAGTTGTTGCAGAGACGTTCACGAAACGGCCTGAGAGTACGGTGATGGTAGCAGCACTTGTTGCACCAAGGAAGGGTACCGGTGTATCCACTGGTAGGAGTCTGAGTCGTGGATCCGACAGCAGAAACAGCAGCAGGGGCAGTAGCAGTGTGGACCGCTACCGTTTGCTATTTCTTAGAGGATCCTTGTAATCCTTGGGCCTTCCGTTTGTTCCAAATTTTCTTTTTACTTCCACCACTACTTTCGACCGGCTCAGGAGTGGTAGCCTCTTCATCGGGGTTGTCTCCGTGATCAATCATATTTTGCGCCAGACATTTAGCGCTGTCATATGTATCCGGTTTCGTGGCTAAGATGTTCCCTTTTGTCGGTTGGGTCAGCCCCCAGATGAATCTCTCGATCTTCTTACTCTCCTGGGTAACCATTCCCGGGCAAAGTAATGCCAAGTCATCAAATCTATAAGTGTATGCAGCAATATCGGAACCCTTCATCTTCAGGTTCCAAAGCTCGTGCTCTAATTTCTTCATTTCGCCCCGAGGGCAATACTCAGCCAGCAGAAGTTCCTTCATGGCCTCCCAACCCATGGCATTGGCTACTGGTAAGGTTAGGGAATTGACTCGGCCGTTCCACCAAGTCAAGGCTTTATCAGTGAACGTACAAGCGGCGAACTTCACCTTATCAGACTCCGAACAAGCACAGATTTCAAAGATTGATTTGATTTTCTCGAACCATCGGGTGAGGGAAATGACACCTCCAGTGCCATCAAAGGACGTGGGTTTCGCGTTCATGAAATCTTTATAGGAACCCTCCTTTCGGTCTCCCTGACTTCCTTCTTGGTTTTGGGTTTGGGTACCACCTCCCGAACCACCGGAGTTCCTTTGAGACATAGCAGCTGCCACTGCGGCATTAACAGCTTCCTGGAACATCACAGGGTCAAATTCAGGAGGAGGTGGTGGTGGAGGGTTATTGGTCTTTGCGTTGGGTCTCTTTCTTGGAGGCATCTTGATCTAATAACATCAGGAAAGAGAGGACGGTAAGTCCTCTGAATTGAATCAAGAGATATCACAGGTATATATTCCGAATAAGCGATAAAGCAGGAAAGGGTTTTCAAAGCAGATAAATTATCGCTAAAGGAATGATCAAGGATCAACGCGTGATTGAGGATTTCTACAAAGGATTGGCTCGAGAAATACTCCCATAGTATTTCATGGTTCGCTACGACACTGGCTCGATGTTTGTGGTATTTGGGTAAGTTCTAGGCATGTCGCATACCACAATCACTCCCAAGCACATGTTGGCCGTGTCTCGAATGAATATAGTTGGCCAGGCTATATTGATCCTAGACACGACTACATAACTGCCCAGGTTTCACCGCAGTGTAAAGCACCCATTTACTTTTGTTTTGTTCTACTTGTAGTTACGGATTTCGATGGTTAGGTATACTTGTATTCTTTTTGAAAATACTTATACTTTAAGGTATACTTTTAGTTCAGAGCACTTAGGCCCCTTAGTGTTTATAGTCTTATACCATGTAAGGTTTGGTATACTAGTTCACTATAAACAAGGGCTCTGATACCAATCTGTCACACCCCGAAACCAAAGGCGAAACGTTCCGGGGCGGAGGACATCATGAATATCACAACCAATGTACATAGTAAGCATAGTAAACACAAAACTTTACATTACATAGATTCATTTACATTTTCTGAACACAAGAGTTACATGTGTTATACATATACATATCATATGAACAAAAGTAAGGACGTGTCTTCTATGTACTCCATCTTCGCCAAAAGGATCGCTGGTACCTGTCTAATGTGGACCTGAGAATACAAGCAGTTTGAAAATCAGCATAAATCTGGTGAGTTCATAAGTGTTTTGTTTTCTGAAAATGAACATGTTTCCTTTGATTTTTTCGAAAAAGTTTGTTATCCAAGAAAATCCCATATTTTCTTATAAGTATAGTTTAGTTAAATATCACAGTGTATAGTTTAATACATAAAACTATATATTGAAAACCACTGGGAATTACCATCCAGCACAACAGTAGATGTTTTTATCATATAGAAATATTGATTGAAAACCATGGGAATACTATCCCGTACTAGATATAAAATAGTTATTAATACACAAAACTATAGATTCAAAGTCATGGGAATACTATCCCGTACTAGATATATAATAGTTTTTAATACACAAAACTATATATTGAAAGTCATGGGAATACTATCCCGTACTAGATATAAATTCAAAAGCATGGGATTACCATCCCGTACTAGATATAGATTCAAGACCATGGGATTACCATCCCGTACTAGATATAGATTCAAAACCATGGGATTACCATCCCGTACTAGATATGGATTCAAAACCATGGGACTACCATCCCGTACTAGATATAAGAACTATAGATTGAAGATAGATATAAAATCAAATCCGTGAATAAACTTATATTAATACGTATTGTGAGTCGGGTAACCATGCTGATGCGACACCGAGACCTCCTTGAGGTTCTTCAGACGTCGGACGATATCCAGAATTTGTCACCCCAGGCGTGCCCGCCTAACTATAGCTAGCAGTTTAGGTTTGGGATTGTCAGTCGCGAATAGATCTATTCACAAATTCCACGCTCTCCCTCCAGGAGACTCTGGTTATACTTCCGGGGAGGATTTACTGATAACCCAAAGGGTAATGACGAATCTCACAAGCTAGTATTAAATTATTTACGGTGTTTTCAGACGTTATCAAACATACTAATCGTTTTGAAACATAGTACAGTGAAAACAATTAAATACAATGGAATTATCTGGCAATATACTCTAAATTAAACAGAGATAAAGTGAATCAGACATAGTTTATCTAATAATTTTACATAAATTTGTACTCATTAAACAAGAACTAAAGATCCCAAATTATTCCCATAATAATTTGATTGATTTGATTGTTTCCTTTACTGAAATCAATGTAGTTATAATCGATAAAACATCCCTTATGCTCAGCATAATACATAAGGGGTAAAGATATCTAAAGGTTGGCCAGATATTTATAGAAATATATCAGTTTTAGGTTTTGAAAACATTTATAGTTTGCTTGTATTCCCCCCTGAAAACATTGAAAAACACGGAAAAAGGGTAGGGGTATGAACTCACCAGGCGAGAAAACGTGACGGATTGGATGCTAAGTGTCGGTTCGGGGCTTGATAACGTGTGAGGTTCCTATGTAATATGAAATGATATACAAATGTATCTAATTAGACTTTAATTCACTAATTAGATATGAATTTACACTCCAAGACGCGAAAACACTTCAAATCAAGTGTTTGGAGTGACCCGGGTGACATCTACGGACGAATAGGGCTTATATAATGAGTTTTCTCTTCAAGAGTAAACTCCTTAGGGAGTTTACGGCCCTAAGACTATGACCACATGAGTTCACGACCGTGAACTCATGGTTGATGGGTTTTAAGGTGCTAAATGGTCAAATATCACTTGAGGACAATTGCTAGGATTTAATCTAAGGCACAGGAAGGAGTTAAACCACCAAAGGAACCATCAAAAGGACTTTACGGCCCTAAACTAGGAGTTTACGGCTGTAAGCTCCTGTACCTTCCTTCTATTAATGATTTGGTGGCCTTAGATCAATCACATGTGATTCAAACTAGTTTTACAAGTCATAGAATGGATTTAGGGCATCATTTGACTATGTTTTAAGACTTTATGTCCCAGGAACCTATCTGTGGAGGGTTTACAGCCGTAAGCTCCTATAGGAGTTGTTTTAATCAAGTTTAAGGCCCCTAAATCGATTGTGGTTGCTTCTAGACTCTAATCCAAGGCTTAGGAGGTGTTTAAATGGCATTTTAACACCTCAAAAGGAGTTTACTGTCCATGATATGGATTTTACGGCCCAATCATGTTCTTGGGCAGTAAAATCATGTTTACTCCCCAAAAGTTGAGTTCAAGGTGTTCTAAGTCCATTCCATAAAGTCTATAAGCCATATCTAAGCTCCAAAGTTGGATTGGAATGGTTTTTAAGGTTAAAAACCCCCACTTATATGTGTTCACGGCCCAAGAATGTTCCAGGGCCGTAAGCACATGTTGATGGTCCTAAATCATGATTTGAACTCGAAATTGAAGGCTAAAGATGTTATACTAGGAGTTAGGGTAGTTACCTTGAGGAATTGAAGGCTTAATTTGATGATTTTGGACCTAATTATTTGGTTTGAGGAGAGAGGTTAGAGAGAGAGAGAGAGTGAGATGCTTTAAATGAGGCTCGTTTCACTTTATATATGATTTGGTTTTGGGACACGGTGGAATTCTACTCGATACCGACGTTAAACGGGGCTTTTGGTCGCACCCGATTAAGTTGTCGTAACCCGATATGGTGGATTCTAAAAATATTCCGATTACTAGAATGGGGTGTTAATATGAGTTCTAAATGCGTTATGAAACCCATTAAGTCATAATAGAAGTCCCACATTTATGACTTAATTTAATGACGTAAACGGAAACGAACTTGGAAATGACGAATGTATTAACGGAAAGGGTTACAAATAACGGAACAAACTTCCGGTTCTCACATTATCCCCCTGTTAGAGGGAATTTCGTCCCGAAATTTAAAGATTAGAATACAGTTCATGAATTGAAAAGTGAGATGTGGATGAATCTACTACTTCGGGTCTTCACGCTCCTAAGTGGAATCGGGTCTCCGCTTGACATTCCAGCGAACCCTCACTACCGGGATGCGGCTTTGTTTCGTACGTTTAACCTTTCGATCTATGATTTCGTTTGGTTCTTCAATAGGGTTCAGACTTTCGTTGATTTCGGTCTCATCAAAGGGATTACTAGGGTGTCGTCAGGTCGGCACTTCTTATGAATAAAGACGTGGAATACCGGATGGATATTGTTATGTTCTGAAGGTAGTCGGAGTTTGAAGGTTACGGAATCGATCCTAACGAGGATCTCGAAGGGTCTAATGTACCACGAGTTAAGTTTTTTGCGCTTTCCAAGGCGTACCATGTCCTTCCAGAGTAAGACTTCCAATAAGAGGGTACATCCTTCTGTGTCGGAATGGTTAGGGTTTCGGCGATTCAGGAAATATTATGGATGAACCTGTAACAGTAGCCAGTGAGACCCAAGAATTGACGGGTTTTCTATGGGTATCTTCGGTGCCGAATAATTCTCTATTGCTTTGATCTTAGGAGGATTCCATACGTATGACTTCATCGTCTTCTACATGACCAAGGAAAATGGTTTGACCGATGGGCATCACTACGAACTTGTAGTGACCATATCGAGTCCTGCATAATGTCTAAGAAATATTACTCTCATGGATTTGTAGCTGATGTTACCTTGACCTAAGATTTATCTTTGAGAAGTGGCTGGTTCCCTGAAGTGGATCGAAAAGGTCATTTATTCGAGGAAAGAGGATATCGGTTTTGATGGTCAACTTATCAAGCTGACTAGATACCTCCTGCATTTCTGCTGGAGCTAAGCGATGTGGATGCGAAATTCAATCTGACGTTCGGAAAGAATTCTCGGAAGCTATACAGGAAATACATCAAGAAAATCACAGGTTTCGGGGATGTTCTTGAGGTCTCTAACTTCCTTTTTCTCGCGGATCACATAGGCTAGGAATGCATAACACTCTTTTCGAGGAAAACTCTTGAGTCTTGATGCACGAAATGATACGAAGGTTGGAACCGAATTCATCGCTGTTGATCATGAGGGTCTGACCAGAGAGGAGATTGGTACGGATGAATTTTTCAATACAAGGGCATTAGCACGATTAGGACTCAACCAATCCATGCCACATATAGCATCAAAACTTTTTATGGAAACTAGCATAAGATCAATGGATGAGGAATGGTCGTTCAGAGTAAAGGTACAACCTACGGATGTATCGATAAAGTTCTCTTTCCCACTGTTAGTCGCCTTGATGGTGAATGTTTCATTTACTAACGGAGGGCTAAGATTAAGAAGATGTCCGAATGAATAGCTAACATATTTTTCTTTTCAGCCTTGAAATCGAAAAGGATTGCAGGCATAAGAGTTGTTGAGGAGGAATATACCTACGGCGACGGTGGGATCAGCGGTTGTCTCCTCTCGTACTATTGCTAGAACTCTTCCAGTGTTGCCTGTCGTTGCTGCCTTGGGGCAGCTCCTCTTGAAGTGTCCCACTTCACCACAATTATAGCAGGCCTGACCGACGCCCGCTCCGGAAGATTAATTTGTTGATTGGGCTGGTTTCCTACAGTTTCGAGCAAGGTGGCCCTTCTTGCCATAGTTGTTGCAGAGACGTTCACGACACGGCCCGGGAGTACGGTGATGGTAGCTTCACTTGTTGCACCACGGAAGGGTACCGGTGTATCTACTAGTAGGAGTTTGAGTCGTGGATCCGACAGCAGAAACAGCAGCAGGGGCAGTAGCAGTGTGGACTGCTACCGTTTGATGTTTCTTAGAGGATCTTTTTACTTCCACCACTACTTTCGACCGGCTTAGGAGTGGTAGCCTCCTCATCGGGGTTGTCTCCGTGATCAATCAGAATTTGCGCCAGACTTTTATCGTTGTCATATGTATCCGGTTTCGTGGCTATGACGTTCCCTTTTGTCGGTTGGGTCAGCCCCTAGATGAATCTCTCAATCTTCTTACTCTCCGGGGTAACCATTCCCGGGCAAAGTAGTGCTAAGTCATCAAATCTAGAAGTGTATGCAGCAATATCGGAACCCTTCATCTTCAGGTTCCAGAGCTCGTGCTCTAATTTCTTCATTTCGCCCCGAGGGTAATACTTAGCCAGCAGAAGTTCCTTCATGGCCTCCCAACCCATGGCATTGGCTACTGGTAAGGTTAGGGAATAGACTCGGCCGTTCCACCAAGTCAAGGCTTTATCAGTGAACGTACAAGCGGCGAACTTCACCTTATCAGACTCCGAACAAGCACATATGTCAAAAATTAATTTGATTTTCTTGAACCATCGGGTGAGGGAAATGACACCTCCAGTGCCATCAAAGGACGTGGGTCCGCGCTCATGAAATCTTTATAGGAAACCTCCTTTCGGTGTCCCTGACTGCCTTCTTGGTTTTGGGTTTGGGTACCACCTCCCGAACCACCAGAACCACCGGAGTTCCTTTGAGACATAGCAGCTGCCACTGCGGCATTAACAACTGCCTGGAACATCACAGGTTCAAATTCAGGAGGAGGTGGTGGTGGAGGGTTGTTGGTCTTTAGGTTGGGTCTCTTTCTAGGAGGCATCTTGATCTAATAAGATCAGGAAAGAGAGGATGGTAAGTCCTCTGAATTGATTCAAGAGATATCACAGTATATATATTCCGAATAAGCGATAAAGCAGGAAAGGGTTTTCAAAGCAGATAAATTATCGCTAAAGGAATGATCAAGGATCAACGCGTGATTGAGGATTTCTACAAAGGATTGGCTCGAGAAATACTCCCATAGTATTCCATGGTTCGCTACGACACTGGCTCGATGTTTTTGGTATTTGGGTAAGTTTTAGGCATGTCGCATACCACAGTCACTCCCAAGCACATGTTGGCCGTGTCTCGAATGAATATAGTTGGCCAGGCTATATTGATCCTAGACACGACTACATAACTGCACAGGTTTAACCGCAGCGTAAAGCACCCATTTACTTATGTTTTGTTCTACTTGTTGTTACAGATTTCGACGGTTATGTATACTTGTATACTTTTTGAAAATACTTATACTTTAAGGTATACTTTTAGTTCAGAGCACTTAGGCCCCTTAGTGTTTATAGTCTTATACCATGTAAGGTTTGGTATACTAGTTCACTTTAAGCAAGGGCTCTGATACCAATCTGTCACACCCTGAAACCAAAGGCAAAACGTTCCGGGGCGGAGGACATCATGAATATGACAACCAATGTACATAGTAAGCATAGTAAACACAAAACTTTACATTACATAGATTCATTTACATTGTCTGAACACAAGAGTTACATGTGTTATACATATACATATCATATGAACAAAAGTAAGGACGTGTCTTCTATGTACTCCATCTTCGCCAAAAGGATCGCTGGTACCTGTCTAATGTGGACCTAAGAATACAAGCAGTTTGAAAATCAGCATAAAGCTGGTGAGTTCATAAGTGTTTTGTTTTCTGAAAATGAACATGTTTCCTTTGATTTTTCTGAAAAAGTTTGTTATCCAAGAAAATCCCATATTTTCTTATAAGTATAGTTTAGTTAAATATCACAGTGTATAGTTTAATACATAAAACTATATATTGAAAACCATTGGGAATTACCATCCAGCACAACAGTAGATGTTTTTATCATATAGAAATATTGATTGAAAATCATGGGAATACTATCCCGTACTAGATATAAAATAGTTATTAATACACAAAACTATAGATTCAAAGTCATGGGAATACTATCCCGTACTAGATATATAATAGTTTTTAATACACAAAACTATATATTGAAAGTCATGGGAATACTATCCCGTACTAGATATAGATTCAAAAGCATGGGATTACCATCCCGTACTAGATATAGATTCAAGACCATGGGATTACCATCCCGTACTAGATATAGATTCAAAACCATGGGATTACCATCCCGTACTAGATATGGATTCAAAACCATGGGACTACCATCCCGTACTAGATATAAGAACTATAGATTGAAGATAGATATAAAATCAAATCCGTGAATAAACTTATATTAATACGTATTGTGAGTCGGATAACCATGTTGATGCGACACCGAGACCTCCTTGAGGTTCTTCAGACGTCGGACGATATCCAAAATTTGTCACCCCAGGCGTGCCCGCCTAACTATAGCTAGCAGTTTAGGTTTGGGATTGTCAGTCCTGAATAGATCTATTCACAAATTCCACGCTCTCCCTGCAGGAGACTCTGGTTACACTTCCGGGGAGGATTTACTGATAACCCAAAGGGTAATGACAAATCTCACAAGCTAGTATTAAAATATTCACGGTGTTTTTAGACGTTAACAAACATACTAATCGTTTTGAAACATAGTACAGTGAAAACAATTAAATACAATGGAATTATCTGGCAATATACTCTAAATTAAACAGAGAAACTGAATCAGACATAGTTTATCTAATAATTTTACATAAATCTGTACTCATTAAACAAGAACTAAAGATCCCAAATTATTCCCATAATAATTTGATTGATTTGATTGTTTCCTTTACTGAAATCAATGTAGTTATAATCGATAAAACATCCCTTATGCTCAGCATAATACATAAGGGGTAAAGATATCTAAAGGTTAGCCATATATTTATAGAAATATATCAGTTTTAGGTTTTGAAAACATTTATAGTTTGCTTGTATTCCCCCCCCCCCCTAAAAACATTGAAAAACACGGAAAAAGGGTAGGGGTATGAACTCACCAGGCGAGAAAACGTGACAGATTGGATGCTAAATGTCGGTTCGGGGCTTGATAACGCGTGAGGTTCCTATGTAATATGAAATGATATACAAATGTATCTAATTAGGCTTTAATTCACTAATTAGATATGATTTTACACTCTAAGACGCGAAAACACTTCAAATCAAGTGTTTGGAGTGACCCGGGTGACATCTACGGACGAATAGGGATTAGATAATGAGTTTGCTCTTCAAGAGTAAAATCCTTAGGGAGTTTACGGCCCTAAGACTATGAGCATTCCATAAAGTCTATAAGCGATATCTAAGCTCCAAAGGTGGATTGGGATGGTTTTTAAGGCTCAAAAACCCCACTTATATGTGTTCACGGCCCAAGAATGTTCCAGGGCCGTAAACACATGTTGATGGTCCTAAATAATGATTTGAACTCGAAATTGAAGGCTACATATGTTATACTAGGAGTTAGGGTAGTTACCTTGATGAATTTAAGCCTTAATTTGATGATTTTTGACCTAATTCTTTGGTTTGAGGAGAGAGGTTAGAGAGAGAGTGAAAAGCTTTAAATGAGGCACATTTCACTTTATATATGATTCGGGTTTGGGACACGGTGGAATTCTACCCGATACCAACGTTAAACAGGGCTTTTGGTCGCACCCGATTAAGTTGCCCTAACCCGATATGGTCGATTCTAAAAATATTCCGATTACTAGAATGGGGTGTTAATATGAGTTCTAAATGCATTAGGACACGCATTAAGTCATAATAGAAGTCCCACATTTATGACATAATTTAATGACGTAAACGGAAACGAACTTGAAAATGACGAATGTATTAATGGAAAGGGTTACAAATAATGGAACGAACTTCGGGTTGTCACAGCTTGTTTCATGATTACTTCGAACTGTACCAGCATTCGATAGTTTTGTGATGAGAAGGTTGAACCATTTTAATGAATCGTCAAGACTTTCACCGGAAGAGCTCTAAAGTCGGTAAACTCATTGAGGGGAGTTGTGAGTTTCTTGTCTTGAGCTTGTTTAGACCCTTGATAAAGATTTTTGAGCACATCCTAGTTCTCCTTGGCAGATTTGCAATTGATGATGATGTCGAAGTTGTCTGGAGCGACACAAAAGATATTTCATAGAAAGCTATGGTATCTTTCTCCATTTTATCAAGATCATCCTTTGTTGGTCGATTCAGGGCTGCTTGACCTGCGCCTAGTCGTGCCTGAGCACCATCTGCTTGAACATGAGTGAGAATAGGGACATGGGGTCCTTCTTCCATAGACCTCCATACATCTCTACCGAGCCTCTTAAGATACATTTCCATTCTTTGAGACCAATGGTGGTATTCATTTGCAACAAGTATAGGAGCTCTGTACCAACCTCCAACACTGTTGGAAACTTTTAAAGAAAAAGCTTGTGCCATATTTCCTTGTTTTTTTGTTTTTTTTAAGAATGAGCTTCAATGGTATAGAAGACTTTCTAAAATCAGAGTTTTCTTTAAAAAGCAACCAATCTGGCTTCGATACCAATTGTTGAGAGAATAACTTGAACAAACGTTAGTCACAAGAAAATATAATGCAAAATAAAAGTTAATCTTGAGGATCTTGTTAGCTCAACAATAAGAAGTTAAGTGAGTTAGAGGCTAGATGCGGAAATGTAAAGGAAATATAAATGACAACAAGTTATATCAAGTAAACGCCAAGTTGATTCATAACAAGGTTTACATTCAAACACAAGTTAGTAAATGCGATTAACTTAATATGAAAGAGCGACTCAAAGTATCTATTAAGATAGAGATAGAGATGAACGATCTTTGTATTTCAAATGAAGTTCAAAAAAATCGTGCCCGAGTACATGAAGAGGGATGCTCTATTTATAGAGTCCCAAAAGTTACATGCAGAAATAAAGAAATACTAAACAACTAACTACGGTGACCATGAAAGGTTCACCAGACAATACAACGTAAACAAGTAATGTCAGGAAAAGTAAACAGCCTTCATGCATCGTCCATCTCTGCGGCTGATCTTCACATCTGCGGTTACATACAACAAAAGTAATCTCCGGTTCCTTTTTTCTCTATGGTACCATTAAGTATTCTAGTCTTCGGTTCCTTAGCTGAAGAGTGGTGACTTTCTGTTTCAACAAAAAAAATCTAAAATCTAAAAAAAATATTAATTATTATTTTCATCATTTTATTTATCCAAAAAAAATTAATTATTATTTCCATCATTTTATTTATCCAAAAAAATAATAAAAATAATAAATAAATAAATAAAATTACTACTTCTTTGAAATATATGTGGAATATTCTACTAGAATATCATTAAATATTAAAATGTAATTTTTAGAATGTTATAATATTCTAGTATTTTACTAGATTTGTTATATATTTTAAAATATTATAATATTATAATAATATTGTAAGAATTTTGTATTATATTTTAATATTTTATTAGAATTGTTTAAATATTTTAGTATAATATTCTAGTAGAATATATTAATCTTCTAACAATTTTGTTGTAATTTTTATACTAAAATATTTCATAAAGATTTAAAAAAAATATATATATTTTATTTTTATTTATTTATTTTTTAGTTTTTTATGTAAAATATAAATGAAAAAAAATAATATTTTAAAAAATATTTTAAAAATTTTCAATTATTTTGCATTTAAAAATTATTTTTTTATCTCCAAAATGAATGGCTAGAATTGCGTCTCCATGTTTAATAAAATATTTATGGTCTCAAATGAACCTAACAGTATATATATATATATATATATATATATATATATATATATATATATATATATATATATATATATATATATATATATATATATATATATATATATATATATATATATATATATATATATATATATATATATATATATATAAAGAACATAGAAGTATCACTTCCCTTATGTTATTAAGAGTGATTTTAATAATTACAATTATAATTTTCTTGCACATAATTATTAAGAGATTTTTACAATCACACATTTTACAATAGTTTAGCATTTTCTATTTATTTAAATTAGTAATTAAAATACAATTATGATTGTGAGTATCAAGTATTTCACTTGAATAAATGTTTAGAAATATTAAATTTTTGAAAATGGAAAAGTAAAGTTACAAATGTAATGATATCTCTATCGAATCGTGGAATTCTCCCCGATAGCTACAAAACTAACAACATTTAATAGAAAATGAGATTAGTAGCTTTCGGACGAATTTGTAAATGAATGGAATTGGTTGAGTGGTCTCCACCGGAGATTGAAATCCATGTATTTATGGATCAAAGGAGATTCAAGTTTTTCAAATCTTACCCTTCTTCATCAATCGTCCTATGTTTTGGATAAAACTGAAAATAACTTGTCCATTTATCTTTAAAACTATAGTTAAGAAACATATGGGTTTAAGCGAGCTAAATCAAATTGAATACCGGGAAGCTTGAAACTTAACTCCAATAAAATTCAAACTCAAAACTCTTTTATGGCCCGAGCTCTATAAACTAATCGACACTTTCCATACCTACTCAACTTGACTTGAAATAGTTACTAAAAAATATTGAATTGCAATAGAAATACATCTAAGCTTACTAGCTTGACTTGACTTTGTTTCATTGTGTAAATATGAATAAAATAAATATTAAAAATGTAAATAAAAGCTCGATTAAGCTCAAGAGTTTCACGACTCGAATTATATATACTCGAGTAGATTGAGCTTGACTTGAACAAAATCGGTTTTGAATATTTTTATAACGTCTCAAAAATCACAATCAATTTAAACTTTTCGAATCAACACATTTACTAATAAAAGTGTTTACAAAACCATTGTTTTGAAAACATTGTTCAAAATAGAGTTTCCCAAAATCAATAACATAAAATCAGGATGTGTACGGTCACGCCTTCGCCTTCTCACGACCCTCAGAAGTACCTGAAACCATAACCAAAAACTATAAGTCAGCGCTTAATGAGTTTCCTCCAATGTATCACCACATAAAATACATAACATAAACGAACAAGCATGTTGGGTCCAATCAGTCATAGGACTGGAATACCTCGGGGTCCACAGCCATCGGTCTGGATTAACCCTGGCCCAATCAGTCATCGGACTGGAATGCCAATATACAACGGGCCCACTCAGTCATCGGACTAGAATACCCTCGGGCCCTCAGTACGAGTCTGGCATACCAACCAACCCTCAACTCGTATCTGGAATGCTTTTGAGCCCTCAGTATGAGTCCCGCATACCAATTAGCCCTCAGCTCATATCCGGAATGCTCCCGGGTTTGTTAGCTACAACATGAAGTAGTACAACCTCAACCCACCACAATATGTCGACATATACATAACAAATAATCATCTAATCAATCAACAGTCAAACAGGCAGGTCTACAAATCACTACCATATAGTAACATCCTATAAACTAGGATACATGTCTAACAGATCACTACAGTGTAGCAACATACGCTAAACCAGGATAACAATCCAATGGATCGGCCTCGGTGCCTTCGACCCGAAAGTACAGTGAGGAAACTCATATCATAGTCTGAATAATAGCTGATGAGGTCCCGACTCCGAATCTCAGCTCTAACCATCACATATTCATCCAAATGACC
Organism: Lactuca serriola; assembly: GCF_051521515.1. Classification (NCBI taxonomy): domain Eukaryota; kingdom Viridiplantae; phylum Streptophyta; class Magnoliopsida; order Asterales; family Asteraceae; genus Lactuca; species Lactuca serriola. Next base: position 151,501,855 of record NC_136416.1, read on the forward strand.
AATTCTCAAACACTATTTAAAATACCCAAAATACCCTTAAATCAAGCTTGGTCAACCTTGGTCAAAGTCGAAGTCAAAGTCATAGTCAACGAGTCAACACAGCCAAGTCAACTCAATCGAGTTGACTCAGGCGTCGTACACGGCGTACACCGGAGGTACGCATGACATACAAGCTCTGAGGCATTGAGGCCATATCTGTGTATGCGCAACGTACCCTGCGGTACGCGTAGCGTACGCTACTGGCCTCTTCTTAACCCATTCAACCCTTATTTCTTCGACTTGATGCTTCTAGTTACAGATCTAAGGCTAAAATATCCTCAGGAGTCATAAAGTTTCCAACTTTATGACTTTGCATGTCCATTAAGTGCCCAACACCAAAGACCTTACGTCTGTATCCATTAAGACCATGCATGGGAAGAAACTAGTGTCCAAGATTACATTTTTGTGATTCAAGAGGCTCCAAAACATTTGGAAGGACAACTCAAATGGATCAGAGTAACCCATACTCATAATAACAAGCTTAAGGGACCAAAAGAACATAAAATCATGCTCAAAACAAGATCTAAGTATAACTTCACCAAGTTCAGAACTTTATACCTCCAAGTGATGCCAAATGTTGGTGTGATTCTGGATCTGAAGTGCTTCACTCCTTCAAGATGGTTTCTACTTTCTTCCTTCTTCTTCAAAGGTACAAAACAAACACACTCAAGCTTAAAAATTCTCAAAAGGTAGGTTAGGGTTTGCAAAAACATTTTGAGAGGATGGAGGCTGATGAAAGGAACCAAGTTTGTGAAACACTCAGTTTCAAATCGTTTCATTATTCGGGGTCGTGGCCCTGTCATCAATCATCATAAGGAATTAGGCCTTGTGGAAGAAAGAATTTGTCCCTTTTTGGATGTGGGTATTATAGTATAAGTGATCAGGGTATTCGTTTGTGTTTCAGAGCCTAAGGGTATAATCGTAATTTGATATCTTAGTCCTTTATGAATTTTGGGTTTTTGTTCAGAAATTTCTAAGGTGGAGGTGAGTTGATCGAAGTGTATGGTTTCTCATCACCTTTACGTGGATATAAAGTTCATTGGAAACAGACTTATAACGAAGAAGTTATGGCCTTTGGAAGTTTGGTGGTTTTAGGGCTTGGCAGGGTACGCGGGGCGTACACAGGTGTACACTTAGCGTACTAGTGAAAAGAGCAGTACGTAGGGCATACCTGGGCGTATGTTGGGCGTACCTGAGCGTATGTTGGGCGTACTCATCAAGATGGCCGCGGGTGTTCTACGGAGTACGCTAGGCATACCATAAGTACGTTAGCCGTACTCTAGTCAGATCAGAACCTTATTTTACGGTCTTGGACCCTATTTAAGCTCCTTATCTCATAACCTAACCCTATTATCTTCAAGCTCCATCCCTTTAAACGTTGGAAATCTACCCTTATCCCCCATTTGACTGAGTCTTGAGCGTCAAAGTGATTTTTGAGTGTTTTTGGTGCTTGAGGAGGAAGAAGGAACTTCTTGAAGATTCATTGCTTGACATGGAGCTTTTGGATCCAAGCTTTGTTCACCTAGATCTAACTTCTGGAGGTATAAAGTCTCAACCTTGACAACTCTTTCTTGTATATCTAGCTAGGTGGCACTTTGTTATGATTTTGGCCATTTTGTGGTAGTTCTTGTGAGTAGAAGTTACTCTAGAACCTTTGAGCTTCATTTTTGGCCTTTGTTGGGGTTGTGGAGTCATAAAGTTTGGATCTTTGATGAGTATAAACATTTCGTGCATGATTTGGTAGTCTTTTGGTGAAGTTTGGGACTTAGGGTTTTGATTTGGGTCCCATTAAGTCATGCTAAGTCATAAAGTCAGGAACTTTATGACTTAAGAAGTCCCTTTGAATCATATCTGGAGGTTCGGACTAAGGTGTTAAGGTATTAAGAGGTTTTTAAGGCATTTTGGAGTGATTTTGACCTTTGGAGTTCATCTTTGGTGTTGGGCTTCTTTAAGCCATGCAAAGGTTTAAAGCCTTCGACTTTATGGATCAAGTCACTTATGTTTAGCTATTCTGATGTTTTGGACGTCTTGGCTTAAGGTATTAAGTCGTTTTTAGGATGGTTGTGGGCAGGGTGAATACGTGGGGTGTACCTCCTCGTACACATGGCGTACTGGGTTTCTTGGGCGTACGTTTAGCGTACCCACTGAGTACGTGGGGCGTACTCAGTCGGGAGTGATTTTGCGTGTTGGGCTTCGGTTTGGACCACCTTTTGGGCTTAGTTTTCTTGAGCCATGTTGGGCCATCAGGTTTTGGAATGATAATTATTTTGGGAAGGCCTACAATGGGTTTGGTCCTAATTTTGGAAATTGGGCCATGTTTGGGCCTTGGGTGGTTTTGGTATTTAGGCCTTTTGGGTTATTAGGTTTGGGCCTAAGTCTCGGTCCAAACTAGGTAAGGGGTAAATTAGTCATTTTCCCTAGTAATGGATTTATGGTTATGGTTTGGAACCCAACTGTTAATTGGGTGTTGTTTTGTTATTGGTAGTTTTGGATCGGTCAGCCAGTAGCCAAAGATTTATCTGCAAGATTCAGCAGTATGAGGTGAGTCTTCTCACTGTACTCATGGGTTAAAGGAACCAATGTCGTCCCATTGGATTGTGCAAAATTTCTTTGTGACTTTCTCATGTGTGTTTGGGTTGAAATATACCCCAGGGCGGGGCCCATTACATTATAATTGGGTTGAAATACACCCCAGGGCGAGGCCCCAGAGCGGGGGCCCATACTTGCTTTTTGGGTTTGAATAAACCCTAGGGCTGGGCCCATATGTATGTTTGCTATGTAGTATTTTGGGAAAGTCACTAAGCTTTGTGCTTACGGTTTTCAGTTTATGTTTCAGGTATTCCGATTTTCAAATGGAAGGGCTCGGGATGATTGTAGAGCACACACTACATGTTTCCGCATTCTGTGAATTGCTTTGATTTGATGATGTTTTGCTAAAACCTGTTTACCTTGGTTTTATGGGAAAGATATGTATTAACGATTTATTAATCTAAAAAAAATTATGTCATGATTTTTAGGACGTTATAGTATGAGAATTAATGATGAATAAATAGGGTTCAAACCCTAAAAATTAGGGTTTGCGACTTCACCACGTACGCCCAATGTACACAAATATACGCCCAGCGTACGTGGCTCCGCCCCGTGATTCCAAAAATGGCAATAATAGCCCTTCTTATCCCCAAGTCTTATATTTTAAGGAAGTCTTACATTTTAAGGACAAAAATGCAATAAATCTCAATATAAGGGTCAAAGGTGCCAGTACCTCCAAACAAGATGTTACAATTCCCACCCACTTGACTTAGACTTCGTCCTCGATGTCTGATGTAGTAAATACCTCTGGGTAATGCTCCCGCATCTCAGCCTCATGTTCCCAGGTGCACTCGGAGCCTCTCCGACGTTGCTACGAAACCTTTACCAAAGGTAACTCCTTGTTGCGTATGACCTTCATCTTTCTCTCTAATATAACCACTAGCCTCTCATTATAATTCATGTGCTCATCGACCTGAATATCATCCAAAGGGACCACTGCCTTACTGTCCAACACACAGTTCCATAATTGAGATACATGGAAAGTCTTGTGGATCTGACTGAGCTCACTCAGAAAATCTAACCGATAGACCACGCTGCCCACCATGGCGATCACATGGAAACGTCGAATGTACCGGGGGACCCAATTTCCCTCTCTTCCTGAAGCGTATCACACACTTCCAGGGTGAGACCTTCAGTTGTAACATATAGCCAACCAAAAATTCTAATTCTGATCGTTGCCGATCAGCCTAACTCTTCTGCTGACTCTAAGTTGTCTGCAGTCTCTGTCTGATTTGCTGAATAAGCTCTATGGTCTGAAGGACCACTTCGGTCCTTCCCATAACCCTATAACCAACCTCTCCCTACAAACCAGGGTACAACATCTCCAACAATACAAGAGCTCAAAAGGTGGGGCACCAATGCTGGAGTGATAGTTGTTGTTGTCGGAAAACTCTGCAAGAGGTAGGTAGGAATCTCAACTCCCACCGAAATCTATGACACAAGACTACAACATGTCCTGAAGGTTCTGGATGGTCCGCTCCCTATGACCTTCAGTCTGCGGGCGATAAGTCATGCTGAAATGTAGCCTCGTGCTCAGTTCCTCGTGGAACTTCTTCCATAAGCGGGAAGTGAATCTAGCATCTCGGCCTGAAACAATGGAGACTAGAACCCCATGATGAGCAACAATCTCCTGGACATACACATCGGCTAACTTTTCGGCCAAAGAGCTCTCCCATATGGCCAAAAAGTGGGCACTCTTGGTCAATCGATCCATGATGACCCATTTAGCATCAAAACCCTTGGCAATCTTCGACATGTTGGTGATAAAATATGTGGTGATCTATTCCTACCTCCACATGGGAACCTCCAAAGGTCGCAACTTTCCATGCGGCCTCTGATGCTCGGCCTTGACCATCCTATAGGTCAAGCACCTCTCAACATACCAGGCTATATCCCTCTTCATACACGGACGCCAATAACTAAATCTCAAATACCGATACATATTGGTGTCCCCGGGTGTGTAAAAAAGCAAAACTTATGAGCCTCCTCCAACACTATCAGTCTGATCCCACCAGAAACTGGAACCTAAACCCGACCGCACCGAGTCAACAACCCCTGACTATCGGTGACAAACTTGTCCATCTTGTTCCTGATCCTCTCCTATTTCCAATTCTCTTTCCTAACTCCCTCTGCTTGTACCCCTCTGATCAAATTCAAATGTGGAGAATCAATGGATACCCTCACACACGTCTCCCCAGTTGAAGATCTAGCTGACTTGCGGCTCCGCTACCACATTCACTTTACTCGGATGGTAAAGGATCTGGCAGTCATAATCCTTGACCACGTCCGACCACCTGCTTTGCCTCATATTTAGGTTCGGTTGGTCCATAAGATATCTCAAACTCTTGTGATCCGTGTCAACAGTACAACATACCCCATAAAGATAATGTCTCCAAATCTTGAGGCAAACACAACTGCCCCCAACTCCAGGTCATGAGTAGGATACCACGCCTCATGCGGCTTCAGCTGCCACAAAGCATAAGCAATCACTCGTCCCCTCTGCATAAGGACCACCCCCAACCTAGTGATTGATGCATCAAAAAATACCACAAAATCCTCGATACCCTATGGAAGGGTCAGCATGGGGTCCTCACAAAACCTCCGTCACAACGTCTCAAAAGCAACCTGCTGCTCAAGGCCCGATCGGAAATCCAATCCCTTCCTTGTCAGATGAGTGCGGGGTACTGCGATCTTGGAGAACTATTGAATAAATATCCGATAGTATCCCACCAAACCCCTGAAACTCCTGATCTCTAAGGGAGATTTTGGAACCTCCCACTGCATCACAACCTCAATCTTGGCCGGATCGACCAAAATCCCATCTTTGTTAACAAGATGTCCCATGAATTGGACCTCTCGTAACCAAAACTCACACTTTGAGAACTTGGCATAAAAGTGTTCCCGCCTCAATACTTCCATAAGTTCTCAAAGGTGTTCTTCGTGCTGCTCTCTTGTCTTGGACTATACCAAGATATCGATAATGAACACAATAACATATCGGTTGAGGATCAGCATGCACACCCAATTCATCAAATCCATAAACACAGCAGACACATTGGTGATCTCAAATGGAATCACCACAAACTTTTAATGCCCATAACGTGTCCGGAATGCAGTCTTCTCCAGATCCTCCTCTCTCACTCTCACCTGATGATATCCAGACCTCAGATCGATCTTGGAGAACCAAGATGCACCCTACAACTGATCATAGAGGTCATCAAAAACGTGGAAGGGGATAACAGTTCTTCACCCTTAACTTGTTCATGCACATCTGGTGTGAACCATCATTCTTCTTGACAAACAGTATCAAATCTCACCATGGCAGACTGCTCGGTCTGATAAAATGCTTGCCTGACAGCTCTTGAAACTGAGAGGACAGCTCCTGCATCTCGGTGGTGCCAAGCAGTACGAAGCCTTGGCAATCGGAGCCGCACTTGGCACTAGATCAATCATGAAGTAAATCTGGCTCTCGGGAGGCACACCGAGTAATTCCTACAAGAACACATTGGCAAACTCCCTAACAACTAGCACATCTAAAAATGAGACCAGTTCCCTCACCCGAGTATTAACCACATAATCCAGATAACCCGCACATCCTTGCTGAATATATTTTCAAGCCCTCACTGCCGATAAATACCCTGGATCAACCCTGGTACCATCTGTTTAGATAACCAGTTCTCCCCCACTTGGGTTTGGAACTACTACTTGTTGGCCCTCGCAATCGATCATGGCACCAAACCTGCTCAGCCAATCCATCCCCGCTATCATGTATACATCCCCCATGGGAATAGGGATCAGATGAATCGAATAAGGCACCCCGAAGATCTCCAATATGCAACCCTGATACACTTTGGATGCATAAACCATGTGTTCGTTGGCGACATAAACCTACAACGGACACTTAAACTCCCCATTGGACGTATGCAAGTCCATACTGCACGTCTGGGATACAAAAGACCGACTCGTACCTGAGTCAAAAAGCACAAGAGCAGGCAAAGAGTTCACTAGGAAGGAACCTAACATAATCATAAGTATAAGCATACCATAAAATAATCGACAAAACAATAAGTAGAAACATACCCGTTATGACGTTTGGTGCCGCCCTAGCCTCATGTTCTGTGAGCTAAAAAGCTCGACCTTGAGCCCTCGGGGGCTCCGCCCTTCCCTGGCTCCCATCCTTGATCCTCAGAGTAGCTAGCGTTGGACCTTGCGCCGATCTAGAATCAAGCAAGGTAAAATTGGCCTTTACACGGCCAACCTGATCGCAAGGATAGCAAATCCTGGTGCTGGGTATTGGATCATGCTGATGGAAATCCCTTGAAATGTCGCCCTGCCTGCCACATTTTTAGCATCCGGAAGAAGATTGGCAAGAAATATCATGAACCTTTCCACACATTCGGCCCCTCTGACTCCCAGATCTGACATCAGTGACCTTGAACCGCTTTGGTGCAGGCTGCGACTGTGTTGGGGCCTGCCTTTGCTCCCAGGTCTGGAGCTCCATCTCAATCTCCCGCCGGCTAGTGACCACCTAAAACTCCACCAGTGATCCATAGCGCTGTGTAGACACAAACTGATGGATGTTTGTTGATGTAGTGCAGACTATACCTATCTAATTTAAAATTTATAACTTAACTACTTATCTACCATTGCACCTATAAGCAGTGTACCCAGTCAGTTTATTGTGGAGTAAAGTAGGTTGGGGTCAAACACAGGGAATGGATTTAATTAACTAAGGTAATTACTAAAAATTAACCTAAAACAAGCAAAAGTTAAAAAGGTTTTTCTATATGATTTTACAAGTTCATGCCAACTTAAATTCTTTACTAACAGTTTTAATCAATATTCTAAAAACACTTCCATTTAGTTGGAATCCACTTCTCCTCTATGGTTAGTTACTAACTATGGAATATTAAAGTTGGTTAACAATTATTTTGTGATTAGCAATTCAAGTCCAAATTTACTAATCATTTCACCAATTCATGAACTAGCTTGTATGATCATACATAAGCAAAACACATAATTAACTATTAATTATTGGTCGGCTTATGTAAGATTTATCTAAACAAACACAATTATGGTTATAATTTAATTTCTCCAGCACAGCTAAATTAGTTACTCTTATCACTTATCTACGATTTTGTCGATCCTTTATCTAAACAAACACAATTATAGTCACTAAACTACTAGGTAACATGTTCATGTAATTTAATGGTCACTAAGCTACACAAAACCTGAATTCAAGCAATCAAGGTCACAAATATTAGCATGTTAGGTAATGATAATCAAACACAAGCATAAAATGAACTATTAAAATCCATAAATTAGATTACTAAAACATAGAGTTAAAGCTTCATCTAGCCAAACGATAGCAACTAAATTTAGCTACTCATGACTGAAAACATAAAAAAAATTTCAATAGAAATCGACATAATTAAAGTATACCAAACCAATGTGATGATGTGTTCTTCAATCTCTTAATCTCTAAGTAAATCTACTTCAAAAGGATGTTTTGTGCACTTTATGGACCCTAAATTCGATTCTTCTGAATAATTTTGTAACATCCCGATGTTCAGGTATTTCTAAATTCCAACCAATAATTTTAGTATATGTCATTATGGTCCCTAAGTCCAAGAGAATGTTCCTTGAAGCCCTAGTGGCAATATTGTAATTTCAGGTAGAAGGAGTACGCTAAGCGTACATAAGGGTACACTAAGCGTACTAGGGCACGCCCTAGTACGTTGGGCTTACACTTATCTACATTGGGCATACTATTGTCAGGAGGAAACTGTCACACCCCAAAACCGCGAACGGCGGAAACGTTCAGGGGTGGAGGACTTCATGTACAGTATCACAACAGTGTAATATAATAAACAAGCAACAACATCATCCATTGCATTATAAGTAAAGTTTTAACACATGTGTGTTCTTTCATTGTAATAAGACACCAAAAATATACAATCAAAATAAAAGACGAGACTTGTCTGCTCCGTCTTCTCAAAACCTGGCCACCGTACCTGTCTACTGATGACCTGAGAATACAAGTTATTTTGAAAAAGAGTATCAACTTTAAAGCTGGTGAATTCATAAGTAATTAAGTGTCATTGTCTTGCTTATGAAAATCTGTTATGAAGGCCATGTAAACCTTTAAATGAAAATGTTGATGTAAGTATGAAAACCCTAGAAAATCCTTTATTTTCTATCAGTTTGAGATGTAGTCTTCTACCAAGACCCGAATGTTTTGTAAGCAAATGATGTCTTCTACCAAGACCCGAATATTTTGTTATGACAATGTATTCTTCTACTAAGACCCGAATCTTTTGTAAGTAAATGATAGTTTTTCCTTTAATCATTTAGTACTAAAGTACTTAGTCTAACTCATCGTTTATGTGGAAGTATCACAAAATAAAGTAAACAGGAAAATGTACTACTGTAAGTGTTGTCACTGGGTACTAGGACTAACACAACATCGCATTAAGCGAAATATGTAACCTAATGAACATCCGAAGATTGTCCAGAAAAAGTAATAATGTAAGTGTCATCGCTGGGTACTAGGAGTAACACAACATCACAATAAGCGAAAGGTATAACCTTATGAACAATCGAAGATTGTCCACTTGTCCTCTGTAGCAGCAGCAGGTGGGTGGAGGGGTTAGCCCCGGTTATCGATCTACCTAGTATATGTAGTAACCTTAGACCTCCGTAGATGGTCATCGACCACTGGTGCTAATCAGTGGGGTTCAGAATGGTAAGTCCCGCCGAGATATCCCATTGAACCGGGATAGGAAAGATAATTTACACAGAAAGTACTAATAAATCATCCTCGTAGTTCTAAGTACAAGTATCCAGGTAAGTGAATACATGATAATGCACCTATGTAAAAGTGTTCCTGTATGGTATTCATGTATGTGTGTTCATGTAACAGGTAAGTATATGTAAACATATTCATGTATCAGGTAAGCATCTATGTATGTACTCATGTATCAGGTAATGTACTAGTATAGACTCATGAATGAACTGACTATTGTGTGATTCCTTGTAATAGTAATAATGTTTGATATCTTCAAATTATCCCTATGATAATTTACTGAATGGTAATTAGTTGTTCAAGTAGGTTTATACACTCTTACTACTCAAGGGTGTGAGAAACTAAATGAAAGATGTAAACTATAACATCAATACATATATAAGAATATAAGTGTATATGCATAGTTTAGTTCAAGAATGTAAAATGGTTTTGTATGACATCTTATGGGTTTTGAACAATAATTAACAATGACTTGATGTCATTTTAATTAGACATTTCAAAAGTAAAACATTTGATAACAAATTATTTTTAAGATTTAAAACCATTTCATGCATCACATTTTGTAGTATGTGAAATCTGTTAAATGACAAACATAGTTATAAAATACATATCAATGATTTAATAACATGTTTGTTTCTACTTGTATCCCCCCCCCCATTTAAGCATTTAAAATCATTTAAAACATTGATTAGGGGTATGAACTCACCTGTAGTTGGTGGTTCGGATGAACTGGACGGTGTAGGATTGCTAGGTGTCAAGTGAGGACTTGTACACACACTACGATCCTAATGAACATATAATCACACATATATGCACTCAATTAGTCTCAAATTTACTAATTGATAAAGTTAAGACATCCTAGACATAATAAACACTTTATATAAGTGTTTTAAGTCCTAAGGATTGCATCTAAGCTATTGTGGGACAAGGCACTTGTGTTTAGGGTTCCAAAGGACCCCATATGTGAGTTTACTCCCCATATACTAACACACATGGAGTTTACGGTTGTAAACTCTTCATTCTATGGCCGTAAACTCCCAACCATGGGTGTATTGTGTGTTTTGAAGTTACAAATGATTCCTAGAATTATTCCAACTTGGTGGTTAAATTCATGGAAGGGTTTAAGGCATAGAAACACTCCATTTAGGAGTTTACGGCCCTAAGGCCATTTCCCTTAGAGTTTGCGGCCGTAAACTCTTAAGTATGGGTGTTTTTGATGCTTTCAAGTCTCTTGCACATGTGGTATAGGTTCTAGGCTTTTATTCCAAGCATATGAAGACCCTTGACACACTTTGGTGTCCTTAAATCATGTTTACGGCCCATGAACCATGTCATCACCGTAAAATCATCTTTAAATGTGACATTGATGTGATTAAGGCCTTAGATTAAATGGGAACAAGTCTAGTTAGAAGTCTAAGGCTTTAGGTGCCTTAAAAGCACCATTTTGAGCTTGAATTTGGAGTTCACGACCTAAGATATTCTTGGGCCATAAACTCCCAAACTTGGGTGATCTTTGCTTGATTTCATGTCCCTAATACACATATAAATGAGTCTAAGGCAGTAGCATAACACAAGGGTCGGTCTCGGCTTTGTTTCGGGAGTTTACCGCCCAAGAACACCTTGGGGAGTAAACTCCTAGATCTAGTGATTTAGCCTTCTAAATCATGTTATAAACACATATAAAGCTTTCTAACACTACTAGAAAGAGGTACTCATGATTTGGGATAAAAACCCGAACATCCGTGAGAGAGAAAATGGTTTTTTTCCCTAGTTGGAAATGCGAATAATAAATGAATTTGGTTCAGAATTCTATTTATAGTCCTGAGATATTTTTGGCAGAAAATATTTTTATTCCTGAAATGATCTCTAATATAATAGAGTGTTGGAATAACAGTTTTGCACAAAACCCTAGTGCACCCACTCTCCTGATATTTCCTGAAGTGTAAACCCTGAATTACTCAAACTTACACTAAAAAGTCTGAAAATTAACTGTGACTGCTATAACTTCTATTGAAGTGATATAGTTTGTACAGAATGGAAATTTCGGGTTGTCACAGAAACCCTAAATTTTAGGGGTTGGGTGGTATTTAAGCAACCTTATGCTCATTTCTCTCCACCTTTTCAGGCTTCACATCCTTTAAGACGTTTTTGCAAAACCCTAACCCCTTAGTGTGTGTTTTGAGCTCAAGAGTTTGTTTTTGGTGTATTAAAGGAAGAAGAAGCCGCATCAAGAAGCTTTGAAGCTTGAAGCATGGCTTGGATCTGGAAGTTTTGCTCTTTTCTCCATCATCTCAAGGTATACAAAAATTTTGTGCACAAAATAATCTTCCAAAGGCAACTGAAACCCAAACCAAAATTTCTATCCCGAAGATAACATCCAAACTTTCAACCCCTGCAACCAACTTCTACCTTTTTAAGACTTGAAGTCTCTAATGGCCTGACTCCCCAACAGACCGTCCATGCTGAAACAACTCCATGACAAACCCTTAACGAATAATAGATCAAACATAAAACTTCCAACTCTGGTAAGACCATGACCGCTCCAGCTCTACTGAATCCATCCCTATAGTAGTTCTTTAAGCCTAAAGAAGAACGAATCCCAAATCTCTTGAATAAAACCGATCCTAACTTACCTGACATTTGAAACCTAAAGTCTCAGTGGTTTGACCCCGTGTTAGACCTTCCACACCGAACCGCTTCAATCTGTCATCATAGAGTCTCGTACCAAACAAAATGCTTCCAACCCTAATCACATCGCTTCTTCAAAAGGAAACAAATTTAGTGACCATATATAGCAACAAAACACTTATACTCGATAGAAGACTTAGATAATCCTTCAAGTAAAAGATTCATCCCTGCAGCAGTTAGAATCGGACGATAGCTGTGAAACAGAGACAAATCATTTACTCTGAGATTATTTAATCCCACAGCGAGTGACTTAGCATTTCCCAAACACCCAGATACTTCACACACACAACAAAACCCAAATCACTAGTATTGCCCGAACCACTGATATTGCCCAAAACACTGATACCACATTCCAAACACACTGAGACCTCCATGGTCCCAACTCGTCTGCCAATCTTCCTTAAATACCGGCTTCCTGCCCAGTTGCTGAGCCAAAAGAATCACACACATTCTCCCCTTGCAACTTCCAAAAGAAAGCCTCACAGGCAATAACTTCCCAAACACCTTGTCCTTAACCTAACACTAGATTGAACGCAACAGAACAATTGTAGTCTTACCTCTTACCCGGTCTCCCACGACCTACCAAATCCTACTTCCGAACATGCTGCAGCTCTCCAACAACTTTGCGAACTAGCCCACCCTGTCCTAAACAATCCCAAGAAAATCGCAAGAAAATCACATTTTGCCACACCCTCACCATTGTACAGGGACCAGTGAATGCTACGACCCTACATAATCAAATATCACCCATGACTCTCTCCTGCTTCCCATTTTCCTTCTCGACACCCTCGGCCTGAGCCTCCCTAATCAAATCCAATAATGGCAGATCAATAGAAATCCTCATACATAGGTCCCCAATAGTTGAACTAGCCATCTTGCAGCTCAAAGCATCAACCACCACATTGGGTTTCACGGGATAATACAGAATCTCATAGTCATAATCCTTGACTACGTCAAGCCACCTGTGCTGTCTCATGTTCAAATTCGGCTGATCCATGAGGTACCTTAGACTCTTATGATCCGTATAGATGGTAAAGAAGACCCATATAGACAACGCCTAGAAATCTTGAGAGCGAACACCATTGCTCCCAACTCCAAGTCATGAGTCAGATAGTGAACCTAGTGTGGCTTCAGCTGCCGAGAAGCATAAGCAATAAATCTCCCACATTACGTAAGCACCGCAACCAAACTAGCGATGGATTCATCACAAAATCCCACAAAATCCTTAACACCCTTAGGTAGGGTCAACACTAGGGCCTCACACAACTTCCGCCTTAGTGTCTCGAACGAAGTCTACTGATCCAGCCCCCAACGGAAATCCATTCCCTTCCTCGTGAGACGAGTGAGGGGTACTGCAATCCTAGAGAAGTCCTAAATAAATCTCCGATAATACCTTGCCAAACCTAAGAAACGTATGATCTTCGACGGAGACTTCGGAACATCCCAGTGCATCACGACCTCAATCTTGGCCGGTTCAACAAAAATCCCATTTTGGTTAACGAGATGTCCCAAGAACTGAACCTCTCATAACCAAAACTCACGCTTTGAGAACTTGGCATACAGTTGTTCTCACCTCGAGACCCCTAGAAGCTCTCGAAGGTACTCCTCATGCTGCTCCCTGGTCTTGGAACACACCGAGATATCATCGATGAACACAATGACTGATCGATTAACCATCAGCTGACAAACTCGATTCATCAAATCCATAAATGCCACAGGCGCATTGGTGTGCCTAAACGGCATCACCACGAATTCATAATGGCCATAGCAAGTCCGAGACGCGGTCTTCTCCCAGTCCTCCTCTCTAACCCTCATTTGATGATACCTTGATGTCAAGTCTATCATGGAGAACCAAGATGCACCCGAGAGCTGATCGAAGAGGTCATCAATCCATGGAAGGAAATAATGGTTCTCCGCCGTCAACTTGTTCAACTCCTGGTAATCAATGCACATCCGGTGTGAACCATCCTTCTTCTTAACGAAAAAAATCGGTGCTCCTAATGGTGAACTGCTTAGGCTAATGAATTTCTTTCCCAACAACTCCTGAAGCTGAGAGGACAACTCATGCATCTCAGGCGGTGCCAATCGGTACGTCGCCTTGGCAATCAGAGTCACACCGAGAACCAAATCAATCCTGAACTCAACATGTCTCTCATGAGGCATGCCGGGTAACTCCTCTAGGAACAGATCAGTAAACTCTCTAACAACTGTTACATCCAAAATTGAAACCTCTGTCCCGACCTAGGTGTCAATCACATATGCAAGATAATACATACATCCATGTTGCAGATACTGTCAGGCCATGGCGGCAGAACAAAAAGTTGACCCAATCCTGGTACCCTCTCCATAGATAACCAGTTCTCCCCTACTTGGGGTTTGAACTATCACTCGCTGACCCTCACAGTCGATCATATCAACGAATCTGCTCAACCAATCCATCCCTACTATGCACACATCCCCCATGGTAATAAGAATTAGACCAATCAGATAAGTCACCCCAAAAATCTTCAAGACACAACCTTGATAAACGCTCGATGCAGATATCTCATGTTCGTTGGTGATAGAAACCCACAATGGAAAACCTAATTCCCTAGGAGTCATATCAAAAGCCTGCCTCAACTCCTTCACCTGGAGCTCCATCTCAATCTCCCTCCTCCTTGTAGCCTCCTATAGCTCAATGAGAGTACCATAACGTTAGGTGGAAACAAACTGGTGGACATCTGTATTGAGCATGTTCATCTACCGGGTCATCTGAGCTTGCCTAGAAGCAACAAAATCATGGAAGAAAAGATCCTTCTCTATAAACATCTAGGCGATCTCGGTTACCATCTCAATTCCCTATCTCAGATCCAGATACTCCTGACCCAGCCTCGTCCTCTCAACCAACAGAACATACCTCATGCAGAACAGCTCCCAGGTCATAGTAGCCCTCTGCCGAGGAGTATATGAGCCAGTCACCAATCTCCACCAATCCTTCAGCCCTAGCCGGAAAAGGTTCAGGGTGCACCTGGCCTTCTGGTCAGTAGGGCAAGAGCATGTGAAGAAACAACCCTCAACATCATATGGCCACCTCATTGTGATGATAGGGTCCTGAACTCCATCAAAAATCGGGGGCTTCATATTATCAAAGTCCTGGTACTGGAAAACTCTCTCCCCTTGAATCCTTGCATCAACAACAACTATGGTAGTTACAACAGCAACAGCCTCATGAAGTGCATCATAACTATCATTAAAAAGCTCAATAATTGTTGTCTTGATAGACCGAAACGTCTCAAGCATAGACCTCCGGATAGCAGTAACCACCTCGGTGGTGAAGATATCCTGAATCTGATAATTAGTCATCGTTGGCCTATCTTGGCCACTCACTCCAAACCTAGAACCCATTCCTCTTGTAAACAACATACTAAAAATAAACCAGAACATACAAAAAATGCTACAACACAAATATATATAATCATGATTCAATACTAAACCCTCGCGGTTTGTGATTTCCTTGTTATGCATATGGGTCATGTGCTTTAAGTAGTACGGGCCCATACTACCTTCCACACTTACCCGTATTTGTCATAAGAATCATCATACCCGCCAAATACAATTTCAACCACTAGGATACACATACATCCTATCCTTACTCCTACGGAAGTGCCTACACATTCCTCATCTGGCCGACTGCTCACACATATAGTCATCCATGAAACTTCCACCAACCCTACAACACTCACGTATGCTAATCATATATAACATTGGATCCTATAAAAAGTCAAATACTTGATTCTACGTAAACTCATCATCAATGAAGAATACAAAATAAGGCTAAGCCAAGCATTTTCAGGCTATAGAATCTTAGTTATGTACAACTATGATGCATACACTAAGCAACTACACTAATGATGTAAATTCCATACATTAAGTAATCCTAGGCTTTCAGATATCATATATCAGGCAATCCATACATGCAATTCCTAATGAACCCTAGCCTACCACTAGCATGATGTTCTCTCATAAATAACATATCAAATAACAGTGTGGGTAACTTGGGGTATACTTTCTCGCTTTGGTTGATCATTCACATCACATCCTTCCTTGGTTACTTTTCAAAACAACTTTGAAACCACTTTAAAACTTTTTCATTTACCTAGTTTGAGTCGGGATGCACATGAATGTTCATCCAATTCACTCAAACCAAGATTCTGATTCTAGCTTGTAACACCTCAACAATCATAAAAATTTAAAATTATAAAAAACAACCAATATCCATAATTGTTTACAGAACGAACCATTGTTTCAACAATAATTCATATTAGGGTGTCCCAAAAATCAATATCATGAAGATAAGAAGATGTGCACGATCGAGTCTTTGCTTTCCCACGATCCTCTAAAGTACCTGAAACAATAAACTAAAACTGTAAGCCAAAACTTAGTGAGTTCTCTCAATACACCACCACACAACATATAATATACATAAATTTGCATGTTAGGTCAACAATCTCCCGGTTGGATTACCTTGGCCCACAACCTCCCAGTCAGATTGTCATGCATACCACATATTAGGTCCACAACCTCCCTGTTGGATTACCTTGGCCCACAACCTCCCGGTTGGAAAGACTCAGTCTATTCACTGACAACACAAAACATTAGTCTCAACCCACATAACATGTCGACATATAATAGACAACAAGTATAATTAGAAAAAAAATAATCATATTGCTAATAATCAAGGTAGTCCTATACGTCTACCAGTCTAACACCTATTATCAGCTATCATATACTCATACAAGTCTACCACACGCTCAACATATCAACAAATTGTATGAAACATGTTATCAAACTAATGGTCAGGCCTTGGTGCCTTTGACCACAAGTATGGTGAGGAAAACTCACTTCTCAGTCTGAAAATATCTCTGAAAGGACATAGCTTAAATGAAAACTTAACTGGTCACCTAATCACCAAACAATGACCAATCTCAAATACCACTCAAATTACCTAAAATACCCTTGCATCAAACTTGGGCAAAGTCAAAAAGCTAACAGTCAAAATTGGTCAACACAGCTGAGTACGCTGGACGTACCAAGCCTGAACGCGGGGTATACTCAACACTTGACCAGAATCATGAGGTTGACCTAATACACTCAACATACCAAACTGTATGGCCAACATATGAAGCCTTATATTAATCCTTATATTAAGAGCTTATTTCTTGAAGCCTTTTCATCCATTTCTCGTATTTGACTCGAAATTAACATCCTTCACCATAAAGTTTCCAATTTCATGGTGTTTCATGGCTAACAAATTCCCATGATTTAAAACCCCAACTTCTTAACTTATTAAGATACCTCAACACTTGCGTAGAATGAAAGGAAGGTCCAAGATCACATTTTTATCACTCAAACTACCCTAAAACATCCTGAAGGACAACTCTTTGGGTCTAGTGTAACTCATACCCAACATAACCAAGAATTTGGGGCTAATAAGCATAAAATTTTAACATAAACAAGATCTATTGATATGATCATACAGTTCAGAACTTTACACCTCAAAATAAAGCTTGGAGGTGAGGTGTTCCTGGATCGATGTAGTCTTTGCTTCAAAGTCAGCACAAACACACACTTTCAAGCTCAAAGGAACACACAAAATAGATTAGGGTTGCAAAGGACAAAATGAGGGTTGGAGGCTTGAGGGAGTGAGAATTGGAGAGTTAATGATGTTTATATAAGGTCCAAACCCAAAAATATATGGTATGTAGATCAAGAACATATGCTACGTACGTCCCGCGTATGTGACCTTGTCCCCAAAATTACAAAAATGCCACTAAGGGCCATTTTGCAAGATTTTCCATGCATAAGGGCTAAAATGCAATTAATCTTCATACTTAGGGTAAAAATTGAAAATGCCTCATCATCGGAATGTTACAGCTTAATAAAATATTTTACAAAGACAAATGTAAATTACTCAAATACATAAAAGTCTTTAAAAATAGTCAATAACAAAAAGTTAGTTTAATTAATAACATTTTGTTTAATTGATAAAATTGATGAAAATGCAATTTTTCAATGAAAAAAAAAGATATTCTAGAAGTAAATGATTTGATCAAAGTTCTTGGTTGGACTATTTAAAGATGACTTTTTATTCTATAGTTAAATAATATTTGGATATTATTCAAACTAGTAAAAAAAGTCCAGGCTTCTCCATGGGTCGGTAATGTGTGTGATTATTGCAATGTGAAGGTTTTGACACGTCTTAAGAAACTATGACTTTATCAAATGAGAATAACAGAAATAATAAATTAGCAACTGAATTTAATTTTTTTGTTAATAAGATGAGATAAATTATGACTTAATACAAAACTATTTTATAATGAGGGTGGGTTTGATTTTATTTTTGATCAAATGCGACTTCACTTGGTTCACGATGGATGAGACCAATTCCCAAATTTGTATTTCTTGTAGAAGCTCTTGGATCTTTTTGAAACAACAAAAAACTATGCATCCACCATTACTAAAAAGTAAATTAAAAATGAAAAATGAAATTTGGAAGAACAAAATAGAAGTTGGATTTTTAATGGTGACAAACCAGGAATCCTAGGGATAACAAAATTTTCTTATATGAGAGCCAAATGAATGGTTCTTTTATTCACTTTCACCCATTTTGAAACACTTTTTTTTTCCTAAAGTTGACTAATAATAACAAAAAAAGACAAAAATGTCTTTCTCATCCTAAACACCTAACTACATAGTACAAATCAATAGCATCATAAGCGTAAGCACTCTCTTTATCCCATGTCAATGGTGCATCACTATTTGAGAACATGTTTTCAAGTGCTAGGGATTCAACTTAATTATTGTTTTAACAGAATTAATAAATTTATTATTTAGTGAAATTTCTTTGTTGTAGGAACTATAAGAAAGGATATAAGGTCAATGTGAGCTGAAAACCAGTATCACAAAAGTCCTCAATGAAGTTTCTAGACATAACCTCTGCATAAAGAAGTTGAACATGACAGTAAAGTATAGGATCTTTATCTAATATCAGCTTTTTCAGTCATGTTAGTTTTTAAAACATTTCCTCCCTAATCTTCAATTCTCTCTCTTCATTAGTAAGAAGAAATAAAATGTAATCAGTTTGGTGCACAACTCCACTACGTATAGACACGAACATACACATCAAAAGAACAGAGAGAAATAGGTTACCTAGATGAAATCTACCGCTAGAATATCGAACCCTAGGTTACACACATCCATATCTGTTTGATACACACCATTTAGAGAATCAATCGAATTTGAAATACTATAGACATGGATCAAATTTCCGCATCTGTGTAACAGAATCGCCAAACACGCCGGTAGATATCTTAGTAGACAAAGATAACACATGAAGATAGTGAGGTAAATACATCTCTTTTGATACTTAATCAGAGAAAGCCTCCAATAGCCTCCGACGATGGATGGTGTTGACATTGGCAAATTTTAGGCTGGTGACAATGGTGATATGTTGGTGGGCAACGGTGATGATCATGTTGGAAAATTGGTGTTAATCAATTTATAAAAATGGGTTTTCCCCATTTTTAAGACATCCAAAATTGATTTAATATGAATGAGAAATTATTCCTTAAAGTAAGGTTGTTGGAAGAAGTAAATAAAAGAGTTTAGTAGGTGGGAGAAAGAAAAGAAAAGTTCAAGGACCTTTCTTGCAAATATTTCTTTGTTTCCTAACTGAAATTGTAATTAATATTACAATTTAATTACATATTAACATACATGGTGTTTAATGAGGTTATAGAATGTGTAGTATAAATACCACTACTCTACAACCGTTTGAGTACACCAAAAAAATGCAAGAAAACACTCTTCTTTCCCACTTCATCTTCTTCCTTTGTAGCTATATTAAGGATATAATCTAGGCCTATTGAGGGTTCGGGTGGTCTATTAGAACAACTTCAAACTGTTGTATCCTGGGAAACAAACACTCGGTAACGGGCGAATTTGTTTTAAGGACAATGTGTTAAAAACATGCCTCAATTTTTCTATTTTCTTGTTTGTTTTCGTACATTACCGGAATATTATTCCTACAATCTTAAAACAAATTCGCTTGTACGAAACGAACTAGAAATGGGAAACAAATTTACTAGCATTTTTTTTTATATTCTATGATTTTCATAAAAAAAAAAAAAGGATTGTTTTGTGATTTTGAAGATCCTTTGGTCATTAATTCATTAAGACATGTTTTTTTTAAGTATCAAATTTCCAGCTTCGATAATGATTTCATTAAGTACCTAATGGGTTAAGAAGCTAGCTTAACTCAAAAACTCAATTTACAAGTTGCTATGAAATGCTCTAATCTGTCCCAATCTTTGAAAAATCATAACTTTGTCATGCATACTCAATTTTTGTTAAAACCAATTCTCATAGTTTTGTATATGAGTGTACTTCATTTCATTAATTTCGGCCGAAAGCTGGAAACAAATCTAACTATGGTGAAAAATATGATTTTCACCGACTGGTTAGTTTTTTAGCAGCTATGATACATAGTTTTGTAAAATTCATAATAAATTGTAGAAAAATCGTATGAATTTGTGAAAGTAGGAACTGGAAAGCTAAGAGATAGAGCTACTGGATTATAAAGTTAGATTTCATTTTTGACAGGTTTAAGTGGGGCTAAAGCAGTCTTGAACAGACTGCATTGTTTTGTGAAAAACAAAAAGGTTTTGTTTAATCAAAAACGACTTCAATTTTATGTAAAAGAGCTTTGGAAATTAGAAAACTGCTTGGTTTTACTTAAAAACAACACATTTTAAATATTTTTGTTGAAAGAAAACATCATATTTTCTGATATCATAATGTTTGCATTAGTTTTCTTTTCTGCATGAGAAATCAAATTTTAGAATTTATGCATCAAAAATGAAGTTTCATAATTGTTCAAATATATATTTTTAATTATGTTGAGTTTTGTCCAAGCAAGAGGCAAACATATTTTCTGGAAATTACAATTCTAAACATTTATATTTAGAGTAAAAATGATTTCAGAAATGTCACCATCCAAAGTGGAACGATTTCCGAAGTAAACTCTATAGATGCTAACTCCACTGAGTGATGGATTGATATGGGTGCTATATGTCATGTGTGCTCAAAGAGGGAATGACTCAAGAATTATAAGTTTCCCCAAGTTGAGGAAAAAATTTATTCTTGAAATTCTGGTTCTAAACACTTAAATTTGGTGTTTAAAACATTCTAGAAATGGTATAACATAGAAAAGAGCTAACACTTAATGGTGTGTTGTATGGTCCATAGAAGAACTCAGTGTTTGGATGGTTTTTAAAAAA
Source organism: Lactuca serriola (assembly GCF_051521515.1). Lineage (NCBI taxonomy): Eukaryota > Viridiplantae > Streptophyta > Magnoliopsida > Asterales > Asteraceae > Lactuca > Lactuca serriola. The sequence continues at coordinate 151,523,293 of NC_136416.1, forward strand.
ACATGGATTTTGATTGATTTTTTATTCCAATAAGTTTGTACTAACCTAAAAAAAGTATATTTGTAGGCAAGGTCTATGAGGATGGTGGATTGTTTAAATTCCATATATTGGCTAATGATCCTGATATCAATGAGTTGGATAACTCTTTCACTTACTTTCTTAAATTTCTAATGTGTGACATGCTAGATTTGGACATGTTAATATTGACATGGTAAGAAGGTTAATCAAACTTGAAAAGATACCTCCCTTTCATATAAGTCAAAATATGGATGTAACACTTGTATTGAGTTAAAGTTAACACACCAATCATTCAAGCTCGTTGAAAGGACAACTAAACCCCTTGGATTAATTCACACAAATGTGTGTGATATAAATTCGAATCCATATAACGGTGATATAAGTACTTTATCACTTTTGTTGACGATTGCATTAAACTTTGTTATGTTAATTTACTTAAAAGCAAAGATGTACAAGTTTAAATTGTACAAAAGTGAGGTTGAGAATCATCTCAACGAAAAGAGTGAATGTGGATGTAAGTATGCATTACCATTTGAGGAATATTTTGCAAGTCATGGTATTAAACATGAGCTTAATGCACCTTATTCATCATAACAAGTGGCATCACCGAAAGGAGACAACATATCTTAAATGAATTGATGAGTGCCATATTGTTGCTTATGTTTTGGGTTGCTACACTCAATGTGGGGGGAAGTTGTGTTGTCAACTAATTACCTTTTAAATAAGGTACCCCAAAAGAAAACGGAAAAAACCCATCTATGTTATGGTCGGGTATAAAATCATCTTACAAATACATTGAAATATGGGGGTGTCTCACAATGGTTTTATACCTAACCCCAAGTTTATAAGGATTGGACACTAGATTGTTGGTTACATCTTTATTGGTTATGCACAAAACAATAGTAGTTTTTATTGTATTAATGTTGGAGATTTATAAAGGCATGCTAATAGAATCGACAAATGCAAATGTGCTTTTTATGTTTTGATAAGTGCTCCAAAATAATTGGGCATAACAAATTTTCTCATGAAGAAAAATTGGAGGAAGAAATTTATCCTCAATGGAGTAAAAGGGCACTATTTGATAAATCTTTTGGAGATGATTCTTACAATTATATGGTTGAAAGAGAGCCTTAAACTTTCAAAAAGGAATTAACAGTGAAAAAGATTCCTATGAAATACCTCAATGGAGAGAGGCAATTAAAAGTGAAATAGATTCGATCTTGCAAAATCACACATGAAATCTAGTGGATATACGTCTAGGATGTAAGCCACTAGGTTATATATGTATTTTTGAGAGAAAAATGAAAGCAGATAGATCTAAAGAATATGAGATTTGGTTAGAACATAATGGTTTATGATTTCAATATAACTATGTATTGATTTCTTGTTTGGAAATTTAGAATCAAATGTTACTTCTATACTCGAAGAAGATATTTCCATTAAATAGACTAATATTGGTTGGAATTCATCAAAACAAGATAAAGGTTATGGTGAATATTAAAATATTCAATATGAAGTTGAAAGGACTATGAATGGAAATATGAGTATTCTAAATTTGGAATCATATGATCGTTTCTTAGAAGATCATATTGGATTAAGTTGTAAAAACTAATAGTAGTTCTACCATTTGAACTATTGAGTTTTAGAAATCACTGCGGTTTAGTGGGTTTCCAAATGTGAAATAAGAGCTCATGACATATATGTTTGGATTACAAACATAAGAACGTCTTGATTAATTTCATTTGTATGCTCTTATAATTATATGTGGTTGTAACTTCTTGAAATTTGGAAGTATATCACTCTGATATGAATCTAAAACTTCTAAATGTCGTTTTAGAAGTATAAATCTACATGGGACTACCAATCAGTTATCTTACGCACGGGAAGTAACAAAATGTGTCAGTAGTAAAGTCATTATATGACTTAAAGCAAGTTTTGGAACAATAGTATCACAATTTTGACTATGTTATTTCAACATGAATGAATGTGTTGAAATTGATCCGTTTAAATGAAATTTCAAAATGTTGTTCCATTTTAAGACATATTTAGGATCCTTGAGAAAGGACGCCTTAGAATTTTACATGTAGATGGTTAAAGCAATAAACTGCATTGAAAAATATGATATTTGTAAGGAAACTCATGTATGGATTATTCATAATTACATCCGGCCAATGTTATTATGAATTCACAAATACATGTAGTACATATGCTTATCGTATTATGTTTACACAATTATGTATATTCAATAGTGGTAAATATGGTGTAAGAGTAACCATATTGATAACAGTCAACATTTGTTGGAAAATTTAGGAGAAAATATTTGCAAGTTTATCCAATGATAGGTAATTAAACTAAAGGGCTTTGTAAGTTCTTAGGAGACGTCCCATGATAATCCAATATCTCCTATATATGTACATGGTGAGTCTAGACATATTTTTCAAATACATAACACCATTCAACAACGACTCTCAAGATGAAATATCTTTAATGACTACATAAAGTCAAAATAAGATTGCGGATCCGTTAACTAAATGCTTGGAATGAGAGGTCATTATGAGGAATGAGACTAAAACCCATAGATTAATAAGTTATTGCGAAGACAAACCCAACCTAGTTGATTGGAGATCCCAAGATCTATGTTTAATGGGACAACCTACTTCCATATAACATTTGCGAATCACTGTGGGGGTTAACCCCAACCCATTCCTAAAACAAACAGCGATGCAGGTTAAGCTTATAGCCGAAGATGATAAGTTGGAAATCATCATGCATTAGCTTTTAATGATTATGATGGACTCACCCATGTAAGAGAGAAGTGGGGTCGCTTCAAACAGAATTGTATGGTCACGTTCCTAAGAGCTCTTACAGAACCAGGCAAGTGTCCATGACCATAATGGACACATCAATGAGAACCTAACTAGGTAAGGGAGAATCATGTGAGACACATATTGAATATTTACACAAACGGCAGAATAGTTCAAGGACATCGATTCTACTGGTCTGCTAGTAAAATAAATATGTATCTTAAGGGAAGGTTCAAAGGGTAACACCTACCTATCCTATGCATGATTCAACTATTGGATTTTATCTAGGTAGGTTGAAAATGTTGGATAAATTTTCATTCATGTGGGGGATTGTTGGTGTTAACCAATTTATAAAATGGGTTTTCCGCATTTTTTAACACGTCCAAAACGGATTTAATATGAATGAGAAATTAATCCTTAAAGTCAGGGTGTTGGAAGAAGTAAATAAAAAAGTTTAATGGGTGGGAGAAATAAAAGAAAAGTTCAAGGACCTTTCTTGCAAATATTTATTTCTTTTGTAACTGAAATTGTAATTAATATTACAATTTAATTACATATTAACACACATTAATCTTTGTGATTAATAGAGGTGTTTAAATGGGAGGTTATAGAATGTGTAGTATAAATACCACTACTCTACAACCATTTTAGTACACCAAAAAGAATGCAAAAAACTCTCTTCTTTCCCACATCATCTTCTTCCTTTTGTAACTATATTAAGGATATAATCCAGGCCTATTGAGGGTTCAGGTTGTCTAAAAGAACCACTTGAAAGAGTTGTATCCTGAGAAACAAGTACCCGGTAGCGGGCGAATTTGTTTTAAGGACAATATGTTAAACACATAGCTTAGTTTTTCTATTTTCTTGTTTGTTTTCGTACATTACCGGAATATTATTCCTATAGATCATAACTTTTTACTAGGCCGATCGACTTCGTCGCAAAGGCATTGTCTTTGTGCTTCCAGGCGGTGGTTGGTTACAAACAAAGCAATGAAACAAAATCGATATAAGCAACAAGCGTAGCAGACTGCAAGGGCACGAAAAAAAAAAGACAAATTTATGGAATAGGGCTCGATTGATAAACATTTGAGAATAGGCGACGGTGGAAAAGGCAGTAGAGTTGGTGTTCTGGAAGGATTCCGTTGGATGATAAAAAAAAAAGGTGAAGCAATCGATTGAAACATATCCTATTGATGAAGACTAAATTAGACGGGCTTAAAATTAATCGGAGTCAGGGACTAAATTGTCAATCCCTTAAATTGTTGGGCTAATTCTACGAAGATGAAACATTTATTGTTCATAAGCCACATTTTGCTTTTATATATATATATATATATATATATATATATATATATATATATATATATATATATATATATATATATATATATATATATAGGGACCAAAAGTGTCAAAGTGGTTAAAAGATTATGAAAAAAGTTTGAAATAAAAAACTTTACTATTCCTAAGACAATGGGAAATTAATTATGTATATAATAATAAATAATTTTATAATAAGATATTATTGAAGATTTTGTTTTTGAAAATTTTGATTGCTTCTCCACTCCCTACCCTCTCGCTTGCCCATCCCCAACACACACTTAGGGGCTGTTTGGCAGGATCTGAATTTTTAAGAGGTTTGAATTTCTAAGAGGGTCTGAATTTTTGAGATCTAAAATTTGAATTGTTGTTTGGTTGGAACCTCTGAATTACATAGCTGAATTATAAAAATGATGATTTTACCCTTTTGTATTATATTTGCTAAATTCAATGTTTTTGTTTATAAAACAACCAAATCAAACTTTAACGTATGAATAATTAATTATTAATTTATGTACAAGTCTATAATTCTATTTATAATTCCATATGGAAATGATTTCCTGTTGATGATTATGTCTTTTCCTGTTGCTTTCAAATAACCATTCATTGTTGCTCGACTTGATCTTCCACCTTTCGGATACTTTCTATCTCGTGAGCTGAAAAAGAACCATTGTCGATAACCTGATTTTAGTTTTGATTGACCTGAATTTGAGAAGACATTAGTTAGTATCAATTGTTGAAAGATTTAAAGATTTAAAGATTCTTTTAGATGATCACTTTCAAAACAACAATACAATCAAAAATTCATCTAACCAAATAATAGCATAGAAAAAAAGAAGAATATACAACAAGATTCTACATAACAAGATCAAGATAAGTAATAAACAATCATGTAACTAATTCAAGAAACAAGATCCAAATGACCGGGCTATACATAATCAACCCTATCAATCAAATAATCGAAACACTTGAAGAAGTAATAAACCTAATGATTCAATAATCAAAAGAAATCAAAATAAACGAACCACATAACTCTTCTGGGTCCCACTTGTAAGCATCAACTACACCGATGATGCCGAGCTTGAGCGATCGACCACAAATCTTCCTCTTCACGTAATAAAGAACCAATTCTTCATCAATCTGATAAAAATCTAAAACCAAATCAACTTCTCGAAATTGATTGCTCCAGACATCAAATCATGAAATCGATTGCTCCAGGGCGATGGTTGGGGGGAAGACGGAAGTGACGAAGGGAGGAAGAATCAGGGTTCTTAAATCGATTACATAAAACCGATTTGAGAAAAAACTTACCTCTTGCTGTTATCTCTGAGTTTTGACGAAGTTGGAGGCAAAGGGGGTTGGCGGCGGTGACCGGACCGGAGGGCAGATGGTGGTGGCGGAAGGCGTGCACGTGGAGAGAAGAGGCGAAGGCGGAAGTCTATACGTGAGTACAAGGAACGGTGGGTAACAAAGGAACAAAGTCTCTTATTTTTTTTTTCAGACTTCACTCTATGGGCGTGTTCGGCAAAATTAGCTGGTAGCTGGTGGCTTGTAGCAGTTGACGGGTAGCTTGTAGCTTGTAGCGTTTTGTTAAACACTACATGAAGTAGCATTTGGATTTGGAGCGTTTTGTTTAAACTAAACGCTAGAAGCTTGTAGTGCCGACCGGGATTTCTGTTCAAAAGGGAGTGTTTTGTCAAACGCTAGAAGCTCGCAAACGCTCCTAAACGTTCCGTGTCGAACACGCCTTATATCTGAAATATTAAGAGGATATTAAAAAATTAAGAGGCAAAAATTAATAGGCTACCAAACAGTCTATATCTGAATTTTTAAGAGGTTACCTCTTAATTTTTCAATTAAGAGGCAAACAAACGGGGCCTTACTTGAATAATGTGAAACTGTAACGATTAAAGAATATTTGTTTAGTCAAACCCAAATAGTTTAAAATCAATGTTTAAATTACATTCATATATATTATTTTTGGAATTGTTGAAAATATATTAAAAAACCCAAGAGGGTTACAAAACTACTCTAAGGCTCTAACCACTTAATCTCAGGACCACTTTTCTAATTTTCTTCCTACTTTTAATACAAAGAAACGAGATGAACTAACCTCATTAATTAACAAGAAATCTGGTACAATTATAGTGTACTTTGTTGTTGATGAATTTCGAAATTCTCCACCTAAATGTTAAAATCACCGCGAAGCAGCAACTTATGCATGTTTTCTTTTGACAAAACTGTTAATAAAACTTAAAAACACAAATATTTAAAATTTAAAAACTGATCAGATGTAACGTAGATACATAGGTTGGTTTTGGTTTTAGGGATAAGCCCAATCCAACCAAACCATTCTCATCACCATTACAAATGATAAATACATATATTCAAATCAACATCAAGGTGTAATTGTACACTACAACAAAACAAGGTTTAAGAAAATTTTACAAAATATTGTGAGGGATTTGCTATAGGCTGTTATTGGTCGCTAATCTGTCAAAAATTTCATCAGAGATACGGTATTACGTATTGCAGTATCCATTGTAGTTTTTCGGTCTCTAAATCTGTTTGTCAAAGTCTGTTTACATATGTTCCAATAGCACAGACTTTAACCTTCACCATATCAACGACCTCTTTTGTTAAAAAAAATAAAGCTAAAATACACTTTATTCACTTATATGTTGATAGAAATCTATGTGTTCTAAAAAATAAATACCTAACATCCTCATAAATATCTCTTGTCTACTCATAGCAACTAGAGTCTGTGTGACCTCTATAAATATTCATACATCAAAGTTAACTTCCAAAATAATTAACTGACCATTTGCTTTGTTCATCAAACAAAACTAAGAGCCCTACAATCATAATTGTGGGTTTGAACAAAAAGAAGATGATCATAGGGAAAGTGGTGTTAGTCAAGAAAAACAAGTTGGATATCAACGACCTGAGTTCATCCGCTTTGGATTGACTTCATGAGCTTGTGGGGAAAAACGTCACTCTACAACTTATCAGCTCAAGTCATAAACATCCATCCACAGGTACATGCGACTCATATATGATATTAGCGATTGTTGCTCCCTACTGGTTAAATCTACAAGCAATTATTGTGTGCAATTTTATGTATTTGGAAAAACAACTTTTTAAACGATGTTGAAACAATGACACCTGTATAGATTGTATATTAGTTTTTAGTTTTGAAATTAAAAGCTTTACTTTTTATTTGATAATATAATTTTTGATATGATAAATTAGTATTAGTTTTTAAGTTTGAAAATCCCAACATAACCGTTAATTATTCGGTTGGATTTAGATCAGGGGTTGATTTCGGTTGCTTTTCAGGGGTGTTCATTGGTTTAAATCCAATGAATTATAATGAGACCGATCCAGTCCAGTTATCTAATGGAAGTTGATTTTTGTCAATCAATCTAATTTAATCTTCTATATGCAACCGACCAAACCAAACAGATCTAATTAGATATTAGATTTGAACGTTTATCCATTGGATATATTTGATTGTTTATCTATTATCCAACCAATTATTGTTATCAATTTTCTACCTAATAACAATCAAATATAATTATGATAATTAAAATTAAAATCCCACAAAATTACATTGTAGGAAACTAACAAACAACACTTCATGTCTTCAACTTCAACGACCAAGGGTCAAACATGCAAAATCATTAAGAGAATCGGTTATATTTGTAACTTTCTCTAAGTCGATAGTAATATTGGATGATAATTGGATATTTATGGATATCCAATTGGATAAGTTCGATTCAGTTATCCACTGGATATTCAAGATGGTCCAATAACCGTTCCAATCCAACTGAATTTTGGATTTTCGAAACCGATCCAATCCAACTGCAATTGGATATCCAATTCAGTCGGTCTGTAACTTGATCGATTAAGTCTTGTACACCCCTAGCTTTAACTTTTAATTCTAAACATGTTGCCTATTTTTTGACAATAGAAATACATTTTGCTTTTTTCTTGAACATGATCCAGTTTACTTTTAGTGTTTTCATTTTGCTTTTTTCTTGAACATGATCCAGGTTACTTTTAGTGTTTTTTTGAACCCAAAACATAGAAAACTTTTGTGAGACCTATAACAACACCGCTTACAAACAAATATAATTTATAACTAGCTAAGAGTATAACGCAAATTAGTTTTAATCTTAAAATTATCTTATTATGAATATATACAAGTGAAAGGGACTATATTTATATACAGAAGGGAACTTGAGAGGCAAAGTAGGGAAGCAAGCAATGTTGGAAGACTGGATTACTACTGTTACCCCTCTCACAAATGAGGAATCGTCATACAAAGTTTCATTTGAATGGGAAGAAGATACAGAAGTGCCACAAGCATTTCTTATCCAAAATCATCACTATAGTGAATTTTACCTTAAAACACTTACACTTGAAGATGTTCCTGGCCATGGACATGTTCATTTTGTGTGTAACTCGTGGGTTTACCCATCAAACGCTACAAAAAGGAACGTATTTTCTTCCATAATAAGGTAGATCGACTATCAACATTCATTTATATTTTTCAAAATATGTTTGTTTAACGTGATTCATCTCCTTAACCTTGATGTTAATTCAATACATATTTAAATCAATTAAACAATTCTATTGTTATAATGATATTATTTGACACTACAGGCATATCTTCCTTTCGAGACACCTGAATTTCTATGTTCATACAGAGAAGAAGAGATGGAAATCTTGCAAGGTGATGGAACCGGGATGCTTCAAGAATGGGATGGGGTTTATGATTATGCTTTCTATAACGACTTGGGAAATCCCGATAAGGACCTTGATGATGCATGCCCAGTTCTTGGAGGATCTTCAGTGTACCCATATCCTCGTAAGGGAAGAACAGGAAGACCACCTACCAAATCAGGTCCGAACATATATATGTTATAGATACGTTAATGTTAAATACATGTTTTGTTATCTAATTAAAATATTTTCATGAACTTATGTAATAGATCCAAGAACCGAGAGCCGGCTTCCTCTAGTTATGGGCTTAAACATATATGTTCCAAGAGATGAACGATTTGGACGCATAAAGTTTTCTGATTTTCTTGCTTATGCTCTAAAAGTTATCATCCAACTTCTTATTCCCGAGTTTCAAGCTTTATGTGACAACACCCATGCTGAATTCGACTCTTTCGAAGATTTCTTTAAGCTTTATGAAGGAGGATTCAAGTTTCCTGATGGCCATTTACTTGAACAAATTCGAAATAACATTCCATTGGAGATGCAGAAAATAGTTCATGAAAGAGATAGTGATGAACTTGCCAAATTTCCTACACCACAAGTCATCAAAGGTACCCCATTCTAAATACCTCAAATCAGTAAAACGTTGTAACATCTCACTTGACACATGACATAAAAAATTCTTTATTCTTCTCAATAAATTTTTAATGAATGTTACTAAGTCAATAAATAAATATGAATGATTTTTTTCTAGAGGACAAGTCCGCTTGGACAACAGATGAAGAGTTCGGAAGAGAAATGCTTGTTGGAGTTAACCCTGTCAAAATCTATCTTTTAAAAGTAATATTTCTTTTCTAATTAAAAGCTTGTGGTCCTTTGGACTGTTGTTTTTAGATATGCTACAAACTACATTATGACTTATGTTGATAAAATCATTCCCAATTTTCAGGAATTCCCTCCAAAAAGCAAGCTAGACATGGAAGTTTATGGCAATCAAGATAGTTCGATAAAACCACACCACATCGAGAAAAACCTAAATGGTTTACAAATAAACGAGGTATGATATCATTTCTAAATAAAATGTAATAATAATGAAACTGTCACGAAGCATAAAAATATCATCTTTGTGTTACACAGGCATTAAAAGCAAATAGGTTGTTCATACTGGATCATCATGACTCATTGATGCCATACGTGAGGCGAATAAACACCACTACAAACAAGATTTATGCGTCAAGAACTTTGCTTCTACTACAAAATTATGGAACTTTAAAACCATTAGCAATCGAGTTAAGCCTACCCCATCCTGATGGAGATAAGCATGGTGTCATTAGCAATGTATACACACCAGCTGAAAATGGAATAGAAGGCTCAGTTTGGCAGTTAGCAAAAGCATATGTGGCAGTTAATGATTCAGGAATACATCAACTTATCAGCCACTGGTACATTAACCAAAACTCATTATTGCTTATATGTTTTAAATTTTTAATTGTATCGATATGATTATACATCACAGGTTGAATACACATGCTGTTATTGAGCCATTTGTGATTGCTGCAAATAGGCAACTAAGTGTAATGCACCCGGTTTATAAGCTTCTTTACCCTCATTTCCGTTATATGATGTATATAAATGCCATGGCTAGACAAATCTTGATCAATGGGGGAGGTATCCTTGAGGCTACATCATTTCCTGGAAAATATTCTATGGAAATGTCTTCCATGTTTTATAAGTATTGGGTATTCCCTGAACAAGCACTCCCAGTAGATCTTCTCAAGAGGTAATAAATCATTCAAGTGTTACTTTATTATTTTATAAACTTGATTAACTATTAGCAAGTTTTATGATCACATAGGGGAATGGTAGTTGTGGACTCTGGTTGTCGACATGGAGTTCGCCTACTAATCAATGATTATCCATATGCGGTTGATGGACTTGAGATTTGGTCAGCTATCAAATCTTGGGTTGAGGATTACTGTAAATTCTACTACAAGAACGATGATATAATTCAAAATGACACTGAGCTTCAATCATGGTGGAAGGAACTACAAGAAGAAGGACATGGTGACAAAAAACACGAGCCATGGTGGCCTAAAATGGATTCTTGTCAAGAACTGATAAACATTTGCGCTACATTCATATGGATGGCTTCTGCCCTTCATGCATCTGTAAATTTTGGGCAATACCTTTATGCTGGTTATCTGCCTAATCGTCCAACTCTAAGTCGTAGGTTTATGCCTAAACCAAATACTCCCGAGTATGAAGAACTTAGAGAGAATCCTGAAAAAGTTTTCTTCAAAACCATTACTCCCCACTTACAATCACTTCTTGGGATAGCGCTCGCAGAGCTATTGTCAACGCATTCATCGGATGAGGTTTACCTTGGACAACGAGGGTGTTCTAAGTGGACACTGGATGAAGAACCTTTGAAGGCGTTCGAGAAATTTGGGAAGAAGATAAAAGAGATTGAGGAGAAAATAGAGAAAATGAACAAGGACAAAAGGTTGAAGAATAGGGTTGGACCGGTGAATGTACCATTTACCCTATTATACCCGACTGGCGAAGAGGGACTGAAGGGGAAGGGGATTCCTAATAGTACGTCAATATGAAATGAATTGATTATTGTGTTACCATAAATTGCTTATATTACTAAGGAAAAATTGGACCATTGTGACTAAGGGAGTTGCTTTTACATAGTCCTCACTCTTTAATTCCTATTGTTTGTGTTTATGATGTCCATGTGAGCATTTTATCTTTATCTATATATGAATAATGGAATAACCATATTGTTTCCTACACATAAATCATTATCGATTTTTAATGTTATGATTGATTTGATGGTTAATCAGGACGTATATAAATATTCCAGGAAGTTGAAAGCTTTAAACAATACATTAAAGGAAATATATGTTTGTATATTCTCATATTGACCCTAAACAGAAGGAAAGGAAAACACTACATCCCATACAAGAAAAATACGATGTATTATGATAAGTAATAAAACACTTACAATTGCTATTTTATCGATACCCTTTACGACTTATCCCATTTATATATACAAATAATAGATATCACTACCTATTAATTTGCAAGTCCCCTATACTATATGGTGTAGACTTATACTTGTACATGTTAAGTAAATGTGAAACGACCTGAAATACGACCCAAAAATTTTTGTTTTAATATTACTAAAAATCGCAACATCAACTATTAGATAATAAAACCATGAATCGTATGTCTCAACATGCCAGAGTAAAAGTATCAATTCAAAACTGAAGTTAATATCATATCAAAATATCTAAATGAAACTCCCAAGAATAAACTGCAACTATGGTGTGTGTCATGCCATCAATCCGAGCTTTTCCCCTTGCTTGCGGAAGTACCTAAAACCAAAACTGAAATTGTAAGACAAAGCTTAGTGACCTCCCCAAACTACCACATACCATACAATAACATATAAAGCACATATTGGGCCTTGCCCACTGCATCGGACCGAAATCCGGACTAACTGGGGCCTTGCCCCCTACATCGGACCGAAGTCCGAACTAACTGGGGCCTTGCCCCTGCATCGGACCGAAGTCCGGCTAACTGCATCGAACCGAAGTCTGGACTAACTGGATGAACATGGCATAGCATAATCATAACTAGTAGCATAAACACATATACCGCATACTGCATCGGACCGAAGTCCGGAACACATAACACAAAAACATGCTTGAATCACAAAGAAATCAAGCACACTAAACTACTGCATCAGACCGAAGTCCGGAAACTACTGCTAACTAGACGGGTCAGCATTGTGGTCGTAGACCCGTTCCTACTGGAAGGAAAACTCACCTGAACTGCTAAACTTGGCCGATAACCCTCCGGCTGCTATCCGAAAACTCTGTGAAATGCTACTCCTCTAGCTCCCAGAGCAACCAATACCAATAACAACACTTAGACTAAACTGTCCCCCGGGGTTAACTAAGTCAACTTTGGTCAAAGTCCTGGTCAAAGCCAACCTTCCTGATTGACTCTACACGTAGATTCAACCCGTCGAGTCATCGAGTTCTTATACTTAGAAAACACCCATAACACGACTCAACTCGCCGAGTCGCCCCAGGACTCGTCGAGTTGAACGATCTCAGAATTCTGTCTTGACCAACTCACTGAGTCGCCAACCGACTCACAGAACCGAAGCTTAACCAAAAGAGGTTAGGGTTCTACGACCTGACTCACCGAGTCCAAGAACAGACTCGCCGAGTCCGAGGCAATGTTCAACAGACTCGTCGATTTGTTCTTCCAACTCGTCGAGTTCCTGCTCGTCTTCATACAACTCGCCGAGTCCACCCATGTGACTCGCCGAGTCGCTTCAGTTCTTAATCCATACAGTGGCTTTTTGAGCCATGCAGGGGCTCCAAACTGTAGATCCACTCTTCTAAGGCCCAACCTTCACGTAAAGTTGCAAACTTTACGTGAAACCAAGGAGCTATAAGCTTAAAACACTCTAGGGCTAGGGTTTAAGACAAACATGCTTCACCAACACACCAAGGGCTGATACTTTGCGGGTTTTTGGATCAAGACAAGCCTAGATCTAAAGTAGCAAACTCAGATCTGGACTTCTAACTCGAAATGGCTCCTTAACATGCCAAAATGGCCCCAAAACATCATCCAAGAAAAGATCTAGAAGCAACAAAGGCAAAGTAACAGATTGTTACCTTCAAACTGATGCTCACAACCAAAGAGTTGAATCCTCCAGCTCCCTAGTGATCAAATCCTCCAAATCTTTCTCTTGAAAAAGCCCCAAGCTCACTTTCCTCATCCTCTTACTCAAATTAGGGTTTGGAATCAATTAAAGAAGCTTCTGGCCGACAAGGGGGATGTGGAGAGGACATAAGGTCCTTTAAACATGGTGCAAACCCTAATATTAGGGCTTTTCTCATCAATACAAGACTCGCCGAGTCGGTCACTTATTCTATAACCCAGATCCAGCTCCGACTCGGCGAGTAAGTACACCTACTCGTCGAGTCCCTTCTTTAATCTACACTTTAAGCTCTTAACTCAAACTTCTGAAATTTGGGATGTTACAACTCTCCCCCACTTAAATTAGGCTTCGTCCTCGAAGCCTACTGCAGGATACACTTCCGAACTAACCACTTGCACTGCAAACTCCGAATTCCCAAATAACTCAGGTCCCTCCAAACCCTACCACTGCACCCCCCCTTTTTTTTAAAAAATAACTTCTTCTCGCGTGGCATCCTTGCCAAAACTCCATGCCGACCACCGGCCTCAATGTCATCACATAACAACTGTCACACCCCAAAACCAAGAACGACGGAATACGTTCTGGGGTGGAGGACGTCATGTGCAGTATCATAACAATGCATAATAGTAAAGACAAGCAACAACATCCATTTCATTAGTATAATAATTGTAGTACAAGTGTGTTCTGTACAGTTTGATAGACACCAAAATTATAATCAAAATAAAATATGAGTCTCGTATATGCTCCATCTTCTCAAAAGCTGCATCTGTACCTATGTACTGAGGACCTGAGAATACAAGTTATTTTGAAAACGAGTATCAGCATAAAGCTGGTGAGTTCATAAGTCTTTAGTGTCATTTGCTTGTATAATAGTGTTTACAATCATGTAATATAATAGTAGTTCTCAAGTTTTTGAAAATAGTATGATCCTTAGAAAATCCTATATTTTCCAGTAAGAGTAGTCTTCTACCAAGACTCGGTTATTTATAAGTTTGATTCTCTTGAAAATGTAAAAGTTTTCCCAGTGGAACTATCAGTGTGAAAATATAGTTTTAAATTTTGTTCATATAAAGAAATCGGGAAAAATAGAGTTTTACCCCGGCAGTGTCACTACCGGCAGAATATAGTAGAGATGCAAACTCCAGATAGTATTATATATATATATATATATATGTATATATACACACACTTCGGGGAGTCCGTTTTACCTTTAATTCTTATGTGTTGCTTAAGGTCTGAATGTGAACTCGTATGTAACCATGCTGAGTGATAATAGAGTGACAGTGACCCTCCAGGTCACACGTAGTGTAGTGATGTTTTGTCACCCTTGGGCCTAATCAACTCGGACTGTAGCTAGCAGTCAGGATGTGGGAGTGTCCGTCCCGTATTGATCTATACACATAGTGTTCGCTCTCCCTCCAGGAGGCTCTGGTTACACAATGATCGCATAGTGGAGTGTCATATCGAGAAGTAGTGTATCACATTCTATTTTAGTATGTTGTCTCATAATTAGAGTATAATGTACTTCTTAGTATAATGTATTGAGTGTTTGTTCTCTTGTATAGTGTACAGTGTATAGTATTCTCTTCATATAGTGTATAGTATTCTCTTCATATAGTGTATATATAGGGTCCTCTTCGTATAGTATTTAGTATGTATAATCTCATAATTGTACTAACCATAGTGAGTATCATAGTAACAATAGTAATGAGTGGTAATCCTTAACTATACCTATTATAGTTAAAATAGAGATGTTAGTTGAATGCCTTTGATACACAAAGGTGTTGAACTGAAGTGAAGACCTTTATATCCAACATGAATATATATGATATATAACTAAGAATTCAACGACAGTCGGACATATAACAGAGTACCCTAAGTCCACAATCAAACAAGAACAAGAAATAAGGCGAGCTATCAGTTCTAAGTCCTTCAATCCTTACTTATATAAATATATTGGTGTAGATATGATTTGGAAATAAAATAAGTTTAAAAGCATTGAAAAATAGTTTCAGAACTATTAAACATGAATATGAGTTTGATAAACGTTTAAAACAACTTTGTTGGCAAGGTAATCTGAAAGTATAGAAAATCCTTTTGGAAACAAGTTATAAATCACATGTGATTGATACTATAACTTGCTTAATTCAACTTGTATCCCCCCCCCATAAAAGCATTCAAAAACAATTAAAAGGTTGATTAAGGGGTATGAACTCACCTGCAGTGAGTGAAGTGGATGGAAGTGCTGAGTAGGATGCTAGGTGTCAAGTGAGGACTTGAACACACCCACGGATCCTATGTAACATATAGTGATACAAAAATGTATCTAATTAGTTATTTAATCGCTAATTAAGTAAGTAAAGACACTCTAATGCATGAAAACACTTTGTTTCA
The DNA here is from genome assembly GCF_051521515.1 of Lactuca serriola. Lineage (NCBI taxonomy): Eukaryota > Viridiplantae > Streptophyta > Magnoliopsida > Asterales > Asteraceae > Lactuca > Lactuca serriola. Next base: position 151,539,304 of record NC_136416.1, read on the forward strand.
AGTGCCAGGAGTGCTAAGGGTCGCATCTAAGGAGTGTATGGCTTCACTATGGAGTTTACACTTCAAATGGTCACCCTATGGTGTGTTTACGGTTGAGAGACCATTTCCCCCATGAGTTTACGGCCGTAAACTCATGGGAATGGTGGGTTTGGGTGTTTAAAGGTCTCATGCATCACAAGGAAGGGTTCTAAGATCAAATCAAGGGCTTAAGAAGTGATTAGGGTTCAAAAGGGTACTCCCTTGGAGTTTGCGGTCCTTGGACCACTCCTTGGGAGTTTACAGTCATAAACCCTAGATTTTACGGCCGTAAACCCTTAGCCACATCATTCCTTTCGTGTTTTGTAGTTCTAAGCTCATTCCTACAACTTTCTAGTCCATTAAACATGCTAGGGAAGGAGTTAGGCGCACCAAAACACCCTTTGGGGTGTTTACGGTTTTGGGAGATCCCCAAACCGTAAACACATGTTCTTGGGGTTTTTTGAGGTTCATTCCACGGATTTAACAAGAACACCAAGTAGATAACTAGTTAGGGATAGTTCACTTACGTATAGGAAGCTTGTAGAGGTGTTTTAGGACCCAAAAACACAAATGTGTTCTTGGTGTTCTTGGTGATTTGAAGATGCTTTGAAGATCTATGTAAAAATCGGAAATCCATGGATGAAAAGAAGTATAAACACTAGATTAAGTGTGGTACGAAAGAATCTAGGAAGAAAAACTTACATTTTTTGGCGGATTTGGAAGAAGAAGGTGATGATACTTGAGAGAAAAAAAGTTAGTCTTCTTGAGTGGGAAGTGGGAAAATGAGGAAAAAGGTGTAAACTCATGCTATATGCATGAGTCTTGGGGAAAGAGGGTGTTTACGGCCCAAACACCCTTGTTTGTCCGTAAACACTTAGCTAAGGTGTCGGGTTGTTCGGTTTGCCACACGTTGCTAATTACGTCACTTCTTTTTATTAAATCGTTTGACGAAAAAATAAAATAAAACACTAAACGGTTTTAAATCCGGCCAAAAATATACCGAAATGTTGTTGAATATTATTTGAAGTGTTTGATTGTGGAAATTATACAAATGGGTTGTCACAACAACCATGTATCACCCGAGGATACTGTCCCCTTCCTGACAGGAACACACTTTCATGACTTGCGAAAGTTATATACCACAATAATTCACTGGGTCCTCTCCCAGTGCCAAACTATCCTCCCTTTTTCCATATCTGCCGATAACCCGAGCAACTCGCAAGTTTGGAACTCATTTTGTCCTCTTCATGAATCCATTCCTTTCATGCTAACTACCCCAGGTTCTCGCTACAACAACAAAATCCACAGATCCACTTATCCTATTGATTCACTTATATTTGGCCATAAATCATATAATCGTGCTATGAGTGACTTGCCACTCCATAAGCTATCCATAAAAGTCCAAAATACCATTACCGCTGGAGACCCAAGACTTTCTGAAAACACTGAACTTCCTGAAACCACTGAACTGTCTGGAACACTGACTGCCTGAGACACTGAACTGCCTGAATCACTAAACTGCCTGATCACTAACTACCTGAAACATTGATTGCCTGAAACACTGACTGCCTGAAACACTAAATTGCCTGGAATACTAACTGCCTGATCACTGACTGCCTGAAATAGCATGCTGCTACAAGGATGTTTTTCAATCATCTCTCGAGACCTTCCTGCTCTCACTTCCTTCGTCAGTCATCTGAAATATTGGGTTCCAACCTAGCTGCGGGGTCAGAGGACTCCCTATTTTAGTCGCCTCCCACGATTTCCGAACAAAATCCTTCTCTGGAACTAATTGCCACTAGTTATCATGTTACTGAGGGCTCTAACATCCTCCTGATCCAACCGATCAGTTTCGAGCGTCGAATCTTGATGTTACCAAATCACGGCTAAACATGATTGCTACAAAGCCAATTGTAGCCTTATATAACAAGTAACCTAAAGCAATCCACTGCTTCCCCGATCTCAAAACTCTAGTAACATGCCTACAGTCTTATCTCTGGCTCAACTAGGTCTAATCCATCCAGATAATTCCGAAATCCACTTCGTGGATTTCCACATCCTTACTGCTACGCTTGGTCTGGGAGCTAATGTTCCTTCCACGTCCTAACAACACGCTCATGCTATCTACCAACCTGGTGGATGCTACGGCTACACCCGCGGACTTACACCACTCTATTACTATGTGGTTGCTAGTGAATGCTACGGCTACACCCGCAGACTTACAACACTCTAATACTATTTGGCTGCTAGTGAATGTTACGGCTACACCCGCAGACTTACAACACTCTAATACTATTTGGCTGCTAGTGAATGCTACGGCTACACCCGCAGACTTACAACACTTTACTACTATCTGGCTGCAAGTGAATGCTACGGCTACACCCGTAGACTTACAACACTCTAATACTATCCGGCTGCTAGTGAATGCTACGGCTACACCTGCAGACTTACAACACTCTAATACTATCTGGCTGCTGGTGAATGCTACGGCTACACCCCCAGACTTACAACACTCTAATACTATTTGGCTGCTAGTGAATGCTACGGCTACACCTGCAAACTTACAACACTCTTCCTGCTGACTCTATCACTAACTACCATTCTGAGGGTACCCTGACTTACCCGAGTCCTGCTAGCGATCCCCCAACCTGATTTCCACAACCAGCCCTCAGTTATCCAATGCTATAGCCATCTGGTAGTCTTACATCCTTGCTACATTTGCTTTCCTTCGAGAAATTCTTCAACTTGGTTTCCCAAACCAATCGTCTAGTAATCCCTAATACATGAAACCGACATTGGGAAGTTTTCCAAACTCCTAACTCCTAAACTCCTAAACCCACTAGACCCTTCAGGCTGCTTTCCCTTCCTATACAAGATTACCAACCCTTTCTAAGTTTAGCGTACTACTGACCATAAATCCATGAAGGGTTCTCCCCCACTTTTGTCCGGCTAATTCTTACAATTCACAACTTGAAAAGGATTCCCCATCCTTCCTATCATCTAAAGGGGTCGATCCGCTGACAACCCACGTTTATCTCTGCTGGCGCTTCAACTAACCCTTCATCAAACCTACCAATCTTGTCGACGAATCGAGCACCTTTAAATCCCCGATTGTTCTTGCTTCAGTGACTGCATCCTGATAACATGCGCTTAAGGTGGGGGGGGGACATCTTCGAACTACTATCCCATCGTTCTTCGGTTACTCCACTGGGAACTCAAGCTTCACATTGTTGAAAATATAACTGATCTATACACAACTAACACCTTTCCAAAAATAGTGGGACACCACCGAGTCTCACTCACACTTTGCTACAATTATTGCATCCAAAGTGACCTACTTACGGGGAACGTCCTCAACTATCATTCTAGATTCCAAGGTATGCAGATGGAATATGACTCAATCCCAAATAGGTAATACAATATTCCAATATAAGTACTTACTAAATCGGTGTAGTAACATAACAACAAACATTATAAATCATAATTGACAGGAAGGTAAAAGATACATGCCCCCAACATCCAGTGCTGCTCGAATCCTTGTTGAAATCAACCGGAATACTCTACTCCGAGCCGTGGGCGCCCTTGCCCGACCCTGATGTCTGCTGGCGGTTCTCGAAGTCCCAAGGGCAGGAGCTGGCACCTGCCCTGCTATATACAAACTCGGATAGTGGGCCTTCTTGTGACCCCTCTGACTACAACGGAAACATATCAGATCAAGCCCATGAGCGATGGTAGTAGTACAATCTCCGCTAAAATGATCATTCTGTCCGCACTTAAAACAGCCAGGATCGCCACCTCTACTACTCCTACACGCACCCCCGTGTGTCCTGCCACACTTACCGGATCGGTTGCGGCCCTGGAAGTCTCTCGATCTCGAACTCGGCCCTTTGGTTCTTTTACCTGAATCTGTAGGCCACTGAACCTCATCTGGTTTCCTCTTCCTTTCTGACTCCCGGTAATCTCTTGCTCCTGTGCTACCCCGTCGTCCCCTTTAATCGTATGAACAACCGCTGTCTGATCCTGAAGCTTCTCGGTCAACCTATTAGTGACCCTATTGACGATGTCGGGTAGCTCCTTGCGAACGACTCGTGAAACCTCCGCAACGACCAAATCATACAGGGGACTCTCCGGGGGATAGGGTGCCCCACTCACTCCCAACCCCTGATGGAAAGAGCTAAAAATAAGATCCCCCTCCCTGATGGATCCCTGGGATCCATAAGAATCGGGCTCTAGACGAGCCCCAAACTGCCCTGAAACTATCCCAGCCCTAAAGGCCTCAAGACGGCTGTCCAAAAGCTCCATGATGGCCTCCCTAACGGAATCAAATATCAAGGAGTCTGATCAATGATGTTGCACATAATCTCTGCGGAAATGACATCTCTCATCTGATCATCAAACTGTCCGACTCTAGAGCCCGAGCCAGATCCCTCCTCGACACCTGAACTGCCAACTGATATCTCGTGCAACGTCGCCATGCTGAAAACATATCACAATAATTGTCAGAATACTCATTGCTATTGAGGGATCTCACACATACTCCACCACTCCCTGGTTTCATCTTGGCCCCTCTTGAATCGAGTACGGATCCTCTGCTTTCAGTAGTACGGACCCATACTACCTTCCACATCTATCTGTACTTCCCTCAAGAGTTACCTTAACTCAACCAAGTCCCTTCTACTGCTACTGATCTCTGCTACTCTCATCCTAGGCTTGCCCTAGGGAAATCTCTGACTCTATCCAAACCAGTCCTCAGCTGCTGAAGGCCTCCTTGTAATGCCAATTAGCCATCACCTGAATACCATCACATGTAGCGAGGCTCGGATAATCCTTCGAGTAAGGGACTCATCCCTACAACAGTTAGACTCAATCGAGAGTTGCGCAATAGGGTCAAATCCAATACTCTAAGATTATTCAACCCTGATTACATGTGACTTATCGTATTCACCTAATGGCTAACTCCCATCACTCGGAGTCCCACAAAGCACAAAGCAAGTAGCATTTAGACACAAGAAACTACTCAAGCAACTCTATTCTCATAACAAGAAATTGTACTAGCATATAATGCTAAGCTCATAATATCAGGCATAACCTAAACAGGCTATCCTACTGCTGTCTACTCAATACTAGCATGCAATTCTCATAAAGCTGAAACCAATATCGCAGGCACATAAGGCATCCTCCTAGATCCTTAGTCCTATTCTAGCAAGTTGTTCTACTGAAGCTGAAACAGATAATCATAATATAAACTTTTATGGGTAATTTGGGAGTACTTACTTGAGCTCGGCTGATCGCATGCACCACACCCCTTTTTAAGAAAGCTCTTTTTTTTTCTTTCTAAATTTCTTTTTCAAAAATTATTTTCGAATATGTTTCTTTTTTGAAAATCTTTTACCATTTCCTTAGTTTGAGTTCAGACACACTCGAAAGCATGTCTGAATCCCTCAAACCAAAGCTCTGATACCAACTTGAAACGACCCGAAATACGACCCAAAATTTTTTGTTTTAACATTACTAAAAATCACAACATCAACTATTAGATAATAATACCATGAATCGTATGTCTAAACATGCCATAGTAAAAGTATCAATTCAAAACTGAAGTTAATATCATATCAAAATATCTAAATGAAACTCCCAGGAATAAACTACAACTGTGGTGTGTGTCATGCCATCAATACGAGCTCTTCCCCTTGCTTGCGGAAGAACCAGAAACCAAAACTGAAACTGTAAGCACAAAGATTAGTGAGCTCCCCCAAACTACCACATACCATACAATAACATATAAAACACATATTGGGCCTTGCCCACTGCATCAGACCGAAATCCGGACTAACTGGGGCCTTGCCCCCTGCATCGGACCGAAGTCCGGAAACTGCATCGGACCGAAGACCGAACTAACTGGGGCCTTTCCCCCTGCATCGGATCGAAGTCCGGACTAATTGGGGCCTTGCCCCTGCATCGGACCGAAGTCCGGCTAACTGCATCGGACCAAAGTCCGGACTAACTGGCTGAAGATGGCATAGCATAATCATAACTACTAGCATAAACACATATACTGCATACTGCATCGGACCGCAGTCCGGAACATATAACACAAAAACATGTTTGAATCACAAAGACATCAAGCACACTGAACTACTGCATCGGACCGAAGTCCGGAAACTACTGCTAACTAGACGGGTCGGCATTGTGGTCGTAGACCCGTTCATACTGGATAGAAAACTCACCTGAACTGCTGAACTCGGCCGATAACCCTCTGGATGCTAACCGACAACTCTCCGAAATGTTGCTCCTCTAGCTCCCTGAGCAACTAATACCAATAACAACACTTAGACTAAACTATCATCCCGGGGTCAACTAAGTCAACTTTGGTCAAATTCCTAGTCAAACTCAACCTTCCTGATTGACTCTACTCGCCAAGTCAACCTGTTGACTCGTCGGGTTCTTATACTCAAAAAACTACCATAACACGACTCAACTCGTTGAGTCGCCCCAGGACTCGTCCAGTTGAACGATCTCAAAATTCCGTCTTAACCAACTCACTGAGTCGTCAACCGACTCACAAATCCGAAGCTTAAACTAAAGAGGTTGGGGTTCTGCGACCTGACTCGCCGAGTCCAAGGCAATCTTCAACAGACTTGTCGAGTTGTTCTTCCAACTCGTCGAGTTCCTGCCCGTCTTCATACAACTCGCCGAGTCCACCCATGTGACTCGCCGAGTCGCTTCAGTTCTTAATCCATACAGTGGCTTTTCGAGCCATGCAGGGGCTCCAAACTGTAGATCCACTCTTCTAAGGCCCAACCTTCACGTAAAGTTGCAAACTTTACGTGAAACCAAGGAGATATAGGCTTAAAACACTCTAGGTCTAGGGTTTAAGAAAAACATGCTTCACTAACACAACAAGGGCTGATACTTTACGGGTTTTTGGACCAAGACAAGCCTAGATCTGAAGTAGGAACCTCAGATCTGGACTTCTAACTCGAAATGGCTGCTTAACATGCCAAAATGGCCCCAAAACATCATCTAAGAAAAGATCTAGAAGCAACAGAGGCAAAGTGACAGATTGTTACCTTCAAACTGATGCTCACAACCAAAGAGTTGAATCCTCTAGCTCCTTAGTGGTCAAATCCTCCAAATCTTTCTCTTGCAAAAGCCCCAAGCTCACTTTCCTCCTCCTCTTACTCAAATTAGGGTTTGGAATCGCTTAAAGAAGCTTCTGGCCGACAAGGGGGCTGAGGATAGGACATAAGGTCCTTTAAATAGGGTGCAAACCCTAAGATTAGGGCTTTTCTCGTCCAGACCAGACTCGCCGAGTCGGTCAGTTATTCAATAACTCGGATCCAGCTCCGACTTGGCGAGTAAGTATACCTACTCATTGAGTCCCTTCTTCAATCTACACTTTAAACTCTTAACTCAAACTTCTGAAATTTGGAATGTTACAACATGTATACATATGTTACTACCCGCTCACAACTCCGCTTTATTATCTTATGTGCATATCAAGTATATGTATTAATAAATATTCACAAGTCTCCTTTATATAGTGTCTCAACTTATTTGAGGGCTCTAAACGAACCAAAAACATAGGTCCTGTGGTCTTTACCATAGTTAACTTTATAAAACTTCATCATTTATCCAAGATAATAATAAACTAAAAAATTTGTAAATGACATAATTAATTTTTTTATTAGGTATGTTTTTTTTTTGTGAATCACAATGACAATTACAAATGAACAAAAAAATACTGAAAGTAATACAATAATGAAAATATATATTGCTTGAGAGCCTTGACTCGCTAACTACTTTCTTAACTTCGTTCCAACCAAAATTGAGAAATTTCACAGGCAAAAGCCAAACAAAAGTATTCAAGACTTTACAATTGAAATATATTTTGTAATCAATGGATAATTGAAAATAATTGACCCTAATAGATAATGAAAAACTAGAAAAGAAGTGAAACATATACTATTTGGCATTGAGATTTTGAATAATTGAAAATCGAGATATAAGAATAGATCAATGTGACGTTTCAATTTTCAAGATCCCACTAATGTGTTGCATGCGTTTTAGTTTTCAAGATCACTCACTGTGATGTGGACAATCAGTAGTGGACTAATTAAGATTTCAGATATATTAATTTTCGGTTAAATTTGAAGAATATGAAGCATTTTATAATTGGGTGCCTAAGCTCTGGCTTAGAAAAATATAAAGTTGAGCCACCCTACTTCAGATATAAGGTTGAGCCGCCCGACCTACTTCAAATAATAGTCCATGTCCCAAGCACTACCATCAAATCTACGCCAACCTTATTTTATGTCTTCTTTTGAGCGCTACCATATTTCAAGTAGTCATACCCAACTAGTCTCTTATATAGTTACACTTAAAAACTACCATCATAAGAAAGCAGGCTCTTATTGTTTCACTTTCGATGCACCATCAATACCAAAGTATACTCTATCAATGCTCCACTTGAGAACTACCATCATTATCAAGTACTCTTTTAACTATTTATCAGAGAAATATGGTCAATACCAATTTAGTAGTCTCTTTGTTTGTTTTATCCTATTTATCTGGATGTCCGTCTTTGTTGGGTTAAATACTTATATTCATAAGACTTCTTATTGTATTATTCTAATATCCATAAATTAAAGCAATACATGCTGGTTCTGAAAATTTGGTAAACAAATAAATGTCGTGGTTTAATCATATTCAAACGTATAATAAATCAACTTATATAATTCGTAAAAAGGTATACATAAAAGTAATGGGCATTTTGTCGAACATATGGCGTCAAACGAAACTAATCATAAAACATAAATTGTTCATAAATCACATATGAGAATGATCGACACAAATATCTAATATAAGAGATTCAAATGTTATTACATGAAACGAACTAGAGAAGAGGAGGCAGTAGCAATAGTAGAGCACAACTGTATTTGTGTTTTTTGATCATATTTTCTCTGCCTCTCTTGGCGTTTACCGTTTCAAACAATGAAAGCAAGGGCGACTTTTGTTTTGAGAGGGAAGTCGAATAATATCTGGCTGAGGAGTGGGAAATGCAATTAAGACTATCTATTAAAGCATTTAGAAATAAACGCAACATCTAATATTTTCAGAGTTTTTAAATGAAAAATTACTAATATAGTAAAATTGATTAATTATTTTTCAATTTATAAATAAATGTTAGCTAATAGTCCGTTTTAGCCACCTAAACCGTAGCGGAGTCAAACGCCTATGTTGTTTGAGTATTCAGCTGCTGCAGTTTCGCATTTGATTATAAAAACAAAAAAAAAATATATCATTTTTTGTCAACAAAACCACAAGTAATTGTGGTATGCTCTGGCTCAACTATTGTTTGGATTTTGGAAGAACACCATGCTTGATATGAATGGGACCGTAGCTGAGGTCATCGCAATTATGGTTTTGAATTTTTTTTTTTTTTTATTTTTTTATTTTGGGTGTTGACTTAGATTTGGTTAAACTTGACAACAAACATAGTTGATAATTATATAGTACGCTTATTTACTACTATATATAAAAGGTATTATTCATTTAGAGAACTCAGGAGTTGTTAAGAGAAGATTGAATGAACCGAGCACATCTTGTCAATTATACAGCAATGGTGATGATGATACTGATTATGTTCTAGTGAAGTGTCCGTCCTCGAAACCTGCTTTGGAATGGATTTTTATATTGTGCAATATCCAAGAGCATCATTTCAATTCGGTCATAGAGTTGCTGAGTTTTGCTACCGAATGAGGTCGGTGTCCTAAAAATGTAAAATTCTCCTTATTATCATAAACGGTTTCCTTTGGTGAGGCTGGAAGGCTAGGAATGATAAGATTTTCAACAATTTGAAGATGTCCCTAATGGTTTTGGCGGTTAATTATATCACTTTGGTGTTTAATTGGGTGAATTATAGGGGTAAATTCGGGAATTGTAAATGGGGATACGAATGTCAACGGGGGCAAATGGGACGGGGAGTGCATTCCCCGCCCCCGCCCCCGAAATTTCCCCGTTCCCGCCCCCGAAATGTTCAACCTTCTTACCCCCGCCCCGCCCCTAAATCCCCTTTATTACCCGAGCCCCCGTTCCCCTGCTCCCGATTAATTTTGGGCTGCCTTTTTTTGGGCTAAAAGAAGTTGTAATTTAGGCTAAAAGAAACTATTTTTTAGGTAATAAATAACTATTTATAACAGAATTTTACATGTTAAAAATAAAAAAGTTATGACATCTTAAAAACATTATACTAACAACTTAAAAACATGTTTTTTTGATGAATTTTGGAAGCTCAAAATAATGTTATTGTTTATTATATTTATATAATTAATATATGTAAATATATGTAAAATTTATTAATGGGGTCCCCATGGGGGTTTTGGGACGGGATTGCCTATACGCACCCCGCCCCCGAAATTATAACGGAGGTTAACCTTGCCCCCGCCCCCATCCCCGCCCCCGTTTTTTTTTAGAAATTTCCCCCAAACGGGACTGGGCCCCCACGGGAACGGGGTCTCACGGGACTTTTTGACATCCCTAAATGGGGAGTTTGGAGTTTTAAGTTGTAACCCCTTCGACATTTTGTAATTGTTTGTTTTTGTTTCGCCTTGCCTTTTTCTTTTAGGCAGCGGCTAATAAAATTTATGCCGTTTCAAAAAAAAATGAATTCACGAGTTGTTATTTTATCTCTCAAAAATTATAGTAGGAGTTCCATTGAATATTTTTTTTGGTTATCACTGACAAGAGATGGCAGTTAGTTGAATCACAATTATCATATGTATGGCTACCATGATATAATTAAAGATTGTTCAATAACGTTGTGGAATTTTATGAGAGCACGACATGTAGTGAACTTATGCATTTGGTGAAAAGTAAGACTTGTTTAAAGATAAATCAAAAGTATTATTTCTTACCAAAACCAAACTAATCAAAACGAAAACTTCCAGTATTGCAAACCCAAACCAAGTCTAACAATAGACTTCACAAGACTATAAACCCAACGATATGAAACCTTAAACCTTAGGAACCATGTTATAAGACTGATGAATACCTTCTAATATGCACATCCCTCAGTCACCTCGATTGGGAACTCAGACAACCCATTACGAAGCAAGCAACTAGAAAACCTTGTTTGTTCCCACAATTGTATGAAAGGTCGAATCATAAAGTCATGTCGAATCCAAACTCTCACTTCAACACATGTACACAAGTATCTTACAAACCATAGACCATCTGAGAAAGCTATTGCGGACCTATGTTTCGAAGCATCCGTAACTATTATCCAACACCAACAACCAATCCCCAATAAACAACCCTAAAACACACATAGATCCACAAATACTGACACTCAACAAGTGATTTCGGATGCGCAACTATGACTTTTCCAACAAGTCAACCTCCTAAAAATATTCAATTCAAACCTATCGGCCACTAAGCCACCCAAAATTCTTCCTACAAGGCTCTACATACATACACCACAATGAAGGAGAAATAAGAACAACAACCTATAAGCTTGGCAATTCAACTGATAGTTTCCTCCCAAAAGTCGCACAGAACAGGCTCAAGACATGTCGTGACACCATCCATCCACTGGAATGATAGGATCATAGTACAACATCATTCATGTTATCATCTCTCTAGTTCTCTCTCTAGAACATAAGTAACCATTACCCTTACTGACCAGAGATCATAGAGAACACACTTATCATTACAGATCTAATGACCTTAATTGTGAAAATGCATCCAATAATTAGCCACTAAAGGCTACAGCCATTGTATGTCCCAAATAGCGATGGGTGCAAAATCCTAATGTAACGTCCCGAAATAATGACCTAAAATTTTTGTTTTTAAATTAATAAATCGTTAATATATATCATTTCCATAAAGCCATGGTAATCAAGATATAGCAAAACATCCTCGAATAAGAGTAAATCATAGAATGTGGAAACATATGGTGTGTGCCCTGCAACCATCCCAAGCTTTTTCATTTGAAAACCGAAGTACCTAAAACATAAACTAAAAACCGTAAGCATAAAGCTTAGTGAGCTCCCCAAAATACCACGTACCATACATAACATATAATGGGCCCCGCCCAAATAAGATACGGGCCCGGCCACACTCGAATAACGGGCCCCGCCCAATGAGATACGAGCCCTGGCCACACTCGAATAATAATGAGATACGTGCCCCGCCTACACTCACATAACGAGGCCCGCCCAATAAACATACATATACATGCACATACAAGTATCACATAGATAATAAGTATAATAACATAACCAAACGAGGGTCCGCCTTGGTGCCTTAGATCCGCTAAACCCAGTAAGGAAACTTACTTCACAATGAAGAATCCCGCGGATAATCTCTAACTGGAACCCAAAACTACTAAAACAACACCCAATCAACATTTAGGTCCCAATCCATACCCATATATCCATTAGTAGGATATCTGACCAATTTACCCCTAATCTAGTTTGGACCAGGACTTAGGCCCAAACCTAATAATCCAAGAGGCCCAAATACCAAAAACCTCTAAAGGCCCAATTTTCCAAATTGGGCCCAAACCCATTGAAGGAATTTTCAACATAATTATTAGCCCAAAATATGATGGCCCAACAGGGCCCAAGACAACTAAGCCCAAAACATAGCCCACACTGAAACCCAACATGTCAAACCTCTTTTGACTGAGTATGCAAGGCGTACTCAGCTTTACGCTAAGCGTACATGCAATATGGCTTCTACGTTGCGTGTACATACTTGTACACCCAACGTACTCCTCCCTTATGCCCATTTTCGACATTAAGCACTTAATGCTCTAAATTAGGGGTCCAAAACATAGATCTACTTCTTAAGAAACATCTAGACCCATAAAGTCATTGACTTGATGACTTTTCATGTATCAAAAGGACCCAACATTAACTTAAAGCATTAAACATTCACCTAATGGACACCAACTCATACATGAGGGATTCCAATCCCGAAAGGAGGCAACTTAGTGTATCTAGAACATTAGAAACACTAAGAGTGGCAACTTATAGCTCCTGGAGTGGTACCTGTTGGGTTTTAGTTCAAAAATAGTTTCATAAACTTGAAAAATATGGCAACGGAAGAATTTAATTTTTGAAATAACATAAACATTTTATACCCACCAAGGATCTTCTTGCAAGTTATAGAAAGATTAAAACACCAACAAAATAAGAAATGAAGAAATAACAACCTTTGTAGTTTTTTGGGTCCTCTTGGGAGGCTTGTAAGTTGATGAAGAATGTGGAACCTTTAAGACACCAACAATGACTCAACTTGATGTAGATGCTAGTAAAAAACTCTTAAACCGTTCAGTTTTAAGTTCATAACCAATATGAACTTAAAGAGGGCTTGTCAAAGCAAGTAATCTCCAAGTCTTCAAGGCAAACTAAAGAGGATGTGAGAAGAGAAACTAGTTTCGGCAACTAGTAGGGAAGAAGGAAATGAGCACCATTTCAAGAATTCAAGCCTCTTATTTATATGAATAAAGTGAAGGTATTAACCGTTAGGTCTTAGCACTTTAAGCACATATGTCCCCATGTCATAAACATGTCTCCCATGCTTGAATTCTTTTGAATAAACTAATGGAAAAGCCATAACTCTTTATCTTTATTCAATTTTTCGGAAATTGTATATAAAAAGAAGTGTTTGTTTATATTTTATAGATTCAAAGTTTATAAGATATAGCCTTTGTCATTTCCTAAAAGTCAAAAAGCTTAACTAGTCCAAAATGTTGTACATGAGTTAATAAATCATACCATATGATATATTATGTTACTTGCTAATGAAAATTATTATTTTTATGAAATAAACAATTTCCAATTTAATTATAGTAGTTTTATTGAATATTTATTAAAATCAATTTATAATAAATAATCAATTGTATCAAGTTGTTGTTAGTGTGACCCATTAGTGTCATATGCTATTTAGTAATATCACTTTAATATGAATCTTGAGCATACTAGACCTTTCAATCTCCCACTTGTGCAAGACTCATATTTGACTGATATAGACAGCAGTGAACGTTAGCAACATTTCACTGCCCCCAAGACCATATGACCTTTTGTGCCATTCTATCAACGCCCAATTCCCAAAAAGCACAAAGTTACAATTGGTGTATAAGGTAAGTTTATCAGTTATCCCTTTGCTACAAACATCATGTTGAACATGAGATACGGATCGCAATGAATCTCATTGGTTATTCAACTTTTGGTAAGTCACCTTATATGTCTAACTCTCAATAAATAAGAGGAACAAATCTCATCTTAACTACATAAGCCTCTTGCATAGTTTACACCATACCTGAAAATGGCTTTTATAACTGCCAGTTTATGGAACAACATTTGACCATATCAAGCATAGTACACTTAAGTCCCACTAGGTATCTCAGGTGTTAAGGATACAAAGATAGTACCTTTTAATCAAGTATCATTCACGATAGCAATTCATGAGATGATCTTGGTGCGGGTTGGTTCAATACTAGTTCTCTGAGAATTACCTATGAAACTTGGTTACAACCACTTGCCTACTTTCATCTAATGAGAGTCAATGAATCAAATTCATATTACTCTTACCTCATAATTGCTCCCACAATTATAACCGACTATGAACTTTTAGAATAATAACATTATTCATGGATTAAACATGTTAATATAGAACACAAGAAGTATTAATGTGATGATTATATCCCAATGTATCATAATATTGTCTAATAGTTGTTTTTATAATGTTCCAATATCTAAATGCTAAATCCAAATAAAAAATCCATTTATAGAATAATAAAGCCATATAGCTGAAGTGTTACCAGTCATACTTGGCTCAAAAGAATGACTATATCAATGGATCCCTCAAAATTTAATTTGTTTGAATTATGTGAATACTTTCATCTCCATACTAAACTTTACTATAAGTATAGTTAAATATCATGGAGAATATGATTGGTGTTCTTTCATAACATGGAGCCTCTTAGCTATATTAAGTATACTCTCGAAGTCACAAAGATTTCTATGTGATCCTTGAATGGTAGAAATCAACATGGTTTTTCAATGATCTCACTCATACAATCATTTTTTTCTTTTAACTTCTAAAGTAGTGTATTCTAATTTTGTAGTAGATTGTGTCATTATATTTTGCTTGGACCTAATTCCAACAAAACTCACCTTTCATTCCATAATGAAGTAAAAAATCTAATTATGATTCATATATATATATATATATATATATATATATATATATATGTGTGTTTAGAAATTAACATCTTGTGTAGATCTTTCCAAAAAGATCCTTTCTAAACTGATTGTCTCATATACATTCTCTTAGTTCTTCTAAAGAACTCTTAGAATGCTCTCTTAGTCATCCAGTGACTTAACCATGTATTTAATTAGTATTCTGTGACAAGCTTACAACATGAACAAATACCATGTCCTATGCATAATATGGCGTAAATGATGAATTCATTTGCCAAGAAAATGGAATATAAATCATTTCATCTAGTTCAAACCTATGAGCTATGTAGTGTTGAGGCAAGCTAAAAATGGTGCCATATGACAATGCCAAGAATTCTCCAAAATAATCTTGTGTCTTGATCTCTTTCAAGATATTGCTAATATATGTATAAGGACATGAAATTTTTAACATTCCTTTTATCTGTCCCTTATAGATTTTACATTCCAAGAATGTATCATCTTCTTCCTATGTAACACCTATTCCAGTTATTATTTAATTTATCTAATTTTTAGTGTTTGTGCATGGAATCGGCAAGCTAGGGAGCTCTAACTCGGTGAGTATAAGTTATTATGAGGACGCAAAGTTTCAATCCTAATCGACGAGTCAGAAGGCCTGGACTCGTCGAGTAGGCGCTGTAAAGGAAAATCCTAATTTTTAGGCTTTACACCTTATTTAAAGAACATAATCCGCCTCTTGTGGCCTTCCTTACCACCTTGTTAGCTAGAGAAAACCTTAATTGGACCTTGCACCTTCTTGAGTGAGAAAAAGAGCTTTTGTGAGCAATTTTGGTGTGTTTGTGAAGGATTTTAGCACTTGAATAAGAAGAAGCAAGGAAAGAAGTAGTAGTTCTAACATCTACTTTGTATTGGCCACCATCTTGAGGTATAAAGTCGTCACCTTGATCTCTAGTTTCTTAGATCCCTTTTCATGGAAGTAAATGGCCATTTTTTGTGCAAAATGGAGTCATACTCGTATCAGGACTTATCACAAGGATATGGTTACAAATCTGGACCTCTCTAGGTCCCCATTAGCATAATGTTGCTCACTTTATCCAGCTTAGGCCCTTTCCATGCACAAAAACCTTGTATGAAACTTAGTTTTGGTGTTTTAGCTTTGTGAGGACTTGCATGCACCTAAAGTTTGCAACTTTACGTGGTAACTCCACTAGGAGAAGTTGGATCTGAAGTTTGGGGCCTTGGATCTCACTGAAAAGGACTGAATAAAAGGACCTGTTAGGGTGCAAAGTCACTCTCGGATGAGGCTTTACCTACTTGTATGTGTAATAAGTTGCTTTTCCTTTATAAAGAAGAGGGTGACACTCATTTTATGTAAGGAACCATTTGGAGTGTTAGACTAGAGAGAGAAACTTTGTACAAACCCATTTGTAGATTCTTTCTAGATCTAATATGAGCTTAAAAAGATTTATTTACTCCTTGTGTTCTTGATTTTATATGATGATTCACTAGATCTTTCATATTCCGCATATTTCATCATAATCAACACCACATCAATTGGTATCGGAGTAGGTGTTCTTTATTGGATCAAGAATTGATCCTTGATGGCTATCTTGATTTGGTGATTCTTCATGTTCTTATTGATCTTCGTGATTAGTGATTGTTGTGTGTTCTAAAAGTCGAATTTTTCCTTGATTTGATCCATAATTCGATTTTCTCTCTCTAGAATACTTGTTTGTATTACTCTCTCTCTCTAGAAAACCCATTAAAAATCACTTTTTCTCTCTAGAAATTTTCAAGTTCTTGTAATCATGGAGAAATGGATGATACATAGTAAAGATGCTCAATGTGAAAACCCAAGCTGAAATATCTTCTTTATTCAAAATCACTTTTTCTCTCTCTAGAAAACCCATTCAAAAACACCATTTATTTCAGCTTGGGATGTTTATACTCTACTATATTAACAGATGTTAATGATATTATTGAAATCCACAACTTATGGTTTTTATATGATCAATGATGGCTATGGTTTTATTAATGATTAAAAATGAAAATTTTGGACCGTATTTTTGGGGTGTTTCATTCTCCATTGAACCTATAACTATGCACATCAAAACAAGAACCCTAGCAAACCTAGTGTTTTTTTTAAATCACATATAAGTTAGGGTTTACATACCTTTTAGTTATTGTAGTAAATAACTAATCAAAAAATATTCTTAAAAAACTCTTGGAAGCAAGCCATAAATGTCGTGTCTTTGATAGTTCGCATCCAACCTAGCAATAAGAAAACTATAGAGAGAGGAGAAGAGAGCCAAGATTTCGTCCAAGGCTCTTAGAGGGAAGGAATATATGAAATTATAGGGTTAGGGAGGACTTTATATAGGTAACGTAGTTTGGTGTTAAAGCTAGGGTTTAAGAAGGAAACCCTAATCCCTTTACTGTGTGACCAAGTAGTCCATTCCCTTCCTTATACAAGGGCTAGGATGAAATTCATTGGGGCTTGCCCAAGTGATTTTCGTCCACCACATTCAATGAGGTCCATAGGCTCTTTTCTTCAACTTTCAATAAAAACCAAACTGACCCTACACTTTAATTAATCTAATTAATTCAAAAATTAATTCAAATTAATTTCTAATTATTTATTAATTACATAATACTATTTTCAATTAATATATTATTCTCATAATATATTAAAAAATTATTTATTTTGATTTCTAATTAATTTATTAACCATATAACAAATTAATAAATCATTCTCTCTCTTTCTCTCTCTCTCTATCTATCTATCTCTCTCTCTCTCTCTCTCTCTCTATATATATATATATATATATATATATATATATATATATATATATATATATATATATATGTTACCCAAAATTGTACGAGAAAACAAAAACATAAACTTCTTGACTGAGGCCGGCGTTTAACACAGTTTCCTTAAAACAAATTCGCCCTATATGGGTGTTTGTTTCCCAGGATACAACAGTGGAAAGCAATTCTTCTAGATTGCCCGAACCCTCACTTGGTCGGATTATACCATGGTTGCAGCAAGAGCGAAAAGATGAAGCAGAAGCGTAAGAGAGGAAGAGGATGATTTTGTTTCATTCGGTGTGTTTAACCAGTCACATAGGGATTGTATATATACTAACCAATGTAACTGATGTCATTAAAACGGAATCGTAACTGTCGCAATTAAATAAGAAAATTAATCAAAGAATCAAAACCGAAATCTATGATTAATGGCTCTTAATTCGTTTTGTAACAGTTAACCAAAAAGGAAAAAATTGCAAAAAAGTCCTTGAACTTTTCTGGTCGACCGGTGGTACATTCGTGTCCGCAGGACGCGCGCTCGCACACAAGTTCAGTGACCCGAAGCCAATTTGGCTCGTATTTGCACCCCCTGCGTGCGCGCACAAGAGAGAGCCTTGGTTCTAATTAGTCTTACAAAGGTAGCTAGTCTTTGTAGTTATAAACCAATTTTCCTTTCCTTCTTCCACCAATGTGGGATGAGTTTTAGAAACCCACTTGACTCCTTTATCTTCTCTTTAATTGCCTTACTTTGACAAGTAATTTCTCATTCATTTTAAATCTGTTTTGGACGTGTGATATATCGAAACGTAGATATCACGGAGGAGAACACAAATATATAATCAATAACTCATTTTGATTATATTTAGAGTATTAAGTTTGTGCTCGAAATTGGAGAAAATCCATTTTTTGGAAATTAATAAAATTAATTTTCCAACAATCCCCCACATGAATGAAAATTGCTTCAGCATTCGCAATTCCAAGCTGCTTTAGGTAAAATCCAGCAGTTGAATCATGCACAGGATAGCTAGGTATTACCCTTTGAACCTTCCCTTAAGATACATATTTATTTTACTAATAGACCAATAGACTCGATGTCCTTGAACTGTTCTTCCATTTGTGTAAATAATCAATACATGTCTCACATGATTCTCCCTGACCTAGTTAGGTTCTCATGGATGTGTCCGTTTTGGTCGTGGACACTTGCCTGGTTCTGTAAGAGCTCTTAGGAACTTGCCCATTCAATTTCCTTTGAAGCGACCCCACTTCTCTCTCACATAGGTGATTATATCCTAATCATTAAAAACTAAAGCTTGATGATTTCCAACTTATCACCAACTACTATAAGCTTAACCTGCATCACTGTTATTTATAGGAATGGGTTGGGGTTGACCCCCACAGTGATCCACATATGTTATATGCAAGTAGGTTGTCCCATTGAACCTAGATCTTGGGATCTCCAGTCAACTAGGTTGGGTTTTCCTTCGCAATAACTTATTCGTTCATGGGTTTTAATCCCATTCCTTTTGACAATTTTGCAACTAACTCCCTGTTTAACCCTTTGGTTAGCGGATCCGCAATGTTATCCTTGGACCTTATGTAGTCAATTGAGATAACTCCTGTTGAGAGTAGTTGTCGAATGGTGTTGTGTCTTCGACGAATGTGTCGAGACTTACCATTATACATAGCACTTTGTGCTCGTCCAATTGTCGATTGACTATCGCAATGGATTGAGATTGCAGAAATTGGTTTAGGCCAACCTGGTATATCTTCCAAAAATTGTCGTAGCCATTCAACTTCTTCTCCACTTTTATCAAGTGCTATAAATTCAGATTCCATGGTGGATCTAGCTATAACTGTTTGTTTTGAAGATTTCCATGATATAGCTCCACCTCCACGTGTGAACAAAAACCCGCTGGTTGACTTGGAGTCTTTAATGTCAGATATCCAATTTGCATCACTATACCCTTCTATGACCTCGGGATATCTTGTATAGTGCAACCCATAATTGCGAGTGTACCTTAAGTATTGTAATACTCTTTTAATACTCTTCCAGTGTTCAGCACTTGGATTACTAGTATATCTACTTAGTCTACTTATTGCAAAAGCTAAGTCAGGTCTGGTACAACTCATAAGGTACATCAAACTACCAATGATTCTTGTATATTCGACTTGTGCAAGCCCTTCACCTCTATTTTTACTTAGATGATGAATTGTATCAATTGGTGTCCTAGCTACAGTAGTATCACCAAAGTTGAACTTCTCAAGAATTTTATCCACATAATGGGTTTGATTCAGAGTAAGTCCATTTTCAGTCCTTGTGATTTTCACACCAAGGATGACGTCTGCCAGACCCATATCTTTCATGTCGAATCTTGCCTTTAGCATGTTCTTTGTTGATTGAACCATTTTATCGTTGCTACCAACAATAAGCATATCATCAACATAAAGGCACAAGATAACATAACCCTCACTTGTGTTTTTAACATAAACACACTTGTCACATTCATTAATCTTGTATCCATTTTCCAGCATCACATGGTCAAACTTTTGATGCCATTGTTTTGGGGCTTGTTTCAACCCATATAATGACTTCACTAGTTTGCAAACCTTTGATTCTTTTCCTGGGGCAACATACCCTTCTGGTTGTTCCATGTAGATTTCTTCTTCTAAATCCCCATTTAAAAAAGCTGTTTTAACATCCATTTGATGTACTTCAAGATTTCTTATAGAAGCGATTGCAAGTACCAATCTAATGGATGTAATACGTGTGACAGGAGAGTACGTATCGAAATAATCAAGGCCACTTTTCTGTCTATAGCCTTTAATTACTAGTCTTTCCTTGTACTTTTCAATGGTTCCATCCGCTTTCATTTTCTTCTTGAAAATCCATTTATAGCCTAGTGGTTTGCAACCTTGAGGTAAATCCACTAGCTCCCATGTATGGTTTTGCAAGATTGAATCCATTTCGCTTTTAATTGCCTCTTTCCATTGAGGTCCTTTTGAGGAGATGACTGCCTCTTTGAAAGTTTGAGGCTCTCTTTCAACCATGTATGTGTAGAAATCATCTCCAAATGACTTCTCCACTCGTGCCCTTTTACTTCTACGGGGCTCTGTTTCTTCCTCTATTTCTTCTTCATAAGAGGATTCACTGTGCTCAATTAACTTTGAAGCATTTATCTCAACCTTATGAAGACATGGAAACACATTCTCAAAGAACGATGCATTTCTTGACTCCATTAGTGTGCCTTTGTGAATTTCGGCAATTTTTGAGTCATGTACAAGAAATCGATATGCACTACTGTTTTGTGCGTATCCAACAAATATGCAATCAACAGTTTTGGGTCCTATCTTAACCACCTTGGGTGCAGGTACCAGGACCTTTGCAAGGCACTCCCACACTCGAAGGTATTTGTAGGATGGTTTTATACCTGCCAATAACTCGTATGGTGTTTTATCCGATTTATTTCGTGGGACCTTATTTAAAAGATAGTTAGCTAAAAGTATAGCTTCCCCCCACATTGAGGGTGGCAGCCCAAAACTTAACAACATGGCATTCATCATTTCCTTTAAGGTCCGATTTTTCCTTTCTGCCAAACCATTTTGTTGTGGTGAATAAGGTGCAGTAAGTTCATGTATGATACCATGAGTTGCACATAATTCCTGAAACGGTGATACATATTCACCTCCACGGTCACTTCTTAGTACTTTAATTTTCTTATTAAGTTGATTCTCAACTTCACTTTTATACACTTTAAATTTCTCTACAGCCTCATCTTTACTTTTAAGTAAATAGACATAGCATAATGTAGTACAATCATCAATAAAAGTAATAAAGTACTTATTTCCACCTTTATATGGAATTGATTTCATGTCACACACATCAATGTGAATTAATCCAAGTGGTTCGATTGTCCTTTGAATGGACTTGAAAGATTGTTGTGTTAATTTCAATTCAACACAAGTGTTGCATTTGTATTTTGAGTCAATGTGAAAGTGTGGTATGTGATTGAGTTTAATTAAACGACGAAGAGTAGCAAAATCAACATGTCCTAATCTAGCATGCCATATATTTGAAGACTCAAGCAAGTAAGTAGAAGAGTTATTCATTTCATTATCATTGTCACTTGGCTTAAGAGCCATTACACAAAGTTTGAACATACCCCTATCATCATACCCCTTACCCACATACACACCATTTTTGGTTAACAAAAATTTATCTGACTCAAACACCAAGAGAAAACCATGCTTGTTCAACAACCAACCCGACATAAGATTCTTATGAATTTCGGGTACATACAACACATCATTCAGCATCAGCTCTCTTCCTGATCTCATCTTCAACACGATCTTTCCAACACCTTGGATATCAGAAGTGGCTGAGTTTCCCATGAACAGCTTGTCACCATTATCCACAACCTTGAAGTTCTGAACCATTCTCTATTTGAGCAAGCATGACGGGTAGCTCCCGTATGAATCCACCACTTCCTTGGATTGGACTCTACAAGATTAACTTCAGAAATAACCGCTGCAAGATCGATGTCAGACACATCTTTGGTTATCTTCTCCACAACATTTTCCTCGTTAGCCTTCTTAGGAAGCTTGCAATTTGTAGCCCGATGACCCCGTTGGTCACAGTTATGGCAGTTTCCTTGAAACTTCTTAAAAGTTCCACATTTGGCTCCCAAGTTTGAACCCTTGCCTTTCTTTTGGAATTTGCCCTTTTCCAGATTTATTCTTCCCAGAAGTTTGAGCATGCTCCACCACATTATCTTTCTCAGAAGTAGGGGTATAACTACTCTTTTGAGCTATCTTATTGTCCTCTTCAATTCGAAGATGAACAATAAGGTCCTCAATGGATATTTCCTTTCTCTTATGTTTCAAGTAATTATTGAAATCAACCCAACTAGGGGGTAACTTCTCAATCATGGAAGCAACAGAAAAAGGCTCATTCAACCCCATACCCTCAGCATGTATGTTATGCAGGAGGACTTGTAGTTCTAGGACTTGGGACATAACAATTTTTCCATCCACCATTTTGTAGTCAAGAAATCGGGCAACCACAAATTTCTTTGTCCTGGCATCTTCAGTTTTATACTTTTTATCCAATGAGTCCCATAGTTCTTTGGCTGTCTTTGTTACACAATACACATTATAAAGTGAATCAACAAGACCATTAAGAACATAATTCCTACACAAGAAATCAGAATGTTTCCAAGCATTAATAGCAGTTAAAGTTTGTACATCTCCTTCTCCTTCGGGCATCCGAAGAGCCTCTTCAATTAAGAATCTAGCAAGATTCAATGTGGTAAGATAGAAGAGCATCTTCTGTTGCCACCTCTTAAAGTTCAGTCCAGAGAACTTCTCAGGTTTCTCAGCATGATTGACCGGCATGGTCATCATTGGAGCTCCTTGAACATTAAGAGTTCCATTAAGCTTTGGTGGTTGGGAGCCTTAAGAAAGAATCTGAAAACAGATGATGGATGCAATAAACTTAAACAAAAAACAGAAGAAGCATAAAATGTCTTAGAAAACGATTTCTGAAAACAGATTCTGCAAATGTTATTCGATTTTATAAACACTTAAAGAGGAATCAGAAACAATTTGTTTTTTTTTTCCAAGTTCGTTTCGCACAAACAATTTGTTTTAAGACTGTTAGGAAAATATAACCCAAAATTGTACGAAAGAACAAAAATATAAACTTCTTGACTGAGGCCTGTGTTTAACACAGTTTCCTTAAAATAAATTCGCCCTAAATGGGTGTTTGTTTCCCATGATACAACAGTGGAAAACAATTCTTCTAGATTGTCCGAACCCTCACTTGGCCGGATTATACCTTTGTTGCAGCAAGAGAGAAAAGATGAAGCAGAAGCATAAGAGAGGAAGAGGATGATTTCGTTTCATTCAGTGTGTTTAACCAGTCACATAGGGATTGTATATATACTACTCAATGTAACCGATGTCATTAAAACGGAATCGTAACTGTCGCAATTAAATAAGAAAATTAATCAAAGAATCAAAACTGAAATCTATGATTAATGGCTCTTAATTCGTTTTGTAAAAGTTAACCAAAAAGGAAAAAATTGCAAAAGGGTCCTTGAACTTTTCTGGTAGACTGGTGGTGCATTCGTGTCCGTGGTCTGAAGCCAATTTGGCTCGCATTTGGACCCCCCTACGTGCGCGCGCAAGAGAGAGCCTTGGTTCTGATTAGTCTTACAAAGGTAGCAAGTCTTTGTAGTTATAAACCAATTTTCTTTTCCTTCTTCCACAATTGTGGGAGGAGTTTTAAAAACCCACTTGACTCCTTTATCTTCTCTTCAATTGCCTTACTTTTACAAGTAATTTCTCATTCATTTTAAATCCGTTTTGGACGTGTGATATATCGAAACGTACATATCACGGAGGAGAACACAAATATATAATCAATAACTCGTTTTGATTATATTTAGAGTATTAATTTTGTGCTCAAAATTGGAGAAAATCCATTTTTTGGAAATTAATAAAATTAATTTTCCAACAATATATATATATATATATATATATATATATATATATATATATATATATATATAAACTATCATATTCAATTGTTACGGTTGAGAGCAACCCAAAAAAACTGTGCTACTATCAATTCAAATATATATATATATATATATATATATATATATATATATATATATCAATTATAGTTATGGGCTTAGACACTCAATCCAACAAAAACGCCCCTTCACGGGAACGTACCAAGTAGTGTTAATGATGATAATTCAGGTAGAGATAATTAAAAGCTAACATTATTTTACATAAAAAAAATTGACTTCATTATTATGCTTCTTTATATATATATATATATATATATATATATATATATATATATATATATATATATATATATATATATATATATATATAATAGAAAAAAATATTTTCGTAAATATTAAAAATATATATGTCTAGTATATTCTTTTTATAAATTATAATAAAACTTTATTTTTATTTTATTAAAGTTTTGCTCAAATATATTCGAGCAACTTTGAAAAAATATATTTGAATAAAATGATAAAAAAAGATATTTTTAAACAAATAAATGTCATAAATATAAATCAATAAAAACGTCAAAAGAAAAATGTCATATAAAACATCATAAATTCAAACTAGTAAGTCGTCGATTAAAAAGTGAAAAACATTCATACTACTAATCTAACCTAACTAACGTAACTCTACAGATAAAAAAAAACAAAAATAAATAAAAATAAAAAACATTCAAATAAAATATTTGAACACTGCATAAAAAAAAAATATTCAAACTAAAGGTCAAAAATATAAAAACCAATGTCAAAAGAAAATTTTTAATAAACTTACTCTAATAAAATCTGAAGAATACTCACATTTTATTGAATAAAACATGAAAAAGTACAAACAAACAAAATGTAAAATGTTTTTTAAATTAGCCAAAAAAAATTAATGATTTTTATAACTATATTTTTGGTTAAAATGTGTTTAAAAGTAAAAGAAACCTAATTATAAAAAAAGAACATTTTGAAAATAGGATATCGGAATAGATATAGACAATTAGAATATAAAAAATCTATAGTAAAGAAATATTCAAACAAAATGTTAAAAATATATACAAAAAATATTAGAGCAAAATGACAAAAAATATAAATGAATAAAACTTTAAAAAATTATAAAAAATTTATTCCAACAGAATGTCAAATTTATTAAAATAAATAAATAAAATAAAACGTTAAAAAATTCGGCAAACAAAACATAAAAAATATTCATGTTTTTAAAAATCTAATTTGTAGTTAAATTAAACGTTAAATTTTAATTTTCTTAATTCGTTTTAAAAAAATAAAAGTTTATTAAATTATATAATAAAAATAAGGAAATAAAGAAAATAAAGAAAACAATAATAATTTGATAGTATAATTTATATGAAAATACATATAATGATTATAATGATTATAAGGTTGATGAGTATAAAGTTTCATGTAATCTTAGTATAATAATATATAAAAAATGAAATTATTATTCAATGTTTATAGTTATTCAAGGAAAAGAGATAATCATTAAAGATATTAATATAACAAGAATATGTTATGGATAAATGGAGGGCAAAACTGCCACACATGTTCAATGTTGTTTGGTCCAAAAATATTTAAATTAGAATAAGATGTCTAAAGTTTTCAATATTTAAATTAGAATAAGATGTCTAAAGTTTTCAATTTGCTGTGAATTTGATCCAAATTTTATTTTGATTTTTTTTAGAAATAACTTATTTGCCTTGAGTAATTTCATGTTATATTTTTATTGAGTTTGTTACCTTTTTTATTTAAAATTAAACAAAAAAACATATGTGTTATCACCCTCACCCTCACCCTGCCACCATCCCCCTACCTTCTTTTTTATGTGTCCACTCTTCTTCCCGGTTCTTCATCTTTATTTTTTTCCTCCGGTAAACATCATAATAACCACTATCAATCACCATTCTCCACCGTAGCTCGCTACACCTACATCTCTCCTTCTCAAGTTTGAGTTCTGGAAACATCTTGTAACATACATTGTTTTTTCCAGATGAAGATAGAGAGAAGGATAAAGAAAGAGAGTTGGGGAATGAGTGAGAAACCCTTATTGGACCACCACCGTGTGCATATCTATAAATATCACCACAACCGACGTCGAAGAAGTAGAGAGATGAACTCGAGCCACAAACATTGGCTGCTGAGGGTTTTTTGCAAAGAAGAAAGTTGATGACAACAAAGGGTTTTCGGCAAATAAGAAGGATCTTCGCTTGGGAAACCCTAACTCGTTTGTTTGGTAACCCTAAGTCGTCGGATCAAAAAACAATAACTACTCGGTCCTCTTAGTTAGCCAAATTGTTGGTCTACGTCGGTCTTCTGGCCCGACAAAGAAAGATAGAGAGAGACGAGCCTTGCCATAGAAGGAGAAAGACGGAGGTGATGTTCGTGGCTCAAGTTTCTAAAAGAAGCGACGTTACAGATCTATACGGAGGCGACGAGATCAGAGATCAAAACAAGGGTTTACATATGGATAACAAAGTTGTCTTCTGTCCCAAACAACGAAGTTGATGCTGGTCCAGGTGGGTCCATGGCAGGCGGGAGGCAAAGACGACAGAGCTATGGCCGAGAATGAGGAGGTCCAACGAGTAGCCTTCGTCGGAGACGCAAATCTGATGATATGTTTGTAGGTTTAGGAGGTCTGACATATGTAATCTTGAGAGAGAGAGAGAGAGAGACTAACATACAATGTCTTTCTTTTTTTTTTTTTTCATTTTTTAGTTACTGTAATTTTAAAAATAGAAAATATAAATATAAAGGGAAAACATCATTTTTAAAAAATTCAAAATACCAAACCCGCAGCAGTATAAAAATTTCGGATCTTTGATACAAATCCAAACCCTTTTACAGCAAATTGATAATTTTCAGATAAGTAGAGTCGTAGAGAGACCATAGTTTTGTGTGCATGGACTCTATCCCACGTGATATGATCCCATTTTGTATGCGGAATTTAGACTAATATAATATTCTACGTTTTCGGTCATGAAGAAAATATATTATTATATAGTTTTATAGAAAAAAAAAATTAAAACGACAATAGTTTGCGTATTAAGACACATTACCTAAATCTCTTTATTTTATTCTTAAAAAACGACCAATCCTTTGTAGTATTAGTTGACTTCATATATGCGTATTAGTACCTCAATTATTTCTTTAACTCTAAACATACAATAAAAATATGATAGGAAAGGGTAGTAGATTGTTGACAATTTAATATAAAATAGCAAATATTTTGTTTTTTTATATTTTGAACTTTTTGTTTTCTAAAAAAAAAAAAAAAAAAAAGAAAAAAAAAAGATATCAATAACTGTTTATATATTTATTGCCTCCAAACTTTATAAATTTTACAAATATTGTCAACAATGTTTCTAAATTGTTTTAAGACATAATTATATAAATGATCATTATGGTTTACCAAAAGCCACAAACTTACTGCTTGCTAATTTTTCTACGAACATAGTCATTATGATTTCCAAAACTTCCATGAATATTCCTTGAGCCACATGAAATGACTTATTTTTCTCTTTTTAGTTTATTTTTATTTAATTTCTGTTTTCTCTCAATATTATAGTTAATAAACCTACTCACCACTCCCAACCCTAATAAATATCTCACCCCTCCCCTAGACCTGATCGCCTTCTCCCCTCTTATTTCTCTTACGCAGCTACCCTAAATCTCAACACAACTACATCACCGTGAACGTCCATGGGTAGCCATCGGGACTAACAACGACTCCAGCAGAAGACAATCCCTTCACTACCCCCTCAACACCATTGTATACCTTTTTTGCTCTATTATTTTCAGAACAGGGCAATACATATTCGTTAACACCTCCATGTAAAGAGGGCAACAAATTCACCACTTAGCAACATATTCAGCACTTAGGTCAGTTGACTCAGTTCAGAATTGATGTTAGTTGTATGGGGTATTTTGAGGTAAAATAAGTAAGAACAAACTCACATTTCAAAAACACAATTCAGATCCAAACACTAGAAACCTTTAACTAAACCCATGCTATTGTTAAGATTCAATTACAAACCATGAACATAATTTAGTGAGTAAGAGAACAAGCGATTGATGGGTCAAAAGTAAAAGAGCACAATGGAATAAAAAAAATGTAACGAAAGAATCTGATTTTGATTTTAAGTAATACCATCATAAATAAACATACACGCAAACCTAAAAACATTTAAAACATAAACCGTAAGCACAAAGCTTAGTGAGTTTCCCAAAATATTACATACCATACATATATTTACCTTGGGATACCCTCATGGTCTTTCCCTGAAATGGCATGAGCTACCCCCATGGTCTTACATCCAAGTGTCATAGGCTAACCCCATGGTCTTTCCCTAAAATGTCATTGACTACCCCTATAGTTTTACATCCAACTGTTATGGGCTAAACCCATGGCCGTTCCTTACAATGTCGAGGGCCAAATCCCAATTATACATACAAGTTCCATAGGCTACCACACCATAGTCTTTCATGTAAGTATCACAAAGACAACTAGCAACCTACATAGTATAGTGAGAAGACTCACCTCACACTAGCAGTCAAACAATCATAGCTCGACAAGTCTAGAGACCAATGCAACAACCCACAGATTGAAATATCCAAGGTCAAACCTTTATCCATACTCTAAGACTAGCAATTTGACCAAAATTTAACCAAGTCAAAAAGTCAACGATCAAAGTCAACATCAATTAACCTCGACGTTGTGGGGCCTTCCCAAAAAAACACACATATTGGCCACGACGTGGCACCCAACTCGTCACATCGTGGTAACAAGATGAAAAGAGTTTATTTGCTCAAGCTCTAATTAATTAAGTCCTTAGCCAATAGTTTTTAGAATGCTTCTAAGGGATCAAAGGGTTCATAAAAATCCAAACTTTATGGACATGCATGTCCTTCCCCAAACTAGGTGAAAACATGATAAAAGGGACCTAAAGCTCATAAATGATTACCAGAACTACTATAAATCCTAGATCCATAAGATATAATGACCAAGGGACTTAGGCAAGCCATAATGTTGCAAACTTTATCACTTCCATCTATCCGAAACTCAAATATGGACCAAAACATACCAAATAACCTAGATCTAAAAGGAAGACCTCACTATGAAAAGAACCTGAGAACTCACAAATGGTCTAGAATAAGGACAAAAGAATGTGGATGGATTGATTGTTGGATCTATGCACCAAACTTCTTCCCTCTTCCTTCAAAATCACCGAATCTTGCATAAGGAGCTCTGAAAGCTTCAAGGAGGCTAGGGTCTCGCCTTGGGAGGTTGGAGGATGAAGAGAATGCTCTAAACATTAAAGTACAACTATAAATACAAAATAAAACCCAAAAGATTACGGACTTCAGCTGCAACAACCACAACGTCATGATATCCCTTTTGTAATGTCATGAGGCTCACCCGAAATGCATGCTTCATGAAATTCATGCCATGTCACACCCCACTAAACCGGAAACATGGGGTGTGACAGTAAAAAGGGTCTATAGCAAAAGTTAAAAGACAACACGAACCATTGTATTTAAAATATTACAGTTTACAATGAGTTTGAACAACTTTAAAAGAATTACAATACATTTGAAAAATAACACATTTGTAATGCTTCTACAAGTGTTGTGTCTCTATGTGCCAATTACTAGACGAGTTCCTGAAAAGTATGTAAAATTAGCAGTCAACAACCGAAATAGTTTGTGAGTTCATGGGTTGACAAAAATAAAAGTATATGAGTCATACTCAAAGTTTTAATAAATGTTTCCAAAAAAAGAAATTTGTTGCTGAAATTAGAAACAAGTTTATAAATTGTAGTTTGTTGCTAAAATGAGTAAACAAGTTTATTGCTATAATAAGTTGTAACATCCAAAAATTCATAGCCAAAAATTTCATTTTAAAATAGGTAATTATAAAAACCAGTAGTCTGAAACATCAATAATATCAATCCATATCAAAACCAGTATGTTAATTAACCAAAATATGTCATAGAAAATATTATCAGAGTACAACTCCCAAAGATCTCATATGCGAAGAATCATAGTGTGATGCGATGCGATCATATCGGCTTCTTTACTTTTGAAGAAGTACCTGAAACCAAAACTGAAAACCGTAAGCACGAAGCTTAGTGAGTTCCCACATCATACCATATACCATGCACTAAACATACTGCCAAGTATATTTGGGTGTTGTCCTACCCTTTCGGTCTCTTTCAACTGGTAAGCGCCTAGCATATCTGGATACCCTTCGGTCTTTTTCAACTAGTAACCGCCTAGCATATCTGGGTGTTAGCCTACCCCTTTGATCTCTTTTAACCAGTAACTTCCTAGTATATATGGGTGCTGGCCTACCCCTTCAGTTTCTTTCAACCAGTTACATGGACTATTTCACCCTTACTGCTACCACATAATATCCTAGCATATAAACACATAAATCACATATTGCCCATCATATTTGGGTGCTGGCCTATCCCTTCGGTCCTTTCGACCGGCTACGAGGACTATTCCACCCCTACCACTACCAAATAATAACATAACATAACATCACATAAATCTCAACAGATAGTGGCATACCAGACAATTATCACAAAGACAATCATCTCTACTTTAGAAAACTACTAGTGGGTCGACATTGGTGCCTTCGACCCACTCATACATGAAGGGAACTCTTCTCACACTACTGAAGCTCCCTACCGGAAATCCTTAGCCGTTGCCCTGACAACTCCCCGAGCTATCTACACCAAAATATCAATTAGGAATTGGGTCCCAAACAACGATTCATAATCCATACATGGGGGTAAAATGACCATTTTACCCCTGGCCCGACAAGATTCATAACTAAGGCCCAAGACCAACAAGATATAAAATAATGAAATCCATGAAAGCCTACTAATGGCCCTATTTTCCAAATTGGGCCAAACCCTTACATGGTCCTTTCCATAAAGCCCAAGCACTTATTCCGAACCCAAACATACATCCTTAGCTGGTCCAACAATAATCCATGCACTTACAAGTCCACAAGAAAGCCTGAACTCGAAATGGCCCACAAGGCCTAATAAGGCCTAAATCTATCATGGACCTAACCCAAGAATGCCCAATATCTAAAAAGGCCTGAAATATTGAATGGTAAATAATAGTCAACTCTAGGTTCAAGGTCCAAAGCCCAAAAAGTCAAAAATTCAAGAAGGTCCAATCTGGTCGAGTACGCCCTGCGTACTCAGTTGGTACGCCCAACATACACTCCTTGGGGCAGTACACGCAACATACCAGTTGGGTACGCCCAGCGTACTCGTCTAAATCCCAACTATCTCCAAAAGCAATTAATCACTTAAGTCATTGCCCCAAACTCTCAGATATGATTCTCATGGGTGACTTAATACGTAAAGTTGGCTACTTTACTTACATATATGACTCAGTGGTACCCAAGAGCTCAAAGAGATTAATGAAAGGTCATAACAATTGCATGAATCCAAATAAATCATAAATATTACATTTTTACGCCTTTGGGACTCCTAAAACGTCCGGATTCACAATATCAGCTTCTGAAACAACTATAGCTCACAAGAACCACCCAAAAGATGCTAAAATGGTATGAACACACCCCAAAAGAGGATCTATGAAATGAGAAGACAATATCAAAGCTTTTTAACTCCAATGGATTGGAAAAGATGAGAACTTTCTAGATCTACAAGCTCCTTCCAGGAAATGAGTCATCAAATTTCTTCTTCACTTAGACAAATCACCATAAACACCCTTCTCCAAGCTCCAAAAGCTCACTCAAGGCAATATAGGGTGATGCTAAAAAGGGTGGAGGTTGACTTGATATGACCCAAGGAAGGATATAATGTTGCTTATAAACGTTATAAGTTGATAAATTAAGGTTTAGTGTTGAAGGGAGTACGCCTCGCATACCCCTTTGTATGCCCGACGTACTCATGGAACACTCGCGATCTTCTCACCCTGTACCCCCCGCGTACAAGACAGGTACGCCCCGCATACCAGATGGCTCTCAAAACCCTAGACTTTCTTCCGGCCATAATTCCTTTGTTCTAAGTACGTTTCTGACGAACTTTATATCCACAAAAAGGTGATGAGAAGCCTTACACTTCTAACAACTCACCCTTGTCTAAAAACTTTCCGAACAAAAACCCATAATCCAAAAAAGACCGAGATATTGGTTAACAGTCTTACCCTTGGCTTGCGAAGATACAATCGAATACATGGATCAGTTAAACCATGGCAACTTCATCAGAAATGGGCTAAATCCTTCCTTTCCCAAATGTAACGCCCGTAGATCAGGGCTAGTCAATTTAGAGATGATAAGCGTCAAAAATGACTTTTTGATAGAAGATTATTTAGAATTAATAATCTTAACTAAGTTGTAGTATATGTTACAAGGATTCCGTACATATAAAGAACGCCGAAATCCGAGTTATAACGAAGAAGTTATGACCTGTCGAAGTTTCGCGACAGAACCGACACGACACAGTGCGACGTAAAAAGTGAATTTACGTTAGAGCGATATTTAGCCTTAGCGATCTAAACAAAAGTCTTAGAATACATTAAACCGTGAGCGTGCATAACAAGAACGTCCAAATCTGACTTCGTATGAGGAAGTTATGATTTTTCTAAGTTTCGACTTAGCGGTATGCAGCCCGAATACTCGATTTGAGATCAAGCGGTTTTTAGCCGAAACAATCTAAACGAGAATCGAAGATCTCATTAATAGTAGTGAAACGATAAAAAGATAGGTGAAAACGGACGTCGGATGAAGAAGTTATGAATTTATAACGAAATTTTCCTGTCCCGGCCTACTAAAAATAAATAATAAAAATAAACTCAAAATTAGCCGATGGAGTCTAAAAGAAAGTTGTAGATCGTAGTCTCACCTACGCGGGGATATAAAGAACGTCAAAAACGGAGTTCGTATGAGGAACATATGAATTTTTGAAGTTTATTAAATATTTTCGGTATTTAATTTAAATATAAATTCCGATATTATCCAAAGGGGGGGAGTCAGCGGTCTTATCCCCATTACGCCCAGCGTAAATCGAAGTTCCAGCTCCTATAAAAGGGAGTCGAGGGCAACCGACTTCTTTGCTCATTTCTCTTCTTTCTCTCGCGTTTTTGCATCGTTTTTCGTGCAAGAATTATCCCGAAGCCTCGGTATCATTCCCGAGCCCCGAAGCAAGTCCCGAGGCCCTGAAGATCCCAAGAAGTGCAATTCCCGAGCCGAAGTTCTGCCCGCAAGGAATCCGGTTTTTGTGAAGATCTTCCAGATCTACCGAAGAATACTACTTTTACAAGTCGTAGTGTTGTCTGATCATCTTCAGATCAAGTGAGTGTATAGTCACTTTCATCTTACACATAGATATGAAGTATTTGCTATGAAATACATGCTATGTGTTTATATATTGTTTGTTTACTTGAGATGAATGCTGAATGAATGTTTTATACAAGTTTTTAAATAAGCTGTATATGTAATTTATATCTACAAATATGTTGGGTAGAACATGGGTAGATGAAATAGTTGGTGTGTGATAAAAAAAAATGATGAGAGATAGGTGAGGACATAATGGTGATGATAAATAGGTGATGAATTACGAGTCCAGGCGATGTTGTGGCTACGTATTCATGCGATGATAGTCTAACCCTTATTATGAATTACGACTCCAGGCGATGTTGTGGCTACGTATTCATGCGATGATAGTCTAACCCTTATTATGAATTACGAGTCCAGGCGATGTTGTGGCTACGTATTCATGCGATGATAGACTAACCCTTATTATGATTTACAAGTCTAGGTGATGTTGTGGCTGCGTAATCATGCGATGATACCCTAACCCTTGCTATACACATACTGAGGGAGTAATCCCCGAATTAGTATTGTCTATGCAATGTAGGCGATGATCCTTAGGAAAAGTTCGTAGGAACAAACATATAAGGAAATACGATGTAAGGAGATGAAAAGTAAATATGATATAGGAGATGACCCTTGAAATAATATCTTTAGGGAAGACTAAAAGAAGATAATGGGGATGGGTAATTGGGTTGATTGTTTGATGATTAAATATAATAATTATATTATTGTGGGTTGAAAACCCTATATGCTCACCAGGCTCCCAAGCCTGACCCACTCAGTTTTCTTTGTATCACAGGTATCAATACGAAGACATATTTCACTGAGAGATTAAAGGAGATGTAAATCATTAGTGTAAATAAATGTAAGTTCTGTTTATGCTTATGTGTCTGTATCGGAACATGACATCCCGAGATTTTGTTATATAATGAAAATAATTTTCTTTAAGAAATGCTTTGATAAATTCTTATCATATTTGTTTTGGGGACAAATTCCGCAAAAATATTCTTTAAACGATTACTCTGATTTTATAAAACAAAGCATAAACAAATCGGTCTTTTCTGGCCGTGAAATTGGGGATGTCACACCAAAGCCCTAAACCCTATGGCAACTGATGATTGGGCCGCAGCCCCGAGTAACAAAGCACTTTCAAAACCAGGTGTTACAAATCCTCCCACCCCCCACTTAAATTAGATTTTGTCCTCGAAATCTCTCCTTAGTAACACCCAGATTCCAACAAATGATCTTAAGAATGCAAAAGATGATTCTACACGTGAAACAATCTTCTTAAAATAACCAGAACCCCAAACAAAAACTTCTATCCCGAAAATACACCCAAACCTTCAACCCTTGCAAGGTACTTCTACCTTCTGAGACCTGAAACCTACCATATCCCGCGTTCCTGGAGACGTGCCTGTGCTAAAACCACTTCCTGGAAAACTCTCAACGATTTACAGATCAATCATAACACTTCCAACAATGATCTAGCAGATCTGCCGAAACCATCCTCAGAATAGTTCCCGAATCCGACGAAGAACGAATCCTCAACTCTCGAATAGAAACTAATCCCACCTAACTAGACTTTGAAACCGCAGTCTCAATGGTCTTACTCCCTGTTAGACCCCCCACACAAAATACTTCCTATCTCTGATAATATTGTCCTCTCGACAGAGACAAAGTCACTGACCATATAACGCTAAGAACACCTAACTCGACAGGAGGCTCCGACAATCCTTCGAGTAAAAGATTTATCCTTGCAATGGTTAGACTCAAACGAGAGTTGGACAACAAGGTCAAATCAATTAATCTGAGATTATTTAATCCCGCTGTGCGCGACCTGGCATTACTCAAACACCTAGATACTCCTCATTACAATGGAACCCAAATCGCTACTACTACCCGAAACACTAAAATTGCACGAAACAGCAGGTTGTTGCCTTCTGGCTGCTTTCCTCAGTCCACCGAGACCTCTCTGCCTTACTGATAATCTATCTATCCAAGCACCATACAGATGTTAACATGCGCTTGACTCACTCCTAACTGAACTTACATCATGATTGAAACCCCAACCTGGGTCCCCGAAGCGTGCTATCAATCACCAAGAAAACATGATTCACATGCTGGGAAGTTTTACCAAACTCCCAACTTACACAATCCTCAATCCGGACAACCACTTGGGCCACCCTCCTCCACAAAGGTGATGCGAAACTCACCCTAGTTTCACACTTGCTTCTATTCCTAAATACTTGAGAGATTCTCCTGCACTTAGATTCGACGAAGTATTCACAACACATGAGAATTGAAATATTCACAATCCTTCTTACCCTCTACTAATCAAATTGTTTACAATCTGTGCTTGGCAATGCAAATGTTCCATCACTAGCCCAAACCCCAAAAGACCTCATAACCTTTAAAGACCAGATGAAAACTTCTCGAATCTCAACGAAACTGATAACCCCAGATGCCTTGAAATGATACCACACTCAAATCTTGAATTCCAAATAACCGACGCTTCGACCTAAAACTTCGACAATAGACCACTTCCCTTGGCATCACCAGAAGCCAACCCAAGCACAAGGACTGAAC
The DNA here is from genome assembly GCF_051521515.1 of Lactuca serriola. Lineage (NCBI taxonomy): Eukaryota > Viridiplantae > Streptophyta > Magnoliopsida > Asterales > Asteraceae > Lactuca > Lactuca serriola. Next base: position 151,575,867 of record NC_136416.1, read on the forward strand.
TCACTAAACCCCAACGATGCTAGATAACCAATCCATTGAAAGCTGACCGCAGACCTTCCCCCTAATATCCATGAACCCATCCTCAATCATAACCCAAGATGATGTTGAACGTTACAAACCCACAGAAAGGAAAACGACCTTTCACTAACCACTAATAATTCATGGCATGCAATTGGCATATCACATCTCTTGAAAATGTAACCCAAGCACAAGTAGAGAAACAAACCCAAAGATACACTTACCCAAACCGGTGCAAGATTCCCAATAACAAAATACAAATAAAACTAAAAAGAAAGCAAGAGATACATACCCGCAAAATCCGCCGTTGGAGTCCTGGCCTCTCTTGTCTGACATTGTAGAGCCTGACTCCTCTCCACTGGGGCTCATGCCCTACCCTCCCGACCATCAGAGCTTCGCAAATAGCCAGAGCAGGTGCACTCACTGCTCCTCCCCTCTTCTTCGCAGAGACGGACCTCTTATGGACTACTTGGTTGCAGAGAAAATATAACGGGCTTATCCCAGAGGACAATACCTATTGACATGATCAACATTGCCACACTTGTAGCAACCCATACCCTAGGATCGACAAACTCTATTGCACTATTCCCTGCACGTGCTGCACTGACTCTGGCCCTGCTGGTCCTTTAATTAATGGTCTGAAGCCTTGGGTGTCTTCCCCGGACCCTCCACTAAATGCACCTGGTATGCCCCTCTCTTCTCAAGGTGCTCCAAATTGATCTCCCGCCCTTGGACTGTGGAAGTCATATCCATCAATTCTGACACCGTGACACGCTCACAAGCTAACTCGCCAACGGCTGAACTACAACAGCTGGAATAACCTATTCCCTAAACGAGGTCACAAAATCCTCCCAAGACATAGTCTCCAAATCAGAAAGCATAATAGATCACATAATCAATTCCTAACAACTACTTGCCTCCAGATATAGGTGATCCAAGGCGAACAAAACCTTGGCTCATATGGGGTAGGGACTAGTGAGGAAAATACCTTCCATCTCCTCAATCCAACACATAATCAAAATCCTGGCAGTCCTTCCACTGATTGGCTTACCACCTGAGCCAAGACCTAATCCAAAACCACGTCTAGGACTCATACCCTCATCACCAACCTGAAAAGCAACTATCCCCGCGATTAGGACATAACCAATAATTCTCCTACCCTCATCTTCTATGATTTTCCAGGACTCTTACCGATTCAAGTATGGATCATGTGCTTTCAGTAGTACGAGCCAAATACTACCTTCCACACCTATGCATACTTTCCTTAGTGATCCTCCCAGATCCTCTAAATCACTTTCTCAAACTTGTTGGATTAGGTTTCTAAGTCGAAAACTATAATTGGTATGTACTAGAATTGATAGTAGCAATGTTCTTTTGGGTTGCCTTCAAACCTGGCAATTGAATAGGATAACTATTGGAGAAGAGAAGAATGATTTATTAATTTATTACTTGGTTAATGAATTAATTTGAAATCAGGATAAATGATTTATTAATGTATTATGGATATAATATCTTAATTAGAAATCATATTGTTTAATTAATATTTAATCAGAAATTATTTTGGAATTAATTTTAGGATTAAAGGAATTAATTGAAACTGTAGGGACTGAAGGTGACAATGTTCAAAAGTTTAACATTGAGCATTCTAGAACCTCCCTTAGAGGTGGGGAACGAAATCTAGAGTGTCCTAGGGTTTCCATGGGCTCTAAGGGTGCCTTGGAAGTCTTAAGGAGGAAGTTAATGGATTAGGGTTATCTAAGATACACCTGCCTTATCCTAAACCTTTCTTATCACCTATATAAACCCCTATAGGGTTGGATTTCGTCCCATGCACTCTAAAAAGGCTTACAACCGAAGTTTTACTTCCCATCTCTCTCTCTCTCTCTCTCTGTCTCTCTCTCTCCACAGTAATCCTTGGTTGCTAGGTTTGTTTGTTAGCCATTAGAACCGCGACACTTGTGGCACTTGCTACCAAAGTTCAAGATCTTCAAGGATTACCATTGTTATTACAATATAACAATAAAGGTATGTATCCTAACCCTAATTATATGTTAATTTCAAAAATTACATGTGCCTCCTAAGGTATCTAGTTTTTGTGTTCAATCCTTGTATGTCTAATAGTGAAAACATAGATCCTCAAATTAGGGTTGCATGAACACGTACGATTGTTTGCTATGTGTAAAGCTATAACGCCTGCAGATTCGGGTTAGTCAAATTAGAGGCAATAAGTGTCGAAAACGACTTTTCGACAACAGATTATTTAGAATAAATAATCTTAACCAAGTTCTAGAATATGTCACAAGGTTTCCGTACATATAAAGAACGCCGAAATCCGAGTTATAACGAAGAAGTTATGACACGTCGAAGTTTCGCAACGGAACCGGCACGGCACCAGGAAGCATAAATAGTGAATTTACGATAGAGCAAGATTTAGCCTTAGCGATCTAAATGAAAGCCGTAGAATATGTTAAACTGAGAGCGTCCATAAAAAGAACGCCCAAATCTGACTTCGTATGAAGAAGTTATGATTTTTCGAAGTTTCGGATTAGCAGTGTACAACCCGAAATTCGAATAATAGAACGAGCAGTTTTTAGCCGACACAACCTAAACGAGAATCGAAGATCTCGTTAAGAGTAGCATAACGAGAAAAAGATGGGCGAAAACGGACGCCCAGCGTACCTCGGAATTACGCCCAGCGTAACCGAGGTTCCAGGGCTATAAAAGGGTGTGAGGTGCAGCCTTCTTTCCACACAAATTCAAGTCTTCTCTCTCTCTACACACTCTCTCTCTCTAGCTGCTTAAGCCCCATAAACCCTAGATAAACCCCGTAGCACCAGAAGGAAGCCCCGAGGCTCCCGGAGTCCCGAGAAAAAGAGTCTTTCGGTTTCGGAAACGCTGCTCCGAGCAAAGCCTGGTTTTCTTTAAAATCCGCTGTAAGTGAGATACGCTTACGCAATTTTTAATATAGCTTTCAAATAATTATAGTAATGTTATTAGGTCCTTAAAATAATTATTTGGGTTATTATTATGAGTTATATTGAGCGTTATTTAACGCTTATATAATAGTACTAATAGTCAGACTATTAATTTGTCGCGGTTATCGTTAGACTAAACCCTAGTGGTATTGATACTAGGTTTTATTGAAGGAAAATTTGTTTTGAGGGTATCGAAGCGTTGTACGAATGCCGACTCACCACCTTACCAAGTGAGTGCATAGTTACTTTCAGCTTACACATAGATATGAAGTATTTTATATAAATTACGTGCTATGTGTGCATATTATCTGAATACTTGCTATATATGCTGGATGAACATTTTTATACATGTTTTCAATGATTTAAAATGTATATGTATTTTATATCTACGATAATGTTGGGGTAAACATGGGTAGATATAATAGATGGAATATAAGTTGAATGATGAGTTGAGAGGTGTTATAGACCACGAGGTGAGGGTGAGAGGTGGACAATGTGAGAAGCCCTTTTCCCAAATGATGGCCCCGTCATTCAGCAGAGTATGGATGACAACCACGGACTATTCTAGATAGTCCAGTGGAACACTAGCAGGCTCGCAACCTGTAGGTGTTGTGAACGATGTGTTCACCCGGTGTACTCTAAACCTTGGTGACCATGCAGACTTGGTGCCTAAACCTTGGTGATCATGCAGACTTGATGCCTAAACCTTGGCGACTATACAGACTTAGTGCCTGTTGTGTAAACGGTGGCAACAATGGATTTCTTGCCGATTCCTTAGGATAATCCTTAGGAATGAATGAACGGGGAATAGTTGATTCTTAGGGTAGATCCTTAAGAGTAAAGAAGATAATGGGGATGGGTAATTGGGTTGATTGTTTGATTGTTAAACATAATAATTATATTATTGTGGGTTGAAAACCCTATGTACTCACCAGGTTTCCCAACCTGACCACTCAATTTATTTATATCACAGGTGTTGTTATGATGTCACATTACATTGAGAGATTAAGGAGATGTAAATCCCTAGTGATAATGAATGTAAGTTCTGTTTATGCTTATGTTTCTGTATTGACGATGACATCCCAAATGTTTTAAAATGAATAAAAATACTTTTCTTCGGAAATGCTTTGATAACATATTTATCATGTTTTACTGGGAACAAATTCTGCAACATTTTTATTAAAAAAATGTACTCTGATTTTAATAAAGCATAAACAAAATCGGTCTTTTCTGGCCGAGAAAATAGGATGTCACAAAAGCCCAGCAGTGGTATCAGAGCTTTTGGATGTTGTTTTCAATTAGATTTGATTCAAAAGTATGAATTTGAAAAATTAGGGTTTATGGAAAATAAACCCTAGGGCTTGAATTTTCAAACTTAGGGTTTCAAAACCCTAGTTTTCGAAATTTGTTAGGGTTTCTTGAACCCTTTTCCTTTGGCCCCATATTTTCGATTTTAGGGTTGGTAAACCCTTGGGTTTTCGAAAATACCTTCCTCCCCAAGATTAAATTTCAAAATTTTAGGGATTAGGATAATGTTATCTTTGGTAATTATCTTATTAATTGTTTAAATGGATAATTAAAGATTTTGAAATATCCCTTCCCAAATTTTTGAAATCTAGGGAATAAAGGGATTAGGTTAAATTAATTATTTAAATTAATGGATAGTCCTTTAATATTTCATAATTTAAGTTAATTATTTAATTTTGAATAATTATTAAATCAATGTTTTAATATTTAAGATTTTAAAATTAAAAGGTATTAAGTTTTCGAAAATTTTAAATTTGATTAAAAAACCCTAGTATTTTGAAATGTTTAAAATACACCCTTATACTATTATATTATTAAAAGCTTAATACTTATATATATATATATATATATATATATGTATAAGAAGAGTCAGTCTTACTGTTAGTAGGCCTCATTCATGAAGCTGGTTTATAAGGGATGTTTTAGGAAATTGCCTATAAAATTGTGATTGAATGGGTGTCCACTCTTACCCACGACACTCTTGACTAGTGGAGGGTTGTTAGCCGAACGGGTAGGATAGGACAAAAACTTCCATTATAAGTATAATGAAATATAAAGTAACTAAATGCTTTTAAAAAATTCCCAATATTAGTTACTTTAGGAAAAATGTGAATTTGGTGCTAATCCATGAAATTACACATTACATCTTGTTGGTCGTTAGTGGAGCATGTGTAGTTAACCGGCACACTAATATGGGACTAATGAAGGATGGCAATGGGTAGCTCTTAGATTATCATAGATCAATGGAGCGTATGTGGTTAACTGGCACATTGATTGGGTGATAAACGTCTTTGAGAGTACCAACCTAATTTGCATGGTTATTTACAGCTTGTTTGTGATCCTCTGTATCCCAGTCACAAACATGAAGGGCATAATTGAGATTAAACACGCCATTGAAAATTTCAATGAATCTCAAAAGATCTAGCAGTTTCATTTCATTTAAAAACTAATTTTTCATTTTCGTTTTTCATGGTGGAAATTGGTAAATCGTCATCTACCTACCTTCAAATATTTTGCAATTGGATTACGACATCCCTCTTCCTAATTGTAGAATATTGTGTTGGATCCTAGCCTTGATATTTCATTTGGGTGTTATATCAAGGATTCTTATCAACTAACTTGAATTTTCTCCCGCTTTGTAGATATCAAATGACTATGGTCTTTGCGAACCCTTTGGAAAAAGATTTCCACTTGAAAGTGATGTTCCACGATTGGATCGTGGAAATGGAAATCATGCTTCATTTGCTCCACCTGATTCCCGGTACACATTTAAATTAAGCATTTCTGTATTTTCTCTGGGACTCGCCGAGTTGGTGGCCCAACTCGTCGAGTAGGGTCGTGATTCGCGGGCATTTTAAGTGACCAACTTGACGAGTTGGGATATTGGCTCGATGAGTAGGTGTTGTTTGAGGGAAACCTTAAATATGAGGGTTTTCACCATATTTAAACAACTTAAATCAGCCTCCCTCGTCCCTATCTCTCCCAAGAAGCTGTATATTGAGATCCTAACTGCTTTTGTGTGATCTAAGGCCATTTTGGTGCTTTTGGGTGGTTCGTGAAGCTTGAAAGGAACGAGGAAGCTTGGGAATTCGAGTTGGGGCTTGTAGATCCAGAGATCTTATTCCATCTTCAGATCAAACAAGGTAAATGCCCCCTGTTTTGGTCTTCCATTTGGTTGTTCATCTTTTGGGCTTAGATTTTGGGTGCATTTAGGGTTTCCCAAGCCATTTTCGGATTTGTGAAGTGATTCATGGGGTTCTACTTTAAGATCTGAGTTATTGGATGGGTCTCATGGCATAAAGGTGCCAACTCTATGTCCATGAGAGCCCCATGTGCATTGTAGAGCACCTTTTATGGATTTTTGAGCCAAAAACCCCATGCATGTGCACCAAGTTTGGAACTTTAAGTATAAAATGGACATTAGGAGGCCAGATCTATGGTTTTGATGTGTTAAGACCCATTAAATTGGCTGTATAGTAAGGGTAAAGCAGGGACTCGACGAGTTTTTTCTTGGAACTCGGCAAGTCGGTGTGTATTAACCACCAAATCCTTTCTGGGGATGGACCAGTTGTTTTGAAAGGAAGTCGCATAGATGATTAGACACGTAAAGGGACCTGGGAATCATGAGACTCGTCGAGTGTATGAATAGACTCGGCGAGTCCAAGGCAATCTCCCAACCGTTGAAGATAGACTCGAAGAAGGGGAAGGAGTCGGCGGTGTAGCAGCGCATCAAACACACACATGGTTTCTGCTTTGGGTTTCTGGGATTGTACTCTGATTTTTTATTACTTTTGATGTTATGGTTTTGAGACATGACAATACGGTTTTATGTATTGACATAATTTTAGCAATGTCTTGATAAGTTATTTTATAAACCACTTAATTAAAAATGAAATTTTTGGCCTTGATTTTTTGGATGTTACAAGTTGGTATCAGAGCCCTAGTTTGAGGGATTCGGACACACCCTCGAGGCTGTTTGGACTCAAACCGAGGGACTAAAAGATTTTTGAAGGAAAACAGTTCTAAAATATTAAGTTAAGGAATTTTGAGAAAAGACATGGTGTGTGATGCGTGCGACCAGCCGAGCTCAAGTAAGTGTCCCGCAAGATGCCCATGCTTGTTATGTTATGTGTATAATTCATGATTCTGAGAACTGCATGCTAGAGTAGGGCTAAGGATCTAGTGGATGCCTTGAATGCCTGTTGTATGAGCTGTATGCTAGGACTGTTTAGTCAGCGGTAGGATAGTCTGATTAAGTTAAGCTTGATGTGGTTACTCGATGCACGAATGCTACTTGCTTTGTGCTTAAGGGGTCCCGGCTAACTTTAACTAGCTAGTGAGCGGATATGCAACAGTATTCGTAAGCTAGTTACGGAAGGGAAGTAGGAACCCCTAGTGCAACTGATGGAGGAGAGTAGGCCGTAGAGTGCCCTAGGAAAGCCTAGGACGGGATTAGTAGGAAAGGTTATCGGTAGAAGGACTTGGTGAAGTCGAAGCAAACCTTAAGGGAAGTACGGATAGATGTGGAAGGTAGTATGGGCCCGTACTACTGGAAGTAGAGGATCCGTACTCGAGTCAAGGAGGGCCGAGATGGAACCAGGAAACTTGGAGAGTGTGTGAGACCTCTCGGGGTATGTATGGTCCTGACGTTTATGTGTTTATTTTCAGTATGGAGATCACACGATTGGAGCAGGAGGATCAGGATCAAGATCAGGCTCAGGTGTAGGATTCGTGCAGGTTGATGTCGGGCTACGCGAGTTCATCGCATCTGAGATCACGAGAGGTATCCTTGATGCGACCCCGGTCATTTTCGGGTCGATCAAGGAGGGGATTGTTGAGATGATGGAGGATCGCCTCTGAGCATTCAGGAGTGATCTGGCGTCTAGCTAGATGGGTACGTAAACACTGTCCTTCAAGGACTTCCGAGGGAGTGGTGCATCAGATTTTCATGTGGTGAAGGACCCTATTATTGCCAGGAGATGGATTGTAGACATTGAGTCTGTGCAGTTGACGAGCCTCTACCGGGAAGGGTCAAAGGTCCGTATTGATGCAAGATGTTTGACGGATCGAGCCAAGGATTGGTGGGAGTTAGTTGGTGATTCGTTGGGAGCCCCAGCCGTTGAGGCTATGACTTGGTCAGATTTTGTGACCCGATTCAGGGTTGTGTTCGTGCTAGCTGTGGAGCTTCAGAAGTTGGCCAGAGAGTTTTCGGATATGAGACAGACTATGGAGACCATGGCGGAGATCACTGCTAAGTTCCGAGGGCCTTGTTGGTACCCCAATATGCGGGGGATGAGGAGATGTGGAAGACTCGCTATCATGATATGTTGAGAGCCGACATTCGGAAGCATGTCAACTATTCGGCATGCCCGACCCTGGAGTCCATGATTGCCAGGGCGCAGGATAAGGAGATTGATTTAGAGCACCTCAGGAAGAGGAACTCAGAGACTATGCAGTTTGCAATGGTTTCGTGGAAGAAACCCAAGGGATTCGACGCGAGGTCGAAGCGCAAGCACGGGTGGGACCACTGTGGAAAGTGTGGTCGGTCACATTAGGGAGTTTGCCGCACTATGTCGGGTTCCGGCTGCTATAAGTGCGGCCAGATTGGACATTTTGGCAGGGATTGTACTGCCCCTGCTCCCACGGTTCAAATAACAGACCTGATTTGCTTTCATTGTAATCAGAGGGGCCATAAAAAGGCCAACTGCCCTAGACTAACAGTAGCGATAGCAGCAGCGCCAGCGGCGGCACCAACCCCAGCGTCGGCACGAGTGACAGATGGATGGAAGGCCAAGGTAGAGGCTCTAGTGGTGTGGATCCGAGCATTTCAGTTGACAGTCGAGGAGGCACGCATTGCACCCAATGTGGTGACGGGTACGATTTCTTCTTATGCTTTTATGTTATGTCGCTGTGATTTTGATATGTTATGTATGTGCTTTGTTTAGGATCATTCCATGTGATCGGTATCCTAGTTCAAGTATTGTTTGATTTAGGTGCTACTCGTTCGTTTGTTTCTCTTGCGCTTAGCATTAAGTTTCCTGAGTCTTCGGGCATGCTGGATTGCCATTTGGAGGTTGAGATTGCGGATGACCGGTCAGTGCGAGCATCAGAGGTCTACCGAGATTGTGTTTTGAGGCTATTCGAGGAGCGTTACCTGGTAGATCAGATTCACATACTGTTACGGGGGAATAAGGTTATTATTGGTATGGATTGGCTAAGCCCCAATGGGGTAGTGACTGATTGGGCAAAACAATTGGTGCGGATCAGGACCCCAAGTGGGGGAGAGCTAGTGGTTTAGGTGCGAGCGGCCACAAAAAGGACCAACTCTATGTTCAGCAGCGAGAGCTAGGCACTACCTTCAGCAAGGTTGCACAAGATTTGTCTCTTATGTTATGGATACCCGGGAAGTGGGTAAGGCGACGGTGGGTGATGTGCCGGTAGTACGAGAGTTTGTGGATGTATTCCTTGAGGAGTTGCCTGGGATACCTCCGGAGAGGCAGGTGGAGTTTAGGATCGACCTAGTCCCTGGTGCGGCTCTGATAGCCAAGGCACCATATCGGTTGGCTCCTCATGAGATGTAGGAGTTGTCTACACATGTGCAGGAGCTATTAGACAAAGGATTCATCAGACTGAGCAGTTTACCCTGGGGAGCCCCGATTCTGTTTGTGAAGAAGAAGAATGAGGGGTCACATCGGATGTGTATAGACTACCAGGAGTTGAATAAGGTAATGGTGAAGAATTGTTACCCACTCCCGAGGATTGATGACCTCTTTGACCAGCAACAGGGAGCATCTTGGTTATCCAAGATTGACCTTCGTTCACGGTATCATCAGATGATGGTCAGAGAGGAGGAGGTACAGAAGACTATGTTCCGGACGCGCTATGGCCACAATGAGTTCGTGGTGATTCCTTTCGAGCTCACCAATGCTCCTGCCACGTTCATGGATCTCATGAACCGCGTGTGCAGACAAATGTTGGATCGGTATGTGATAGTTTTCATCGATGACATCTTGGTTTATTCCAAGACTCAAGAGTTGCATGAGGAGCACTTGCGGGAGGTTTTGGATACTTTGAGGAGGGAGAGCTTCTATGCTAAGTTCTCCAAGTGGGAGTTCTGGTTGTGCGAGGTGCAGTTTCTTGGGCACCTTGCCAACCCGGCGGGATTTTCGGTTGATCCGGCCAAGGTGGAAGCCGTGATGAGGTGGGAGGTTCCGAGGTCTCCATCTGAGATTCGGAGCTTCCTGGGATTGGCAGGCTACTATTGGAGGTTCATTCAAGACTTCTCCAAGATAGTTGTGCCCCAGACCTTGTTGACACGAAAATCCATGGTCTTTCGTTGGGGGCCTGAGCAGCAGGCCACATTTGAGACGTTGAGACAGAAATTGTGCGAGGCACCTATCTTAGCCCTGCCAGAGGGCATGGAGAACTTTTTGGTATACTGCGATGCGTCCATCTCAAGTTTCGGAACGATATTGATGCAGAGAGGGCATGTTATAGCGTACGCTTCGAGGAAGCTGAAGCCTCACGAGGCGAATTACCCGATGCATGATTTGGAGCTGGGGGATGTTGTTTTCGCCCTCAAGATTTGGCGCCATTACCTATATGGGGTTCGTTGTACCATTTACACGGACCACAAGAGCCTGACGTATCTCATGCACTAGCCAAATTTGAATATGAGGAAGCGTCGGTGGCTTCATGTGGTAAAGGATTATGATTGCGAGATCCTCTGCCACCCAGGGAAGGCCAATGTCCTGGCTGATACGCCTAGCCGCAAGGCAGCACCGATCAGGGACATCTGTCTGAGGATGACAGTTGTGACTCCATTGTTGGAGCGGATTCGGGAGGCCTAACAGGAGGCCATGAAGGAGGAACATCGAAAGAGTGAGAGAATTGTGGGTCAGGTTTCCTCCTTCGAATATGATAGTCGGGGATTGTTGACTCTTCACCGTAGGGTATGGGTCCTGTATCATGGGGATGTGCGCCAGGTACTGATGGCAGAGGTGCACAAATCCAGGTTCTCCATCCATCCTGGGGCGACGAAGATGTATAGGGATCTTCGTCTCGATATTGGTGGCCCTGTATGAATAGGGATAGAGTTTGGTTTATGGAAAGGTGCCTGACCTGCAGGAAGGCCAAGGCTAACCACCAGAGATCTCACAGCAAGGTCCAACCATTGGATATCCCGCTATGGATGTGGGAGGATATTACTATGGACTTCATTATGAAGCTTCACAGGACCACGCGAGGGGTGGATTCAATCTAGGTCATCGTTGATCGATAGAACAAGAGCGCCCATTTTATTCTGATTCAGGAGAGTATTTCGGCCGAAAAATTGGTCAACATCTACACCCAGGAAGTAGTGGTGCGGCATGGGGTTCCAGTTGCAGTGATTTCAGACAGGGACGTGTGGTTCACTTCTAGGTTTTAGAAGAAGTTTCATGACGAGTCGGGTACTCGCCTGCATTTTAGCATCGCCTTTCACCCACAAAAGGATGGTCAGAGTGAGCGGACCATCCATACTCTGGAAGATATGCTGCGGGTATGTGTTTTAGACTTCGAGGGTAGTTGGGATACTTACCTTCCGTTGGCTGAGTTCTCCTATAACAATATCTATCATGTGAGTATCGAGCGTCCTCCCTTCGAAATGTTGTATGGGAGGAAGTGCAGGACCCCGATATACTGGGGAGAGGTTGGACAAAGAGTCACAGGGAGTACCGAAGTGGTACTCAAGACTACGAAGAAGATCCAACTGGTTTGGAGCAGGCTTCAGACTGCTCAGAGTCGGTAGAAAAGCTATGCTGACAAATGACGGTCAAGCCTAGAGCTCTGTGTTGGGGATATGATACTCCTGAAGGTGTCGCCATGGAAGGGCGTCATTCGATTCAGGAAGAGAGGCAAGTTGGGCCCCAGTTATATTGGACCCTTCAGGTTATAGCCCGGGTGGGCAAGGTGCCATATAGGCTAGATCTGCCAGCCGAACTCAGTCAGATTCATAACACCATTCACGTTTCCCACTTACGGAAATGTTTGGTCTACGATTCAACAGTGGTGCCTTTAGAGGATATTTAGGTTGATGACAACTTGAACTACATCAAGCGGCCAATGGTAGTCCTTAACCGGAAGTCAAGGGATATGAGGAACAAAAGGGTGGAGCTGGTAAAGGTGCAGTGGCAGCACCGCAAGGGCTCGAAATGGACCTGGGAGCCAGAGGACGAGATGAGGGAGCATTACCCCGAGCTTTTGCAGGATCAAGCAGCAGACTTTGAGGACGAAGTCTAGAATAAGTGAGGGAGATTTGTAGCCACTGATTCCCAGTAAGCATTTAAATTAAGCGATTTTGTATTTTCTCTGGGACTCGACGAGTTGGTGGCCTAACTCATCGAGTAAGGTTGTGATTTGCGGCTATTTTAAGTGACCTACTCGATGAGTTGGGAATCTGACTCGACGAGTAGGTGTTGTTTGAGGGAAACCCTAAATCTGAGGCTTTTCACCCTATTTAAACGACTTAACTCAGCCTCCCTCGTCCCTATCTCTCCCAAGAAGCTGTATACCGAAACCCTAACCGCTTTTGTGTGATATAAGGCCATTTTGGTGCTTTTGGGTGGTTTGTGAAGCTTGAAAGGAAGGAAGAAGCTTGGGAATTCAAGTTGGGGCTTGTAGATCCAGAGATCTTATTCCATCTTCAGCTCAAACAAGGTAAATGCCCCCTGTTTTGGTCTTCCATTTGGTTGTTCATCTTTAGGGCTTAGATTTTGGGTGCATTTAGGGTTTCCAATCCATTTTCGGACTTGTGAAGTGATTCATGGGGTTCTACTTTCAGATCTCAGTTATTGGAGGGGTCTCATGGGATAAAGGTGCCAACTCTATGGCCATGAGAGCCCCATGCACATTGTACATCACCTTTTATGGATTTTTGAGCCAAAAACCCCATGCATGTGCACCAAGTTTGGAACTTTACGTATAAAATGGACCTTAGGAGGCCAGATCTATGGTTTTGATGTGTTAAGACCCATTTAAATTGGTTGTATAGTAAGGGTCAAGCAGGGACTCGACGAGTTGTTCTTGGAACTCGGCGAGTCGGTGTGTATTAACCACCAAATCCTTTCCGGGGATGGACCATTTGTTTTGAAAGGAAGTCCCGTAGATGCCTAGACATGTAAGGGGACCTGGGAATCATGGGACTCGACGAGTGTATGAACAGACTTGACGAGTCCAAGGCAATCTCCCAACCATTGAAGATGGATTCGTCTAAGGGCAAGGAGCTAGCGGTGTAGGAATGCATCAAACATACACATGGTTTCTGCTTTGGGTTTCTGGGATTGTACTCTGATTTTTCATTACTTTTGATGTTATGGTTTTGAGACATGACACTACGGTTTTATATATTGACATAATTTTAGCAATGTCTTGTTAAGTTATTTTATAAACTACTTAATTAAAAATGAAATTTTAGCCTTGATTTTTGGGATGTTACACAAGCCCAATTGGTAAGTAAACACGAAATTGGAAAATTCTGTGTGTGCACACGTCTTGGAGATGAAGTCACACAAGTTGGGAATGTTGGGTGTCATTGTCTCAAGAAAGTTGGTTGTTGACTTGGTTCTTCAATCACTTCCCGAATGTTATAGTGAGTTCATTAGAGAGTACTATATGATGGACCATGACGTGACCCTCACTGATCTTACCTATTTGCTTATTGCTGCTAAATCGGTAATGATTTGGCACACTGTCAAGCAAATTTGTTGGGAAGATTAACCTCCTAAACTTCCATGGACATCGACAATGGAAACATTGGAAGTCTAGAAAAAGTCTTCTCTTCCCAATGGAAAGGAATCGGCCAAGGTCAAACCGTTTGACTGGATGGTAAATAGAAAGGCTGAATTTGAGATTGTCCCATGTACTGTTCCAAAAGAGTCTAATTGTTTCTACTGCCAAGAGAAAGGGCATTGAATACGAAGCTGCCATATGTACCTGGAAGATCGCAAGGATGGGAGTGCCAAGATGTATGACTCTGCTTCAGGTAAATTCACTATCTAACTCTATTAAGTTCCTATTTGTAGATTATTAATACATGATGTGATAATATTGCATTTTGATGTTTTGTAGTATCGAAGAAAAAAAGGAAGCTTAAAAGGAAGAGTGAGCTGAGTCTGATCACGAAGAAATAGATTTCGATCGCATGGTTCAAAGATTGGATTTTTGAGCTACTACTTGGAAGAGTTAGGATAGATTTTTTAGAAATATTTGGTAACATAGTTTTCATTTGATATTAAATTGTAAGGACAAGTTGTTTCCGCAATTTTATAAATGAAATAAATTTTGTTTTTGTGTTATTTATATTTCCTTGCAATGGCATTTGTGAAAATTGATGTTTGTATGTTTCTGTTGTTAGCAATATTTAAAAGGATGTGATTCCTAGTTATGTTATTTATTGTAGTGTAAGAAATTTACCAAATAAGGAATGATTCTCTTCAACCAAGTTTCAATTGGAAAGAAACTTGGAATCATGCAACTGGTATTGTATGATGAATTAGAACCTTCTTATTATGGAAATTAAGACTAATTTGTTCTCCACATAAGTATGTGAGTCAAGTGAAGGACTAGGAGAGATCTAGTACACATTGTTGCACATTGGTCAAGTGCACCACAAAGAACAATAAGAATATTCGTCATGATTTACTATAAGTTTAGCAAATATGGTTATGCTTACAAGATTACGTATAATTCTAATAACTTGAAAAGTTTCAATGTATAGCAGAACGAATAAGAAGAATCAATTAGGAAGAAAGATAAAAGCTTCTCCAATCTGAAAAAGAAGGGAGAGTACTTAAGTATCATGTTTTATGATCATCTTAATGATTATGAAACTATATCACAATTGATCCTTTAAGAACACCTTAGTACATTGGTATGGCTAAGAAGAGGAATCGGAAATTGTTGAAATGGTTAAATCAATGGTTGAATCTTACTTCGTTCCAAAATCAAGTTTGTTGAGAGAAAAACTTGGAGACACACTTGAACAAACGTTAGAACAAGTATATTACGGAATAGTTAATCTCAAAGAATCTAAAAGCTCAACAATAATATAGTTAGATAGTTAGAGAGTTAGTTGCGGAAAGTAAAGAAATATAAATGACAACAATTATTATATCAAGAAAACACTTAAGCTGATTCGTAACAAGGAATGCAATCACTCCGAGTTAATAAGGAAGATCAAACTTAGTGATTAAGTCTTAAAGACTTGCTCCAGAGAGAGGTTATAATTAGATATGTTTTAGTAAAAATTTAGAGTAAGAAGAGCAGAAAGATAAAGAGAATGAAGAAGATAACTTGGAGAAATATATTCAGAATAATTCACAAGTTATCAGTGATCAAGTGATGATAGTATTTAATACAAGAGAATAAGTCTCTATTTATAGAGACTCTGAACTATTCTAGACTACAACTCTATAAGCAGCCGTGCAAGGCATACTGAATAATAGAGTGTATTACATAAAAACACGTAAAGTAATCTAGATAACTAGGTTGCGGTAGCAAAACATGAACTGCGGTTGCTAAAGAAGAATTGACTCCGGGTGCTGAATTGGCTGTGGGTGCTGAACCGTTGTGGTAGGGAGATTGTTGCGGTAGCTGAGTTCAAGAGGGTCACTTTTATGATTCAACAATTCCCCCCTAAGTGACCTCTTTAACTCCGGTTCAGTTATCAAGTTTGAGGAACTTGATTAGAATCCACCAGAACTTCCTGACATTTTCCAGCCAAGTGATTCTTCTAGAAATTTCAAATTTGACTTCTGTAGTAGTATGCTTCTATCTTTCAATTGCGGTCTTGCAGATGTCAAGTTGTTTCTTGGGCAGGCTGTGCATGGCATTCATTGAAATGAAGTATTTGACATTGTCGATCTTCCGTTTGATTATGATTCCAAGTTTAAGGAAGTTCGTTGCGCCTAGTGATCTTTCTTCGAAGCCTTCGGTAGGCATTGGCACATGTTCAAGTGGTGGGAGATCAAACTTTTTGATGATGGTGGGGTAGATATCCGCATCTATCTTGGCAAAGTCACAGACTATATCCCTCAGAAAAGACTTGGCTTTTTCAAGCGCTATTTGCATCTTGGGGTGCTTTTCTGCCTTGTTCTGGAACACCCTGGCAATAAGAAAGATTTCTTCCGGATTCATGCTGGGGAAGTCTGCCTGGGTATGGATGTAGTCATGCTCCCTTTTGGTGAAAGTATACTGAACGAAATCAGCCTTCATAAACTTCCGCATTTTGTAGTTCTTGACTGCGGATGGTCTATCGTTAGACCAAATGTTCTCAATGGAGGAGCCATGCTTAGCAAAAAAACAGTTAAGTCTTTCAAACTCCATTGGTAGACATTTGTGATCAGGGAGGCAGCAGTCAAATGACTCAAATACTGCAAAGTATTTGGCATTGGGAGAGATTGGAATATCCTAATATCCATCAGAGGGGGGTTCAGCATATGTGAGATGTGGAGTGTAGTCTTCATCCAGTAGCCTGCGGAGCGGATTAACCCATGAGTTTATCAAAGACTCATCTATCATAGTGTCACATCCGCATTCTCTCTAGATAAGTTCAGTAAGCTTGGCCGCCTTCCAATCATGCTTTCTCTGGGCTGTGGCAGGGGAGTAGATCTGTGGAGCTTGCTGATGACATGTTTTCCTCAAGGTTTTTGAGGTGAGGGGGAGTCTCAGGCTTTTTGGGATCATCTTTTGGTGGTGAGGTAGGAGGAGATGGAGTATGTTGTGTTGGTCGCGGTGAGGGCTATGGTGTTGGAATTTTTTTAGTGGAGATAGGGGGACTCTGATGGATAGACTTATCAGAGTGGTGGACTTGTTCTTCTTCTTCACTTCCCCCTCTTGAGGAATGGAACGGAGGTGCTTCCTCAAGCCATTGCTTAAGTCCATCCACCTTGGCACAGACTTCTTGAAATTAAGCTTTTATGGTCTCGACCAATTAGGAAGTGTTAGGAGTGGTGGAGTTGAAGAGCAGCTTGTGTATGTCTTTAGTAAGTTGGAGGATCTCAGGACCATGGAAATTGGATGTAAGGGATTTCTGCAGGCGGTTGATGGTTGCATGAAGAACAGAGATAGTGGACTCATAAGCAGTATGAGTCTCATCTATCACTTTCTGAGATTGTTTAGCATGATCCGCAATGGCCGCTTGAAGATCCTGTTTGATGGCGGTTACCTCAGAAATGAGGCGTTCCGCAGCAGCCATGAAGTCCTTATGGTCAGCCCTGCGGTTGTTGTCGAGGGACTGGATCCCCATTTCTACCTTTAAAGAGATGCGCTCAACAGCCATACGCTCTCTTGTCTCCAATCATTCAATTCGCTCAATTAATGACTGCGGTCCTGGAGCGTCTTCTGATGGAGGTTGAGTAGGTTTAAACGCAACCAAAATTTGATCTACTTTGGCCTGAAGACTTATAAACTCTTTTCGGGTGACAACATCCTTCTTCTTCTTCTTCTGTTGTTTAGGCTTGGAAGTTGAATGGTTAGAACCACTAGACTCCTCTTCTTCTTCAAACATCATTAGGTCGACATCAAGACCGAAGGTAGGGGCTGAGCTGAGTTCAATTACAGGCTCTTCGTATTGAGATGGGTTGACTGAAGGAGATGGAATAGAAGTTGGTGTAGGAGGAACTGTGGAGGTACTTGCGGCTGCGCCTGAAGCTTGAACTATCAATATAGTTTCTGCCATTTGATCCATCCAGTTTTGCACCTTTTGGATTGTAGCTACGATATGGGCATTGCTGATGGCATTTGCCCAATACTTGGCCACGGACAGGATCTCCTGTTCTTTGAGTTGTTGTTGTTTGACCTGTTGCTCCTTGCGGGCTTGGAAGGCCCTTTGAAAGGCAGCATATTTCTTGATTTCGGCATCAGTAGTTGGTTGATACCAACTCCAAGAATCACTTGAGTTATCGCCGTCAATTCTTTGGTTACGCACCAAGGTGTCCCTTGGGTTCACGGATCCTTGCACATGTGTGCTCACCGTGCCTAAACCACCTGAAAAGGATGGAAGCAGGGTAGGATTTCCTGGGCTTCCTTGGTCTCCTTGACCCGTGGTCAAGTCTGGCCTCGGCCTAGTTTTGGCATGGGCGAAAGAAGTGCCCTACGGATGAATTGGTGTTTGAAGTGTTTGGGATATGTTCAAAAGGATGGAGTCTAACTCCTCGGATGAAAAGAAATGCAGTCGGGAAGCCCTGGAGACCTTAGGGCGATGTCCAAATTTATCTGCTTGAGATATAACTGGGGGGCTGTCTCCACGTTCAGATGTTGATAATGATGAAATAGTCTCACATGATGAGTTTGTGTGGTATTCGATTGCGGTATCAAATGGATGTGCGGCCATCCCAAGGACTACCGGAGCCTTTTGAGAGGCTTCAGTATCGGTCCCATCACGCATATGGCTAGAGGGTTCGGTTGTTTTTCTTTTCTTGAGGATAGATATTGGTTGTCTATCTTCCTCAGAGTCACTGCTCGATACAGTAGTGGGTTTAGTTTTGCGTTTCTTTGAGGGTGCGGTTTGTTTTGGAGCAGATTTCTTAGGTGTGCTATGTTCCTTCTTGGATGCCACCGTTTTTCTCCTTTGAGAAATGTTAGATAGTGTAGTATCAGAGGGGACTGCGGTACCCTCAGGGATAAGGGCTGCGGATGGAAGAGGCGGGGTAGAAGGGTATGCGTCAATACCCTCTGTAGCCTCTATGTGGTCTGAGACATTAGCAGTCTCAAGACCAAGTAAAGTAAGAATGTGGGTGGGAAGCCTGCGGATAGGTCCAAATAAAGTTTGATCAGAAGAGGGATTGTACCTTTTTAGATCCTTAGTGACAAAGAAATTGATGTCACTGCCCATGTCAAGACCAGTATCCGCATGTAAGTCCGAGATGCATAGTGACCAAAATCGAGCAAATATGAGCCCTGTTGGGTTCCCTCTTGGGTGTTCTTTGGGGATATATTGAAGGAAATTATCCCAAAGGATCTGGCCATAGTTGACATTGTGGCCGGTGTGGATGCTCCATACCAATTCCAGTAGCTTCAAACCCATGTTGTCAATACCTCCGGTTCTGCCGGATAAGCAGCGAATGACGAAGTGGCACACAAACTGCCAAACCGTAGGTAGTTGGTTCTTCTTAAACTCACCAATCCCTCAGATTGGTTTCTGATACCCCATCTGGTAGAGTGCGATGGTGATGTCAGATAATGATGGTGTGAAAATCTTGATGGAGGGGTGAATCAGAAGATTAATGGCGGTCAAGAACTTCTCTTTGGTTAAGATGACCAAAGAATCATTGATAAGGTTGAGATACACTTCTTGAGGGTTTTCCAATGGGCGATATGCAGAAAAAGCACAGTTGAAGAGTGTGGAAACGGGGACCAAACAGGATATGGTTCTTGAGAAACTGGATCATGAGCTTGGTTAGGGCATTGTAGGACTGGTGATCTTCAAAAACTGCTCTGAAATTGCTTAAAGCAATGGTTGGTGAGTCGGAACTCGTTGGATCTGCAGAACCTGAAGCCTTGGACTCTTTCTTAGATGCACCTAATTTCGCCATTGTCAGAGAAGAGAAACTGAGTTCTTGAGAGTTATGAGGGTTTTGAGAGTTGAGAGAGAAATCTCGATAATTAGAGAGCGTAAAGGATTATTGGGGAAGAAGACGGGTTTATAAAGGGGGTGAAAAAGTGATAACCCTAGGTAAAATAAGAGAATAGGGTAAGAAGTCGAATGGATTTTTGGGGGGAATCAATGAGTTTGTGGATTAAATCTTAGCCATACAAAAGTAATGATAGTTTTAAAGGGATTTTTGGAGATTTCCAAAAGAGGTTAGCATTTAATGTATGATCAGATGCATGTCAATACGTCAGGTAATCGTGGGGTTAAGGAGAGAGAAAGTTGGAACTGATGGGACGTGGGAGGGAGAGAAAAAGGACAAATTAAGGATGAGTTTATTGAAAATTGTTCTTTTTGTCATCATCCCAAAAATAGGTCTGATACGAATATTATTCAGAAAGAGAAAGTAGAAGTTTCTAAAGGGAATGTTTTATTTTATTTAATGAAGGATCATTAAATAGCACAAAAGATTAGAGATTTGATGAAACAGTTGGAGAATTATCAAGATGGTTGAGGATGGAAACGTCACTGCAGTTGAGAATCGTCATCGCGGATGAACAACGGAAAGACTGTAGTGAGGAATTGAGAGGGAAACACTTGTACAAAAATTAGTAATAACAAGCCATTAGGACCCATGAGAGATACGTATGACATATGGTTGCGGTACCTAGACTGCGGTACCAAAACCATCTATCATATGTACTTCTCAGTTAGAACTGCAATGGAGACCAAAGATGGTCTGCGGTAGCTAACACTTCAGAAAGAATTGCGGGTCTGGATTCATCATTCCCAACATTTGTAAGAATGCGTTGAGTTTTGTAGAGTCAAGTGCTTTTGTAAAGACATCAACAATCTCTTCATGAGTAGGAACAAAGATGAGTTCAATATTACCTTTCAGAATATGATCTTTGATGAAATGATACCTTAACTCAATATGTTTTGTTTTGGAGTGCTGAATGGGATTGTGAGAGATAGCTATTGCACTTTCAGAGTCAGAGTAAATTGGTATCCGCAACATTCTATACCCGTAGTCAAGTAATTGTGTCTTCATCCAAAGGACTTGGGAACAGCAGCTGGCTGCGGCCACGTATTCTGCTTCGGCGGTAGATAAAGATACACAAGTTTGTTTTCTTGAAGACCAGCTGACAAGTCTTCCTCCTAAGAATTGGCATCCACCAGATGTACTTTTTCGATCGAGCTTGCATCTGGCATGATCAGCATCTGTGAAGGCTTGTAGGCTGAAGTCATTGCATGCGGGATACCACAGACCAAGAGATTTGCTTCCTTTCAGGTACCGAAGGATTTGTTTGGCTGCGGTCATGTGCGACACTTTTGGATCAGCCTGGTACCTTGCACACACACCCATTGCGAAGACAATGTCAGGTCTGCTTTTCGGTGAGGTACATCAGCGAACCAATGATACCTCTATAAGTCTTGTGATCCACCGATTCAACAAAGGGATCAACATAGATCTTATAACCGAAGGCCATAGGGACCTTAGCAGAAGAACAGTTGTCCATTGAGTATTTCTTTAGAAGTTCAGCGGTGTATTTATCTTGGTGAATGAATATGCCTTGCGTTACTTGTTTCACTTGAAGACCTAGAAAGAAGTTAATCTCTTTATTCATGCTCATTTTGAACTTGTTGGTCATCAGCTTAGCAAATTCATCTACCATGCCTTGATTAGTCGAACCGAAGATGATGTCATCCATATATATTTGTACCATCATAACATGATCACCATTTGCTTTTCTTAATAGTGTGGGATCAATCACTCCTCTCTTGTACCCGGATGAGACGAGGAATTCAGAAAGTGTCTTATACCAAGCTCTTGGGGCGAGCTTCAGACCGTAGACCGCTTTTTCAAGCTTGTAGCAGTGGTCTGGGAATTCAACATTTTCAAATCCTGGAGGTTACTGAAGATAAACCACTTCTTTTAGTTCCCCATTGAGAAAAGCACTTTTAACGTCCATCTGGTGTACCTTAACGTTTTGTGGGCTGCATATGCTAGAAAGTTCCAGATGGCTTCCATGCGTGCTACCGGAGCATACATTTCATCATAGTCAATGCCTTCCAATTGACTATATCCTTTGGCAACAAGCCTTGCCTTGTTTCTGATTACCGCACCGTATTCATCTATCTTGTTTTTGAACACCCATCTAGAGCCAACAATGGAGTGACCATGTGGCTTCAGAACGAGCTGCCATACTTTGTTTCTTTGAAATTCTTCAAGCTCTTCTTGAATTGCGGCTATCCAGTCTGGTTCAAGCAGTGCTTCTTTGATCATTTTGGGCTCTGCACAGGACATAAATGTTGCATAGTGGCAGTGATCAGATAAGTCCTTGGAAGACCGAGTCTGGATACCTGCGGATGGGTTGCCGATGATTTGACCTGGTGGGTGATCTTTTGTCCATACATGAAGACGTGGCAGCAGATGATCAGTAGCTGCGGTAGAAGAAATTTCTTGAATATCAGAGGAATCTGCGGTTGGAGATGGCAGTTCCCCCTGGATTTGAGAACATCCTGCTGAATCATCTTGATCTATTCGAACAGAATTTTCTTGAGTAGTTGGGAGAGGTTCCCCCTGGAGTGCGGATGGGAGTTCTTTTGGAACCTGAGAAGGTTTCCCCTGGATTGCAGATGGGAGAGTGACAATCCTTGGATCGGTTCTGGTGTCAATATTCTCCATCAGTTCATCATCCGAATCCGAAGATGCGTTTGATGGTAATGCTTCTTTGCGGGCAGGAAATTGAACAACATCAGGTACTGGAACCTCAATGGTTGTGACTTGATCCGGAGTAGAGATTTCCCCCTCAACCGGAGAGGTAGAAGTATTGAGAGATACTATTTCAGATAGAGATGATCCAGAAATGTCAGCATGTTGTTGTTGAGCTGTGGGAGACACAAGAACTTCAGAGAGTTTCGCCGTTTCAACAGGATCGAAAAGATCGTCATAATTGACTTCAACTAGATTTATGGGTCCTGAAGAAGCAGGAATGTCACATTCCATGATCGCGGTGGTTTCTGAGGATGGAAGAGCGTTGCGGATGTGAGAATCATCAAATTTCACATCAAAGCTTTCAATGATCATCCTTGTACGTCTGATGAGCACTCTATAAGCAACCTTGTTAGTGGAATAACCAAGGAAGATGCCTTCGTCAGACTTTGGTGCAAACTTGTTGAGTTGGTCTCTGTTGATCACGAAGCATCTACATCCAAAAATTTGAAAGAAGCGAACACTTGGCTTGCGGTTGTTAAGACCCTCATATGGTGTTTTATTGAGGCGTTTGCACACGATACTTCGGTCTTGAACAAAGCATGCAGTTGCTACTGCTTTAGCCCAGAAGTAGAGAGGAAGTTAGGCGAAGTTAAGCATGGATCTGGCTGCTTCAACTAGTGTGCGGTTCCTTCTTTCTACTACACCATTTTGTTGCGGTGTATAAGGTGCTGAGAAGTTGTGAGAGATGCCTTTGGAAACCAAGAAATTGTTGAGAAGATGATTTGTGAACTCGGGTCCATTATCATTGCAGATACGTCTAACTAGAAGCTTGATCTGAAGTTCGATCTCTTTGATGAAGTTGATGAAGATCTGTGATGTCTCTGATTTGAGTCTAAGAAAGAAGACCAATGTAAAGCGTGTATAGTCATCAACAATAACCAGTATGTACTTTTTGTGGTAAAGACTGGCTACGGTTGAGGGACCGCAGAGATCAATGTGTAACAGCTCCAGTGATTCCGAAATAGAAGAATCCATTATTAGAGGGTGACTTGCTTTTGATTGTTTGCCGCATTCAGAAGCTGGACAGAGAGTATCATTGCTGAATTTGAGAATAGGGAGACCGCGAACTAGTTCTCCAGTGACCAAGTTGTTGATGTACCGGAAGTTCAGATGAGCTAGCTTGCGGTGCCAGAGCCAGCTGACTTCGGATACAGCTTTGGACAGGAAACACAACTGCGGTCTTCCAATGATTACAGAGACATCCAAAGGATACATGGTACCTTCGGATCGAGATTTGATCAGACATGAGCTCCTATCACTTGTCATTACGTAACAAAACGGATCATCAAATTCAACACGATGTCCAGCTTTACATAGTTGGCCAACACTGATGAGATTGTGTTTAAGGCTTTATACATAAGCAACCTTCTGAATGGAAAAGTTCCCCGTAGTGAGAACACTGTAACCTCGGATGATACCGTTTGCATTGTTGCCAAACGTAACATTTCCACCATTGCATATAGGCCTAAAATCTCGAAGGTATTCTAACCTTCCGGTCATGTGAAAGGAGCAGGCACTGTCAATTAACCATTCTTCTTCTTGTTCCTCCTTGCACAAAGCCTGAGAATTATACGGTTAGTTTAGGCATCCAAACAAGTTTGGAGCCAAGTACAATTGATGTGTTTCTGAATGATGCATAGTCCGAGGTTGCATGAACAGGTCTCTTGTCAACTTTTAGACCTAGTCATGGGTGTTTGTTCTGATTTGGATTGTTGTGAGTTTTTTACAAAGTACGAGATTTCTGACTCTGATTTGATTTGACATGAGATAAAACCTTTTGACAACTACACTGACATTTACAAAAAGAGATTTTGTCATTGAAATTTACACTTTGCTAGGTCAGCGGTTTATAGAATGAATTAGACTTGGTACCTGTCCGAGGCGGGTAACTTCTGACATGCGTGTTGTTTGGTTTCTGAAAAGTTTTTTTTGAACAAGGTTTAGCACGTGTAAATCTTTGAGTCCTTTTCGGTGCATTTGGTAAGATACCCTTCCATTTGAAAGTTTGTCATGATTTTAAAAGTGTTGGAGTGGGTAAAATTCCTTTCCAGTTAGGGTCATTTGAGGAATAGTTCTGAAAAACGTAGTTTCTAAATGACTTGACACCTTTTTGGGTTGTGTCAGAAGTAGTGGGAATGACTTTTGAAACGGGACTTTCCTTTTTGCTTGTTTTCATGAAAGAAGAGTTTTTTGAAATGGAGTTTGTGAAAATAGATTTTTCTGGACTCTTAGATTTTGGAATTCTGACATGTGTCTTATTTTTCGTAAAAATTTGTCTGTTTGAGCCTCGAGATCTAATTTCTTCTTTGAAAGCCTTTTTTGCCAAAGATTTTGGTGAACCGCAGTCATAGTTATTCAATTGCGGTTTCCTGGAATTTCTTGAATGACTTGGAAACGTGGGCTTTAATCATCAGAACTTGAGGATTCTGGGATTTGAAAGCATTGACCTTTTTCAAAATTTTCTATGGGTAATTCATGAAATATTGGCTGAAGAGTTGTGGTTCCTTGAACTGATGACTGAGGTAAATATGACTTGACTACCGCAGAGTAGGTCTTAGATTGAACTTCGGTGGGACACTTGTGGGACATTTGACTACGATGAGAAACATTGTGGTCCGAAGACAGAGATGGAAAGTATTTTGAGACTCCGGGACCCTCAACAACAATCTCTTCATCAATTAAGGATGAAGTTTGAGAATGTGGATAAATGGTGCCACAGATAGGAATTTGATCACATGCGTGACCCGAAACCTCAGGCACAATTTCCTCAATGACACAATTATTGCTTAAATTGTGCAGTCTACCGAAGTGGGTTTTGATATCTTTGGGAAAAGTCTTGTCGTTGACAGGGAAATGAAATTCTTTATCAGGAGGGACATATAATCTGCCTTTGTTGAACCGGGGTGAGGAATCCATTGTGGTAGGATATCCATTTGACCAACCCCAATTATATGTATTGTCCACAGTTCCATTGTTTACCAAATTTTCAATAGCCTCAATTTCATTAAACAATTTTTCAATTAAGATATTTAAACGTACAATTTCTCTCTGAGCTAAATCTCTCTGGTTCAAAGCTATTTCTAATTGGGTTTTGTTTAACATTCTAGCATCTTTTTCTAACTCTAGATCCTTCTCTAACATAGCTATCTTAAGTCTTTTGTTGTCCAATCGTCCTCTCACGTGGAACATCTCTTGGGACGCAATTTTCTTCTCTTCTAATGCTTTGTTATAGTCTGTAAGGACGGCAGCACAAGTGTCATTAAGATCATCTATGTAGGGTTGACAGTCATGCATACTATAATTTAAAGTTTTGATCATGAGTTTTACCTGTTCGACGATGCTTAGAGTCTCATCCTTTGCCATGTAGCAGTAGTTCTTGTTCAACATTGTAGATCCATCGTCATCCGCAGTGGCCAGCATGCAGATTTTCCCTTTTCCTTTAACACTGCTGATGGTCTCTTCTTCGTCTCCAGATGACCAAACTTGATGATCTCTTTTGACATGGGCCACATATGCTCTTGACTTTTCCTTTTCTTCCAGTTCTTGAGCCATTCTAAGGTAGAATGCTATGTCTTTGACTACATTGGCCTTACAATCCTTTGCGAAGTGATTTTCTTTGTTGTATTTGTGACAAATTACAACATCAGTTTTGTCTTCTGATTGAGTACCGGAGTCAGTGGTCTGAGAAGACTGCAGTACCTCTTTTGGTTGATTGTTCTGAGATTTCGGTGGTGGATGAGAACTTTTTGGATATCGAGAATGGTTGTTCTGAGAACTGAAGTTATGGTTGAATGGAGGTTTGTTAAAATGTTGATTCTTGCGGAAGGAAGGAGGTGGTATACGGTTGAACTGTTGGCTGACCAGAGCAATAGCCTTCTGAAATTCTTCTTCATCATCATTCTCAGAATCTGCTTTGTATGACTGCGGTGGAGTGTCATACGATGAGGAGTAGGGTAACTGCGGTGGAGCTTGTGCTATGAGAGCAAGTGGTCCTCCGAAGTCAGCACAGTTTTTGAGCACGGTGGATTCTTGTGCTTGAAGCTCTCCATAGAGTTTGTAGAGTGACAAAGAGTGAATCTTCCTGTCGCCTTGGACTATCATCTTAGCCGTAGTCTAATGTCTTCCTAAACCATTAAGGAACTGGAGATTGATTTCATGGTTACTACGGATGGTACCCGCATTGGATAACTTGGTGACTATCAGATTGAACCTCTTGAAGGAGTCTTCCAAACACTCAGCCTTATGAGCTTTGAAGTTGTTGAAATCGTTGAGACCTGTTGTGAGCTTCTTGTCTTGTGCTTGTTCTGAGCCTTCATACAGGTTTTTGAGGACATCCCAAATCTCTCTTGCTGATTTGCAGTTTATGATAATATCGAAGTTGTTAGGAGCAACTGTGCAGGAAATTTCATAGAAAGCAACAACATCATTTTCCATTTTATCAAGATCATCCTTGGTGGGACGGCTCATGGTTGGTTGACCTCCTCCTAGCCTGGTTGCAGCACCGTCAGTTTGGACTGGTGTAAGGACTGGAACATGTGGTCCTTCTTCTACAGATCGCCATACATCTCTTCCCAGTCTTCTTAAGTACCTCTCCATTCTTTGTGACCAGTGATGATATTCATTGGGTACCAGTATTGGAGCTCGGTTAGAACCACCAACACTGTTGGAGACATTCAGATATAACGATTGTGCCATTTAAGATTGTTTTTTTTGTGTTTTTTTTAAAGAAATGAGCTTTAGTGGTATAGAAGGCTTTTTGAACAATCAGAGTTCCGATATCCAAAAAGCAACCACTTTGGCTTTGATACCAGTTGTTGAGAGAAAAACTTGGAGACACACTTGAACAAACGTTAGAACAAGTATATTGCGGAATAGTTAATCTCAAAGAATCTAAAAGCTCAACAATCATATAGTTAGATAGTTAGAGAGTTAGTTGCGGAAAGTAAAGAAATATAAATGACAGCAATTATTATATCAAGAAAACACTTAAGCTGATTCGTAACAAGGAATGCAATCACTTTGAGTTAATAAGGAAGATCAAACTTAGTGATTAAGTCTTAAAGACTTGCTCCGGAGAGAGGTTATAATTAGATATGTTTCAGTGACAATTTAGAGTAAGAAGAGAATGAAGAAGATAACTTGGAGAAATATATTCAGAATAATTCACAAGTCATCAGTGATCCAGTGATGATAGTATTTAATACAAGAGAATAAGTCTCTATTTATAGAGACTCTGAACTATTCTAGACTACAACTCTATAAGCAGCCGTACAAGACATACTGAATAATAGAGTGTATTACATAAAAACAAGTAAAGTAATCTAGATAAGTAGGCTGCGGTAGCAAAAGATGAATTACGGTTGCTAAAGAAGAATTGACTTCGGGTGCTGAATTGGCTGCGGGTGCTGAATCGTTGCGGTAGGGAGATAGTTGCGGTAGCTGAGTTCAAGAGGGTCACTTTTATGATTCAACAAAGTCTCAGAGTCACACTCGAAAGTTGTGTATTGAGTGACATGTATTAAGTAAGTTTATAACAAATCATAAAATATGGAGTAGAAATGTTTCTTACTCTTGCAAATTTGAAATTGGTAAGTTGTGATGTCTTTGGATAAGACAAAGGCCAACTAAGACCAATTGCGTGTTGTGTTTTGTCTTTATAAGAATCTGCACTAACTGTTGAATATTTTTTGTCGAGAAATGTCTCTTGACAAGAGAATCTTATATGTCAAGAGGTCAGTGGGAGTCTAAATGATCTTGAAAAGTTTCAAGAACTAATCAAGAGTAAACCTATTGTTTATCACGAGCACATGTCTTGAGGTTTGTAACCTATCATGTTGACATATTCTTGTTTCTATGCCATTCTAATATAATTGACTATGAATGTGAGTCCTAAGAGTTCTCATTTGAATGCATAAAGGCAATGCATCTTGATCAATGCAAGTTCATTGATATGTATCGGTGAGCTGCATGACTACTTGGAAGACATGGTAGGCCCTTGTGCTGCCAGGCGACAAGAAATAAAGATTGAACAAGTTCAATCCATATGAGTTTGAATTTGTCACAAACATTGTCTTGCAATTATGGTTATGACAAAGTCACATGGATAGGAACACATACACCATAAAATCTAAGTGTCATAAGGTTTCTCTCCGCTTCATGAAAATGATTGTGAGCAAACGCTTTCACTAAGAAGATTTTAAGGATATAGCATTATGTAAATTGCATCCTCAAATTCGATTATGATTACGACATCCCTCTACATAGTTCTAATTGTGAGATTTGGCAATTAGTCTGAACACTTGGGACTTATTGTTTAAAGTTATGAATTAGTTCAGACACACATATGAGTTATCATAGGAAAGGTGTATGAGTTTAAGAAGCTTAAATGAAGTCTTGTAAAAGCATCTCGTATCAAAAATATAAACTTGAAGGGTTTTGAGCATTCTAACACTCTTATGGTGTACATGAAACCCTAGATGCTCTGGATCTATGTTATCTCTAATATACATGCAAAATTTGTTTTTCCAACGCATCATCCTAACTAGCATATAATGGAGTGTCTTTACCACTAAATTCTAGTTAGATGACATACCATCTATTGTAGTTAGAGGATATCTTAACACCAAATCGGCTCAATGATTTTCCAAGAATACTAGTGTACCATTTTGGATGCTAGAGGGCATCTTATACAGTGTGGCAAGATTAGGGTTACACCATGTAAACCTTAATGGCCATAACCTTCCATATTCCTTAGGATCCATTGGATTAAACCTCCATGGATCATCCATGGGTTGTCACATGGGTGTAACCCAACCAAAGGAATCGTGGATTATTGGCCCACACCATAAGAATGAATGACTCATTGAAAGACCCTTCTCGATACTTTCTTGAATTATATACCTCATTACTCCAAAACATGCTACATGCATATTCATAAAATAAAATTTTATTATAGAAGATGGTCTTGTTACAAAACATTAGATACAAACCGACTAAGTTTAAGTTCATTACAAAACTACCCAGGATATTGTAATTTTATACATACTAAAACTTAAATACAAAAGTAATAATCGAAACTATTCTAATTCTTCCGACAGTATATGGCTATACTTGATGCTTATTGCCTGCAATTTATTAAAATATTGAGTGGGTAAGCGACAACGCTTAGTGAGTTCAATAATAGATACAATATAACGTTATGCCATATATTGTTGGATATAGTGTCTAAGTCCATAACTTTATTTGGTATGTACTTGATCCGACCCGGCATGGTCCATTTGGGTTGCATGGCATTGCAATACTTGGATACACTAAATGAGAGAATATGGCACTTATGATTATTAATATATTATAAGTTCTAATATATTAATAATAGTATTATTTAATTAGTATTTGATCAAGTATTAATCTAGTATTAATTTCGTGATCAAAGTGAGACTAATTAAATATATAGGGTTGATTATGACAATCATCAAATCTTTTATGGTGGATTAATGATCCATGGTTTATGGTTTATGGATGTAACCATTTGGAGCTCCATGGATAGTCCATGGGAGTTACAAACCCATGGGTCATGAGAAATGAAGAGTCATGACAATTAAGAGTATTTATGTGAAAACCCTAATTGTGACACCACTATAAAAGGGACCCTTTGGCTAGTGAAATCGGACCTAGTAAGGTTACTAGAGAGGGCATAACCGATTTTGAGTGCTAGAAGTATTCTCTCAAGTTATTCCAAGTTTTGTGGTGTTGTGTGAAGCATTTGAGGCACAACATTTAGGGTGCTAGGCTCACAAAGTCTTGAAGGAATCCAAGCTACAACAAGGTATGTATTTCTACTAGATTTTATGTTTCATATATTCCCCATGCCATGCTAGTTAGGAAATAACCTTGAAAAAGAAATTTGCATGTATATAGAGAAAACATAGATTCAAGGTTATTAGGGTTGCATGTACACTTAGGAAGTGTTAGAATGCTCAAAACCCATCAGTGTTATCAGAGCCTAGGATTGTTTTATGTATACTTAATGCAAAACTGCTTGAAAATCGAAAATTCTGCTCACTGTCGACTGGACTCGCCGAGTTCATGGGGAGGACTCGCCGAGTCCATGTACAAATTCATCCTACTCGTCGAGTAGGATCATGCACTCGATGAGTAGGTGCGTGTTGGGCAGTCTTTTCGTGTTTTGTTGCTGGAAATGGATTAAAATCGTTATCCCAATCTATTTTGGACTTGTAAAATCTGTTTTTCAAAATGATAATGATTATGTTAATCCATTTTGCATGACTTTTAACAATTTCAAAGTATTATATATGTTCATATGATTTCTTGAAATTGCTTGACATGAATTTGTGTTCTTATGAGTTTTTAGAAGATCATAGGAACTATGTGTAACCACCATGTGTGTTTAATTCTTGATCTTAATTGTATTGATGGTGTCCATAACTTGTCCTCAAGTTATGGATAACCAAAGGTCACTTCTTTAATTTGTGTTCAAAGAACTAAAGAGGTTTCATAAAATGAAGAGTCTTCATTTTTATGAACCATTAAAACTCATAAGTTACAAAATTGAAGAGACTTGGAATAGTTTCAATTCTTGCCCTCAAGTTTTGGAATTTGAAAAGTCTTACACTCTAATACTTTAATTCCAAATTAAACCTTAGATTTTTAAAAAGTTTAAAAATCAACACTTATACTATTATTATAATTTTACTATATAGATATGTATAAGAATATTTCGTTCTTACCGTTAGTAGGCCTCATTCACGAAGTCCGTCTATAAGGGGGGTATAAGGTTGTTGCCTATAAAATGGTGACTTAATGGGTGTCCACTCTCACCCACCGCTTCCTTGATCGGTGGAGGGTCGTTAGCCGAACGGGTAGGACATGACTTTAAATTCTCATTAAAAGTATAATGAATTATAAAGTAACTATACATTATAAATTCCCAATCTTAGTTACTTTTGGAAAATGTGAAATTGGTGCTAGCCCATAAAAGTACACTTTGTACCTTACCAAGTCATTAGTGGAGCGTGTGTGGTTAACCGGCACACTAACATGGACTAGTAGGTGTGGCAAATGGTGACTTGACTTTATTATAGATCGGTGGAGCGTGTGTGGTTAATCGGCACATCGATTAGGTAATATTGTTAAGGTTACCAAGTCAATTTGTATGGTTATTCACACCTTGTTTGTGATCCTCGGCATCCCAGTCACAAACTTGAGAGGGCACATTCGAGATTCAAACATGCCATTGAAAAGTTCAATGTATCTCAAAAGATCTAGGAGTTTCAACACCAATAAAACCTAATAATAAAATATTTCGTTGTTATGGTGGAAATTGGTAAATCGTCATTTACCTACCTTCAAATATTTTATAGTGTGGATTACGGCATCCCTCTTCCACCTATAAATAGTTTGTTGGATCCTAGCCTTAATATTTCATTTGGGTGACTTATTAAGGATTCTTAATCTAATGAAACTTATCTTCCTTTTATTCCAAATGTCTTCCAATAACGCTGCTGGCTCAAACCCTACAGGCTTCTTTTCCCTAATGAACTTGTGTGGTAAGGTCATCTTTGATGGATCCAACTTTAATGAGTGGATCAGAAACATCAGGATGATTACCCGCTATGAGGACAAAGAATATGTCCTTGATAGGGAGCTTAAGGTTGTTAATGAAGCCACTGCTACTACAGAAGAGCTTGCGGAGTTCATTGCGCATGAGAAGGATGCCACCAAGGTGTCCTGTATCATGATGGTCACAATGACTCCGGAACTCCAAAAATCTTATGAAGATTTCTACCCCTATGAGATGCACCTAGATCTGATGGAAAGGTACCATCAGAGCGCGCGTCAAGAGAGGTATGAAATCATTTCCTCCATGATAACCGCAAGGATGAAGGATAGTGAACCCATCACCGGTCACTTGCAGAAGATGCAGAGGTTCGTTGACCGGTTGCTAAAGCTCAATGTTGACTTCCCTGAGGAATTGGCGATTGACATCATTCTCCATTCCTTACCTTCAAGTTATGATTAGTTTCGTATGACTTATCATATGAATAAGGAGGAAGTCACACTTAGCAAACTTCAAGGACTCTTAAGGACAGCTGAAAATGGCCTTAAGGGTAAAGCGGTTGCTACTTCTACTCCTTTTAACAACCCCTGTTCTTGCAATTGGGCAAGGGAAGGGTAAGAACAGGAAAAGCCCTTCAAAGGTTTACCAAGGGTAAGACTCTTGATGGTTCCTCTTCAAGTGGGACAAAGAAAGGTCCCATTACTCCTTCTTCGAACCCAAAGGAAGCATAGTGCTTCTATTGCCAAGATAAGGGACACTTCAAGCGAAGCTGCGCCAAATATCTGCAAGATGTAAAGGATGGGAAGGTTAAACCCACCCATGGAGGTATCTACACAATATTGTCTAACAATTCATCTAATGCTAATTCTTGGGTGCTTGATACAGGGTGTGGTATTCACATTTGTACTGATTTACAGGCACTAAGAAGAAGTGAGCAAGTAGAGCACGGGAAGATAAACTTAGTCATGGGCAACAGGAAAGCATAACCTGTTACCAAGATAGGAGTTTATTCTTTATTGCTTAATAATGGGTTAATGTTAGATTTGAATAAGTGTTGTTACTCGCCCGAAATGGCGAGAAATATTATTTCTTTTCATGGCTTGTACAAACATGGTTTTACATTTTCCTTTGATAATAAAAATGGTGCTAATAATGTTTATTACAATGATGTATTTTACTTTAAAGCAATACCTTGTGATGGTGTATATGAAGCCGTGAATGTTGTAGACAATCTAGGAAATAATGTGTTGTATATTGATTCTTCTGATAGCTTGGATAAAGCATCCTTGTGGCATTGTCGACTTGGACATGTTAGCAAGAAGCGCATAGGCCAACTCCAAAAGGATGGAGTCTTGGAATCATTTGACCTCAAGTCAGATGATAGCTGCGAGTCTTGTTTACTTGGAAAAATGACAAAGTCGCCCTTCACAGGTACTTGTGATAGGGGTGAAGGTTTGTTGGACCTTGTACACACGGATGTGTGTGGGCCCTTCAGAGTTGCTGCAAGGGATGCTAATCGTTATTATGTGACTTTTACTGATGATTATAGTAGATATGGATATATTTACTTAATCAAGCATAAGTCAGAAACCTTTGAAAAGTTCAAAGAGTTTAAGCAGGAAGTTGAGAATCAATTGGGCAGGAACATCAAGATGCTCCGATCCGATCGAGGAGGAGAGTATCTTAGCATTGAGTTCCTTAACAATCTTAAGGAATGTGGGATTGTCTCACAATTGACACCTCCCAGGACACCACAGTTGAATGGTGTGGCTGAGAGGCGTAATCGAACCTTGTTGGATATGGTTCTTTCCATGATGAGTCGAGCTTCGTTACCAATCTCTTTCTGGGGGTATGCCTTAGAGACTGCCACCCATATCCTTAATCTAGTCCCTACTAAAAAGGTTGCCAAAACACCTAACGAGGTGTGGATTGGGAAAGTGCCCAATTTGGACCACATCAAGATTTGGGGTTGTGAAGCTTTTGTGAGGCGTGAGACTCATGACAAGCTTGAACCCCGAAGCGAGAGGTGTATTTTCATCGGCTACCCACATAGATCCTTTGGTTACCTCTTCTACAGACCCAGTGACAATGTGGTCTTTGTAGCAAGAAGAAGAGTCTTTTGTGAGATAGAATTCATAAGCCAAGGGGACAGTGGGAGGCAAATTGACCTTGAAGAGCTTCAAGAGTCAGGTGGTGAAGGAACCTCAAATGCTGTCAGCCAACCTGAGGAGGAAACTCCTGTTGAGCCGATAGATGAGTCTGTACCTCCAAGACGTTCCACTAGGGGTGAGGAACACACCTGAATTATATTATGGTTATCACATCACCACTGAAGGTGATACATTTATTAGTGATAGTACACTGATAGATTTGGATGAACCTAATAATTATAAAGAAGCCATGGCAGGCCCTGAGTCTGCGAAATGGAAGGAGGCTATGGACAGCGAGATTCAGTCCATGTAAGACAATCAAGTTTGGAAGTTGGTTGACAATGTACCAGGTCGTAAGACAGTTGGGTGCAAATGGATCTTCAAGAAGAAGACCGACATGGATGGGAAAGTACACACTTATAAAGCGCGACTGGTTGTGAAGGGCTTTACTCAAACTCCGGGAGTTGACCATGATGAGACCTTCTCACCAGTAGCTAAGATTAAGTCTATTAGAGTGTTGTTAGCCATAGCTGCATTTCATGACTATGAAATATGGCAAATGGATGTCAAAACCGCTTTCCTTAATGGGAAGTTGGCTGAGGATGTTTACATGGCTCAGCCAGAGGGTTTTGTCGATCCAAAATACCCTAATAGAATGTGTAAGCTTGAAAAATCCATTTATGGATTGAAACAAGCATCTCGCAGGTGGAATCTTTGCTTTGATGAGAAAGTGAAAGAGTTTGGCTTTTCTAGGAGTGAGGATGAGTCCTGTGTGTATGTCAGGGCTAGTGGGAGCATAGTTTGCTTCTTGGTGTTGTATGTGGATGACATACTTCTCATAGGAAATGACATCCCAACTTTGTAGGAGGTTAAGGACTGGCTTGGGAAGTGTTTTGCTATGAAGGACCTTGGGGAAGCTGCCTATATCCTAGGGATAAGGATATTGAGAGATAAGAGTAAGAGACTAATTGGACTTAGTCAAAGTACTTATGTGGATAACGTACTGAAGAGGTTCAGTATGCAAGATTCCAAGGAAGGAGAATTACCAATCCAGAGTAATGTCAAGCTAAGTAAGACTCAGAGTCTGAGTACAGAGGCTGAGATAGCTGAAATGAGTCAGATACTATATGCTTCCGCTGTGGGCTCGATCATGTATGCTATGACTTGTACTCGCCCTGATGTGGCCTTTTCTTTGAGCATGGTCAGTAGATATCAAGGGAACCCTAGCAAGGCACACTGGACAGTGGTAAAGAACATTCTCAAGTATTTATGGAGGACTAAGGACTGGGTCCTTACCCTCGGAGGCAGTGATGACTTGCGAGTGGAAGGATATAGTGATGCTAGCTTTCAAACTGATAGGGATAATTTCCGCTCTCATTCAGGCTGGGTCTTTATCCTAAATGGAGGAGCCATTACTTGGAAAAGTTCCAAGCAGGAGACGGTAGCTGATTCAACTTGTGAATCAGAGTACATAGCAGCAAGCGAGGCAGTAAAAGAGGCGATATGGCTGAAGAACTTCATCGGAGACCTTGGAGTTGTACCAGCTATAAAGGAGCCAATGGAAATTTTCTGTGACAGTGAAAGTGCGGTTGCTTTGGAGAAAGAACCAAGAGATCACGGGAGATCTAGGCACATTGACAGAAAATACCATTTCATCAGACATAGAATAGAAGAAGGACTCCTCGTGGCAAAGAGGGTATCATCAGATGAGAACCCGGCATATCCACTCACGAAGGGACTGAGCAGGGTTAAGCATTTACAGCATGCAAGGCGCATTGGGCTGAAGGATGATATTAGTTTCAATAATTAGATTCCTAAAACTTGTAAAATGTAATTGACATTTGATGATAAATAAAAGTTATTATTTATTTGTGAGTAAGGTGTTACTATCTTGTGTTGATTGTTTACTATGTTTCAATTTTGCATGTTTTTACTTCCAGAATAATCATGTTATTATTCAAACCATCCACAGTCGGTCAAACTTTGGAAGTAAGTATTGATTCAAGACTGTCATGAATTTGGCTTGTATGATTTGTCTAAAGTGCTTTAGACAATGCAATGGTTGCTACAACATTCATGAGTACTCATAAGGGTTGAGTATTGGATTCAACCCACGCTCACTTGCATCACTTCATGGAATTTATCTCGAGTGATCGTGAGACGGTAATATCATATAAATCTTCAAACCTAGAGATATGATTTGTTGACTATGAGTTGGTTATTCATTGATTGTACGAAAACGCATTGGTAACTCGATGTTATAAAATGTGCCTTTGTGAGTAATTCAACAAGTAGTTAGTACAAGCATATCAGTCGAAGTTTATCTGTTCCTTCTAGAAATAGAAGCGATATCTGGGCCCCTCGATGATTTGGTTTTGACCTATGTACCGGGCCCGGTCAGAACCTAATTGATGTGTTCAATTTAGTTCTATGTCGAAAAAAATCGGAGATCGAGAAACAAATGTTGGACAATAAGTAAGACCATGTTCCATGTGTTTGTCCGGCTGATATCATGAGAGCAGAGGATTATATGATCACTTATCTTAAATGGCGTATCATCATCATCTCAATTCCGAGAGACTTTGAAAGAGCTACGATTGCTAGTCGGATTTTGAAGTCATATTTGCAAATATAGTTATTAGACTTATCCAAGTGGGAGACTGTTGGATATAGTGTCTAAGTCCATAACTTTATTTGGTATGTACTTGATCCGACCCGACATGGTCCATTTGGGTTGCATGGCATTGCAATACTTGGATAGACTAAATGAGAGAATATGGCACTTATGATTATTAATATATTATAAGTATTAATATATTAATAATAGTATTATTTAATTAGTATTTGATCAAGTATTAATCTAGTATTAATTTCGTGATCAAAGTGAGACTAATTAAATATATAGGGTTGATTATGACAATCATCAAATCTTTTATGGTGGATTAATGATCCATGGTTTATGGGTTATGGATGTAACCATTTGGAGCTCCATGGATAGTCCATGGGAGTTACAAACCCATGGGTCATGAGAAATGAAGAGTCATGACAATTAAGAGTATTTATGCGAAAACCCTAATTGTGACACCACTATAAAAGGGACCCTTTGGCTAGTGAAATTGGACCTAGTAAGGTTACTAGAGAGGGCATAACCGATTTTGAGTGCTAGAAGTATTCTCTCAAGTTATTCCAAGTTTTGTGGTGTTGTGTGAAGCATTTGAGGCACAACATTTGGGGTGCTAGGATCACAAAGTCTTGAAGGAATCCAAGCAACAACAAGGTATGTATTTCTACTAGTTTTTATGTTTCATATTTTCCCCATGCCATGCTAGTTAGGAAATAACCTTGAAAAAGAAATTTGCATGTATATAGAGAAAACATAGATTCAAGGTTATTAGGGTTGCATGTACACTTAGGAAGTGTTAGAATGCTCAAAACCCATCATATATATACATCAATATGGCAAAAGCAAAGAGGAATAACAAAGACATATGTGAAATCATGTGACATGCGTTCATATCAATCAAAGACTTTATTCTAAGATATACTTTTCAATGCTTGATATACAACAATAAAGTTCAGCCCAAATGTCATAGAAGACATATAAATTTCTAATTATCATTTTGCTAGCATATATAGGCTTTTAGCCCTACCTAGCCCATTACGAATATCAAAAGTTATACGAGTCATGCTTTACATTGTCAAAGGCACAAAGCCAATAGCAAAAGTATTACAAGACATGCTCTACATGATCAAAGGTATATTACCAATACGAGACTTGCTCTACATGGCCAAAGACTTAAAGTTAATACCAGAATATCAAGGGAAAATAACCCTGAATAATAACACTGAAAAACACATAGCACATATAACACATAACATACAATTGTTCCTATATATTAAACTCACCTTAAAATAACCGGGGGTTAAAATAGTAGTTTGGGCAGAACTTCGTTACTATAAATAGCTTTCTTCTATAAAAACCGGGAGATATATTGAAAACCGGGCTCTGCGAAGGTAGAGCTTCAAACCCAAAAGTTAAATTTCTCGGGCTCTCCAGGCACTTCGGAACGTATTCTGGGCTTTAAAAATGATATCGGGGCTTCGGGGGAAGTGAAAATAATCAAACTATGGAATAAGGGGTGAAAATGGCAATTTTCCCATTTTATTCGGGTAATTTCGCAACCCTTGTATTTATAGGGCGAAGGTGCGAAGGTCGGCCGATCAGAAGGGACACGCGGCTGCTGGAGCGAATGCCACGAAGCGAGAAGGGAGAGCTGGCGCGCATGTGAGGCTCGGACATGTGGAGGGCACGCATCGGACGGGGATTGGACCGCGCCTCGGATGTGAGGGGCAGGCGACACGAGGTGGAGTCAGATGCGAGGCGCGCTTCGGAAGGCTACTGGTCGCGACATCGGTCGAATCCAGAAGCAGCATGCGTCGGACGTGCGAGGAACCGGTGATACGTGGCGCGCATGACTCATCGACATCGGATACGTGGCTGATCGCGGTGGTCGGCACTGTTTATGCGAACTTTTTCGAAATTTGAGCCCAAATCTTCTAAAAATAATAACCTCCTCATACGAAGTCAGATTTACAAGTTCTTTATATGAAAGTTAATTAATTTCATGAGTTCTACAACTTTCATTTAAATTACTAAGGCTAAAAAGTAGTTTATCGGAAACTCACTTTTTACGCGACATAGTGTTTGTCGGATTTATCGCGGATCTTCGATTGGTCATAACTTCTTCGTTGTAACTCGGATTTCGATGAGGTTTTCTCCTAAATGTTTCTAACAAGATTCTCTACAACCCTCAATAATAAAATTTTACTTATTTCAAATTTTATATTTTCGCTAAATTTCAGTATTTGGCTTTTAATTGGAATCTCAAAAGACTTCCAATATTTTATGAGTGATTCTAAACATAGTTTTACTTGATTTCTAGTAAAACCTATCTGTTAGAACTCAACATTTAATTTCACATAATATTTTCACACTATTATTTACTTTTGATAATTTACAATACACGATAACAGAACGTGTATGTTACAAATACCTCATCCTTTTGAGGATTTCGTCCCCGAAATTACATTGATTAAAACAAATGGGGATATTTCGCTTTTATCTCATTCTTATTTTCCCAAGTATAATTTGGGCCTCGATGCTATTTCCACTTGACAAGCACCAATTCTACTTTTTTGTTGCGTAGATTAGTTGTTCTTTCATTCATGATTTCTTCAGGCTCTTCGACATATCTTAATTTATTATCCAATTTCACCTCGGATAATGGAACTGTCTCATCATAGATGCTCATGCATTTACGCAAATAACTCACATGAAACACATCATGAATATCTGCCAAATCTCCAGGCAATTCTAAGCGGTATGCTTGCTTTCCAATTCTCTGGATTATTTTGTAAGGTCCAACAAATCTGGGACTCAACTTTCCTTCCATCCCAAATCTCATAAGGCCTCTCCATGGGGATACCTTCAGCATTACAAAATCACCCACTTGAAATTCTATGGGTCACCTCCTCTTTTCTGTATAGGAATTCTGTCGATCCAAGGCCGCTTTCATTCTTTCTCGTACGATTTGAATCTTGTTAG
This sequence comes from Lactuca serriola, assembly GCF_051521515.1. Taxonomy (NCBI): domain Eukaryota; kingdom Viridiplantae; phylum Streptophyta; class Magnoliopsida; order Asterales; family Asteraceae; genus Lactuca; species Lactuca serriola. Next base: position 151,615,625 of record NC_136416.1, read on the forward strand.
TAGTGTCTTGAATCATTTCAGGACCTCCAAGGATCTTTTGTCCTACATCACGCCAACATAACGGCGTACGGCATTTGCGACCATATAATGCTTCATATGGTGGCATTTTGATTGAAGCGTGGTAACTGATATTATATGAAAATTCGACAAGAGGCAAGTATTTGTCCCAGTTACCACCGAACTCTAAGACACATGTACAAAGCATATCTTCCACTGTTTGGATTGCTCTCTCCGTCTGACCATCTGTTTGGGGATGATAAGTTGTGCTGAGGGCAACTCGAGATCCTAATTCACGTTGAATACTCGCCCAAAAGTGAGAAGTGAAGAGAGTATCACGATCGTAAATGATCTTTAGCGGCACACCATGTCTTGCAACAATTTCATCCAAGTATACTTGTGCGTATTTCTCCATTGGAGCCGTTTCACGCATGGCGAGAAAATGTGCACTCTTAGTCAGGCAGTCAACGATTATCCAAATGCTATCATGCTGTCTAGCAGTCTTTGGCAATTTGGTAATAAAATCTATGGACAGCTCTTCCCATTTCCATACAGGAACACTAACACTTTCTGGGGTTCCATATGGTTTTTAGTGCTCTGTCTTAACTTGTAAACATACTAAGCATTCCTGTACATATCTTCCAATGTCTTTCTTTAGTCCAGGCCACCAATAGTAAGCTCTTACATCATTGTAAATTTTACTTGTACTAGGATGTGTTGATAGCTTAGACTTATGAGTTTCATCTAAAATCTTCTGTTTAATCCACCAATCTTTGGAATCCATAGTTGGTTCTTAAATACTTTTAATCCTCGTGGATTATCAAGTAAAACATCAACATCATCCATTCCTTCTTCACATTTTCTGGCTTTAAGGCCTCAACTTGCCACTTCTCTAGTTCATCTAGGATAGTGAACTTCACTGTAGTGTGGGTAATAGTATAACACATACTATTACGATAAACCTTTCTACTAAGTGCATCGGTAACAACATTAGCCTTTCCAGGATGATATAGGATTTCACAGTCATAATCTTTGATCAACTCCATGGCTCATTGTTGTCTCCTATTCAGAGTTTGCTGACTGAATATATACTTGAGACTCTTGTGGTCGGTAAATAGTTGGCATTTTGTACCAAAAAGGTAATGCCTCCAAAGTTTTAAGGAAAATACCACGGCAGCGAGTTCGAGATCATGGGTGGGATAACTCTTTTCATAATCTTTCAGTTATCTTGAGAGATAGGTTATCACTTTACCACGTTGCATCATCATACAACCGAGTCCCAACCTAGAAGCATCGCTATACATGGAGAAATCATTATCACCTTCTGGAAGTGATAAGATGGGAGCATGAGTCAAAAGACATTTTAAAGTCGAGAAAGCTTTTTCTCGGGCTTCACCCCATTCGAACTTTGCTTCCTTTCGAGTAAGACTAGTGAGAGGTACAACTATACGAGAGAAGTCTTTAATGAATCTTCGGTAATAACCCGCAAGACCCATGAAACTTTGAATTTTGGAAGCAGTGCGAGGCGCTTCCCAATACTGAATGGCTTCGATTTTGGTAGGATCTACGGATACACCGTCACCAGAAATAACACGGCCGAGAAAATGAACTTGGCGAAGCAAAAATTCACATTTCGAGAATTTAGCATATGATTTCTCCTTTCGAAGAAGTTCCAATACTGCACGAATATGAATAGCATGATCAGATTCAGACTTCGAATAGATTAGAATATCGTGAACGAATACGATGACATATTTATCAAGAATCAGGCGACATACGCGATTCATCTTATCCATGAATATAGAAGGAGCATTTGTCAAACCGAACAGCATGACAAAGAATTCATAATGCCCATATCAAGTACGAAAAGCTGTCTTTGGTACATCCTGCTCGTGAACTTTCAACTGATGATAGCCATATCTCAAATCAATCTTCGAGAAATCGCTAACACCTTGAAGTTGATCAAATAAATCATCAATGCGAGGTAGTGGATACTTGTTCTTGATAGTCACCTTATTAAGCTCACGGTAATCAATATACATCCGCATTGATCCATCATTCTTCTTGACAAACAATACCGGAGCACCCCATGGAGAGGTACTTGGTCGAATAAAGCCTTTTTCAAGTAATTCCTGCAGTTGGATCATCATTTCTTTCATTTCAGCTAGCGCAAGATGATAAGGAGTCTTCGCAATCGGAGCAGCACCAGGCACAAGGTCGATTCGGAATTCCACTTGCCTGTCCGGAGGTAATCTAGGAAAATCATCGGGGAAAATGTCAGGATACTCGTTAACAATGAGAACCTCATTTACAGTTTTCTTCTCCTCTTTCGAGGTATCAACTGTATAGGCCAGATAGATAGAACATCCTTTCGATATGAATTTACGAGCTTTTAAGAAAGGGATTATTTTTAAGCTTTTAGGTCTTTGTTCACCGTTGATGTAAAGAGAATTCTTCCTTTCGATAGGAATACGTACTATCTTTTCATAACAAAATATTTCAGCATGATTCCTTGACAACCAATCCATGCCGAGAATAATATCGAAATTGGGCAACGAGATAGGAATCAGATTGGCAAGAAAACTATAGCCTTCAATTTCTATGACACAATCCTTATAAACTTAATCAGCAAGTAATGATATACTTCCCGCAGTATCTACGTGAAATGGTTGCGCAATTGCATAGCAAGCAATTTGAAAAGAATGCGCAAATTCATGAGACACAAAAGAATCTGAAGCACCATAATCAAATAAGATGTGAGCAGGTCTAGAGTTGACAAGAAATGTACCCGTCACAATGTTTGAGTCCTCACGTGCTTCTTCTGTAGTAATCTGGAATGCACGACCTTTAGCTTTTGGCACCACCTCCTTTTTAGTTGGAGTACCCTTTGATTGCTGAACAGGGACATGACTTCTCGCCGGTTATTGAACACAAACTTGACTTCCCATCATCTGACTAGTAAGAGTAGGGAAAAAACATTTTATGTGGCCAATAACACCACAAGCATAGCACGTAGTACTCTTCATCAGGCAAACAGGTTTTACGTGACCCATTTCTCCACACCCATAACATATCATCGATCCTTTATCTATTATGCATTGGCCTTGGTGATTCTTTCCGCATCTTCTACATAATGGTGACTGAAGAGAAAAAGATTGTGACCTACCACGACCACGAGATGCATTCTGAGATTGCATCCTTGAATTTGAATCGGCTCGAACAGGTTGAGGAGGTGGCATAGAGGAAACAAGAGTAGTTCGTTCAATACGTGGCAGTTTTGAAACAGAAAGAGTGGCACCACGTATCTCCAAGTCATGCTCATGCTTCGGAGCATACTCTACAGCTTTATCAAATGATAGAACATCCCAATTTATCACAAAATCACAGAGTTCATATCGTAACCCTTCCAAAAACAACTGAATTTTATCGTTTTCAGTTGGTATGTACTTTACAGCGAATCATGCTCGTTGATTGAACTGAGTCTCATACTCATTCACCATCTTCCCTTCTTGTTTGAGTTCTAGGAATTCTTTCTCTAACCTTCTCCTCATGTCTAGAGGACAATACTTCTCTAGCAGACGAGTCTTGACCATCTCCCATGACAAGTTCTCCTAGTTATAACCATTGAGAGCTTCATACGTTGCTTCCCACCAGACCAAGGCTTCATCAACTAGCATTGAAGATGCGCAATTAGCCTTATCTTCATTATCCACATGGGAAATACGGCATACTTTCTCTGTGTTCTGAATCCAATTAAGAATGGCTATAGGATTAAGGACACCAGCAAACTCTGTAACTCCACTGCTCTTAAAAGTTTTGAATGAGGGATGTCTCGCCTTCTCTCCTGAAGATTCTCCAACAGCTTTCTCTTTGCCTTTATTATTATCCTTCTTGTGCTCTTCAAGAGTTTTTCGGATAACGACAGTCAGTTTAACCATGATTCGCGTCTCACGAGGGGATACTGGAGTTTCAACTTCATCAAGATGACCATCCCCACCAACTTCTGGTGTATGACTACTTACTGCTTCAGCCATTACTTTGAAAATTTTGAGTAATATAATAATTTTAGAATATTAGGATTTATTATTACTAATACTTTACTTAAGTCTTTCGTATGGTTTGTATTCTTATACTAACAATGAATTAGTTCATATATTGAACTCTCAATAGTATAAGTCTAAATACTAATACTTAGAATTTAGTACACTTAAACTTCCGCTCTGATACCATGATTGCAAGACCCTTCTCGATACTTTCATGAATTATATACCTCATTACTCCAAAACATGCTACATGCATATTTATAAAATAATATTTTATTATAAAAGATGGTCTTGTTACAAAACATTATATACAAACCGACTAAGTTTAAGTTTATTACAAAACTACCCAGGATATTGTAATTTTATATATACTAAAACTTAAATACAAAAGTAATAATAGAAACTATTCAAATTCTTCCGACAGTATATGGCTATACTTGATGCTTATTGTCTGCAATTTATTAAAATATTGAGAGGGTAAGCGACAATGCTTAGTGAGTTCAATAATAGATACAATATAACGATATGCCATATATATATATATATATATATATATATATATATATACATATACATCAATATAGCAAAAGTATATATATATATATATATATATATATATATATATATACATCAATATAGCAAAAGCAAAGAGGAACAATAAAGACATATGTGAAATCATGTGAGGCGTTCATATCAATCAAAGAATTTATTCTAAGATATACTTTTCAATGCTTAATATACATCAATAAAGTTCAGCCTAAATGGCATAGAAGACATAAATTTCTGATTATCATTTTGCTAGCATATACAGGCTTTTAGCCCTACCTAGCCCATTACGAATATCAAAAGTTATACGAGTCATGCTTTACATTGTCAAAGGCACAAAGCCAATAGCAAAAGTATTACAAGACATGCTCTACATGATCAAAGGTATATTACCAATACGAGACTTGCTCTACATGGCCAAAGACTTAAAGTTAATACTAGAATATCAAGGGAAAATAACCCTAAATAATAATACTGAAAAACACATAGCACATATAACACATAACATACAATTGTTCCTATATATTAAACTCGCCTTAAAATAACCGGGGGTTAAAATAGGAGTTTGGGCAGCACTTCGTTACTATAAATAGCTTTCTTCTATAAAAATCGGGAGATATATTGAAAACCGGGCTCTGCGAAGGTAGAGCTTCAAACCCAAAAGTTAAATTTCTCGGGCTCTCCAGGCACTTCGGAACGTATTCTGGGCTTTAAAAATGATATCGGGGCTTCGGGGGAAGTGAAAATAATCAAACTATGGAATAAGGGGTGAAAATGGCAATTTTCCCATTTTATTCGGGTAATTTCGCAACCCTTGTATTTATAGGGCGAAGGTGCGAAGGTCGGCCGATCAGAAGGGACACGCGGCCGCTGGAGCGAATGCCACGAAGCGAGAAGGGAGAGCTGGCGCGCATGTGAGGCTCGGACATGTGGAGGGCACACATCGGACGGGGATTGGACCGCGCCTCGGATGTGAGGGGCAGGCGACACGAGGTGGAGTCAGATGCGAGGCGCGCTTCGGAAGGCTACTGGTCGCGACATCGGTCGAATCCAGAAGCAGCACGCGTCGGACGTGCGAGGAACCAGTGATACATGGCGCACATGACTCATCGACGTCGGATACATGGCTGATCGCGGTGGTCGACACTGTTCATGCGAACTTTCTCGGAATTTGAGCCCAAATCATCTAAAAATAATAATTTTCTCATACGAAGTCAGATTTAAAAGTTCTTTATATGAAAGTTAATTAATTTAACGAGTTCTACAACTTTCATTTAAATCACTAAGGCTAAAAAGTAGTTTATCGGAAACTCACTTTTTACGCGACATAGTGTTTGTCGGATTTATCGCGGATCTTCGATTGGTCATAACTTCTGCGTTATAACTCGGATTTCGACGAGGTTTTTGCCTAAATGTTTCTAACGAGATTCTCTACAACCCTCAATAATAAAATTTTACTTATTTCAAATTTTATATTTTCGCTAAATTTCACTATTTGACTTTTAATTGGAATCTCATAAGACTTCCAATATTTTATGAGTGATTCTAAACATAGTTTTACTTCATTTCAAGTAAAAACTATCTGTTAGAACTCAACATTTAATTTGACATAATATTTTCACAATATTGTTACTTTTAATAATTTACAATACACGATAACAGAACATGTAGGTTACACTCAACCCTTATATTTAATTAGACTCTTTTTGATCACATAATTAATTCCAAATTAGTTATTGATTAATACTAATGAAATAATATGATTTCATATTAATATATTAGAATTTATAATATATTAACAAATCATAAATAACCTTTACTCAAAAGTCTATCCTATCAAATTGTTCTGGTGATATGCAACCCAAATGGATCATGCTACTCTCAGGTCAAGTACATACCAATATTAATTATGGGCTTAGTCACCTCATCCAACAGTCTCCCACTTGGATAAGTCTAGTAACTATCATTGCAAGCATGTGTAACGCCCACGTTTCCTGGCTAGGCATTATTGTTGATGTAATAGTCTAGGTTAACCCTTGTAACTCTTTTTGAAGTATTAATGATTTTCCAAAGTTTCCACTTAGCAGTATGCAGCCCGAATACTCGATTTGAGACCAAGCGCTTTTTCGCTGAAACAATCTAAACGAGAATCGAAGATCTCGTTAATAGTAGTGAAACGATAAAAAGACAAACGAAAACGGACGTCAGATGAAGAAGTTATGAATTTATAACGAAGTTTTCCTGTCCCGGCCTACTAAAAATAAATAATAAAAATAAAGTCAAAATTAGCCGACGGAGTCTAAACGAAAGTTGTAGAGCGTAGTCTCACCTACATGTGGATATAAATAATGTCGAAAACGGAGTTCGTATGAGGAATATATGAATTTTTGTAGTTTATTAAATAATTAAAATATTAAATTTAATTATAAATTTCGATATTATCCAAAGGGGGGGAGTCAGCAACCTTATCCGGGTTACGCCCAGTGTAACTAGGATTTACACCCAACGTAAATCGAGGATCCAGCCCCTATATAAGGAAGTTGAGGCTGTCGAGTTTTAGTTGCTATTTTCTTTCCTTCTCTCGCGTTTTTACCTCGTTTTGCGTGTAGGAAATATCCTGAAGCCCTGGTATCATTCCCGAGACCCGAAGCAAGTCCCGAAGCCCCGAAGATCCCGAGAAGTAATATTCATAAGCTGAAGCTCTGCCCGCGAGGAGCCCGGTTTTTGTGAAGATCTTCTAGATCTGCCGAAGAATACTACTTCTACAAGCCATAGTGATGTCCGATCATCTTCTGATCATGTGAGTGTGTAGTCACTTTCTTCTAACGCATAATTATGAAGTATTTTATACGAAATACATGTTATGTGTATATTTTTTTTGTTATATGTGTGAATGTATATTCACTTTCTTCTATCTCATAGATATGATTTATTCTCTATGAAATACGTGTTATGTGTATGTGTCTCATTTGTTGTTTGGAATATGTATTGAATGAGAATGCTATACAGGTTTTAAACTATTTATAAAAAAATATTTTTATCTACTAATATGTTGGGTGGAACATGCGTAGATAGTTGTGTGATAAACAGATGAGAGGCCTCGATGTTGTTTTTAATTCAGTCATCTAGCGGAGTTTAGATGACGACCATGAACTTTTCTAGACAGTCCTGTGGAACATTAGTAGGTTCGCCACCTTTAGGTGTTAATGAACTTGGGTGTTCATTCGTTGTACTCCATCCCCCTCATGGTTGCCTTATTTGACATATATTGCTAGGAAACCCCCGAAGCATGTGTTGTCGCAACGATGAAATATTGTGAGACTAGGTCCCTTGTGTTAGTTGTTTTAGGGACATAAAGTGAGAATAACGGGAATGGGTAATTGGATTATTTTTGGTTGATGAAATTAAATTAATTATTTATTGTGGGTTGAAAACCTTATATTCTCACCAGGCTCCCATGCCTGACCCACTCAGTTTTCTTTGTATTACAGGTAGTGGCGCCAGAGCATAAGTTGGATGACTTGTCAAGTTATTTTTGGATTATAGACCTGTTGTTGTAAATAACTGTTCTAAGGTTTGTATTGAAATGTTTTTGCTTTTGGTCTGTTTATCGGAACATGACATCCCGAGTATTGTAATATAATGAAAAATACAGTTTTTTAAGAAATGCTTTGGTAAATCTTATCTTTATCATATTTCATTTTAGGAACAAATTTTGCAACTGTTTTAATCAAAGGATTACTCTGAAATTATTTTAAAAGCATAAATTAAACCGGTCTTTATTTTAAAAACATAAATTAAACCGGTCATTTCTGGCTGTGATTTTGGGGATATCACAGCATGACTCTAACCCGACTAGCAGTCGTAGCTCTTAAAAGCCACTGTCTAACTCTAACCTAGTCAGTGATGTGTCCATTAGATAAGAGATCATATATTCCTCTATTCTTGATATCATATGGACTGATACATGGATTATAATCATTCTCTCTGTCCATCTGTTGTTTCCCGATTTCTGATTTATGATGTCCAACTAATTGAACAAATCAAATCAGTTCAGGCTTGGCCAAGCACTTAGGGGTGTCATCCCTAAATCATCGAGGAGCCCACATATATCGCTTTTATCCACATTGTGTGAAAGGAACGGATAAACTTTGACTCAAATTCTTGCTTGTACTTACTCATCAAATCACACACAACGATATGTTGTATAACACCAAGTTACTGCTGCGTTTACATATGTCAATGTGCAACCAACTTGCAACTACAACTCACACGTCTTGGTTTCAAGAATATAAGATATTATCGTCTCACAATCACTCATGATAATATTAATGAAGTGATTCAGATGAGCGTGCGTTGAATCCAATACTCGAATCTTATTCCAGGAGTACTGATGAACACTTTAGCAAACTTATGCTATGACTAAAACACCTCTACAGACCTATTCATGATAGTCTTGCCTCAATACCTACTTCCAAAGTATGATCGAATGTAGATGGTTTGAATAACCTAGTTATTAGGGATGTCAAACATGCAACGTGAAACACAAGAATAATACTAATCCTATATGGCGCAAAACTTTTGAGTCCCATATTGATTTCTCATTATTCACTGTATAATGTTTCAAATAATCAACTTAATACTTGAATTAAAACAATATAGTTTTCATGCTCCAAGCATACACATTATGTTTGTGTATGGTCCTAACTTTGTGAAATTGATCAATTGAAAAACATTTCAATGATGCTCATTTCACAATTCCAAATCTTTATTGAAAGTGTACGAAATTCCAAATGCTTGTCCCTGCTAAAATGTGTTAGATTCTAAACTATCATGCAATGATTTTTTTGTAATGTCTAGGTACCAAAAGTCACAGAGACTTGACCAATGATATTACAAAATATTCCTTTGGAGATTGTTACAAGACAATTCTATGGAAATGAAGTCTCAAATTCAAATTACATTTATTTGAACATCCTTCTTGCATAAAAGTTTCTAACTTTCTCATCTATTCTTCAACTCCTAAAATGGAAACATTCCATATTGGCCATACGACAACTCATTATTAATAAACTCCTATTTATTCATAATATTGTCAATATGGTCCATCCATTACTATACTTCCAACTATCCTTAAGCGACCAATCCTTGGCTAACCTTAGATTATCCTTAACAGTTGTTTAACCACTTTAGTCATATCCAATTCTATTGCCTTTTCCCTGTGAATGCCCTAGGCATTTGGAAAATTAGAAAACGAGAATATTATGCTATCGATCCTATACCCGAAGCATATGGGACATGATTCATAATGTCTTACATAAAGACATGATACTTGATTAGTCTTTTCCTATAATATTTCTATTTGCCATATTCTCATAATTCGAATTATGAAGAGAGAGGCTGTAATCATAATCAAATTTTGAGAATGTAATTAACATTTCCAAATATATAATTTCCTTATGTTGAACCATTCCAACATAAATATTTGACTAAATTTGATTAAAAACTCAATCTAAGCTTTTAGCTTTTGAAATGAAGTATAATTTTCTCTCCCTTAATTATAGCAAAACAACTTTTCAAACCCTGCAACTTTGCAATTTGAAACCTTTTGTTTTACTATAATTGACATTGCTAACTTGTAACGCTTACCATAATAATTATGCTCCTACTATCATAATAATTATTATCTTACTAGCATAACACTTATGCTCCCACTAGCTTTATGATGTATTCAGAAATCAGTTGGACTTCTAGAAATCAATACTTGTTGACTTTCTTACCAAAGTTCAGATTTCTGATACAAGATGCTTCGATAAGACTTTATCTAGGCTTCTCAAAATCATACACCTTTCTTTAGATAGCTCACATGTGTGTCTTAACTATTCAGAACTTACGACAATAACTTCCAAATGTTTAGACCCTTTTGCCATTTCTCACAATTCAAATTATTAAAAGGGATGTCGTAATCATAATTGAATTGGAGAGTGCAAATATCACAAATCTATCTCCTTAAAATCTACTTACTGAAAGTGTATCCTCACAATCATTTTCATGAATTGTAGAAACCCTTGTGACACTAAGACCATATTATGGCAGGCCATGTGACTTTTATGATGCAAAGCTTTAAGATGTCTCCCCGTTGATCGTATCTTTGTGAGGATGGGTGCAAAAGACATTATTATGGCAGGCCATGTGACTTTTATGATGCAAAGAGAGAGCTTTTGTGAATAGGTGGGGGCAAATATTACTTCATAAATTTTTTTTCTATATATATTTTTTATAATATTAATTAACAAGTTTGACTTGTCAACATGTGTACAATGCAAATGATCCCACAAATACATTGTAGGTGAGGGTATAAAATGTTTAATTTCATTTTTACCCTTGAGGCTCGGGTTTAAATATTTACACAATGTTTTTACAGCTGTGAGAGGGTATGGTTTATCCTGCCCGTCATCTTCAGCGGTCCCCATCCGTTTTTTACTGAATACACCTGGCATGGTGGCTCTTGACCTGGACACCACTTTAAAAGGGCTTTTCCAAAAAATTGTTGACCATCTTGAAAATATTCCAAAACCACAGGGTGAAAATATCTCTGCAATTACATGTGATTTATCAGTAAGTATAATCTTTAATTTTAATCCATTCAAATATGTGATATGGTTTTGTTTTATTTATTTATATTTATACTCATGTTTATAATTTATAAAAAAAATTAAATAAACAGGAATGATGTAAAGACTGGTTATCAATTTTAATGATTTTTACTTCTGCACGATCTTCTATTAACATAAGACATTTGGAGAAAGCAACAGTGTCTATTAGAAAAAGAAGGCTTGTTATCTGAAGGGAATGGTCTATTGGAAAAGAAGGCTTGTAACATTTTTGGTTCTTGTTCCTAACTTTACCTGGAATAGGGACCGAAAGTGTAACTTACTCTAAATTTTATACGTATATTTTATTTTACCAAATTAAGGATTTTAAACAAGTATTGTACCATTGGATTCTAATGATATGTTCATCAAAAGTCAAAGTGAGGAAACCTCAAGTCAACCATCTCTCCCTTATTGATTTCACATCAAAATCTTGTTTTTGTTAAATTGTCCATTTAAACCTTAGTTTAGTTTTAGTTTATTTCAAGTATTTCAAAAGACCAAAACCCCCATTTTTATTTTTATTGTTATTTAACAAGTATTTTTACAAAGAGGTTTTCATTGAGTTACAAATTAAACCAGTCTTCGTGGATTCAACCCCTTTACCATTATACACTATTTTAGTGTAAAAGATTTAGGGTTATTAATTTTGTTGGCCTCGACAACCAGCACTTGGGATTGATCAATGCATGCTTATTCATAAATTGGTACATCTAGGTATTTGATCATAGTAACTAGTAATTTTATGTCACAACTAGAAAATTTGGGTTAGGAAGTTGGCCCTTGTACAAGAAATCTCTTTGTGTAATCTTGTAACATTTCATTTAGTGAAATTCAAACATCAATGATATTTGGTTCATACTTGCGTACATTTTCATTCAAGTTGAAGCAACTACGTGAAGACCCAAAAACTCGAGCCAATAAGCCAAATCCAATCATCTTTGGGCCTTAGCCCAAAAATCCTTAACCCAAAACCTTTATTGGACCAATATTTCCTTATTGGGCCCTATTGGGCCGATAACCCCTCATTAGGCCCTAATGGGTCGAAAACCCCCCATTTGTGCCAACACCCTCCCTATAACATTTTGGTCCGCCATGTGGGCCAAGCACATTCTCCTAGTTAGCCCAAATAAAAATAAAAAAGAGAAACTACAAATATGGGTTTATACACCCAAAAATAGCAAAAAAAAATGAGCTTGGTGTGCTAACATATATAACTCAAATCTAAAACACAACTTTTAACAGAAAAGTTAAGGTGTATTTACGGACTATCTTCACTATCTTAGACTCAATATTTTTCAAAACTTTTTCATATGCAAAATGCTCAAGTTTATACCATTAAAATGACTACTTGCACGCATGCAAACGATTTTTCTATAATTTTTGGCGATTTTTACACAACTGCCTATCATTTCCGAAATGATTTCGATCCAGCCTGTGAAAATGAACATTTTCACACTAGTTTGATTCCATTAAAAATCTTAATAAAATTTTTGAAGAATGTAGACTTATTTTCCAAACTCTCAGAATTTACGAATCCAAATTTCGACTTACGATGATTTTTCTATAGTTTTTTCCAAAAAGAGGGACAAAAAGGCCAATTATAAAAAAATGTTTTAACTTACTAAAAGAGCTTATATTTTTGGTTAGATGCAAGATTATATGACTTATACTACTCTTAAAATATTTAAATATGTTAACTTATGTGTATTCATATATATATATATATATATATATATATATATATATATATCTGATTTCAAAAAGTGGTCTTTTTAAATCATTTTGATAAATAATTGGATTAAAATGAACAAAACGATAACAAACGGGTTAAAAACGATATTCATATCCTTCTTGGGCCTGGAAATAATATACATGCTTAGTGGGTCATAGTGACCTTTTAAATGTTTAGTGGGCCATAGTTTCGTTTTACATGTTTAGTGAGCCTTATTTGTCATTTTACATGTATTTGGACCCGGGATACACATTCATATTCCTTTTTAGCCTAGAAATAATAGACACGCATAGTGGACCTTAGTTGTCCACGTATATGTTTATTGGGCCTAGAATATACCTTATATGTTCTTCTTTGCTTTTCCGTGTAAATTTCGATTAAGGATCTAGTGAGACCTGTCGGTTGACACCATTGAGTGTATGGTCGTAGTCTGTAGTTATAATCAGAGTCTCCTGGACGGAGAGCAATAGTTTGTGTATAGATCTATACGGGGGTGACACCCCCACACCTGAGTTGTTCGCTACAGTTAGACTAGGTCAATCTAGGGTGACAAACCTTATAATCAAAACCGACATTTGGTAAATGCCATGACAGGCGAATTAGTCACTATCATGTATGGTTATAATGGATCACATAGAGGAATTAATGTTGTAAAATTTATAGGGAAACCATTTTTTTTGGATAAAATGGTAACCTATACGTGCTGGTACTCGACCTCGGTGATTGAGATTTCAAATACATTCTCTTACAAAGACAACATCGGGTTGTCTGGGATCATTATCTTTCTATTTTTGCAAACATTAACACACATGCCTTAATACAAGATCGGAAACAAACATTTCAAACCATTTCTTTTAGAAAATATCAGATTTTCTGGGAACGTTCACTTTACTTTTACAAATAAAAGATAACAAAGGACATGCGGTTTTAGAATGAAACTTACAAACTATTTTATAGAAAATATCGGATTTTCTGAAAACACTATGAGAACTATTCTAAACAAGAACAAAATCATTTCATACAAAAATGCTTATGAAATCACCAACCTTTTAGTTGACACTTTTCAAAACAACTTGTATTCTCAGGGATCCAGTAGCAGGTAATAAGCTCGGCTATGAGAACAAGTGGTGGACTTCAAGAAATTTTACTTTTCTTACTTTTGCGTAACTGATGCACAAGGTCAATATGTAAAATATGTAAGTGTGTATTTCCAATGTATGATTATTGGTTGCTATGTTTCATTCATATTCAATTGTTATGATATTGTACATGAAGTCATCTGCCCCGACGTTTCCGCCGTCTTGGTTCGGGGGTGTGACAGATTGGTATCAGAGCATTGTTTATAGTGAACTACTATATCTAACCATATAAGATATACAACTATAAATACAATGGGACTAAAAACACACTGAATAAAAGTATACCTTAAGAATATAAGTATCTTATAAAAGTATACATACTTGATAGAACCATATCATAATAAGAACGAAACAAAAGTATTTAGATGTTGAACACTACAATCAAACTTGGGCAGTCATGTAATCGTATCTGGGATAAATATAGCCTAATCAACTATATTTATTTGACATACGACGAACATGTGCTTGGGAGTGAGGGTAGTGTTGCAACGAGCCTAAAACTTACCGACCTTACATCCAAAGGAGCATTAGAGCCAAATCTAAAGTTTAAAATACTATAGGGATATTCTACGATACTAAACAATGACAACAACTCTAAAAACCTATTGATTTCGTACATCAGGAAGCCCTAGGATCAAACATGTAATACTATAGTATCATTTTAGAATACTATATGACCTCCACACTAAAATCTTTCACATATATCTCATACCTCCACTCTCGCAAAGGCAACATGACTGAGCTTCACCCCGAATACCCCTATTACCCTGCGGTAATAGCCAGCGAATGGATCGAGGGAGAAAAAGAGGAAGTGCAAAGGAAGAACCCGCAAAAGGGTCCTGAAGAATACCAAGAGAAGAACTGCGAGCGAAAGGATACTGATGAGGAGTCAGACCTAGATGAAGGCGTCGGAAAGATCCTTAACGAACCTTACCCCTCGAAAGCAATATCGAACAAACGTGCAGAATAGGAGGACCTTACCAACCGACTACGCCCTTTGGAGGAAGAGGTGATCACCCTAAGGCAACAACTCATTGAAGATGTGGCTAGGGCAACCTTAGCAGAGCAGAGAGCAGAAGAGGCCACTCATGAAATGAGCAAAATGGTTGGACACCTTATACACTATTTAGGCATACGAGAGTCATTACAATATTCGCCCTATGTCCTAGGTTTACCATGTGATTCGTCACCACTAGTAGTAGTAAATCAAGAGAGTTATTCCCTCCAAGAACTCGTGTAAATTGAGCCAATTTAAGGATCAGATATCTATAATCTATTAGTGTAACTTCACATTTGCACAATAACTATTTCTACCTACTACCATTGCTACATCATAGGGATGTAGGTCGAAGCAACGAGGATCGTACAACAAAACATGAGATTTATATGCATGCATGCATAAGTTCATGTCTATAATCATAGATAAGATACGACTAGAAATAACCATAGTTACTCACGAACCTGTTACTCATCATGCAACAGAATCATGTATTTCCATGGAAATAACCAGCTAGCCGACGAAACAACAATTCTACAGATGGACCCCGCAACCTTCCAACCACCGTACACTACTAGAAAAACAACCTTTTATGACGCTCATTGCGCGTCGTAAAACGCTTAGACGACGCGCAAATGCACGTCAAGGAAGGCCCTGTCATAACGAGAGACGAAGCGCATTTATGACGTGCATTTACGACGCGCGGTTATGACAGGCAATGCGTATCAAGGAAGGCCCTGTCATAAAGGAAGAGAACACGCATTTGTGTGTCGTAACCTTACGACGCGCGTGTTTATGACACGCAATGCGTAATAAGGAAGCCCCTGTTAAGAAAGGCCATGTCATAAATGAAGACGACACACATTTTTGCGTATCGTAATTTTAATTTTTTTTTTAAAAAAAAATTATTGATAGATTTACTGATTTTCAAATTAAATTTGCATTTCATGTCTCATAATAGAAAATAAAATACCATATACAAAAATAAAATACCATATACAAAAAATATAATACATTGTAATACATTGATATTAAAGGGATCTCATTGTACATTGTTATTAAGAGGTTTTCCCTAACTATATAACCTAATACTACATTACTATAAAGGGCACCTTCTTTTTTAAGTAACTCATCATTAAGCTGTCATAAGAAGCTCTGAAACCCTTCATGTATCCAACCAATGATCATGTCTATTAGCTTAAATATGAATCCCGACTCTTAATGAAGAACAACACGGATATCCTACACAATAATCATGTCAGTTGTACAATATCAATATCAACTAATTAATAATACACATGGTATGTATGTATGAGAGTGGAATCAAAATGATCTACCAATAAGAGGTTTGTATGTATTGACCTCCATGAACTTGAGAAGCAGCCTAAAAGAGCCAATACATACATATTCACACAAAAAATATATATTAGAAGCAATATCAAATAATATAAAACAATGGGGGTCAAGGTCAAAGTGGACCTACCAAAGCTGAAAAGCTGTAATCTGATGTTGGGGGAATAGAGCTCACAAGTTGCTCTTTATCCAGGTCCCAAACCATGGTTAATGAAATTTCACCAGAAGCAAACTGCATTAATAAGTAAAACATAAACATATGTTTTTATAAACAAATGAAAGCCTATAAAAATCATCAAAGCGAATGAAACGTAAGAGTAGTTGATACCATAAAGCCGGATTACTGCTGCCAATCTAAGGTGGGACAAGGACTCACCCTTGATCATTAGAAAAAAGAGAAATAGAAAACCTTGAGCATAGTGAAATTCAATACACCACATGTGTTAATAAAAATGAATTGTAATTCGAATGGAATCTGTCAGAGGAATTGAAATTTGAGGGAATCGGGATCAAAAGGAAATGTGTTTGGTTGGTTGGACGGATGGAATGAAATTCAATAATAAAATTGAATGATTCGTAAGTTTTATTTTTTATATATTTATTATTTCAATACATATAATGAGGATATTTTGGTCTTCTAGTTACTGAAACCCAAATCCATTAATCTACTAAATATTATTACAGATATAAACAGGGAACATGTGATGCAACTAGTTCATCCATCCATTAAGGAATTACCAACCACACAGTCCTCTCATCAAATTACTATAATAATCTGATCTCTTATGTGAAATACCTTTTATAACCCTGCCTTGGTTATGCTCAATAACATAATAATTAATAGTAAGTCAACATTCAACTATTATTTTAATAATTGAAGTAAAGGAGCTCACTGACATGCTGGAATTCAGAACCCCAACCCCCAACACCATTTTTTTCGTTCAAAGGATAAAGCCCAAGCATTCGGGTCCCCATCGTGTTGTTGTGAAAATCCACTTAACAGACCTTTACGGAATAGCTCCTGTTCTTCCCTCAAAGGATCAGGATGCCCAACATAAGGATTTAAATCAAAAAATACATACAGCCCCCTTGAACTCTCAAATTTCTGCTTCATAACAGCTTGTCCGTTTAAGTACCTACAAAAACAATACCAATTTACCCAATCCATTCTCCAATAATAAATATAATTATTCTTCCAATGCTTCTATGCTCCAACTCACTCAACTCTCAAGGACTTCAAATACATTTTGGAAAACATAAATTATTCAACGTCATCCACCAGATGATGAATTTTATTTTCTTATTCACTTTTACTCGTATCATCGTGTTGTTTATATTATTATAGTAGGAATTATCTTGTACTTTTTCTAGACCTCTTCTCCTTGAATTTGTATCTTATTTTTATGCACCAACTAAAACATCCCACTTCTTTCAGGCTATGTGGCTATGAATTAATAGGAAACTAATAGCTTAAGAAGGAATACGGGGTCAGTAACTGGTTAGGGAAGGAATACAAGTTAGTTCTACTTCTACACCGAAAGGAAATTAGTGTTTCTCAACTCAAGGAAAGGGGGTGTTGAGGCGGCCATAAATGTAAGGCGGTAGGTCATGTTGGTCCAGGTATGTTGTATGGATTAGAATGTTTACAACTTAACTCAAAAGACAAAATCAGCAAGCATTAATGAATTTTGAAAACTTAAAGTGATTTCGTTGTCTTGTCCCTCTTCTTCTTTTTTCATCTCCTCCGATTATCTTTTTTCCAATAAGTTAAGAGAGAGGCAATCAGACTTTATTATAGTCTGTCTAGGTGATTAAGATGTTTTTCAGTAAAAATGACAACTTAATGAACAACAAAGCTAACTGCTACCAACTCACTTACAACTTAGAAGAAGAAACCAATGCTCAGGAAGGAACAAATAACAAAACTTACTCAAAGAATTGATTAAACACTCAAATCAACAAAGCTAAACCCCTAATGATTTGCTAGAGATTCTCCTAAAGGTTCCAAGACCAGAGCTAGAACTTGACAAAAGATAACACTCCTTCCATCTACTACTCCTTTATAAGCATTCTAAATAAAATACCTAAAATGCCCCTCCACTAATAAGATGTTATTTATTTTCTCATACTACCCTTTTCTATAATTGGATGTGTAGCAGTAACTAACACGTTTATCTATCCAATGTCTGGCCCAATCAGACTTTAGACATCTATTTAGTGCTTATTGCAAAATAAAAAATATGCCTTTGGGTGAATATTAAGGGTTCTGTGATATGAGGAGGAATTCTAAGGTTACTTATATACAAGGGAAGCAGGTTTTGTTGAAATGATTATTAAAATAGCAGATTGTTTTATGTGGAGAAAAGAGGATAGAAGTTGCTCATCATATGCAGATACCCAATTATCAGCATAATCATCTTCCAGAATCGCTTCACCAACCTGGCGACCAAATTCATCTGCCCAGTCGTTGGGAAAATTCATTAGCCCATCCATCTGCAAGGGGCCCCATGACTTGCGACTCCCCCCAATATTGATCCAGTTTTGCGTATCTACCAGGCATGTGCTCCCTAACCAACCCCCCATGATTATCGATCTCTAAAGAAGATAACAGAGCATTCACGTAAACAAGTATTTGTTAACTTAATTTTCATGGCTTAGAATTTACTAGAATCCTGAAAAATCATTACACAAACATGAAAACAAAAAACACACCTGATTCGTTAATTCAGTTATCTGGGGTCAGTTTTCCAAGTTTTCTCCTGCATAACAAACATATCATAAAATCACTCATATATTATTCATTGTTATTTTAAGCATTTGGTAAATAAATCCACAGTCAAATATTCAATGGATTAGATTATCCACTTCATTTTTTTGTTATTTTTACTTTATTTCAACTTTATTCAGCTCTTCTACTTCATATGAATCAAGGAAAAACCTCCTGTTAACTGGAGGTTTCCAGCTTCGAGGCCTAAGCAAATTAGATATAACTTGCAATGCAAATACATCATATCATAAGTTTTCCCATACATACATACTAGCAACTAGCGGTTAAACTTTTTGTGAAAAGTAGTTGTAAACTTACTTTTTTGTGCAGGCCTTGAGGTGAGTTTTGCCTAGTGAAATTTTTGGTTGGATAGGAAAGGTCATTTTGGGTAGGAATCATTCGTCTACTCTCGTTTTCAAATTAATCCAAGAATAACTGCCTTACCAATCCACCAAGGTTTCCTACATTCTCTTTAGCAACTACAACCTGCATCATATCATATTAATAAAAAGATAACACTTCTTTGTCATAAAAAATAACACCCATGTATTTAAAAATAAAAAATAAAAAATACATACAAATCTAGGGTGAAGCCTAACGTCTCCCTTTGTATCAAGATGCTCTGGAGCATGTGAGTCGTCTGAAAGGGGTAAGTTGTCTGAATTTGCAGCTTGTGATTTGGTGTGTGCCTGTGCAGCTTACCAAACAGGATTCACATCCTTGGCTTCCTGAGCAGAAGCTTCCACCATCCTCTCCATAGATTCTTTACTGAAAAAAATGTATTTTTATTAAATAAACATATATCACTAAATAAACATATTTAACTTCTTTGGAAAATATAAAATATGAATTTCAAATCAAATAGTCAAAAATAACACTTCACGTTAGTTTTTTTTTCATTCCATCATGCACATGGAATGGAATTTTGTAACATACTAACATAACCATTTTTATTTATGTAACTTATAAAATGACATGTTTTTTCTGCAAGTATCCTCCAAAACGGATGCATGTCTATTATATAAAAAAATAGAAAAATAATTGTAATTTGTGAAGAGATTTATGAATTATGGGTATAGTTTGCAGTTATATGTAAGTAGATAAGTTAAGATAACAGAACTAGAAGTCATCAATAGCAACCCACCTTTTAGTATTTGTTTTGCCTTGTGATAGGTTTACTTGATCATTTCAACAGAAAAAGATATAATATATCAGGAAAAGAGAAAAGTTAAAAAGTAGTCACCTGTCAAGATGTCTTTTGTCCAGGCCAAGAGAGTGATGCACCGAAATCAAACACCTGCTACATGAACATGAAATCTGAACGTCAAAAAAATATAACAGGAGTAGTAAAACAGATTAAAATGCCATGCCATGTAACTCATTGCAGAACAAAAAAACATCACACTATTGATATATAACAGGAGTAGTAAAACAGATTAAAAGACCCACTCTTCTCTTGTCTAATTCTATGTATGCATCAAAACTCCAACTACTATCTATTAAATCTCACATTGCTACATTAAAACCAATATATTAGCATACATCATAGACCACTAACTGATGCCACCAACTTATAAGGAAAACATAGCAGCATAAATGTCCAATCTGCTAATTACCTAGAATTGGATACTCTCGGCTGCAGATTCTTCACCAGCTGGGCCAGAGCCCATAACTTCCTATTCTAATTCCTTGTCTTGCTCAGATCTGGCAACAAGTATAGAATATATTCATACTTATTATTGTCATTATAAAAAATATATTTATTACTACATAACACAACAAATTTATGTAGGCAACTTAAGAAACAAGTCACAAACCTTATTTTCCGAGTAGGCTTTGCAGCCCCTATGACATTGATAAGCTCAAGCTCCAACTCCAACCCCCATAATAAGAAAAAACTAAAGAGGGATACCAATGTAAACAAAAAATCCATGAAAATATGTTGTTGTTTCATGCAATTAACCTAAGCAGAAATGAGAAATTAGTCAAATTACATACAAGCTCTTGTAGCATATTCGAGTTCAAGAAAGAATGCCACTACAACGCTTCTTCATATATCAATGTCTTGATTACATTAACTTAGGTTTTTTGGCTTAACCCAATAAGGGGAAGCTAAATCTACAGTTGTACAATTATCTTCATCATCTGTGAAATAGCAACAATATGAGACAAAACATACTAAGATTATACATAAAAAGAGAAGCAAAAAGGATAATAATGGTGGGTGTATTTTGTGATGAAGTGAATCTGTAAGAGGGTTACCAACACCAGCAGCCTTGGGAGAAGTGACACAGTCTGCAAGACAATTGTTGATTGAAGAAGCTGGAGATTGCTTGATGGTATCTTAATCTTATCTACTAAACTAAACTTCCTAAATTTAACTATCAAGGTTATGTTGATGATTTGTGGTTGCAGCAATTGACATGACAATTAGGGGATCAGAACAATGTAAGTGATCCTGTGACACGGTTAAGGATGCAGTTAAATGCTTTGAGGTCAGGTGCTTTATTGCAGAATTTGGGTGCTTTTCTGTTGGAGCTTAGACGAACGACCATGACACTACGATTGGGACAGTCACCCGTGGGTTTTCATAACTTTTCACTATGTTTCCAAGTTTCTTATATTAATTAATTAAAAACAAAAACCAATATATATATATATATATATATATATATATATATATATTACCTTGTTGTTGTAGAGTGATGCAGTGGTGAATGTTGGACCTCCTATTTTCATATCAGCATCCGGACCAAATCCAATCATGGTGCAACCTCTACCTTTTCAACCTGGCACGAGTTTTGGAACAACCACACATCCACCTCCACCTCCAAATGTAGTTGTGATAAGGTCAGCCTCTAGCACTAGTAGTTTTGGTTCTGCTTTACGTCCAAGGAATATTGATATCAGAATACGTACAGGTATGTATTACTTACACTATTCTCATATTCTGATTTTAATGGGCTTCCATTCCATTTACTTCTTATATGCCCTTTCTTTAGGTTCAGCTTCAAATTTTATTAACAACTCTTCAACTGCAAACAGAAAAGAAAATTCTAGTTACTGAAACCCAAATCCATTAATCTACTAAATATTATTACAGATATAAACAGGGAACATGTGATGCAACTAGTTCATCCATCCATTAAGGAATTACCAACCACACAGTCCTCTCATCAAATTACTATAATAATCTGATCTCTTATGTGAAATACCTTTTATAACCCTGCCTTGGTTATGCTCAATAACATAATAATTAATAGTAAGTCAACATTCAACTATTATTTTAATAATTGAAGTAAAGGAGCTCACTGACATGCTGGAATTCAGAAGCCCAACCCCCAACACCATTTTTTTCGTTCAAAGGATAAAGCCCAAGCATTCGGGTCCCCATCGTGTTGTTGTGAAAATCCACTTAACAGACCTTTACGGAATAGCTCCTGTTCTTCCCTCAAAGGATCAGGATGCCCAACATAAGGATTTAAATCAAAAAATACATACAGCCCCCTTGAACTCTCAAATTTCTGCTTCATAACAGCTTGTCCGTTTAAGTACCTACAAAAACAATACCAATTTACCCAATCCATTCTCCAATAATAAATATAATTATTCTTCCAATGCTTCTATGCTCCAACTCACTCAACTCTCAAGGACTTCAAATACATTTTGGAAAACATAAATTATTCAACGTCATCCACCAGATGATGAATTTTATTTTCTTATTCACTTTTACTCGTATCATCGTGTTGTTTATATTATTATAGTAGGAATTATCTTGTACTTTTTCTAGACCTCTTCTCCTTGAATTTGTATCTTATTTTTATGCACCAACTAAAACATCCCACTTCTTTCAGGCTATGTGGCTATGAATTAATAGGAAACTAATAGCTTAAGAAGGAATACGGGGTCAGTAACTGGTTAGGGAAGGAATACAAGTTAGTTCTACTTCTACACCGAAAGGAAATTAGTGTTTCTCAACTCAAGGAAAGGGGGTGTTGAGGCGGCCATAAATGTAAGGCGGTAGGTCATGTTGGTCCAGGTATGTTGTATGGATTAGAATGTTTACAACTTAACTCAAAAGACAAAATCAGCAAGCATTAATGAATTTTGAAAACTTAAAGTGATTTCGTTGTCTTGTCCCTCTTCTTCTTTTTTCATCTCCTCCGATTATCTTTTTTCCAATAAGTTAAGAGAGAGGCAATCAGACTTTATTATAGTCTGTCTAGGTGATTAAGATGTTTTTCAGTAAAAATGACAACTTAATGAACAACAAAGCTAACTGCTACCAACTCACTTACAACTTAGAAGAAGAAACCAATGCTCAGGAAGGAACAAATAACAAAACTTACTCAAAGAATTGATTAAACACTCAAATCAACAAAGCTAAACCCCTAATGATTTGCTAGAGATTCTCCTAAAGGTTCCAAGACCAGAGCTAGAACTTGACAAAAGATAACACTCCTTCCATCTACTACTCCTTTATAAGCATTCTAAATAAAATACCTAAAATGCCCCTCCACTAATAAGATGTTATTTATTTTCTCATACTACCCTTTTCTATAATTGGATGTGTAGCAGTAACTAACACGTTTATCTATCCAATGTCTGGCCCAATCAGACTTTAGACATCTATTTAGTGCTTATTGCAAAATAAAAAATATGCCTTTGGGTGAATATTAAGGGTTCTGTGATATGAGGAGGAATTCTAAGGTTACTTATATACAAGGGAAGCAGGTTTTGTTGAAATGATTATTAAAATAGCAGATTGTTTTATGTGGAGAAAAGAGGATAGAAGTTGCTCATCATATGCAGATACCCAATTATCAGCATAATCATCTTCCAGAATCGCTTCACCAACCTGGCGACCAAATTCATCTGCCCAGTCGTTGGGAAAATTCATTAGCCCATCCATCTGCAAGGGGCCCCATGACTTGCGACTCCCCCCAATATTGATCCAGTTTTGCGTATCTACCAGGCATGTGCTCCCTAACCAACCCCCCATGATTATCGATCTCTAAAGAAGATAACAGAGCATTCACGTAAACAAGTATTTGTTAACTTAATTTTCATGGCTTAGAATTTACTAGAATCCTGAAAAATCATTACACAAACATGAAAACAAAAAACACACCTGATTCGTTAATTCAGTTATCTGGGGTCAGTTTTCCAAGTTTTCTCCTGCATAACAAACATATCATAAAATCACTCATATATTATTCATTGTTATTTTAAGCATTTGGTAAATAAATCCACAGTCAAATATTCAATGGATTAGATTATCCACTTCATTTTTTTGTTATTTTTACTTTATTTCAACTTTATTCAGCTCTTCTACTTCATATGAATCAAGGAAAAACCTCCTGTTAACTGGAGGTTTCCAGCTTCGAGGCCTAAGCAAATTAGATATAACTTGCAATGCAAATACATCATATCATAAGTTTTCCCATACATACATACTAGCAACTAGCGGTTAAACTTTTTGTGAAAAGTAGTTGTAAACTTACTTTTTTGTGCAGGCCTTGAGGTGAGTTTTGCCTAGTGAAATTTTTGGTTGGATAGGAAAGGTCATTTTGGGTAGGAATCATTCGTCTACTCTCGTTTTCAAATTAATCCAAGAATAACTGCCTTACCAATCCACCAAGGTTTCCTACATTCTCTTTAGCAACTACAACCTGCATCATATCATATTAATAAAAAGATAACACTTCTTTGTCATAAAAAATAACACCCATGTATTTAAAAATAAAAAATAAAAAATACATACAAATCTAGGGTGAAGCCTAACGTCTCCCTTTGTATCAAGATGCTCTGGAGCATGTGAGTCGTCTGAAAGGGGTAAGTTGTCTGAATTTGCAGCTTGTGATTTGGTGTGTGCCTGTGCAGCTTACCAAACAGGATTCACATCCTTGGCTTCCTGAGCAGAAGCTTCCACCATCCTCTCCATAGATTCTTTACTGAAAAAAATGTATTTTTATTAAATAAACATATATCACTAAATAAACATATTTAACTTCTTTGGAAAATATAAAATATGAATTTCAAATCAAATAGTCAAAAATAACACTTCACGTTAGTTTTTTTTTCATTCCATCATGCACATGGAATGGAATTTTGTAACATACTAACATAACCATTTTTATTTATGTAACTTATAAAATGACATGTTTTTTCTGCAAGTATCCTCCAAAACGGATGCATGTCTATTATATAAAAAAATAGAAAAATAATTGTAATTTGTGAAGAGATTTATGAATTATGGGTATAGTTTGCAGTTATATGTAAGTAGATAAGTTAAGATAACAGAACTAGAAGTCATCAATAGCAACCCACCTTTTAGTATTTGTTTTGCCTTGTGATAGGTTTACTTGATCATTTCAACAGAAAAAGATATAATATATCAGGAAAAGAGAAAAGTTAAAAAGTAGTCACCTGTCAAGATGTCTTTTGTCCAGGCCAAGAGAGTGATGCACCGAAATCAAACACCTGCTACATGAACATGAAATCTGAACGTCAAAAAAATATAACAGGAGTAGTAAAACAGATTAAAATGCCATGCCATGTAACTCATTGCAGAACAAAAAAACATCACACTATTGATATATAACAGGAGTAGTAAAACAGATTAAAAGACCCACTCTTCTCTTGTCTAATTCTATGTATGCATCAAAACTCCAACTACTATCTATTAAATCTCACATTGCTACATTAAAACCAATATATTAGCATACATCATAGACCACTAACTGATGCCACCAACTTATAAGGAAAACATAGCAGCATAAATGTCCAATCTGCTAATTACCTAGAATTGGATACTCTCGGCTGCAGATTCTTCACCAGCTGGGCCAGAGCCCATAACTTCCTATTCTAATTCCTTGTCTTGCTCAGATCTGGCAACAAGTATAGAATATATTCATACTTATTATTGTCATTATAAAAAATATATTTATTACTACATAACACAACAAATTTATGTAGGCAACTTAAGAAACAAGTCACAAACCTTATTTTCCGAGTAGGCTTTGCAGCCCCTATGACATTGATAAGCTCAAGCTCCAACTCCAACCCCCATAATAAGAAAAAACTAAAGAGGGATACCAATGTAAACAAAAAATCCATGAAAATATGTTGTTGTTTCATGCAATTAACCTAAGCAGAAATGAGAAATTAGTCAAATTACATACAAGCTCTTGTAGCATATTCGAGTTCAAGAAAGAATGCCACTACAACGCTTCTTCATATATCAATGTCTTGATTACATTAACTTAGGTTTTTTGGCTTAACCCAATAAGGGGAAGCTAAATCTACAGTTGTACAATTATCTTCATCATCTGTGAAATAGCAACAATATGAGACAAAACATACTAAGATTATACATAAAAAGAGAAGCAAAAAGGATAATAATGGTGGGTGTATTTTGTGATGAAGTGAATCTGTAAGAGGGTTACCAACACCAGCAGCCTTGGGAGAAGTGACACAGTCTGCAAGACAATTGTTGATTGAAGAAGCTGGAGATTGCTTGATGGTATCTTAATCTTATCTACTAAACTAAACTTCCTAAATTTAACTATCAAGGTTATGTTGATGATTTGTGGTTGCAGCAATTGACATGACAATTAGGGGATCAGAACAATGTAAGTGATCCTGTGACACGGTTAAGGATGCAGTTAAATGCTTTGAGGTCAGGTGCTTTATTGCAGAATTTGGGTGCTTTTCTGTTGGAGCTTAGACGAACGACCATGACACTACGATTGGGACAGTCACCCGTGGGTTTTCATAACTTTTCACTATGTTTCCAAGTTTCTTATATTAATTAATTAAAAACAAAAACCAATATATATATATATATATATATATATATATATATATATTACCTTGTTGTTGTAGAGTGATGCAGTGGTGAATGTTGGACCTCCTATTTTCATATCAGCATCCGGACCAAATCCAATCATGGTGCAACCTCTACCTTTTCAACCTGGCACGAGTTTTGGAACAACCACACATCCACCTCCACCTCCAAATGTAGTTGTGATAAGGTCAGCCTCTAGCACTAGTAGTTTTGGTTCTGCTTTACGTCCAAGGAATATTGATATCAGAATACGTACAGGTATGTATTACTTACACTATTCTCATTTTCTGATTTTAATGGGCTTCCATTCCATTTACTTCTTATATGCCCTTTCTTTAGGTTCAGCTTCAAATTTTATTAACAACTCTTCAACTGCAAACAGAAAAGAAAATTCTAGTTACTGAAACCCAAATCCATTAATCTACTAAATATTATTACAGATATAAACAGGGAACATGTGATGCAACTAGTTCATCCATCCATTAAGGAATTACCAACCACACAGTCCTCTCATCAAATTACTATAATAATCTGATCTCTTATGTGAAATACCTTTTATAACCCTGCCTTGGTTATGCTCAATAACATAATAATTAATAGTAAGTCAACATTCAACTATTATTTTAATAATTGAAGTAAAGGAGCTCACTGACATGCTGGAATTCAGAAGCCCAACCCCCAACACCATTTTTTTCGTTCAAAGGATAAAGCCCAAGCATTCGGGTCCCCATCGTGTTGTTGTGAAAATCCACTTAACAGACCTTTACGGAATAGCTCCTGTTCTTCCCTCAAAGGATCAGGATGCCCAACATAAGGATTTAAATCAAAAAATACATACAGCCCCCTTGAACTCTCAAATTTCTGCTTCATAACAGCTTGTCCGTTTAAGTACCTACAAAAACAATACCAATTTACCCAATCCATTCTCCAATAATAAATATAATTATTCTTCCAATGCTTCTATGCTCCAACTCACTCAACTCTCAAGGACTTCAAATACATTTTGGAAAACATAAATTATTCAACGTCATCCACCAGATGATGAATTTTATTTTCTTATTCACTTTTACTCGTATCATCGTGTTGTTTATATTATTATAGTAGGAATTATCTTGTACTTTTTCTAGACCTCTTCTCCTTGAATTTGTATCTTATTTTTATGCACCAACTAAAACATCCCACTTCTTTCAGGCTATGTGGCTATGAATTAATAGGAAACTAATAGCTTAAGAAGGAATACGGGGTCAGTAACTGGTTAGGGAAGGAATACAAGTTAGTTCTACTTCTACACCGAAAGGAAATTAGTGTTTCTCAACTCAAGGAAAGGGGGTGTTGAGGCGGCCATAAATGTAAGGCGGTAGGTCATGTTGGTCCAGGTATGTTGTATGGATTAGAATGTTTACAACTTAACTCAAAAGACAAAATCAGCAAGCATTAATGAATTTTGAAAACTTAAAGTGATTTCGTTGTCTTGTCCCTCTTCTTCTTTTTTCATCTCCTCCGATTATCTTTTTTCCAATAAGTTAAGAGAGAGGCAATCAGACTTTATTATAGTCTGTCTAGGTGATTAAGATGTTTTTCAGTAAAAATGACAACTTAATGAACAACAAAGCTAACTGCTACCAACTCACTTACAACTTAGAAGAAGAAACCAATGCTCAGGAAGGAACAAATAACAAAACTTACTCAAAGAATTGATTAAACACTCAAATCAACAAAGCTAAACCCCTAATGATTTGCTAGAGATTCTCCTAAAGGTTCCAAGACCAGAGCTAGAACTTGACAAAAGATAACACTCCTTCCATCTACTACTCCTTTATAAGCATTCTAAATAAAATACCTAAAATGCCCCTCCACTAATAAGATGTTATTTATTTTCTCATACTACCCTTTTCTATAATTGGATGTGTAGCAGTAACTAACACGTTTATCTATCCAATGTCTGGCCCAATCAGACTTTAGACATCTATTTAGTGCTTATTGCAAAATAAAAAATATGCCTTTGGGTGAATATTAAGGGTTCTGTGATATGAGGAGGAATTCTAAGGTTACTTATATACAAGGGAAGCAGGTTTTGTTGAAATGATTATTAAAATAGCAGATTGTTTTATGTGGAGAAAAGAGGATAGAAGTTGCTCATCATATGCAGATACCCAATTATCAGCATAATCATCTTCCAGAATCGCTTCACCAACCTGGCGACCAAATTCATCTGCCCAGTCGTTGGGAAAATTCATTAGCCCATCCATCTGCAAGGGGCCCCATGACTTGCGACTCCCCCCAATATTGATCCAGTTTTGCGTATCTACCAGGCATGTGCTCCCTAACCAACCCCCCATGATTATCGATCTCTAAAGAAGATAACAGAGCATTCACGTAAACAAGTATTTGTTAACTTAATTTTCATGGCTTAGAATTTACTAGAATCCTGAAAAATCATTACACAAACATGAAAACAAAAAACACACCTGATTCGTTAATTCAGTTATCTGGGGTCAGTTTTCCAAGTTTTCTCCTGCATAACAAACATATCATAAAATCACTCATATATTATTCATTGTTATTTTAAGCATTTGGTAAATAAATCCACAGTCAAATATTCAATGGATTAGATTATCCACTTCATTTTTTTGTTATTTTTACTTTATTTCAACTTTATTCAGCTCTTCTACTTCATATGAATCAAGGAAAAACCTCCTGTTAACTGGAGGTTTCCAGCTTCGAGGCCTAAGCAAATTAGATATAACTTGCAATGCAAATACATCATATCATAAGTTTTCCCATACATACATACTAGCAACTAGCGGTTAAACTTTTTGTGAAAAGTAGTTGTAAACTTACTTTTTTGTGCAGGCCTTGAGGTGAGTTTTGCCTAGTGAAATTTTTGGTTGGATAGGAAAGGTCATTTTGGGTAGGAATCATTCGTCTACTCTCGTTTTCAAATTAATCCAAGAATAACTGCCTTACCAATCCACCAAGGTTTCCTACATTCTCTTTAGCAACTACAACCTGCATCATATCATATTAATAAAAAGATAACACTTCTTTGTCATAAAAAATAACACCCATGTATTTAAAAATAAAAAATAAAAAATACATACAAATCTAGGGTGAAGCCTAACGTCTCCCTTTGTATCAAGATGCTCTGGAGCATGTGAGTCGTCTGAAAGGGGTAAGTTGTCTGAATTTGCAGCTTGTGATTTGGTGTGTGCCTGTGCAGCTTACCAAACAGGATTCACATCCTTGGCTTCCTGAGCAGAAGCTTCCACCATCCTCTCCATAGATTCTTTACTGAAAAAAATGTATTTTTATTAAATAAACATATATCACTAAATAAACATATTTAACTTCTTTGGAAAATATAAAATATGAATTTCAAATCAAATAGTCAAAAATAACACTTCACGTTAGTTTTTTTTTCATTCCATCATGCACATGGAATGGAATTTTGTAACATACTAACATAACCATTTTTATTTATGTAACTTATAAAATGACATGTTTTTTCTGCAAGTATCCTCCAAAACGGATGCATGTCTATTATATAAAAAAATAGAAAAATAATTGTAATTTGTGAAGAGATTTATGAATTATGGGTATAGTTTGCAGTTATATGTAAGTAGATAAGTTAAGATAACAGAACTAGAAGTCATCAATAGCAACCCACCTTTTAGTATTTGTTTTGCCTTGTGATAGGTTTACTTGATCATTTCAACAGAAAAAGATATAATATATCAGGAAAAGAGAAAAGTTAAAAAGTAGTCACCTGTCAAGATGTCTTTTGTCCAGGCCAAGAGAGTGATGCACCGAAATCAAACACCTGCTACATGAACATGAAATCTGAACGTCAAAAAAATATAACATGAGTAGTAAAACAGATTAAAATGCCATGCCATGTAACTCATTGCAGAACAAAAAAACATCACACTATTGATATATAACAGGAGTAGTAAAACAGATTAAAAGACCCACTCTTCTCTTGTCTAATTCTATGTATGCATCAAAACTCCAACTACTATCTATTAAATCTCACATTGCTACATTAAAACCAATATATTAGCATACATCATAGACCACTAACTGATGCCACCAACTTATAAGGAAAACATAGCAGCATAAATGTCCAATCTGCTAATTACCTAGAATTGGATACTCTCGGCTGCAGATTCTTCACCAGCTGGGCCAGAGCCCATAACTTCCTATTCTAATTCCTTGTCTTGCTCAGATCTGGCAACAAGTATAGAATATATTCATACTTATTATTGTCATTATAAAAAATATATTTATTACTACATAACACAACAAATTTATGTAGGCAACTTAAGAAACAAGTCACAAACCTTATTTTCCGAGTAGGCTTTGCAGCCCCTATGACATTGATAAGCTCAAGCTCCAACTCCAACCCCCATAATAAGAAAAAACTAAAGAGGGATACCAATGTAAACAAAAAATCCATGAAAATATGTTGTTGTTTCATGCAATTAACCTAAGCAGAAATGAGAAATTAGTCAAATTACATACAAGCTCTTGTAGCATATTCGAGTTCAAGAAAGAATGCCACTACAACGCTTCTTCATATATCAATGTCTTGATTACATTAACTTAGGTTTTTTGGCTTAACCCAATAAGGGGAAGCTAAATCTACAGATGTACAATTATCTTCATCATCTGTGAAATAGCAACAATATGAGACAAAACATACTAAGATTATACATAAAAAGAGAAGCAAAAAGGATAATAATGGTGGGTGTATTTTGTGATGAAGTGAATCTGTAAGAGGGTTACCAACACCAGCAGCCTTGGGAGAAGTGACACAGTCTGCAAGACAATTGTTGATTGAAGAAGCTGGAGATTGCTTGATGGTATCTTAATCTTATCTACTAAACTAAACTTCCTAAATTTAACTATCAAGGTTATGTTGATGATTTGTGGTTGCAGCAATTGACATGACAATTAGGGGATCAGAACAATGTAAGTGATCCTGTGACACGGTTAAGGATGCAGTTAAATGCTTTGAGGTCAGGTGCTTTATTGCAGAATTTGGGTGCTTTTCTGTTGGAGCTTAGACGAACGACCATGACACTACGATTGGGACAGTCACCCGTGGGTTTTCATAACTTTTCACTATGTTTCCAAGTTTCTTATATTAATTAATTAAAAACAAAAACCAATATATATATATATATATATATATATATATATATATATATATATATATATATATATATATATTACCTTGTTGTTGTAGAGTGATGCAGTGGTGAATGTTGGACCTCCTATTTTCATATCAGCATCCGGACCAAATCCAATCATGGTGCAACCTCTACCTTTTCAACCTGGCACGAGTTTTGGAACAACCACACATCCACCTCCACCTCCAAATGTAGTTGTGATAAGGTCAGCCTCTAGCACTAGTAGTTTTGGTTCTGCTTTACGTCCAAGGAATATTGATATCAGAATACGTACAGGTATGTATTACTTACACTATTCTCATATTCTGATTTTAATGGGCTTCCATTCCATTTACTTCTTATATGCCCTTTCTTTAGGTTCAGCTTCAAATTTTATTAACAACTCTTCAACTGCAAACAGAAAAGAAAATTCTAGTTACTGAAACCCAAATCCATTAATCTACTAAATATTATTACAGATATAAACAGGGAACATGTGATGCAACTAGTTCATCCATCCATTAAGGAATTACCAACCACACAGTCCTCTCATCAAATTACTATAATAATCTGATCTCTTATGTGAAATACCTTTTATAACCCTGCCTTGGTTATGCTCAATAACATAATAATTAATAGTAAGTCAACATTCAACTATTATTTTAATAATTGAAGTAAAGGAGCTCACTGACATGCTGGAATTCAGAAGCCCAACCCCCAACACCATTTTTTTCGTTCAAAGGATAAAGCCCAAGCATTCGGGTCCCCATCGTGTTGTTGTGAAAATCCACTTAACAGACCTTTACGGAATAGCTCCTGTTCTTCCCTCAAAGGATCAGGATGCCCAACATAAGGATTTAAATCAAAAAATACATACAGCCCCCTTGAACTCTCAAATTTCTGCTTCATAACAGCTTGTCCGTTTAAGTACCTACAAAAACAATACCAATTTACCCAATCCATTCTCCAATAATAAATATAATTATTCTTCCAATGCTTCTATGCTCCAACTCACTCAACTCTCAAGGACTTCAAATACATTTTGGAAAACATAAATTATTCAACGTCATCCACCAGATGATGAATTTTATTTTCTTATTCACTTTTACTCGTATCATCGTGTTGTTTATATTATTATAGTAGGAATTATCTTGTACTTTTTCTAGACCTCTTCTCCTTGAATTTGTATCTTATTTTTATGCACCAACTAAAACATCCCACTTCTTTCAGGCTATGTGGCTATGAATTAATAGGAAACTAATAGCTTAAGAAGGAATACGGGGTCAGTAACTGGTTAGGGAAGGAATACAAGTTAGTTCTACTTCTACACCGAAAGGAAATTAGTGTTTCTCAACTCAAGGAAAGGGGGTGTTGAGGCGGCCATAAATGTAAGGCGGTAGGTCATGTTGGTCCAGGTATGTTGTATGGATTAGAATGTTTACAACTTAACTCAAAAGACAAAATCAGCAAGCATTAATGAATTTTGAAAACTTAAAGTGATTTCGTTGTCTTGTCCCTCTTCTTCTTTTTTCATCTCCTCCGATTATCTTTTTTCCAATAAGTTAAGAGAGAGGCAATCAGACTTTATTATAGTCTGTCTAGGTGATTAAGATGTTTTTCAGTAAAAATGACAACTTAATGAACAACAAAGCTAACTGCTACCAACTCACTTACAACTTAGAAGAAGAAACCAATGCTCAGGAAGGAACAAATAACAAAACTTACTCAAAGAATTGATTAAACACTCAAATCAACAAAGCTAAACCCCTAATGATTTGCTAGAGATTCTCCTAAAGGTTCCAAGACCAGAGCTAGAACTTGACAAAAGATAACACTCCTTCCATCTACTACTCCTTTATAAGCATTCTAAATAAAATACCTAAAATGCCCCTCCACTAATAAGATGTTATTTATTTTCTCATACTACCCTTTTCTATAATTGGATGTGTAGCAGTAACTAACACGTTTATCTATCCAATGTCTGGCCCAATCAGACTTTAGACATCTATTTAGTGCTTATTGCAAAATAAAAAATATGCCTTTGGGTGAATATTAAGGGTTCTGTGATATGAGGAGGAATTCTAAGGTTACTTATATACAAGGGAAGCAGGTTTTGTTGAAATGATTATTAAAATAGCAGATTGTTTTATGTGGAGAAAAGAGGATAGAAGTTGCTCATCATATGCAGATACCCAATTATCAGCATAATCATCTTCCAGAATCGCTTCACCAACCTGGCGACCAAATTCATCTGCCCAGTCGTTGGGAAAATTCATTAGCCCATCCATCTGCAAGGGGCCCCATGACTTGCGACTCCCCCCAATACTGATCCAGTTTTGCGTATCTACCAGGCATGTGCTCCCTAACCAACCCCCCATGATTATCGATCTCTAAAGAAGATAACATAGCATTCACGTAAACAAGTATTTGTTAACTTAATTTTCATGGCTTAGAATTTACTAGAATCCTGAAAAATCATTACACAAACATGAAAACAAGAAAGATATATACACAGAGAGAGAGAGAGAGATAAACTTGTAACAAGGGTGAAGGGGTAGTTTAGACATTTACCAGATGGGACCGTACACGTCGATTGAGTCGATATAATTCTTCACAAAACAAAAATTTCTATTCAATTTAGAGAAACTAATCAAAGTTGTTATAAGAAATAATGGAAAAGTAAAGAAATTGTAGGTGTTACATGAAAAATTAAGATATCGGGGAAGAAGAAGAAGAAGAAGAAGAAGAAGAAGAGAATGTTAAACAAGAACCCTAGGTTCGCTCACAATTTGTCTCAGAGAACTGTAGTGAACTATCGATCTAAATCAAGAACGTTGCTTATTTTTTGACTGATAACTATAAAGAAGAAGAAGAAGATGATGAAGACCAAGGCCTAGGGCTTTTTCTTGCTAATTGGAAGAGGCGCGGCGGGGGGGGGGGGGGGGTGTTAATTTTTGGGATCCGATAGGCTGGTGAAATCCCCCTTAAAAACGTGTGTTTCATTAAAATGTTATAAAGCGACACATTTAGACGACGCACATTTTATGAAAGGCGCCCTCCGCATTTCCTTTTTTTTCTTTTCCGACACTAATTTTAGGCACGCACAAATGCGTGTCCTCTATCCTTCAAAATTTGCAAAACTGACATTATTTTTTAGGGTGCGTACAAATGTGCGTCCTCTATCAGCGAGTGTCATTGTTTGCGCGTCATTAAAGGCCTGTTTTCTAGTAGTGGTAACAGCTGCCGTGACAGCCGTCATAGAAAAATTCAACGCCAACAACCCAAATAGAAATGAAAACGGTTTCGGCAATTCCAACTGTAGTAACAACCAAGGGAACCAACGAGGGACAACTTGCCAATACACCTCAAACTCCAAACCTAATAGGATGAATCGAAAACTAGGGAACAAGAAAGGAAGTAGTTCAACTCAAGGGCCTACCAAAAGACAACAAGTTGTAGCAGTCCATACTCCTACTAGCCCTCCTACCTCAGCACCGAGAAGACCATATTGTGGAAACCTCACACTCTGCAGCAAGTGCAACTACCATCATCAAGGAGTCTACCGGGAAATGCATTGCAAAAGGTGCAACAAGAAGGGACACACCTCCCACTACTGTAGGACCCCGGCCCCATGCATCACTCCAGCCCCCAACCCAGAAGTGAGTCCAGTATGTCACACATGCGGTGAAACAGGGCATTTCAAGAGAGATTTCCCAACAGAAAGAAATAACGGGGGAGTGGAAGGAGTTTAACAACAGGATATGATGAAGCAACAAGGAACCCTACTGGGATTACCGGTACATTTCAAAGGAAAAAAAAATAATAATTAGCATCGCATTTTCACAAATTTTTTGCCAATTAAAATCATAGTCATAAAGTACTCCCTCATCCGAACTAATCATATCCTTCGTAGAAAAAATAAAGATCCTTGTGAAAGTTATGTTAACTTAGTATAAACGTAAGGCCGTGTGTAATTAAGATTCTACAAACTTAGAGTACGTGGACCCCCCTTAATTCTTATTCCTTGGCTGACTGTGAATTTAGGACATGACCACTCAGTCTACAATCTTTTCAATCTTAAATTATGTACGACTAGGCTACATTAAACCATCATAGAGAGGTCTAATAGAAATCAGACTACCAAATCACATCGTTTATACCAAGGCACTCGTATTGCTAGGACACCCAAAAATTCAAAACAAAATAACCACGATAGTAATTCCTAGGACGAAATTAGTAACATTACAAATGCGTACATAGGACACACTATCTTTTCGAACAACCATCCCTTACAGCTGAATCCAACATCTATTACAATAAGGAGCCCAACGGTGTCGAATGACATGGGTTGACTTGATCCTCATCATACAAAATTCATGTGCCAACGAGTATCTTCGCCTTAACCGATTGATTAATGGAACCCCTACAACTTATAATGACAATCCTCGAATTATCCCGGACATATAAACCCTTAGGTACCCGAGTAAGAAATACCACACTCTCTCCTAGCCCATAATAGAGATAAGAAACAAGGAGCAAAGGACACCGAGGGTATCCTAGAGATTTATAGCCCCCCTAAGATGTCTCCAAAGTGCTTCCTAAAATATCACCTACATGCCAAGTTGAGTTCGAAGATCGACTCAACTCATGGAACCATCCTTGTAGCCAGACCACCAAGACCACTTAGCACCAACATAAACACCGAAGGTATTTGATCGATGGAACAACCCAATAAGTATGAAGTTATCAAACTAAGACTCTCAGAGAACGCATATCCAACTCATAAATAGGAAAGGCTAAGGACCACTGACTACTAAGGATCAAATGAACCCATCCTCAAGGATCGATATCTCCTATTCCAAATCAAGGATTTAATCGACCTACTTGTAGAAACAAGCAAAGATCAACCTCCCACTAGTTTAAAACCATGTAGTAAGAAACTCCCATGGCAACCTAAGAAGTATGAGTCCAACTATACCGAACGCAACCTTAACATGGTGACAATAAGTGTTCACCTTAAATTTTAGGAGACACTACTTAGGGAACGTCAAGTACACAAATCCAAAATAGCCATAACCACCCATTTAATTTTCCATATAAGACTCAAAGGCAGAGTACCTCTATGTTAGGCCAAGATAACCAACACCCAAGTAACTAAAGGAGCAAGGTCAAAGGCCAGTAGCAAAGGTCCGCTAGAACACTAAGAAAAGACTTAAAATTCTCCTAAGAACAAAGAGACTAGACATAACAGAGACACTCACACATTTTACTTAGTACTTGGGATACTGCTTTAGAACGAATTTCGGGATGAAATTCCCTCTAGCGGGGGGATGATGTCACAACTAGTAAATTTGGGTTAGGAAGTTGGCCCTTGTACAAGAAAACCTTTGTGTAATCTTGTAACATTTCATTTAGTGAAATTCAAACATCAATGATATTAGGTTCACACTTGCGTACATTGTCATTCAAGTTGAAGCAACCACGTGAAGACCCAAAACTCATTCCAATAAGCCAAATCCAATTATCTTTGGGCCTTAGCCCAAAAATCATTAACCCAAAACCCTTATTGGACCAATATTTCCTTATTGGGCCCCTATTGGGCCGATAACCCCTCATTGGGCCCTAATGGGCCGAAAACCCCCATTTGTTTGGGCCAACACCCTCCCTATAACATTTTGGGCCGTCATGTGGGCCAAGAACCTTCTCCTAGTTAGCCCAAAAAAAACCCTCCAAATATGGGTTTATACACCCAAAAATAGCAAAAAAAATGAGCTTTGTGTGCTAACATATATAACTCAAATCCACAACACAACTTTTAACAGAAAAGTTAAGGTGTATTTACGGGCTGTTTTCACTATCTTAGACTCAATATTTTTCAAAATTCTTTCATATGCAAAAAGGTCAGATTTATACCTTTAAAATGACTACTCACACGCGTTGAAACGACTTTTCTACAATATTTGGCGATTTTTACAAAACTACCTATCATTTCCGAAATGATTTCAAACCAGCCTGTGAAAATGAACATTTTCATACTAATTTGAGTCCATTAAAAATCTTAATAAATTTTTTGAAGAAAGTAGACTCATATTTCCAAACTCTCAGAATTTACGGATCCAAATTTCGACTTAAGATGATTTTTCTATAGTTTTTCTAAAAAGAGGGACAGAAAGGCCAATTATCAGAAAAATGTTTTAACTTACTAAAAGAGATTATACTTTTGGTTAGATGCAAGTTTATATGACTTATACATACTCTAAAAATATTTAAACATGTTAACTTATGTGTGTGTGTGTGTGTGTATATATATATATATATATATATATATATATATATATCTGATTTCAAAAAGTGGTCTTAAATCAATTTGACAAATAATTGTACTAAAATGAAGAAAACGATAACAAACGGGTTAAAAACGATATTCATATCCTTCTTGGGCTTGGAAATAATATACATATTTAGTGGGCCATAGTGTCCTTTTACATTGAGTGTATGACCGTAGTCTATAGTTATAATCAGAATCTCCTGGAGGGAGAGCAAGAGTTTGTGTGTAGATCTATACGAGGGTGACTCCCCCACACCTGAGTTGTTCGTGACAGTTAGACTAGGCCAGTCTAGGATGACAAAACTTATAATCAAAACCGGTGTTTAGAAAATTCCTAGACGGGCGAATTAGTCACTATCATGTATGGTTATAACGACTCACCTAGAGGAATTAATGTTGTAAAATTTACAGGGAAACAATTTTCTTTTGTTTTTTGGATAAAACGGTAACCTATACGTGCTGATAGTGGACCTCGGTGATTGAGATTTCAGCATTCTCTTAAGAAGACAACATCGGGTTGTCTGGGATCATTCTCTTTCAATTTTCGCAAACACTAACACACATGCATTAATACAATATCAGACACAAATTTCAAACCATTTCTTTAAGAAAATATCGGATTTTCTGGGAACATTCGCTTTACTTTTACAAACAAAAGATAACAAAGGACATGCGGTTTTAGAACAAAACTTACAAACTATTTTATAGAAAATATCGGATTTTCTGAAAACACTATGAGAACTACTCTAAACAAGAACAAAATCATTTCATACAAAAATGCTTATGAACTCACTAACTTTTTAGTTGACGCTTTTCAAAACGACTTGTTGTAACACCGAATTTTTTCAAAACTAAAATTTTGATTTAAAATCACTTTATCTTAAAACACTTTTTGTTAAAATCTCATTTTGATTAAATTACAAAACAATACTCCATATTCAATTAAATAATAATCCAGGATCCTCAAAAACATAATTCTTCCTCTGGTGTGTACAATCGAGCCGGTGCCGTCCCGTGATCCTGAGAGAAACCTGAAACACATAACACATAACACAGTAAGCACAAAGCTTAGTGAGTTCCCCAAAATACCACGTACATCACATACGCCTTTCCAGGCCATAATTCTATGGGATCTTCCGATCCAAGTGTCTCAGGCGATTTCCATCCTATAACTCTGCTGACCTTCCGGTCCATATCATCCTGACCTTCTGGTCCACATCATCATACTCACATCATAACATATTACCTATACAACATACATCACATATCCATCATACACATAAGACCTTCTGGTCACACATAATTACCCCATCGGGTAAGGCATAATGAGAAGACTCACCTGGCAAGTAGAAAATGGTTATCTTTACACTTGAATCTCGGACTCGCCACTGCCTAACACATAAGGCAAATATCTCAAATTAACACTTGAAGTCTCAATTCTAATTAAACCGGCGATTACTCTTTCCCTCTTTAATCGGCTAGTGGGTAAAAGACCATTTTACCCCTCCAAGGTCTCTATTACTTTTGTTGACCAAACCCCAAAGTCAACAGAAGTCAACTGAAGTCAATGGTCAACTCTGACCAGACTCGTCGAGTACACAAGGGTGACTCGGCGAGTCCATGTGTGTCTTCTGACTCCTCCAAGGCCTTACTTGACTCGTCAAGTGAACCTTCCACTCCACGGGTTTTCAATGGATTCGAATCGCGGGGCAATCCGACTCGACTCATCGAGTCTTCCCATGGACTCGGCGAGTTGCTCCCATGACAACACTCATTTGACCTTCTAAGGTCAAATCTGATCCTCTAATCCATAGATCTGGCTTCCTTACGACCAATAACCATGTAAAGGTCGAGGCTTGACATACATGCAAAGCTCACAAGGCTTTCCTTGGAGAAATGGCTCCTAAAATGGCATCAAAGTCTCATTCCCTCAATGAACCAACATAAAGCATAAAGAATAAGGCTTTATGGACCTCTATGGGTCCAAATCTGGGATCTCTCACACAAAGGGATCCTATACTCATCACTACAAGCCATAGAAAGCTGTAGAAACCCTAAAATCACCAATCTTAACCAAAACAGAAAAGGGAATTCGATTTTATACTTCTATAGTGAAGATAAGAGCTTAGGAACTCTGAATCAACAACTCCCTTGACCTCCCTTTGTTGGAAATGACTTCTCCCTTGCAAAATCACACCAAGAATGCTCAAAAGGGCATTATCTCTCTCACTCTTTGCTTAAGCTCTCTAGAGTATCTCTCTCTGGATTGGTAGCCGCACAAGAGGGCTATAATGTCCTTTAAATAGGTCTCAAACCCAGACAATTAGGGTTTCCCTTAACAGCGCTGACTCGGCGAGTCTAGATACCCGACTCGTCGAGTCCCTTCATTAAACAGGTCACAAAATCGCGATCCTACTCGACGAGTTGAGGCGTCAACTCGCCGAGTCTCTTCATATCCCAAAATAAAATACTCAAATTTCCAAACCTTGATATCCGGATGTTACAATTCTCCTCCCCCCCCTTGAATTAGATTTCGCCCTAGAAATCATTCCTTAACCACTTATAGATTGAAATTATCAACTCGAAAGGCACTACCGAATTTATCTTCATACTACACTGATATCTTTCTCTATGGACACCCGAAACCAGATAGAACTTCCAAAACCAGAGTTTAAACCAACTCTTTAGTCGCTGAAATACTCATTCCCAATACCCAGAAACTCTAGTGTCCTGACCCACCAGACCGCCTACTCGAGCGATCACCATGATATTCGCTCTTCGAATATCAACCCTGTTTACTCACTGGCTCTCTGATTCTCACAAGACCACATCCAACAACCGGCTATCGCTCCTCCAAACCGATCATGCTAAATCATACGAAACACGACCCATGAATGAAAGGGTTCGCACTCCACCAGGCACATCTACTAAACTGCTATCAGAAACCATCCGAACAAAGATCCCCCAACACTCTGCCCTCAGACACAAAGGCATAACCATGCTCGCTCAGAAGTGTCCTCAAACATCACATTCATAAGCCTCGGCTCCAAATTCCATATCTCTTTTAACAACACACGAGGTCTAACCTCAACCCCATAGTTGAACCTCCATGGTCACCCATAACATGATCCAAAATGTCTCACTGAATTCCTCCTTGCATTAACTATCTTGGCCCAGTGACACACAAGTCACAAAGTCCTCTTTACCCCAAACGGATACTTTACTCTCAACTGGAATCGTCTCATGTACCCCATGGTATTTCCCGTGCCCACGAACCGACCCTGCTCAGTTCTAAGATATTGGGTGACAACATCAACCCCCCCCCCCCACTTAACACGAAATCCATCTCTAAATCCGAAACTCAACCAGCCTACCTGACGCATCACCAGAGCCAAACTCAACTTGAGAGTTTGGTTTGCCCCAAAGTTGGAACTACGCATCCCAATGAAACAATCATCTCATAACTCGTGACTCTCAACCTGCACGCAAACCACCTCTCTAATTCCCTTTGGTTGCGACAACCACCACTCAATTCGGAATATAGCGATTTCCGACAAAGACGGAGACACCAGTCTCGCCCCCGGTCCAACCACCACGCTCCAAAAACTCAATACTAGGGTTACTCAAGCCTAAAACTCTTCTGCATCATACTCTGATCGGAGAACACTTCATCATCACACTCTCTTGCCGTCTAGTGAGTATTATGGCTCCCCACAACATCACGATGACCTCTTGATGACTAGTGAGTACTACGGCTCCTCGTAGCATCACAACAGCCTCTGACTAGTGAGTACTACGGCTCCCCTTAGCATCACAACACCCTCTGACTAGTGAATACTACGGCTCCCCGTAGTATCACGACTCCCTCTCTCTGACTTGTGAGTACTACGACTCATCGTAGCATCACAACACCCTCTCTCATCACTCCATAATCTCATTCTCATTACAACACAACACTACGTCCACTAACTCATGCTCCGCAGACTATCATAGATAGCTACACACACTTGACCCAAATATGCATCACAGACTCTAACGGCAACCGCCAAAACAAAATACCTTCCCCTGCTGAGATCCACATTCCTAAATAATCCCTCTTGATGACAATACTCGAAGGGCTCCCAATGGAACCATAGATACTTGTTACACCACTTGTCGTCTCAAACTCAAGATTCTAAAATAATTCCGAAATCAGGACATTATACCCAGATTCCTCGGAGCACTAACACAGAACGTTACAATGTTCTGCTCCAACCACTAGTCTCCTACTCCCATCATCTTACAGATACATCAATACATTCCCTAT
This sequence comes from Lactuca serriola, assembly GCF_051521515.1. Classification (NCBI taxonomy): domain Eukaryota; kingdom Viridiplantae; phylum Streptophyta; class Magnoliopsida; order Asterales; family Asteraceae; genus Lactuca; species Lactuca serriola. The sequence continues at coordinate 151,658,509 of NC_136416.1, forward strand.
GAACCCCATAATTAATTCTTCATTTTACCCAATGCAAAACTTCGTTGTATCCAAATACTTAATTGGAACACAGAGAAAGCGCTAACGCTTCAGAACACATTGATGATCTTTCCGAAATTCTTTCCTTTAATGCTCAAAACCCTTGCAATAATACACATACCGGACCGGAAGGTGGATGCTCGATCATCTTCTATCTACCCCCAAAAGGGGCATATACAATCCATACTTTGACTCAGAAGTTCTCAACTGCCCATACCCTCCTTATGAGCCTTCTACTTGGAACGACCTTGACCACAACCAAGATCTTGACCATTGACCACCTTTCGTGGAGACACTTATCCTTTCTCAGTCACGTACCAGATGTATCATCTTGCTATGTACCTCTCCTCGATCACCAATAATTCCGGTCTCATGAATTTATACTGCAGGTCTCTAAATCTCACCTCCTAACCTCTCTTCAACAAATATCGGCTTCCTTGAATACGATACCAGGTTCTCCCCCACTTAGGGTTCGACCCATCATCAATTGGCGCACAAACCATCCCACAAATTGTTTCCACTAGCAACATCGCACCTGCCCTTGGAAGGTGCTACGCAACGCCCGATAATCTCCTTTAAAGAGATCAAGCAACCTCAAATACTCTGAATCTCAGATGAAATCCTCATGAACTTCTAATCACGACTGCCTCTAGTCGTTCAAAGTCTCATATCATCCCCATACCGAACATCTCAATTGTCCAGTAATATCACTGACTCTTAGACTGAAGCAATAAATCATCATACTCCTCAACCTCGACTTCTAAACCCACGTTCCAACACATGAATCATCATAAGAACAGGGACTCCACTCCCATACTTAATACCCATCATAGACAGAAGAGCCACCGCCCTGATATACTCGTTTGGATTACCCGCTTGTACTGCTACCACACGCCCTACTATACTCAAACAGGGTGCAACGTGGTCCTTGACCACCTCAGTCCCATTCGACTACATGCTCATGATATATCCTTACCTCGTGGCAGACATGCTGCCTAATACTCTGGTGGAAAATCAACATAAATGTCAATCCGCAGGGTTTTACTCCTAAACCCCAAAACCGAAATCTCACACCCACTAGAAATGAAAATAACACCACTCAGATCACAGAAGGTGACATCTCTTCTATCGGCTAGTTGCTCAACTCAGACCGCAATCCCCCATAAACGTCATCTCTACTTATCCTTGAGTTTCGCAACTACATCTGACATCTTACCAAAAATACTTTGAAATGCTCTAGACCTCCCTCTCAAGGGATGCCTCTTTGGACTCAATCATGGCCCTCAGGCCTAAAACGCCATTGCGTCCAATTTCCACCTAATCAATCATGACCGGATAACCGGAGAACCACAAGCGTCATTCGCTATGAACCATGGTACTCAGCCCATGACATCTATTCTAAATCTGCTATGATGTATGGTACTCGAACCATAACATCACCCCTTAATCTGCTAAGATGCATGGTACCCGAACCATGACATCACTCCTCAATCTGCTATGATACATGGCGCTCGAACCATGACGTCACTCCTCAATCTGCTCCGATGTATGGTACTCGAACCATAACATCACTCCTCAATCTGCTACTTAGAACCTTCAAGATACTCCCTGTATCGAGTATGGGTCCTCTGCTTTCGGTAGTACGGGCCCATACTACCTGCCACATCTACCCATACTTTCCATACGGACCATCCCAGAGCTCCTAAGTAGCTACTCAACCTTCTCGTTCACTAACTCCGTCACGCATGCTCGCTCCTCAGCAAAAGGCTCTACTATTCCAGCGTACTCATCTGACTAGGGTTACTTCATAGGCTCTTCCTAGGTTCTCACACTTCTTCGCCATTAGCTGCTGAAGAGATCCTAATGAAGCCATCCATCTACCTCCTAAATATCGTCATATTCATTTTGTAGCTGACTCCCATCATCGAGAGCCCCACATGGCATCTGCTACCATCTCGGCATGCTCCTCCTATGCTCATATAGACACCTCTTCTTGATAACTCCTCTACTCGAATCCCCTAAAAGGATTCGTGTTAAACACTCTTACTCAACACATACTCGAAAGCACGTCACATATAACAGCAACTCATAGGCTAAGGCATCACAAATCAGGCCACTCTAGTCCTAAAATATGAAATACCTAGCATGTCTCTATCATGCATAATATCTCATAAATATCTCATAACACAAAAGTAAGGGTGTTTTGGGAAATCACCGTTTGGGCTCTGGCTGATTGTACACACTGCTCTTTCTCGTTTTCTCTTTGAACTCTTATTCACTTTAGAAAAATCATTTCTTTGAAAACCTTTTCTCAATTCCTCAGTTTGAGTCCAGATTTACCTGAAGGTGCATCCGAATCCCTCAAACCAAGGCTCTGATGCCAACTTGTAACATCGAAATTTTTCAAAACTAAAATTTTGATTTAAAATCGCTTTATCTTAAACACTTTTTGTAAAAATCTCATTTTGATTAAATTACAAAACAATACTCCATATTCAATTAAATAATAATCCAGGATCCTCAAAAACATAATTCTTCCTCTGGTGTGTACAATCGATCCGATGCCATCCCGTGATCCTGAGAGAAACCTGAAACACATAACACAGTAAGCACGAAGCTTAGTGAGTTCCCCAAAATACCACGTACAACACATATGGCTTTCCAGGCCATAATTCTATGGGATCTTCCGATCCAAGTGTCTCAGGGGATTTCCAACCCATAACTCTGTTGACCTTCCGGTCCATATGATCCTGACCTTCCAGTCCACATCATCATACTCATATCCTAACATATTACCTATACAACATACATCATATATCCATCATACACATAAGACCTTCTGGTCACACATAATTACCCCATCGGGTAAGGCATAGTGAGAAGACTCACCTGGCAAGTAGAAAGCGGTTATCTTTACACTTGAATCTCGGACTCGCCACTGCCTAACACATAAGGCAAATATCTCAAATTAACACTTGAAGTCTCAACTCTAATTAAACCGGAGATTACTCTTTCCCTCTCTAATCGGGTAGTGGGTAAAAGACCATTTTACCCCTCCAAGGTCTCTATTACTTAGGTTGACCAAACCCCAAAGTCAACAGAAGTCAACGGTCAACTCTGACCAAACTCGTCGAGTACACAAGGGTGACTCGGCGAGTCCATGTGTGTCTTCTGACTCCTCCAAGGCTTCACTTGACTCGTCGAGTGAACCTTCCACTCGACGGGTTTCCACTGGATTCGAATAGCAAATAAATCGTATTCTTTGCTAGTTTAGTTTTAATAGTTCTTTAATTGATAGTAGTTTGAACTAAGTTACAGAACTTTCAAAATCAGTAAAAACCTAATTTAAAGTTTGTTTTCTAAATTTAATAATAGTTATCTTATTAATTAGATTCCATTCACTGTGTTCGACACCCGACTTACCTAAGTATTTCATAATCCGACTAGGTACACTGCCTATAGGTGCATAAATTTGTTAAGCTAGTTAGACTTATAAATTTAAAAGTTGATAGGTATACTTTATGCATATCATGTTTTGGCGTCGTTGTCGGGGAACGACTTATTTAATTTTTAGTTTAAGTACTTTTAGTTATTCGGTCTTTTTTGTGGGGTAAAACCACAAAAGGTTGTTTTTCCACATAAATTTACTTTTTTTTCTTTTTTTTTCAAAAGCCACGCTGTAGGCACCTTTGGCTATGTCGTGGTCACTAAACATACAGTTTTTAGTTTAGTTATTTTAATTTTTTTAAGCGTATTTATTTTGTTTTATTTTTATTTTAGTGATTTATGACCCGAGGATCCCGAAACCCAATAATTCCACCACTTCAGGATCCAGGATCTAATTTCCATAAAAAGGAACAAAGGCCGGCGATTCAACAAGCACCTTCGAATTTGACACATACGAGCATTTTGAGAAGACTCTAAACATGAAAGGAGACGGTTACGAGCCAAGAACTGAGAGAAAATCAGAGGAAGACAAAAAAGTGAGGTTGAAGAGACGGAAAAAAATTACGTATATGATGATGGAGGAGTATAACAAGAGATTGCAAAATGAAAACGAGCATGGTCTAGTTCCACCCACAACTTCGGCTGCAACGAGTTTGGATCTCAAAGAGCATATTCTTTCAATGCTCAAAGACATAACTTTTTCCATGAAAGATTCTCAAGATTCTTTCAAGCACATTGATGAAGTTTTAGACATTGAAAATTATTTCAATGTTCCAAATGTTTCAAGAGATGCAGTGTTACTGAGAATGCTTCATGTGACATTTGCTAGTGGTGCAGAAATATGGTTGAAGTCGTTATCTCCTGGAATAATTAGAACTTAGGACAATCATCGTGATACTTTTATAGAACAATTTAGTACTCCTTCAAAGAACTCCAAACTTAAAAAGATGATTGCCAACTTCCAACAAGAAATTGGTGAGTCCTTATATGAAGCTTGGGAGAGATACAAGGGCCTTCTAAGAAATTTTAATCAACATGACTTGAACGTTCAACAAGAAGTCTCTATTTTCTATGATGGGTTGAATGTTACAATGATACAACTTATTGATTCTCAAGGCTTGATGACTAAGAAGAATATGGCCACAATTAAAGAATTAATTGAATAATTTGCAAAGCACTCAACAGAATACCATAACCCACAAGAAGATTCTACGGGAGGCAAAGCCGATAGAGGAAATGAGAGCTTGGCAGCAATAATGATTGAACTCGAGAACATGGATCGATGAATGATAAAAATGGATCAATCTCTACATGCCATATGAGTTGTGTGTGCCAATTGCAATGGGCCACACTTAACCAAATATTGTGATTTAGATGAGAATGGGAATAGAAAAACATAAGTATGTTACTCGATCGAGGACAAGTATTATGAGGACTGGAGAAAACCAAAGAAAGAGTGGTTGCCTTACGATGTACAAGTAGTAAAAGGATGATAAGTATAAGGAAATCAGCCGAGGTTTTTATCAAAAAGAACAGCCACCACCGGAGCAAATCTGAGTTCGAGTTGATGCTCTCACGCTTTATAGCCATTTCTGAGAAAAGGCATGATGCAACTGATGCCACGATTAGAAATCAATAGGCTGCCATTAATAAAATTGAGACTCAATTGGGTCTATTGACAAAAATCACAAACGATTGTGTAATGGTGTTTATCGTAATGACGTATGCGGAATTGATATGATCTAGTGAATCATGTAAGAATTATGAACATGAAGAACACAATAGTAAATAAATCGTTTAAGCTCTCATTAGTTTTTAGAAAGCGTACAAGTGGGTTTGCAATAATTGTCTCTCTAAACTAATCAATCTAATGTTCTTCCTTAGCTAAAATGAGTGTTACTCACTTCTTTATAAAGGAAATACATCTCATTACACACATATAAAGGAATAAGCACACATGACATCCAAGAGTGACTTTGCACCCTAACAGATTGCCACCGAAAACTACCAATCAAAGTCGTTAATCTCAATTTATGAAAATATTCACTGAAAGAGGGAACTTCTCAGCCATTTGTGATTTACGATACAACTATCGAACAACCCGATCCACAGCCGGAAGAAGTGGAGCCCGAAGTGGCAAAAGAAAAACCATCTGCCCAATGTCCACGATGTGGTGACCATGAGGCCACACCATGGCCACTCGAGAAGAAAATTTATTCTTTTTTAAAATAGTACCATTCTCCACTGCTATATCCATCTCGAGTCCTCAAGAATCTTATGGAGCCGGAACAAAAAATATTCATAGAACAAGTGATATCCCTCTCAATCAATGCTCCATTCCTCAAACCTATAGCTAAAATTACTAAATTTGCAAAGGATGTGATGAAGAATCAAAAGAAGTTGAAAAAAGCATCTACTATTGTGCTTAATGAATTGTGTTCTAGTGCCATCATTGATAAATTGCTAATAAAGATGGGAGATCGGGACCAATTAACATTGCCTTGTGAATTTGGCAATTCCAATTCAATAAATTCTTTAGCCGATTTGGGGGCTAGCATAAATCTTATGCCATATTCTTTTTACAAGAATCTCGTTCTAACCATGCTACAAAACACAAGAATGACAAATCAAATGGCGGATCACTCAATAACTTACCCAGGTGGCATTGTTGAATATTTGTTGGTGAAGGTTGGGAAATTTATTTTTCCAGTGGATTTTGTGGTGTTAGACATGAAAGACGATGAAGACCTTCCCATAATCTTAGGAAGATCATTTTTGAACACCAGATAAGCCCTCGTTGATATCCATGATTTCAAGCTTACACTTTGCATAGAAGATGAAGAAATAACTTTTGAATGAACCAAGAAGTGAGCCATGGCAAGCCATTAGATGAGGTATTAGGGGTGACTGATTTGGAAGGTAAAAGAATAGCCCAAGGTCCTAACTAGTTAGGTGAGATAGAAGAGTTAATGGATGAGGAATTGAAAGCATGGGAAAAGCCTCAAGTTGAAGAACTAAAGCTTAGCAAGCCAAAAGCTTCAATTCCTACGACCTTTAAAGTATTTATGTTCACTACACCCAAGGCTCATCATGTGGATGAAGCAATTAAAGAAAAAGTTTGATTCGGATGATGATGTGGAGATGAGCGAGAAGGAGATTGAACAAGAGAAAAATGATACAATAATTGACAAGATGGAATTGGAAGAAAGAGCAGCAAAAGAGCGAAAACAAAAAGAAGAAAGAAAAATCGAAAAAGACGTACTTAAGGAAATTTTAGGCTTACAAAAGAAGATGGAAGGAGCAAAAGGAGAAGCGAAAGAGTACACTCACACCCACAACAATGTAGAGCGAGAAGGAGTCCAACTCACGACTCCTAAAAAAGAAACACTTATCAGGAGGCAACCCAATGTTTGACGAATATTCATCCTTTTCGTTTTAGTTTTAATTTTCCTTGTTTTGTTTTTGTTATAACCAAATGATTGTAAAGTTTCCTAAATTTATCTAGGAAGATTATTTTATTTTTGGTTATGCAAGATACAGAGTAAGTTTTTATGGGAAAAATCCAAGTTATTTTATAACATTAAAATCAAGAGCCACATCTTTGAACTAGTGTGGGGTGCCTATTAAACGACAAAAGAATTTGGAAGAATTTTATAGACAGAAAGGGATCTGAAATGTCATAAGCCATTGAGAAGGAATGATGCATTATATGTTGGCTTAAAAAGACATTTTATAAAGTCACCACGACTTCGTTATCACTTCTATGCCGCGGCGATTGTTTTTATCGCAAATGAATTCTGTCAGACTCATCACCAAGATGTGGCAACCATGCGGCCACGCCATGGCTAGTTTATGCACACTTTTTGAAGATGTTTTCTTGAATTATAATGATTCGGCACATTTACATTCATGAGAAGAGACTCCAAAAGTATTGCTTTTTAGCCATTATACAAGATGTCAGCCACACGGCTTTCGATTTCGATCTCGCCACTACTAGCTTAGGGGAGTCTGTTCCATTTTCCATCTTTACTTTTATGTTCTTTTATTGTTTATGCATGCAATGAGGACATTGTATAAATTAAGTGTGAGATAAGGGTTGAATATAGGAATGCAAGCATATTGGTAAAGATTAGTTAAAAATCACTAGGATTAAATTTTTTGAGAAAGACATTAAATGACGGTCTAAAACTGAATCTAGTTAAAAATTTATCATTTTGTTGTGTCAAGACCTTGGTTGATAGTGTTGTGTGGGACGATCCGAAACGAGTTTTGATGTTTATTTGAGCCTATATATGTTATAGTGTATTTGTGGCTTTCCTATCCTAGTGAAATTATGGGATAAAAACATAACATTTTTTAGTTTGAGGGACATAATAAGTTTAGCATCGTGTACCATAAATGTATACATGAAAGCCTATTTTCACTTTAGACTAAAACATTTAACCAATAAGGGTAGAAGTTAAGTTCCCTCACTTAAACATATGTTTTTTATTTTTACGGTTTTTAGTTTTGAGTGAAAAAAGTGAGAAAAAAAGTGAAAAAGTTGAGAAAAAAAAGTTGCAAAAAGTTTGAGTGAATTAGAACTTACAAAGTTATGAAGGTCAATTATTATGAAGAAAAGTTTGGAAAAGTACCATATCGAAGACTCAAGTTGAAGACTGAAGAATAAGGAAAATTGTCAAGTTATTATTTATGTAACTTTTTTTCTAGGTTATTTTTCCATATGTATGCTTGGGGTCTTAACCAAAAATTACCTTGAGGTCAAGGAAGTTCTCTGAGGATATATTCGAAGGGATGCATAAAATGAATATTGTTTAAAATAACTCGGAACTGTTTATAATGATTATGAGTATTTATGAATAGTGAGATATTTAGGAATCATTAGACACAAATACATGCATTGCGCTCTTGATGTAATGGAGAAGCTTAAAATGGATTGTCTTATATGATGTTGGTAGCTAGGGTTTTGATGTGATGATATGATAATAAAAATCAGTTTTACTTGATGGCAAGCAAAAGCCAAGTGTGTGGTATTTTGATATGTGTATATTTATTCATATAGGTTGAACAATCTCTAAATACTTTTAGCTATAATTATGCTTATATGGGACAAAAGGTACTTAATATGTTTCAAATTTGTTTTGTAGTAGCGAAGACATGCTCATGATGGAAAGGAACCAAATGAGGAGCTGGAAGCAGGAAAGAGTATGCTAAGGCATTCGAAGTCAAACTATTCAAGGTGTCTAAAGCCAACGACGTGTGGATTTCCTACCATACCATTGTGAGTAGAACATTCACATTCATATGACTGACTTGGAGAATACATGTGGATCCAGATCTCCACACTGTGGAGCCTATTTGTCACGGTATAGGAGCCATATTTAAGGAAACTATATATATTCGGACATTAGGTCGAATTCTAGAAGTTGGTTTGAGGATTAAGCTAAGGAGTACGACTGAAAACCCTTAATAACCCTCAGAAGTGAAGATTTCGTTTTGCACTCAAGCTTTGAAGATAATTTAAGGAAGATCATCATTAAATCATTAAGTTTGCTAGATTTTACCTTGTATTTTCTAGTTAACTTTGATTTCATGATTGTTTCTGTTTTAGTCACGAGCTAATCATCGTATACCTCTGTTTGGTGAAGATAAACCTGATCCTTATGAGTTGATTTCCAAATTATGGATGTTTTATATTGGTTTTATTTGTGTTTGATAATCAAAATCCTAGCATGTTGAAGTTTTAACTTATATTGCTTATTAATCAAGTTTTGTGTAATAGATAAGCATTCTAGTTGCATAACTTTGTTACCTAATTGTTTATGGTCATTAAATAACTGGAGCTACTGATTAATCATATCCAAGGGTTAAGTAAATAAAAGTTAGTAATGTTAACTATGTTAGAGAGCATAACTGATCCATATTTTGTGCTTAGTTGCTTGACTTGATCATAGGAAGTTAACTACTAGATTTGTCATTCATAGTTCAATTCATATTTATATCAATTTGGTGTTGAACTTGTGCTTCATCAATGCATGGTAATTCATAAATTGGTACATCTAGGTATTTGATCATAATAACTAGTAATTTAAAGAATTGATAATTACTATAATCTATCCACTAGAAATCAACCAATTGAGAGCGGGAAATCAGAACTAAACATAAGTACATTTTAAATCTAGAAGTAGAAATCGTCTTCTTTGCTTGCTTAGTTTTAATAATTGTTTAATTGATAGTAGTTTGAATTAAGTTGCTGAACTTGCAAAATCTGTAAAAACCCAATTTAAAGTTTGTTTTTTAGTATAATTAAAAATAGTTATCTTTTTAATTAAATTCCGTTCCTTGTGTTCGACAACCAATTACCTAAGCTATTCTAGAATCCGACTAGATACACTGCGTATAAGTGCATAAATTAGTAAAGTTAGTTAGATTTATAAAATTAAAAGTTGATAGGTATACTTTGTGCACATAGAAATCCTAACTAAAAATGTAAACTTTTGACCAAATTTCTTAATAAAATTTAAAATCTATGTCAAAAGTGTAAAATTTGGATCAAATTTATAATAAAAATTAAAATCTAAGCAAAAATGTAAATTTTGAAAGTTTGATGACATATTAACCCGATAAATGGTCAAAATGAATATAATTACTGGTTTTTTGAACTTAATTGAATAAAAAAACATATAATGATTAAATCTATTATCAGACCAATATATAAAGACTTTTATGCAGTTTTCCCTTAAAATAATTGTTTATCGTGAGTTACATTACTTAGTCTCACTAAAAATATTTCAAAAATTAATTAGGGTGTCTATATGGCAAATTAAAATGTGTTTTTACCAACCCTTTATAAATTATATTAAAAGATTATTGATAAATTGTGTATAAAATTAAAAGGAAATGGCAACACGTGCACAAAGTTAAAAAAAATACTCATAATAAATGCATGTATAGTATCTCCTCAACAGTAGTTTTCCCAATTGCTTTGAATTCCATTCTAATTTCACCTTACACAAAACCTTATTTTCTCTTCCGATTCATCATCCATCCATTAAGCTATACTACACTGAAATGGCAGGCTTTAATGATTCATCAACCCCAGCTCGTGAACTATTTACCTATACTGAAGATACTTTTCTAAATGCATCAAAAGCTAATATTTCTAGCTTCGTTTCAGTGAGGCTTTCTAGCGATGAAACTTATCCTCTTTGGAAGACACAAATGCTTTGCATATTGAAGATTCACAATATGGTTGGGCTTGTGGACGACAAAGTTGATCTACCTACAGCTTCAAGCGAAGAGATCAAGGACAAATACAACACTCTTCTCAAAGGATGGATTTTTGGATCGATTAACCAAAATTTACTCATCCATGTCATTGGTTTTAATCCTGTCAAAGATGTGTGGATAAAATTGCAAAACATCTATGATCCGCCTGACTCTTCTAAAGAAGGTATGTACTATTATCCAACACAAGCTCTCAAGATTTAATCAGTCAACCTTTGGTTAATATATATGAACTCCTAATTATATTAAACATATGAACTTATAGGTTGATTGTACATAGGATTAAGAGCTACTAGCTGCTAATTTATTAACTAAAAAGTTCAGAACTTCCACATCGTAGAACTTTTAATTAAATCGTTAAGAAGTTTTGATCAGTCTCCAAGAGTATATTATACTCTTTTTGTGATTTGGTATATCCTAAGGTTAATTGGAATTACTTAAAAGTTTTTTTAACATAAACAAATTACCATATCTACTACGGGTTATATTTGCACCAAGGGTAGTGTCATTTAGCTGTTAAAACTGGTACCGAAGGTTTATCTTTTTAGCGTACTCTTTTAAGACACAATCCAGTCCTTCGGTAACAATTCAATAATTGCATACCAAAAATCTTTGTTGTCTAGAGGGTTCACGACGTCTACAGTCATCTACTTTTGCCTATATCACAACTCAGCCAACACTTAATTTGTAGGGTTTTTGTCTCTTGAGCTAGTTGAGATGACCCTTGATATAGAGTATGAGGATTAGACTAATTACTCATGCGTTTACTTAGAACCTCTCCCTCACTCTAAGATGATGTTTGTTTTTCTGAATCCAAAATATCAGCAGTCTGCGGACCATATCTACAAGCCTCTACGACAGAAGAGGTAAACCGAATATCACCAGTTTGCAATAAAAAGACTTTTTGTTTTTTAACGTTTACGGCTGTTGAAATAAACTAATTTTTCAAACTTAATTTCATGTCATAAATATTAAAAATTCATTTTCAAAAAAAAATAAAAAACAAAAAAAAAACAACCCATTGTGGCCCATGTTTTTTTTGTTTATGTTAAAATGAGATCTGAATACCTTTGAAAACAGTGGTTTATGTCTGTGTCAAGAAGATCATACGCTGACGTTTTTTAGTCTGCACACTTCCAAAAACAAACACTCTTCGAGAGCATATTTATATACGTTGTCTACGTGGCACAGACAAAAATGATTATGCAGATCATTCAAAAAAAAAAAAAAAAAAGACAAACAAACACCCCTAATGTTTACATATTGTTTTATCCATTGTTTTATCCTCTCATACTCTTGTTTATTTAAGAACGTTGACTTAATATAGCGCATCGTTTGTTTACAATCCTTATGACGTCACGGAAGTAGATGGTGGATGGGATTAATATTTACACACCAGTTCGAGATCCACGCCAAAATGATCAGCACCCTATCCTAGTCTAAAATACATTTATATTTAATATTTAACAATTATATTATTATCATCCAATTATTTACACTAACATTATTATATAATTATTATATTATTATCGTATAATCACTAATTAATTATTTTTATTATAAATTAAACAAATGGTCCCAGTAACTTATTTAGTTTGTATATTTTGTCCCTAATATTGTTTTTAACTCTGCATCTTCCCTATAACTTATCTGTTTGTTGCATCGTTGGTCTTTGATCAACATAAAAAAAATATTATTTTCCCTCAATAATTTATTTTTAACCTATGTTTTTATATATAATTACTTTTATTATTATTATTTTAAGCATTTAATTGATCCCACTCACATAACACCCCCATCATCTGGTACAATCCGAAAAAAAAAAAAGCAAACCACTTTCAACATGATACAATACGAATATTTGTCTAAATAATGATAACCTGGATATACATGTTAGATTTATTTTGCTTACGCTCTTGAAACTTATAATTTTTTAATCCTTTTCTAAAATCTTCCTCCTATGTACTTCGACTCGTTGTATCAAATCATAGATTAGCAAATATTTGACATGATTAGTCGCAATTCATGAACCGACCGACACACTCCCACTGTCCCACATATTAAAGGACCTTGTTGTCAGAAAACTTTTTTTTATCTCCAGCTCATATTTTTTTCTCAATTGAGAGTTGTTTTCGAGTGGGTAAATTATACTGATCGTCCCTCGTGTATGTTTTCAAAAGCACATTTGGTCCTTATTTTTAAAAATTAACTCGGATCGTCCCTCGTTTGGTTAAAAGTTGCACATTTCATCCCTCGTTGGTTTAAATTTGCACACTTCATCCCTTACGAGACATAAAATGACTATTATGCCCTTTTATTTTTCTTTTCCATTTAATTTAATATTATAATTATTATTATTAATTTAAAAATAAAAGGAAAATAGGGCAACCACCACCGGATCGAGCACACCACCTGCATCTTTCAAACACCATAATTGCATCTTTCAAACACCATAATTCCATCGCCATCTTCCCAGTTCCACCATTATTCCACATTTCTTCCTCAATCAAACACCTTATGCCACCTTAAAACCCATCACTAACTTCCTACCTCCTCCTTTGCCGGTTTAAACCACCATCGGAACACTCATGTCGCACCCATGTTCACCGTCACAAACCGCAACCAACACCCTCTTTAAACCTAACCTGGATCTTCCTTCAACAATTCCCTTTTGATGCAAAATCATACACTAAAAAGAATCCACCTCTACACACTTCATTGACACAGTCGATCTATCCCTCAAAACCCCTTTGTAAACTGAAGAAATTTCTCCTCCCCATCAAACTCGTATCTCGCATCAGAAACATATCGGGTGGCAAACTCGATTTCTTCCAACTTGAAACTTTGTAATGAGTTTGATTTGGCATAAAACCCTCCCGTACCACCGAAACTAAGGTTTCGAACGGAGGCAGAGGCGGAAAATAGTAGATTTGTTCTTCCTTTTCTGTTCAATGAGGGTGATGGCGTAGATGAAGGGTGTTGGCAGGAGTGCAGTTGAAGGGTGGTGTACAAACGATGGGCGATGGTTTCTCCGATGATTTCCTTACACCTACAGTGGCTGAGATAAGGGTTCGTGCGATGCGCGGAAAGAGATAAAAGAGATGTGTGGTCGTCGGTTGGGTTGTAGCAGAGAGAAGACGGTGGCTGAGTAGATTACATCGGTGGGTGCTTCATGGTTGTCGGCGGATTCATGGTTGTTGTCCGTCGATAGTTAGAGAGGAAAAGGGGGAAACAAGTATGGGGGAAAGAAAAGGGGGAGGGAGGGTCAATATACTTTTTTTTTCTTTTCTTTTTAATGCAAAACTAATAAATGAATAAAAGAAAATTAAAAAAGAAATTATTAAGGATAAAATAGCCATTTCATGTCCATAGGGACTAACCGTGCAAGAAAAAACAAACCCAGGGATGACCCGAGTTAATTTTTAAAAATATGGACTAAACACGCTTTCTGGCATATACACGAGGGACGACTGGTGTAATTTACCCTTTTCGGGTTCCAAAAAAAATTAAGAGTTGTTTTAACTTTAACCAAACTAACACACATGAAACAATAAACAAATTTATATATATATATATATATATATATATAAGAATTATATCAAATGCCTTAATTGGTTTTGTATATTATATCAAGTATATATAATACAAGATATAGAGATATACAATCTAAGATAATAATAGACTAGCCTAAACATAAGGAATTTAAATAAGATAAATATTATCAACTTATCTTGACATTTGTCATTAGTTATCGTTAGTACCCCCCACAAGCGAAGAGGTGGTGGACTAATACCTAGCTTGGCAAGGAATTGCTCAAAAGCGGACGAGAAGACTTTTGATGAAGATGTCGACTAGCTGTAATGATGTCGGAACAAACCATGTATATAATCGACCAAATGAGACTAACTCTCGGACAAAGTGATAATCGATATCATTGTGCTTTTCCCGTTATGAGAAATGGGATTCTGACATAAAAAGAGTGCACTTCGGTTGTAACAAAGAAGAGTAGATCGATCAGGTTGTAAGGCATGCAATTCACGAAGGAGATGAGTGATCCAAACAATCTCAACGACGGTGTTTTCCACTGTATGATATTCAGATTCACAATTGGAACGATGTACAGTCGGTTGCTTCTTTGCAATGAAGGAAACAAGATTTCCACCAATAAAGATGGAATAACCATATGCAGAACGATGAATTTCGATACAATGAGCCCAATCTGCATCTGGATATCCAATCAGAGCGGAAGAGGTGGGCGAGTAAAGTGTACACCATAGGATAAAGTACCCTTGACATAACGTAAGATACGTTTAACTGCTTGAAAATGATCAATCATATGAGCATGAAGAAACTGATTGACTTGGTTGACAGCATATGACAAATCTGGATGACTGATGGTCAAATAGTGAAGGGCACCCACTAGTGAACGATAAGAAGTGGAGTCTGATAGAGGCTTACCAAAAGTGAGAAAAGGTGTCGAGGTAGAAAAAGGTGTGGTTATAGGTTTGGAATCTTGCAACCTAAAGCGAGTTAATATATCATGAGCAGTTTATCCTGGAAAACAAATAAACCATTTTCCATATATGACACCTCAGACCTAGATAGTAAGTAAGTGTGCCAAGATCTTTGATGGAAAACTCAAGATTGAGTTTAGAAATAAATGTGTGAATGAAAGATACATGGTTGCCTGTGAGAATGATGTTGTATACAAAAACAACATAAGTACTATCAACTTATCTAATCTTTGCCCAAATAGGAAGAGGATGATTCAAGATTTGTAGGAAAGGATGTCATATGAGCCGAAGTATTAAAATCAACGTACGAATCTGGTAAATCATGAATGACATGGCATTATGCTTTGAATGCTTTTGCTAAATTTGCATTCTAGTTCTATCCTTGGCTAGCAAAAGTGCTTAACTGGGGACAAGAGTTTGCAAAATAACCATTTGTACGACAAAGCTGGCAATAGGGTGGCCATTGACCATGACCCAACCCACCAGAAAAGGAACCACGACTGCGATTTCGGCCAGCAGTATTGTTATCATGAGAGAGAGTTGTTGGAGAAAAGGTGCATACTTAGTGTTGTTGACGATCAGCGGTGAAGGCACCAACAGGAGGGGAAGAGTCATGCCTGGCCAGGATGAATAAGTCATGGCCTTCAGCCTAACATACAAGAACATGGAATGAAGGGCGAGGCCAGAAAGCACAATGAGTTGTGGAGAAAGTCTCGAAAGAAGAACCAAGTCCACAATGAAACCATTGACTTTTGTCCGACTCGTCAACTGGGTGATCGATGGCTGCTAACTGATCACATATAGCTTTGAACTTACACCTATATTCTGAAATACAAGTCAAACCTTTTTGAATTTTTTGAAGAGAGTCCTTGAGATTCTGCATTTGTTCTTGAGATTAATGACTATTGGAAAGTTCCAGAGATTGTATCATATCATGAGAGGTATAGAGACATAGAATTTTAGTCATGGCCTCTTCAGATAACGAGGACTGGAGAATAAGGATTGCCCCTTGATCTGCTTCTAACTAGGTTGTGTATGCAGGGTTTGGAGAAAAAGCACAAGTGACAATAGTGGTTTTTGGTAGGATAGCAATTGAGCTATCAACATATCTTGTCAGTTGATGATATAAAAGAAGGGGGAGATGTTGATTCAACCATAGTAGATAATTTGTGCAGGTTAATTTAATGGTGAGCATATGGAGGATAGTAGCAAGAGGAAGAGTGTTATCAGAGGGTTTAGAGGAAGAAGAGTTGTCACCTGCCATGGAGAAGAGATGAGGAGGCATAACTTAGGATAATACCATATAAAAAGTATAATAATTTCCTTAATTGGTTTTGTATATTACATCACATATTTATAATACAAGATATAGATATATACAATCTAAGATAATAATAGACTAGTCTAAACGTAAGGAACATAAACAAGATAAATATTATGAACTTATCTTGACATTTGTTAAGAGTTATCGTGAATATGTATGTATGTATGTATGTATGTATATATATATATATATATATATATATATATATATATATAATCAAACATGTAATCATACATAATTAAAAAACTTATATGAAAAATCTAATATACAAAACATCCAAAATCAACAAAGACCTCAAATATAGAGATGAAATATGATTTGAATTCATATATATCCCCAAATAAAGGTATATAAATATTTACCAACTAACATAAACTTATCAATGAACGCTCACCAATGTAATTGAATGAATGAGTGCATTGTTCATGTTCGTTTGTTTGACTAAACAAACAAAAAATCATGTTCATGTTTGGTTGTCTATATAAGAAATAAACATAAATGAACATTTTTTCAAACGGTTAATGAACAGTTCTTCAGATGTTTGGTTCATCTACAGCCATACCCAAATTTAAAAATAAAAACAAAATCAGTTTGGACTATTTGCATACCATAGTCCATAACTGACTCATAAATATTACAAACGGACTTGAATATTTAGTTAGTATGTTTATATCAAATATATTATCTAAATAAAAGACATCAAAATTAACAAAAACATAAACCTCTTGGGGGGCAACACAACTAATCGTAATGGTGGTAGGTTTTGTTTTTTATTTCCCAAAAGGCTAATTAGAGGAAATTGCATAATGTTTCGTAATCTCCGAACGAAATAGGAAATATTGTGATATTTTTCAAAATTCTTCACTTTTTATTCTATCTTGCTTTTTCTTCTTGTGTACATCCCTCTCGAACATTCAGTCTTGCATCGTACTCGATGCATTAAAAGTTAAATTCATAGAAACAAGAAAAAACAATAAAAACATGAAACCTATAAATTAAATCAAATACATAAAACTAAACTAACTAGCAATTTTGCTAGGGCCTGTAATTACACATAGAATGTGTAACTAGACTTTTAAACCCATACTTTACCCTTATTAGATGGGTGAGGTCTCGTGAGGATTTGAAGTAAACATAACCTCAAATAGCATGTGGTTTTTCTTATAATAGTGTTATGTTTAACTTCTTCATTAGGACCTATTACTATGTTTATTCAACTTGACTCATTTGTTTTTTACAACAACTTAGCTTATCTTGTGACACTTGCAATGGAAACTCTTCTGAAAACAACTTGTATCCACCATGCATTTTTTAGTCTTGATGTCTTGTGTCTTGAAATGCTAAGTATCTTAAAAAATATTTCAGTGGGTGCTTTTAGTATTGGAAGGAACATCTTGGTTTCTCTTCGGTCTCATCTATGGATGGTGATTTCACCTTCGTCCAATCAATCTTCTCTTTCTCGACTTGAAACTTTTTATTATTTAGCTTTTCATCATTGTTAGAATCAAAGAAATTCTCCAAATGATTGGAGTGCTTAATTTCTAGAGGACTCTAGGATGAGCTAGTCATATATCCCTTTTGATAGTCTATACTTCATAATACTTATGATCTAATTTTTAGGATTTTATTCATAAATTAGTTTCTAGAACACAAGATTAGCAACAAAAACTTTGAAATTTGAATAACATAAACTAATTTTATTCCCACCAAATGATCTACTTGCAAAGTTTGGAAAGAAAATAACAACCATAGAGGGAAACAGATTAGTAACCTTTGTAGTCCTTTGATTCCTCAAGGGAAGGCTTGAAAGTTGAGGAAGAAGGAAAAGATCCAGAGTAGAATATCTCTATGTGTATCCTCTAAAAATCCTAAAAACCACTTTAAAATGCTAATCTACAATTGTAGTTTGTTGTTATTAAGTTTTAAAGAATAATATCAAATTAGCCTTAAAAGGAGAAGCAACTAGAACACTGAATAGCTCAAAACACTTTGCAAAAAGAGACGAGAGGGGAATGATATTGCTCTCGGCTTTTGCTTAAAAGGAAGAAGAATAAGTAAACTAGCTTTTGGTCCTCTCTCTTCATTATATACTTACACATCCAAATGAATGTCCATACTTCCAATAAATAAGTTCATAGCTTGAAGTTAATCTTTAATGTGTAAGAGCTAATTAAATCATGCAACCAACTATACCTAGTGGACGATATGGACGGTTAGCATGAGAGATCAAGAGAAGCAATGTTAAAGACTTCTTCTTACTATTTAAATCCACATGACATATAGTAGTGGTCTTCCATAAGTTTAAAATAGTGTACATAACTTATTTAACCATATTATATGATATACATCACTACTAATTAACTATTTTATTAGTATTTTCATAAGACAACAATTTCACAATAGAATACATGTTTTGATGGTATTTATCAATAATCCTATTACTAAATAATCAGCTAGTGTTTAGTTTTTTTTAAGATGTGACCCTTATAGGATCATTCCTTTATTAGCAAATATTATTTCATAATGATTATTGAGCATAAAGACTTTTCAATCTCCTACTTGTACAAGTGTCATTTTGAATTGATATAGACAATGGTGAATGTCTAAAACATTTCAGTTATCATAATAATACATGAAGAAGTGTCATTCATCAAAATCCACTTCCTAAAAGCTTAAAGCTACAATTGATGTAAAAGGTAGATTATACGTTATCCTGTTGTTACAAATATCATGTTGAACATGAGATACATATCGCAATCAATATCATTAAGTGTCCAACTTGTTGTAAGGTTCCTTAGATGTCTAACTCTCACCACATAAGAGGAACAAATCCGATATTGACTATATACCTCTCTTGCATGGTTCATATTATACATAATAATATGCTTTCTAAATTTCTATTTAAAGAATAGCATTTGACTAGATTAAAACACAAAACTCTCTATACTTAAGTCCTAAATATGTATCTCAGGTATTAAGGATTCAAAGATATTAACTTTATCAATTATCATACATGATAGTGATCTATGAAGTGATCTTGAACGAGTCATATCCAATACTTCTCTAGCAAGTACATATGAACCTAGTTACAATGATTTGTGAACCAATCTGATTTATATTGGTCTTACTTCATTATTATTCCCATAATAATGACCGACTATGGATTTTAGAGTAACTAACAACTTAAGGATTAAAGATGTTAATGAAGAACATAATAAGTATTAAATGAAATGATCGTATTACATATATCATAATCATTACAATAGTTATTGTTTACAATCTTCCAACATTTAATACTAAAATAAAGATCACACTGAATCACTAGAATTACAATGTCCAATTCCTCGAGCATGACCTTCAAGAAGGGATTCATGAATGGGTCCCCTAAGTTTTTGTTGGTGAACTTTGCGAATACAAATTTCACCTCTTCTAACATCATCTCGATGTAGTTGAACCTTTGGTTAATGTGCCTGATCTTTGGATATGATCTGGGTTCTTTTGCCAAAGCAATAGCACCCTCATTGTCACAAAATATCTAGGGGATACTAAATGGAAGGAATAACCCCTAGACCTCTAATGAGTTTTTTCATCTAAGCATTTTTTTGTAGCTTCTAAAGCAACAATACATTTTGACTCTATAATGGATTGTGCTACAATACTATGCTTGGAAATCTTCTAAGAGACTGCCCATTGTTAATAAATGCATATCCTAGTTGTGACTTTCAACCATCTAGATCAGTTTGAAAAACAGCATCGGTGTAACACTTTAGACGTAGATCTTCTCACGTACCTGTATAAATGAGGAACATATACTTAGTTCTTCGCAAGTATTTCAAAATATTCTTTATAGTCGTCCAATGAATGTCTCCGAGATTTTTTTGATACTTGCTCATCATGCTTAAAGCATGCAACACATTAGGTCCAGTACAATACATTACATACACGATGGATCCAATAGCCAAAGCATATGGAACCTCACTTATTTTTACTAGCTCAGTTCTTGTACCAGTACATTGAGAGGAACTCAAAAGTATTTCATGTGTCATTGGTACATATCCTCTCTTGAATTTTTCCATCTTAAAAACACTTTCTAGGCCAAGACTTTACACCTTGCAAATTTGGAATGTGATTTTTCATGATAAATATGTGATCCATATTTAGGACTAGGAATGTCAATGAGCTCTCGCTAGTTTTCTTGTAAACATAACATTCATGTTCATTTATGATAATACCATACTTTGTGATTTCATCATCGAAACAATGATTCCAATTTCAAGATGCTTGTTTTAACTCATAAATGCATCTCATGAGTTTACACACTTTATTAGGATGCTTTTGATCAACAAAACCTTTAGTTTGGACCCTATAAACATATTCTTCCATGTGTCCATTTAGAAAATCAATTTTCACATTAATTTCCATATCTCATAGTTATAATATGATGTTATTACAAATAGTATCCTAATAGATTTCACCATAGCGACTGGAGAAAATTTTTCATCATAATCAACTCCATAAGTTTGAATGAATACTTTTGCAACATTTCTTGCTTTAAATGTGTGTAAATTATCATTAATGTTAGTCTTCTTCTTGAAGACCCACTTACTCCTAACAGTCTTTCCATGGGGAGGAACTTCAACCAAATATCAAACTTGGTTTACATGCATGGATTGCATCTCTGTATTCATGGATCTAGGAAATTTGTAAGATTTAGTATTTTCCATAAAATTATAATAGTTGATGGAAACGTCAACATTCATCATCATGAAACATTCATCAATGAGATATCCATATTCCTTAGGTTCCTAACGAATACTATCAGATCTTCGAACTCCTTGTGTTTTATTACTTTGAAGGACACTATTTTCTTCATTCTCAATAATTTCTTGTTGATTACTAGTGCTAACTTGATTTACATCGGATTTTGGTTCTTTATCTTCTTCAAGTTCCACACGCCTCCCATTTGCTTCATATTAGAAACTTGTTTTCTAAGAATTCAGCTTTTTAGTGAAATAAAGATCTTAGATCGTACATCACTAGGGAGGTAGAAGTAATAACCTAAATAATCTTTAGGGTACACTACAAAGATGTATTGAGTAGATCTAGGTTCGAGTATTGTAACATCTAAAAAATACAGATATATTTTTTTTGTTTTTAAATTCATTCAAAACATAGGATAATTATATCAAAGTAGTCGAAAGTTTATCATAGCAACATTTTATCAGAGTAAAAATTCCCAAAATCTCATGATGCAGAAATCATAGTTAGATGTAGTGCAATCATATTGGGCCCTTCCCCTTCGAGCTGGATGTACCTGAAACATAAACTGAAAACCATAAGCACAAAACTTAGTGAGCTCCACCAAAATACCCTATATCATATAAACATATAGTCAAGTATATTAGGGTACTTGTAATCCCCTTCGGTTTATTTTAAAACGATACATTGAAGCATATATGAGTGCTTGTAATCCCCTTCGGTCTATTTCAACTAGATACCATCTCTATTTCACCCCTACCATTACCACATAATATCATAACAAAAGAATCAAAGAGTCATCAAGCAAATAAATGCATAACTGATAATTATCATGAAGACAATCACCATACTACATAAAGCTAATGGGCTTACATTACTACCTTCGGCCCACAGATACAGTGAAGGAAACTCACCTCAGACTGACGGTATCAGATCACACTCGAGCAGCTACCTCGCGAAATCCTCTCCTTAATTCACAAGTATAAAACCCTAATTATAAATTAGGTCAATAATCTAGCCGAAGAGTCAAAACCCTAATTCTTGACTTAAAGCAAAAAGGGTTTTTCTTAGCCTTGCTTCATTGGGCCTCCCCCACTAAGGCCCAAATCCAAACTAGCCCAAAAAGGCATTCCTAGCCCAATCACAAGGCCTAGAGGCCCAAGAGCTCCTAAAATAGCCTAAGGCCCATAAATGTCTTGCTACCACAGGGAGTCCTGAGGCCCAAACCTAAATGAGTCAATAGGCCCAACAACACTCGATCCAAAAAATATCCTAAGCCCACTGATTGCGTACATGTGGCATATATGGCTCGTACGCCCGACGTACGCTGATGATCCGAAGTCGGGGCACCGGCCTAGTACGCGCAATATACTGAAGAGTACACACGGCGTACTGGTCAGTCAGCCGAAAAATGCTCCCAAGTCTTAATCTATTAAGCTTTAACATCTAAAAATTAGATCCAAGCTCCTAAAAGTCTCTTAATCCATAAAGTTGCAAACTATATTCTTTTTCATGCCTCATTAGGATTAAATCCATGAATTAAGCATTCTATACTCTTAAGTGGTCAACAACTCATGTATGGTTGAGTCTTAACCTTCAAGATACAAGTTTTATGACTTCATACACCCCTAAGAGTCCAAAAGGACAGCTCAAAAGGGCTGTTAGCCCATACACCAAAAGACCAAGTTACCAGACCAAACTATGCTAAAATCTTCCCGAAACCTAGATCTAAGCTTAAAATGAACCAGTTTCATACTTTATACCTCCGATGAGCTAGAAATGACACATAAACTCTATATCTACAAGCTTCTTCTTCTCCATTGCTTCTCCTCAAGCTTCCTTCTTCTTCGAAACCACAAAAGAACACCCAAAAACTCTTTGTAAGCTATCATCACTTCTACCTTCCAAACAATTAACATTCGCCGGAAATTATCAAAATCTCACAATTAATTATGTAAATGTCATATTATCTCGTGAGATTTTGACGATAAATAAATCAAATCCTGATCATTATATATATATATATATATATATATATATACACACACACACACACATCCAGTTTTTATTAGATACATACATAAATTAAAGTGTTAGCTAAAAAACCTAGTAAAATAGTTTAGTTTGTGTAAGTGATTCCGAGTGGATAGAAAGTTCAAAATGAATATGTGGGTGTTATTTACCCAAGCTTAGGTATACAACCTTTTAAATGATATAGTTTTATACAAAACAAATACAATTTCATTTTCTCTTAAGTTTTTTTTAAGTTTAATACCATTGAATTAAATTATGCAATGAAAAAGATGAACAATATGTCTTTTTATTGCAAAAAAAAATCATTAAAGTTTATAAGGAAAGTAAATAACAAATATATTTTTAATGAGTATAACTCAAATGTTTTTTCCTTCAATTAAAAAAACTATATCCAATGATTTATGAAAACATTGATTGAGTTATTGCATGTTTTTTATTTATCTTTTATGCTATTAGTTTTTATTTGAAATTTAATAGGGTTGATTAAATGGTCATGATATTTAATGTTTTAAATTCTTAGACAAAATGAAGACAAAAAAAATCGATCTGTTTAGGTAGTCATATGATTAAAAAAGAATAATAGGCGAGATATCATGATTAGTTTGGATATAATTGATCAAAACTACATAGTTTAGAGGGCTCTATATATAAGCTTAGATATATAACAACCACATATTTCCTAAACCGTATACACACACACACACACACACACACACACACACACACATATATATATATATATATATATATATATATATATATATATATATATATATAGTGTTAGGCTATAATGTGGAGAACATCTATTGTGTGGTCATAAATATAATTTTGATGAAATATTATGTAAGCATATAGTCACATAAATTATCATTGTAAGGATATTTAAATCAATCAAACCTATATTTAGAACATGAAATTTTTATATTTTAAGGTTTAATTAATTCTCTTAATTTTAAAATATGATTTTTTTTTTAATTCAATTTCAATTCTAGTGTAATTTTAATTATAATCAATTTTATTCTGTCAGGATAACATTCTGTTAGAATGATATTCAATGAGAATATCAAACATAAACAAACTAAAAATCTTGAATCTACAAATCTTGAGATTTTTTTTGGTAAAAACAAATATCATATCATTTTCAATCATTCTCCAAGAATGAATCACATAACATGGCATTTGAATGTTAAGAACGACAATATAAAACATATTCTTGCAGAATTTGTTTACAACTTTATGAGAATGAACTTAAAATATGATTATAAACTAAAATACTTGCAAAAATAAAAAATCTTTAATAGCATTCTTGAAATTATTGAAAGAATCTCTCCCTTCTTCTAGATTCGTTTCCAACATGTGTTAATCAAACAAAAAAATAAAGCTTCATTTTTTTAAAAAAATCATATTCTATTATTGACCTCTAAGCAGAATAAGAGACATTCTGAAAGAATGATGTATAATCTTTTAAGCTGTAATTGAAAAAACACAAATAGTAAATGAATCAAGCCTTATATTTGTCATGACTTTCGAAATTCGGTGCATTTTAATACAATATAAACACAAATTCTAATAAAATATGGTAGACATTAAAGAAATTGCAATATATTATTAAGTACACATCCATAGATGCATTGAATTTTTTTAATTAAATTACTAGACGTTATAGATCCGGCTCCAACAAAAAGGACTGCAAACCCCCAATACAGTGGCATGATGATAAGCCAATCGAGGTTGCAAAGGGCTGTTATGGAGGAGCGTTGGTGGGAAGTAGAAACCATAGTGAGAGGTGAAAGAAAGGCAATTGGGGAGGCAATCAACAACGATGACGAAACTGTTCTCCACATATTGGTTAGAACAGGTCACAATTATTTTCTGAGAAAGTTATTAAATCTTATAAAAGACACAGATGCAGATAAAGAAATACTTAAAAGGAAAAGTTCAGATGGAAGCACAGCCCTTCACATTGCTGCAATTACTGGCAACAAAATTGCAGCTGATCTACTGATTAAAAAAATGCAATGGATGATGACAGTGGAAGATTCTTACGACCATATACCATTCGTGACAGCTTTTTTGCATATGAAACTAGATACCTCGGTATTTTTGGTCAAAGCCATTCATAAGTATTTGCAAAACTACAAATGGCGTCTAGAAGATCTCTCAATGGCATTTAACCTTCTTGTGGTTGTTATTTCTTCAAGAAAATATGGTAAGTAATCGATTCATCTTGTAAATACTATATATGAACCATTGGCATACTCTTGCAATGTGCCATGCAGATCTAGCATTGGATTTACTCGACGCATTTCCAGACTTCGCTGCTAAAGATACTTTTGAATTACTTATGACTTTAGCTAGAGACTTTCCAAGTGGAGTAGGTTGTGGGGAAGAATTTGTTTATCCATGTATGTTTCTTTAGTCTTTCTTCTAAGGTCTTTTAATTATTCAAAGGATGATTGTTAATGGTTTTCCTCTTTCAGCTTTGACAAACGTGCGCTGTATGATCCTTAAAAAAACTAGTTGGTTGCTTACTCCAGTACAATTTTGCTCCTCAGGAGCTTTGGCTGAACCTGTTGAGGACGCCTTATCAGGAATAATCAGGATATTAATTGGTGAGACACTAACGATAATAGTTTATATATAATTAACATATGTTTGTCTAATAAATTTTTTGTGCCACTGCAGTTTTAGTAATTATACCAATTATGGTGTTTCAATTGCTATTCTTCCTCATATGGACTGTTTATTTAGTATTTCGTATTGCTTATTGGGCACTTTGGAATGTCGCAAGATTAATATGTAAGAACATATGAATTCAATCCAATTAATAATTTCAAACAATTAATTAACTTCCAACAAAATTTATTTGTAATATCCTTTTTGAACTAATACAAGATTTGTAATTAACTTGTTAGTGCCATCCATTCGGCGTATTGAGAAGAAAGTGAAAGAATACGAAAAAGCCAAAGAGGTTCTAAAAAAGGTATTTGAGAAGATAGACAAGTTAGGCAACATTGATACTCAACAGTTCGTATACAAAGAACCACTACTTGAGGCTGCACGTGGAAATGCCTATGAGGTTGTTGATGGAATCTTGTCCAGATCACCTCAAGGAATTTATTGGAAAGATAAAAATGGGTTTAACATCATCCATTTAGCAGTAATACATCGTTCAGAAAAAATCTACAACCTTATCTATGACAATTATGTCAATGTTGATCGTAGAAGTCTTTATAAAGAACAATTAGATTCATCTGAGAACAATATCTTGCACTTGGTTGGAAGATTGGCGCCTTCAAACAAACTCAAAAGTAGAAGAGGAGCAGCACTACAACTTCAACGAGAACTTCAATGGTCTCAGGTACATATTAAATAAATGAGTAGTTATTTAAATAATTACAATTTTTCTACCAAGTTATCATATACTCAAGATAATGTATAGGAGCTGAAGAAACTCGCGGATCCTACGTTCATTAGTGAAAAGAACATGTATGGGGAAACACCAGGTATGGTGTTTACAAGGGAACATGAGAGCATGGTGAAGGAAGGAGAAACGTGGATGAAAAATACGGCAGAATCATGCAGCATCACTGCTGCACTGATCACTACAATCGTATTTGCAGCAGCAATCACCGTACCTGGTGGAAGCCACCAAGAAACTGGTGTACCGTTGTTTACAAAAAATGCTGCTTTCATTGTCTTTGCTGCATCAGACTCAATAGCGTTGTGTGCATCGACTATGTCATTGCTAATGTTCTTATCTATCCTCACTACACGTTTTGCTGAGCAAGATTTTCTATTTGACTTACCGAATCAGTTAATTCTTGGTCTTTGCGCTTTGTTGATATCTACAACTTCCATGATGGTTGCCTTTGGTGCCACTTTGTTCCTTGTCTTTTCTCATCAGAAAGCATGGATGCTTGGTCCAATCTGTGGATTACTTTGCATACCAATTACGAGTTTTGCTATTCTTCAGTTTCCTCTAATAGCGGATTTAATCTTATCAACACATTCTACCATATTTGCCAAGCCATATAGCAGTCGCCGTGGTCAGTTGAATCGCAAGGGATTATGGTTGTTTCCTGATAAGTTAAGCGAGTACATTCTGGGATTCATGTAATAATGTAATTATAACATGGGTGTGACAATGACGCGTAAGAATATGTGATTGTGTATTTTGTAAGGATTTTGTCCTTTTGGCTTACTTTAGTTATCGAATTGGTTGGAAAGATGTTTGTTTCCTTTTTTTCATTATTTTCTTTTGATATCTTAATATTTAATATTAAGTATAGAATGAGATTACAACCCCACCTAGGGGTGTTCACCGCCCGGTTTTTTCGGTTTTTAGGTCAAACCAAAACCAAACCGTTAGTAACGGTTTTTGTCAAGCAAAAACTGAAGCCGAGCCATTGAAAATATTAAACCGAACCAAACCAAACTGTTACTAACGATTGGCTCTAGTTTGTTTTCACGATTCGGGATTTTTAGGCCCATTTTAATTGAATCCATTATATATATATATATATATATATATATATATATATATATATATATATATATATATATATATATATATATATATATATATAAGGAAAATCATAGTCAAACATACCAACTTTTTTCGGAACATAAAAAATGCTAGAACATGTCTATGTCACAGAAGAATAAACTTTCCAAGTAATATTTCTAAGACAAAATTGCAAAAATGGTCACTGTGGTATGCATTTTTTTGAAGTTTTAGTCCAAACCACGATTTTTTTTATTGGTGGTACTTTTGAGCTAGTTTTTTTTTGTGTTTTTGGTCCCTCAGTAAACTGAAAAACTATTATAACCTTCTTATATATATTTTTTTATGTCTTTTCTATTTAATTTAAATGAAAAATAAAATAATTAACTAATTTGGGGCCCATATATATCTCTCTCTCTCTCTCTCTCCATTCCAAAAATCAATAACCCATCATTCCAATTCATGTTTGATTTCATATCTGACTATTATGCCCTTCTCATATATTTTTTTATGTCTTTTCTATTTAATTTAAATGAAAAATAAAATCATTAACTAATCTGGGGCTCACATTTCTCTCTCCCTCTCTCTCTCTCTCTCTCTCTCTCTCTCTCTCTCTCTCTCTCCATTCCAAAAACCAATAATCCACCATTCCAATTCATGTCTGAGTTCATGTAAGTGATTTCTAGGAAACCATCCATTCCAAAAATAAAAAACCGAAACCTAATTTCAAAAAGATATACTTTTCCAGAAATAACAACAAAAAAGCAGAAATTAAATGTGTGTTCTTCAGGAAACCATTTTTCTGTTTGTTCTTCAACTTAGGAATCAAATATCTAAGTGTTCAAACCGGTGACCTTCACCAGCGATGGCAACCCTCATCCCCTTCCCTTCTATTTCATCAACTCCAGCTGCTAAACACCTTTTACTGGCTAAGCCCTCCTCACAACTGATTAAATGTCACCACAATCACCCCATACAACAGTTGCACCATCGAAGGTTAGAGTACCAAGAGAAGGAGCTCGTTAGAAGAATTGGATACTCTTCCTTCTTCCACCAATTGCAGTCACCCTCTTGCTATTTGCTGCCGTTCTGTTCTTCTTCTCCTTGATTGGACCGCCGATGACGAACAAATGGACCAAGGAGGAGCTTGTCGGAGATCCTTAACCTTTTTCTCCTATTTCTCCAACAGACGGAGGGTTTTTCTAGGTTGGAGGTTTTTTGAGACAGGGTCCAGTGGTTTGGGGCAGTCATGAAAAACATGTGGCTACATACTACCTTTTCTAGGTTGAACATGCCTTTTCTTTGTTGATTTGATTTCATCATTGAAGAGTGGCCTATTCGAATTGAGACCAATCTTCTTCTCCAAAAACGATTTACAGTCTTCGATTTTTGTGTGTGTTTATGGTTGGGGAAGAAGAAGCAGGGGTGGGGTGTGTTTTTGATCTGCCTTCGAATCAATTCTTTTTTTCCTTGTTTGTTGTCGCCGGAAACGTAAATTAAACCCTTAGAGGGTCGCCGGAGATCGATCTCTCCGCCCTCCTTGCGATTTGATCAAACATCACCGAACCATTTTTTCTGCCTGCTTCTGTTTGTCTTCTTAGATCTGTCATGGACAAAAGTCCATTCCCCTTATTTGTGTTAGAGAGAGAGAGAGAGAGGTATGTGGACCCTTATTTTTATTTTATATATATACATATATAAATATTTGTAGGAAAAAAGAAAAATGGAAAATAAATATAATAAGAGCATAATAGTCTTTCCAGTTTGCTGAGGGACCAAAAACACAAAGAAACTAGTTGTCACAACAAGGAATTTTGATGCTTGAAACAACAACAATGACAACCTTTGTGAACCAAAAAATGTGAAAGCATGTATGGACCATATTGGGCCTAATGGGTCAATAAGCTTCCAATTTGACTATTTTGGGCTTAGAACTCTTAAATGCGCTCTAATTGGACCCACTTCCATTTATTTTAACATTTTGGGCCATATTGAGCCTAGAATGAAATAAAATACCCTAATGGACCATATTGGGCCATAACTAACCTAATTAGCTTTAATGGGCTATGAAACCCATTATTTTTGCCAAATTGGGCCGTAATTCATCATAGGAGCCCAATAGACCAAAAATTATCAAAAATGGGCCCATAAGATGGAATTAAGCACCAAAGGCCCATAAGATGGAATTAAGCACCAAAGTCCCAAAAAAGAAAACAAAAAAAAGAGAAGGGTTGACTTTAGGAGGTGCCACCTCATTATTACACACCATGCACCCATGCATGGACCAACATGTATCTAGACTAGTCATCTCACCCTCTTTCTTCCCCCTCTCTCTTTTCCTTCGGCCGAAGACACCAAACACACACACACACACCTCACAAATTCTCTCTAAACCACTCTCAAGATCATCCTCTTCTTCTTTGAAGATCTCGAAAATTTGGCTAGAAATCTAAGGATTTTCATCAAGTAATTCACATCCTTGGTAAGTTATTGCTTTGATTCATAACATATCTTCTTCATTTCATCAACAATTCCCCTTATCTCATACAAAATTCGTGATCTTGCCTCTTAGAACACATCTAAGTCAAAAATCCTCCAAGAAGCTTGCTAGGCCGACAATAGCATCAAACTTCCTCTATTCTTCATCAAAACCAAAACCACAAACTCAAGGTGAGTTCATACCCATCTTTTTTCGGTTTTTACTAGTTTTATGTGGGAGAATACAAGTAAAAATGTGTAGATCTATGTGTATGTGTGTGCTATGTATGATTTTATGCATGTATGTGTGATTGTATGTGTTTATGTGGTAAATATGCAACAAAAAGAGTAGAAATATCAAGATCTGTGGAATAAGAAGTAAAACAAACTTAATCTAATTTATACCACACTAAACAAGTCAATAAAAATACCCTCTAAGATTTAAAATAGACACATTGTAACATAAAACAAATCTTTGGGGCTTAAATTGTCAAATAAACAAAATTTGGTGGAAAGGTTGCTATTCACGGTTTTCTTGAGGGGCAAAAGAGTCAAAACAGTTAAAATAAATGTTTTTGTGACAATTATGCTCTTCAAAGGACTTGAAATGTAAATAATAGCTCAATGGGCCAATTTTTGGGCTTTTCGGCCCATTAAGCCCAAGGTTGCGAAAAATCTGATTTTCAAAGGGCTAAAATGAAAATTTTCTCAAAACAGGGGATAAAAATGGTAAACAAAATCATTTCAGGGGTCAAAATGCTTTTCTTTACCAAAAAGGATGTGTAAAGTTTTTGGATTTTGGGCCAAAATTGTAAAAGTTGCAAAAAGTTTAGACTTTAGCCGTAAAATACTTTTCTGGAAGGGCTGAAACTGATAAAAGTAAATTTTGAGCTAAAACAACCACATAAACAAAGTCTATGGCTCAAAAATGATAAGAAAATGGTTTTAGGGCCTAAAATGTCTTTATATATATATATATATATATATATATATATATATATATATATATATATATATATATATATATATATATATATATATATATATAAAGGGCTAAAATTGTCATTTTTATCCAAGAAGGGATGAAATGGTCAAACGAATATTTTGCGTCAATTTTTTATTATTTAAGATACTTTGGTCAAAAATACCAAACCACAACTTATGACAAATGGCAAGATGAATATACATAAATTCCGAATATCGGACTCGTATCGATAAAATTTAACAATTGTTCAATTAAACATTCCAACGACTGTACTATACACGCAACAAGTAAACATTAAATTCTTTGGGCTTGAAAGTTCCATACATGTTTATTGGGCCTTTGTGACCTATTAACATGAGTTTGGGCCCAAGGGGTAATTATAAATGTTATTGGGCCTTCTATGACCCAATTTCATATTTAAGGGACCCTCAATGGCCTTTAAGCGCTATTGGGCCTTAGTGGCCCATTAGCATTGCTAGTAAGGTCCAAGTAATCAAATACGAAATGGGACAATGTGTCCTTCGTACACCCAACAGCCTAAAATAACTCACGAAGGTAGCAACGCTTTGTATTTCCTCTTCTCCTCCTTTGTTAGGCTTACGCGTAACCAAAGTAAACAAATACAGGTCGATAATCAATAGTAATCAAAGTCAATTGGGATTTAGTGAGTAATAACGGGTGGCACCAACGTGTTTCGGTCGTAGTCTGTAGTTATAATCAAAGTCTCTGGAGGGAGAGCGAGAGTTTGTGTATAGATCTATACCGGGGTGACTCCCCCACACCTCAGCTGTTCGCTACAGTCAGACTCGGCCAGTCTAGGGTGACAAAATCTTAAGATCAATTCTGGCGTTCACCAGAGTGCCAAGACAGACGAACTAGTCATTATCATGCATGGTTATAACGACTCACATAAATAAATCCAATGTAAACCAAGTAAACAAGGTAATTCAAAATCATTCACGTAATGAGTAACCATTCAAACCGTTATATGATATTATTATTTTGGAAAACATCGGGTTTTCCGGGGAAGTTCAACATTTTCACTTGTACGTTTAATACTAAGTTTTTCAATTATACATGTTTTGAAATCATCATGCATATATTTACAGATCTTCACACCTTTTTATAAACAATGGTCTTTTCAGAAAATATCAGATTTTCTGGGTTGGTTTTGTTCAAATTACACAAAACATTTCATATCAAACCTGCTTATGAACTCACCAACATTCTATATGTTGACCCGTTTTCAAAATAACTTGTATTCTCAGGTAACAGGTAAGCTGAGGAATAAGTATCAAGTATGTTAGTGTGTTTTTCTTTTGAAAACTATCAAACAATTTATGTATGGATTTGTAACATTAAAACAATGTACTTGATGTGAACAATGTCAGTTGTAATATATTGATGCATGGTGATGTTTATGTTATGATTCATGTATATTCATTGTGATGATATTCAATTTAAGTCACACGAGCCCTCGAACGTTTCTGCAGTCTAGTTCGGGGGTGTGATAGGTTGGTATCAGAGCTTTGTTTATATTGAACTAGCATATCTAACCACACATTGATATGCAACTATAAACCAAAGAGGGACAAAAAAACTCTGAACAAAAACAAAACAAATAAACACAACGATAAAACACCCCTACTCGTAAGACACAGGAAAATACCATAATACCAAATCAAACAAGATAATGTTAGCATCTCGGTTAAGCATGGAGCGTTCATAGTCGTATTGAGGAGTGAATGTAGCCTGATCAACTACATTTCCTCTGAGGTACAACTATCACATGCCCCGAGGAAATCGTGATGGTAGGTAAACCTAAAAACATACCCCTTTATCATCAAGAAGAGAACATCAACTCAATTTATGCAATAGTTAAAACATCTTAGGAGTAATAATAGTTTATTCATATACCTCCTCTCAGTCTCTATGAAAGGGGAGCACCAGGGCATTCAGTTTTATCAGGACCTAGTGGCCCACGGGATGATCGAGGACGAGCCCGAGGGAGAAGCACACGGTGTTGGGCCTGACGAGTACACAGACACTGACTACGAGTTTGATGAGACCGATGATAACATGGAGGAAGAACAAGACTCAGGCGAGGACTCTACCACATCACCTATCAGCGAGGCGCAGCAGGACTACCCCGCCCCACCAGGAAATCCTGCAAGGGAGAATAGCTCTCCAGAAGCTGAGATTGCCTCTCTGCGGCAACAGCTATTCGCCATGGAAGCACGAGCAGTGCAAGCTGAACAGGAGAGGGATGAAGTCATTGGAGAAATGACTGAGATGGCCCGGTTGTTGGCACAACACTTCGGTATATGACCTCGCTGCAGTCATAGGGCGCTCCATAGAGTGTTAGGAGTAGACTTACCTTACTAGTACTATGATCTATGCTATGTACCATCGACTCTATGTTTAAGTGATTACACTACTCATAGAGTCGTTATGCTGCCGAACTTGCACCACTTATGTATGCTCTTTCGAGTAAATTTTGATGTATCAAAGTGCGGATAATATTAATGGAAAATTTTATGTGTTCTACTATGATGTTGTAATTTGCTATGTGTTATATATCCATGATTGTATGCTAATTTGTGAAATTACTTAAGTTCGTGCCACACACCTAGTTTATAGGACCATAATCTCACAAAAACCATAGGCACTCAACCTCTTTCCGTTCCATGACAGAAAGATGCCTCAACGACCAACCCTCAAAAACCCTGGGCCAACCCAACCTATAGTCAACTCAGCTGCATTCCAAGCGGCTGTATCTGATGCGGTCACTACAGCCATGGCGCAAATCCACCAAGGGAACAATGGTGGAGTCAATGGACAAGGGGTTGGAAGCTCAAACAGTGGCATAAATCAAGTACCCACCAAGGCATGCTCCTACAAAGATTCACCAACGCCAAGCCACGAACCTTTAATGGCACTGGGGGAATGTTAACTCTGAAAAGATGGATCGAGAAGATGGAATCGGTGTTCGAGATATGCGAATGCCCTGAGGAAATGAAGGTGAAGTTTGTCGCATGCACTTTCGTTGATCAAGCTCTCACTTGTTGGAACGGACACGTAGAAGCCATGACTCTCCCCGTAGCCAACTCTATGCCGTGGGCGGAGATGAAAGAAATACTAATGGCCGAGTACTGCCCGCGACGCGAAATTTAGAAGATGGAACAAGAGTTGTGGAATCTCACTGTCCGAAATTCTGACATTGACGCATACATATCAAGGTTTAGCGAACTGTCTCTGTTGTGCCCTGGCATGATTACTTCGGAAGGAAAGAAAATCGAACGATTCATCTGGGGATTAACCTCCCCAATCCAAGGAAATGTGATAGCAGCAAATCTCGAAACCTTCGACAGTACCAAGAGATTGGCTAAGAAACTGTACGACCACAACAACAAGAAGGGTGAGAAGCCGGTGGAGGCTGAAGGCAAGAAGGAGAGTTACACAGAAGGGAAAGAATAACAAGAGGAAGGGACGTCAAGGCTCAGAATCGTCCAAGAAGCAACAAACAGTGACAGTCAATGCTGCAACCACCCATGTTCCCTCCGCGCCACATGCTCCAGCCTCAGCTACTCCAAGTGCTCCTAGGCAGTATTCTGGAATTCTTCCAAAGTGCAACAAGTGCAGTCTCCATCATAATGGAGAATGCAAAGAGATGCATTGCACCAGCTGCAATCGAAAGGGTCACATAGCAAAATATTGCAGAACCTATCCTCCCCAAAATCAATAGCAAGGAAACAACAACAACAACAACCGCAACAATAACAACAACAACACCAACAATAGCGGCAACAATGCAGGACTGAGCCACACCTGCTATGGATGTGCAAAAATTAGGCATTTTCGTCGAAACTGCCCCAACAACAACAACCCTGCGAATGGAGGAACAGGAAGAGTGTTGACCATGGCTCTGGGAGAAGCGGTTCAGGATCCCGCTATTGTCACCGGTACGTTTCTCCTAAACCACACTTATGCATGCATCCTATTTGACACCGAGGCAAACGAAGCTTTGTGAGAAATAAATTTAAACACTTGTTAAAACAACAACCCCAGAAGCTTAATGAAACCTTTACGGTGGAAATGGCCAATGGGAAAACAGAATCCACTGGGGAAATCTATATTGGATGTACCCTAGCCTTAAACTAACACGTCTTTCGAATAAACTTAATGTTTGTTTCCATTAGGAGTTTTGATGTGATTATTGGCATGCATTGGTTAAGCCCCCACCATGCTGAAATTATGTGTCACGAGAAGGCCGTTCTCCTTCACCTTCCAAATCGCGAAACCCTAATTATATACAGAGACAAACCCAACACGAACCTTCGCCTTATCTCATGCATTAAGGCACAGAAGTATCTACGAAAGAAGGACTTGACGTTTCTGGCTCATATAGTGGATAAATCCAAGGAAGAGTTCAACATTCAAGAAATTCCAGTAGCTTGTGAGTTCCCAAATGTCTTTCCTGAAGATCCTCTGGGGATACCCCCAGAAAGACAAGTCGAGTTTCGAATTGACCTTGTGCCAGAAGCTACTCCCATCGCCAAATCGCCTTACCGATTGGCTCCTGCGGAGATGCAAGAATTGTCAAATAAAAAATATTGCGGAGTTCAAGGGAAATATCCAAATACATGTCTTATTATTTTCAATAATCCATACTTGTAGCAATAAAATACTATTGTTCCTATCGATTGGCTCCTGCGGAGATGCAAGAATTGTCCAGCCAACTCAGTGAACTTTTGGACAAAGGATTCATCCGACCCAGTTTCCCACCATTGGGAGCTCTAGTTCTCTTTGTTAAGAAGAAAGATGGATCTTTTAGGATATGCATCGACTACATGGAACTAAATAAGCTCACTGTCAAAAATCGCTATCCACTCCCGCGAATCGACGATCTATTTGACCAACTTCAGGGCACAAACGACTTCTCTAAGATAGATCTGCGATCTGGGTACCATCAACTCAAGGTACGGGAAGAGGATATCCCCAAAACCGTTTTCCGAACTCGTTATGGACATTTTGAATTTGTTGTAATGTCCTTCGGTCTAACGAATGCCCCTGCCGCATTCATGGACCTAATGAATCGAATCCGCCGACCATTCCTCGACAACTTTGTCATCATCTTCATTGACGACATTCTAGTTTACTCTCAAAGCGAATAAGAGCATGGCCAACATCTCCGACAAATCCTGGAAACCCTGCGAACTGAGAAGCTATACGCAAAACTCTCTAAGTGTGAGTTCTGGCTCCATAGTGTGAACTTTTTGGGTCATGTTGTTAGTCAAGAAGGGATACACATGGATCCTTCAAAGGTCAAAGCCATCGAAGGATGGGCAGCCCCAACAACACCCACAAAAGTTCGCCAATTTTTAGGTCTCGCAGGCTATTACAGAAGGTTCATCCAGAACTTCTCTAAGACAGCCAAGCCACTCACCATGCTTACACAAAAAGGTGTACTCTTCGAATGGACAGATAAGCAAGAAGCTGCATTCCGAACTCTGAAGAAAGTACTCTGCAGTGCACCAGTACTATCGCTACCAGAGGGAACAGAAGACTTCGTAGTTTACTGCGACCCGTCGAATCAGGGGTTAGGCTGTGTACTCATGCAGCGTGGCAAGGTGATAGCTTATGCATCCCGACAACTAAAGGCACATCAAGTGAATTATACAACCCACGATCTGGAATTGGGAGCGGTGGTCTTCGCCTTGAAAATCTGGAGGCACTACCTTTACGGTACAATGTGCACCATTTTCACGGACCACAAGAGCCTCCAACATATCCTAAATCAAAAAGAGTTGAACATGAGGCAACGAAGGTGGGTTGAGTTACTAAACGATTATGAGTGTGAAATCAAGTACCACCCAGGCAAGGCTAACGTGGTAGTTGATGCCTTGAGTCAGAAAGAATACTCGAATCGTCATGTGAAAACTCTCTCGATAACCATCCAATCCCACCTGACCTCGAAAATCAGAACATCCCAGTCAGATGCCGAGAAGACGGAAAACAGAATGAGCGAAGCGTTAGATGGAATAGAAAAGAATCTCGAAGTGAAAGAGGGCGGATCATATTATTTCAAGAACCGCATTTGGGTCCCTAAACTTGGGGGATTTAGAGAAGTAGTCATGAATGAAGCCCACAAGACACGATAATCTATCCATCCGGGTTCAGAAAAAAATGTACTTGGTTATTAAGCAACACTATTGGTGGCCCAACATGAAGGCGGAGATTGCCACCTACGTTAGCAAATGCCTTACTTGCGCTAAGGTAAAGGTGGAATATCAGAAGCCCTTGGGATTATTACAACAACCAGTAATTCCTGAGTGGAAATGGGAAAGGATTACTATGGACTTTGTGACCAAACTACCCAAGTCAACAAATGGATTGGACACCATATGGGTAATAGTCGACAGATTGACGAAATCCGCTCATTTCCTGCCAATAAAAGAATCCTACAAGATGGAAAGGTTGACGAGGATATACATCAAGGAAATCGTGAGACTCCATGGAGTGCCAGTGTCTATCATCTCAGATAGAGATAGTAGATTCACTTCATGTTTTTGGCAATCACTTTAGAAAGCATTGGGAACACATCTCGACATGAGCACTGCTTATCATCTCAAACGGATGGTCAAAGCGAACGAACCATTCAGACATGCTTCGCGCATGTGTGATAGACTTTAGGAAGTCATGGGATACGCACTTACCTTTAATCGAATTCTCGTACAACAACAGTTACCACACGAGCATCAAAGTTTCTCCTTTCGAGGGGTTGTATGGACGCAAATGTAGATCATCTTTGTGTTGGGATGAAGTAGGTGACACCCAGCTAGCAAGAGGACAGACACCAGGCGACGCGTTAACGGGACCGG
Source organism: Lactuca serriola (assembly GCF_051521515.1). Classification (NCBI taxonomy): domain Eukaryota; kingdom Viridiplantae; phylum Streptophyta; class Magnoliopsida; order Asterales; family Asteraceae; genus Lactuca; species Lactuca serriola. Next base: position 151,696,763 of record NC_136416.1, read on the forward strand.
AGATCATTTGCGAAACAACGGAGAAAATAGTTCAAATCAGGGCTCGACTACAAGCATCACGCGACCGACAGAAGAACTACGCTGATAAAAGGCGAAAGCCCTTGGAGTTCCAAGTCGGGGATCGGGTGTTGTTAAAAGTCTCTCCCTGGAAAGAGGTTATTCGTTTTGGAAAACGGGGAAAGCTGAATCCACGATACATTGGACCTTTCAAGATTCTTGCCCGAATCGGTCTAGTGGCGTATAGACTGCAACTGCCCGCTGAGCTCAGCAGTGTGCACCCTGTATTCCATGTTTCAAACTTGAAAAAGTGCTTATCCGATGAAACCCTCGTCATTCCCCTTGAAGAAATAGAAATCAACGAGAATCTCCTGTTCGTCGAGGAACCAGTCGAAATCATGGACATGGAGGTGAATCGTACTAATCAAAGTCACATTCCGATTGTGAAGGTACGGTGGAACGTGAAGCGTGGGCCAGAATTCACATGGGAATGCGAAGACCAAATGAAGCAGAAGTACCTTCACCTATTCTCGCATTCTTGAACCTACCTTTAGAAAGAATTTCAGGACGAAATTCCCTCTAACGGGGGGATGATATCACAACTAGGAATTTTGATGCTTGTAACAACAACGATGACAACCTTTGTAAACCAAAAAATGTGAAAGCATGTATGATACTTATTCAATAACAACAAATTGTCCATCAAACACTCTATGCAAGCACTTCAAATAGTCAACAAAGAATTGGAAACCCTAGAAATCTCGATTTAAGTCTATTATGGACTAGGATTTCCTTATAGGGCCTAATGGGCCAATAAGCTTCCAATTTGACTATTTTGGGCTTAGAACTCTTAAATGGGCTCTAATTGGACCCACTTCCATTTATTTTAACATTTTGGGCCATATTGGGCCTAGAATGAAATAAAATACCCTAATGGACCATATTGGGCCATAACTAACCTAATTAGCTTTAATGGGCTATGAAACCCATTATTTTTGCCAAATTGGGCCGTAATTCATCATAGGAGCCCAATGGGCCAAAAATCATCAAAAATGGGCCCATAAGATGGAATTAAGCACCAAAGGCCCAAAACTCTCTTCTTTCTTCCCTTTTCTCGGCCCAAAAAAAAACAAAAAAATGAAATAAGAGAAGGGTTGACTTTAGGAGGTGCCACCTCCTTATTACACAGCATGCACCCATGCATGGACCAACATGTATCTAGACTAGTCATCTCACCCTCTTTCTTCCCCCCCCCCCCTTTTCTTTTCCTTCGGCCGAAGACACCAAACACACACACACACACACACACCTCACAAATTCTCTCTAAACCACTCTTAAGATCATCCTCTTCTTCTTAGAAGATCTTGAAAATTTGTCAAGAAATCTAAGGATTTTCATCAAGTAGTTCACATCCTTGGTAAGTTATTGCTTTGATTCATAACATATCTTCTTCATTTCATCAACAATCCCCCTTATCTCATACAAAATTCGTGATCTCGCCTCTTAGAACACATCTAAGTCAAAAACCCTCCAAGAAGCTTGCTAGGCCGAGAATAGCATCAAACTTCCTCTATTCTTCATCAAAACCGAAACCACAAACTCAAGGTAAGTTCATACCCCCTCTTTTTTTCGGTTTTTACTAGTTTTATGGGCGAGAATACTGTAACGCCCGTAGATCCGGGCTAGTCAATTTAGAGGTAATAGGGGTCGAAAACGAATTTTCAGTGAAAGATTATTTATAATAAATAGTCTTAACCAAGTTGTAGAATATGTCTCAAGGTTTCCGTACATATAAACAACGCCGAAGTCCGAGTTATAACGAAGAAGTTATGGCTCGTCGAAGTTTTACGGCAAAACCGGCACGACACCGGGAGACATAAATAATGAATTTAAGATAGAGGACTTTTTAGACTTAGTGATCTAAACCAAAGTTGTAGTATACGTTAAACCGAGAACATCCATAAAAAGAACACCCAAATCTGACTTCGTATGAGGAAGTAATGATTTTTCTAAGATTTGGCTTAGCAGTGCACGACCCGAAACTCGAATTTTAGTTTGAGCGGTTTTTGGCTTACGCGACCTAAATGAGAGTAAAAGATCTCATTAATAGGAACTCAACGGTAAAAAGATAGACAAAAACGGAGTCCGTATGAAGGAGTTACGAATTCTTCGCGGTCATTTAACAGTCTAAACGCCTCCTACTGTTAAATTTAAGATCGGTCGAGAATTAGCCGACAGAGTCTAAATGAAAGTTGTAGATCTTGATTTTACCTACGGATGGATATAAAGAACGTCCAAAACGGAGCTCGTATGCGAGAGTTATGGTTTTTTCTAAGTTTGAAGGCTGATACGCGATAGGGGGTGACGTGGCACCACCAGAAGGGTGCCACATGCACCAACTCGGCGAGTCATGACTCAGACTCGGCGAGTCCACTAGTCAGGCCTCCTATAAATAGAGGTGTCGGGCATTCACTTCTCTTCACACCTCTCCAACATTCTTTCTCTCTCTAGTTTTTCTCTCTAGCCTCCTAAACCCCGCCTAAAGCCTAGGTAAACCCCCTAGCACCCGAAGGAAGCCCTGAGGCTCCCGGAGTCCCGAGAAAAAGGGTTTTTCGGCTCGGAAACGCTACTCCAGCGAAGCCCGGTTTTCGAGAAAACCCGCTGTAAGTGAGCTACGCCTACCCTATCTTTAGCATAGCTTATGTTTCGATATAGTAATGTTATTAGGACCTTAAAATAATTATTTGGGCTATTATTATGAGTTATATTGAGTGTTATTTAACGCTTATATAATAATAATAATAGCTAGACTATTAATTAGTCGCGGTTATCGTTAGACTAAACCCTAGTAGTATTGGTACTAGGTTTTATCGAAGGAAAATTGTTTTGAGAGTATCGAAGCGTTGTCCGAGTGCTGAGTCACCACCTTTCAGGTGAGTGCATAGTTACTTTCATCTTACAAATAGATATGAAGTATTTTATATAAATTACGTGCTATGTGTGCATATTATCTGAATACTTGTTGTCTATGTTGGATGAACGATTTTATACATGTTTTCAATGATTTAAAATGTATATGTATTTTACATCTACGATAATGTTGGGGTAAACATGGGTAGATATAATAGATGGAATATGAGTTGAATGATGAGTTGAGAAGTGTTATAGACCACAAGGTGAGGGTGAGAGGTGGACGATGTGAGAAGCCTTTTTCCCAAATGATGGCCCCGTCATTCAGCAGAGTATGGATGACAACCATGGACTATTCTAGACAGTCCAGTGGAACACTAGCAGGCTCGCAACCTGTAGGTATTGTGAACGACGTGTTCACCCAGTGTACTCTAAACCTTGGTGACCATGCAGACTTGGTGCATAAACCTTGGTGACGATGCAGACTTGGTGCCTAAACCTTGGTGATCATGCAGACTTGATGCCTAAACCCTGGCGACTATGTAGACTTAGTGCCCGTTGTGTAAACTATGGCAACGATAGATTTCTTGCTGATTCCTTAGGATAATCCTTAGGAATGAGTGAACGAGGAATAGCTGATTCTTAGGGTAAATCCTTAAGACTAAAGAAGATAATGGGGATGGGTAATTTGGTTGATTGTTTGATTGTTTAAAAATAATAATTATATTATTGTGGGTTGAAAACCCTATGTACTCACCAGGTTTCCCAACCTGACCCACTCACTTTATTTATATCACAGGTGTCGATATGAAGTGACATTACACTGAGAGATTAAGGAGATATAGATCACTAGTGTAAACGAAAGTAAGTTCTGTTTATGCTTATGTTTCTGTATTAACGATGACATCCCAAATGTTTTAAAATGAATAAAATACATTTCTTTGGAATTTCTTTGATAACGTATTTATCGTGTTTTTTCTGGGAATAAATTCTGCAACATTTTTATTAAAAGAGGTACTCTGATTTTCATAAAGCATAAACAAAATCGGTCTTTTCTGGACATGAAAATGGGGATGTCACAGTTAGTATCAGAGCATTAGTTTAAGCGAACTAGGAATTTGTAGGATTTCTAGACCTAAACTTAGAATGCTAAGCGATGATTGTGAGGTGTGAGCACTAGCTTATTTTAGGAACTGTGTCTAAAATGCTTTAATGTGCTAAATGCTTTGTGCCTGACATGCTATTATTTGTTCAGATCTATGGTCTGTTGCCGACCGGATCTGGAAACCTTATGTGTTTAGGATTCTAAACATACGAATACGATATTAGAACTAGCATATAAACGTTTCGGAGTGATAAGGATGATTTAAACGTCGATCCTAAATAACGATCTAGATTCACCTTATTTGGTGTATAGATCAAGATGGCAAGGACCCGTAGCGGAAACATGAATGCAAATGGGAACCGAAAGCAACCCCCAGTGATTGAGCAAATACCGGTTGTGGTAGCCGCTGCTGAGCCAATAACAATGGCTGGAGTGCAAGCGATGATCCAGGCGATGTTGGATCGTCAAATGGAGGAAACCAGACGTTTACTCCAGCAAAATCGAGAGGAAGCGACCATACATATCGAACAGCCCAAGTTGAACGAAGGGCAGACTAAGGAGGGAAACTACAGTGGGACTGTTGGTCAAGCCAAACCACCGATAGTTAGGAAAAACCATCACGACGGAGGAAATGAAGTGATCGGATTTCATGGCATCCAAACAAGGATTTCATGGCATCCAAACCACCGAGTCTATCTGGAAGCCCGATGCCGGTGGAAGTCATGAACTGGATCTCCGAGATGGAGACGATGTTTGAGAGTTGCGAGTGTAGCAACAGACAAAAGACCGCTCTCGCGGTTCCTCTGTTGAAATCTGGAGTACTAAGCTGGTGGAACCTACTAGCTGATTCGATGCCCAAAGGAGAAGCGAGATAGATGTCGTGGGAAGATTTTATGGTGCAGTTAAAGATGCAGTACTGCTCTGAGCAGGATCTTCTGGAGATCAATAATGAGTTCCAGAATCTAAAGAAGGGAAGGATGAGTGTGATTGAGTATGCTGCAAGTTTTACGGAGAAAATGAAGCTTGTTCCTTACCTCGTCCCAACTGAACTCTCCAAGGTTAACAAATTTGCCCTTGGATTACCAGCGGACTTTGGTCCAATGGTCAAGCAAACTACCACTTTGAAAGCCGCCATCTGGGCTGCTAAGAATGTGGAGACCCAAATACGAGAGAAGGGTCTGGAGAGAGCTGAAGTTGGTGAGAAAAGGAAGCATGAAGGATCTTCAAAATCCAACAAAGAAAGGAAATTCTCAACGATTGACGAAGGAGGAGGAGGTGAAGCCAAGTAGTGCGAAAAGTGTAAAAAGAAGCACTACAGGAAGTGTAGCGAGGAGGTGACTTGCTACAAATGTGGAAAGACAAGGCATTACGCCAGCAAGTGTGCGTCCAACAAGAAGGTGTGCTATGGATGTAACAAAGAAGGGCATATTTCTAAGGATTGCCCAAAGAAAAACGAGGCAGCAAGGCCAAACACGCCACCAAGGCCAAGGGCATTCCACATGATCCTCGACGAAGCAGAAAACAATGCAAGGAACCAAGGATGAGGAATTCATACCTGAAGATCAAGCTATGAGGTAGCCAAATAGATAGGACCATATGATGTAGCCTATTAGAGGCATAGTCTAGGGTGAACTAAAAAACCTATGTAATAGTTTCAAGAAATAATAAAGCCTACATTTTGTTATCTAATGTGTTAAACTGTTATGTGATTTTCCTGTATGGTGACTTGGGGACTGCGAGACAATACTTGGGACGAGTATGAGTAGGTGTGAAAGGTAGTAGATGCATATACTACGTGAAGCACAGGACTCACGCTTGGATCAGGGAAAGTCACAAGGTTACCAAGAAGCTAGTAATTGATACCGTTTTATTCAAAAATGTCGTTACCATCGTTTCGGTAATGACTAAGAAGATTGTTGTTATTCTGACCCTAGTGGTCATATCAAATTGAGTATGAATATGATGAGTATGTTACGTGGTTCAGAGAACCAAGTTCGATGTAACATCTGACCTAAGCCATAGGATCAAAGTAAATCGAAGTGATCGGTAGAGGTATTGCGACGGTTGCTTGTAGCTAGAAATACTACCTTTTAAGATGTGATTAGAACATGAACGAACGTATAGCCTGTTCTAGAATTTGACTCTAAAAGACCTGAGTCCAAGCATTGCAACATACGATGATAGGTCATTAGAATATGACACATCGTTCCATTATAATAATAAAATAACTTATCTTAAGCTTGTATCCAGTAAGGATCGAGATTGTGACTTGAAAGTCATAATTTGGAGTCTAACCTGAGATAAAGAGCAGGTGTAAGATCGAGTACTGCTTGCAGTCAATAAGTCTAAAAGATCTCTCCGAAGGAATATAGAAGTTATAATTATTACCTAGGATGAATATATAACGTATGGAGTCAATATACGAGCCCAGTTTCGTTGATGATTCCGAGACGTAATCATCTTAAGGGGGGAGATAATTGTAACGCCCGTAAATCCGAGCTAGTCAATTTAGAGGTAATAGGGGTTGAAAACGACTTTTCGGAAAAATATTATTTATAATAAATAGTCTTAACCAAGTTGTAGAATATGTCTCAAGGTTTCCGTACATATAAAGAACGCTGAAATCCGAGTTATAACGAAGAAGTTATGGCTCGTCGAAGTTTTACGGCAAAACCGGCACGACACCGGGAGACGTAAATAGTGAACTTAATATAGAGGAATTTTTAGCCTTCGTGATCTTAACCAAAGTTGTATTATACGTTAAACCGAGATCATCCATAAAAAGAACGCCCAAATCTGACTTCGTATGAGGAAGTTATGATTTTTCTAAGATTTGGCTTAGCAGTGCACGACCCGAAACTCGAATTTTAGTTCGAGCGGTTTTTGGCTTACGTGACCTAAATGAGAGTTGAATATCTCATTAATAGGAACTCAACGGTAAAAAGATAGACGAAAACGGAGTCCGTATGAAGGAGTTACGAATTCTTCGCGGTCATTTAACAGTCTAAACGCCTCCTACTGTTAAATTTAAGATCGACCAAGAATTTGTAACATACACGTTCTGAAATTGTGTATTGTTATTACTAAAAGTGAATAAAATTGAGTGTTGAGTTCTAACAGATAGTTTTTACTAAAAATGAAGTAAAACTATGATTAGAATCACTCATAAAATATTGGAAGTCTTATGAGATTCCAATTAATAGCCAAATAATGAAAGTTTAGCGAAAATATAAAATTTGAAATAAGTAAAATTTTATTATTTGATGTTGTAGAGAATCTCGTTAAAAGTGTTTAGGCGAAAACCTCTTCGAAATCTGAGTTATAACTTAGAAGTTATGACCAATCGAAGATCCGCGACAAAACCGGCACGACACCGAATGACGTAAAAGGTGAGTTTTTGATAAACTACTTTTTAGCCTTAGTAATCTAAATGAAAGTCGTAGTATTCATTAAACCGAGAAATTCGATAAAAAGAACGTCAAAATCTGACTTCATATGAGGAAGTTATGATTTTTCAAAGTTTCAGCTTAGCAGTAGACAGCTAAAAACTCGAATTTTCGATCGAGTGATTTTTAGCCGACACAACCTAAACAAGAATTGAAGGTCTTGACATTTGTAGTACAACGGTAAAAAGTCCGACGAAAACGGACGTCGGATGAAGAAGTTATGAATTTTTAACGGATTTTTCTGTCCCGGTCTGTTAAAAAAAAGAATATTAAAATTAAATTCAAAATTAGCCAACGAAGTCTAAACAAAAGTTGTAAAGCATAATTTGTGCTACGCGTGCATGTAAAGAACGTCAAAAACGGAGCCCGTACAAGAAAGTTATGGATTTTACAAGATTGGGCACATTTTCATTTAATTTTCGCATGAATAGTGTTGATCCACGTGGCATCTTCTGATTGGACCGCAGCCTCGCATGGCACCCTCTGATTGGTCCGATGTCGTGTCCGCCTCGTTTCCAACGTCGTGACTCACCCTTGCCCAGATCTGACGCGTGTTGCGATGAGTCATCCGAAGCAGCTTAGTCACCCGGTGACTCCTCTCGCATCCGAAGACGCCTGTCGCGTCCGAACCGAGCCACCTGGAGCCCTCGCATGCGCGTCGTCTGGTCCTCTTGTGAGCTGCCATCTGTCTCGCTGACTCCTCCTTCTGATCAGCCGACCCTCGCATCCTCGCCCTATAAATACAAGGCATGCGAGCCTTGCCGAGAGAAATAGAGAAATTGCTATTTTTGGCCCCTCTTTCCATATTTTTATTATTTCCACTTCCCCCGAAGCCCCGATATTATTTTTAAAGCCCGGAATACGTCCCGAAGTGCCCGGAGAGCCTGAGAAATTATTCTTTTCGGTTTGAAGCTCTACCTTTTTAGAGCCCGGTTTTTAACTAATTCTTCCGGTTTTCAAAGAATAAAGCCATATTTGGAGCTGATATGCTGCTCAAATTACTATTTTAACCCCCGATTATTTTAAGGTGAGTTCAATATATAGATACAATTGTATGTTATGTGTTATATGTGCTATGTGCTTTTCAATGTTATTATTCTGAGTTATTTTCCCGTGTTATTTTTATTCACTATTTTTAATAGCAAAGCTATACCTTGACCATGTGATCAGTGAAAGGACTTAGGTTCACGGTGGTATTGGTATGTAGCCTCTGGCCATGTAGAACATGTCTCATAAGAGGATGAATTCTATTCTATGGCATTGGCAGAAGGTTAGATAGGAATGGTAGGTAGCCTCTGACCATGTAGAGCATGACTCCATAAGAGAATGAACTCTATTCTATGGTATTGGCAAATGGTTAGACAGTGCTATACGCCTGAAATCTACCAAAATGTTAATCAGAAATGATATGTCTTCTGTGCCATTTGGGCCAAAGCTTTATTGATGCATATTAAGTATTGAAATCGTTATGTCTCATTGATCGTAAATCTTTGAATCAAATCTTGAGTTGATATTGAAAGCCTGACATATGATACGCATATGCTCTTGTTGTTCTTCCCTTTTGCTTCTGTCATATTGGTGTATATAAGGCATACGATTATATTATATCTATTTATTGAATTCACTAAGCGTTATCGCTTATCCCTCTCAATATTTAACAATTGTAGGTGATGAGTATCCAATATAGTTTTATACTGCTGAAAGATTTAGAATAGTTAATACTATTTCTATGTATTTTAATGTTCATGTATGTATATGAATAGTAGATTCCTGGGTAGATATGAAATGTAATAAAACTTAGTCGTTTTGTATCCAATCTTTTGTAATCACTTTATCAATATAAAATATTGTTTTATAAATATGCATGTAGCATGTTTTGAGGAAGTAACTTAAGAATAATGTTGGAATAGTATGAAAGTTTGGGTCTTTCATAAATACGAAAGTTGGGGTCTTCAATGATGGTATTAGAGCAATGGTTTAAGTGAACTAAATATCATGGATTGGTATTTAGACTTAAACTATTGGAAGCTCAATATATGAGCTGATTCATAATAAGTATATGGATACAAACCATAGGAAATATTTAAGTGGGGGATTGGGCAATGATAAACCCTAGTATTCTAAGATATTAAGTTACTTCATAATTTTAAGAAAATTAGTTTAAGTGAACTAGAAATTTTGAGAATTTATAAAATTAAACAAGAATTGTTAAGTGAAGATTATACGATATGTATCTGGTATATTTTAGGGTGAGTACCTAATGGAATCAAGCACTAGAATATTAAGAGGAGATATGCCTTATATTCTAATATGTGCTAAATGATAAATGAATATAGCATGCCTTAAGGTGCTTATCTATAATTGCTATTATTTGAGAAAGCTTAAGGTCTGTTGCCAACCTTGGTTTAGAAAAATTTTATGTTCAGAATTCTAAGAATTTTCATAATAGAATTTTTCGAAGTGATAAAGAGACTTATTTTAGTTGACATTGATAAGTTTATAAATAAATGATCACAAGATATCGTAAAATAATAAATATGAATTGTTATCATAATAAGTGTATTAATGCCAATAGAGTGGTAATATACATTTAAAGTATGTTTGATATATAATAACATCTTTGGAAGAAAGATGTGCGTTTGAAACACGTTTGGGCAAGATAAATGTGTTGGTGCAAATCCACGAAGTTGTTCTACCGCTGTTCAGATTGAAGCAGTGATTATTTAGAGAGTCGGAAGAACCGAAGATGGCGATCAATACTTCAGTAGTATCTCAATTGATGTGGTACAAGATTAGAAGAATTAAATGAAGATCAAAGGAATGGCTAATGAAGTTTTTCAGACTCAATAGGCCAAGACTTTGTGATGTAGTATGTAGTTCGAGTAGTAACTCTATAAAAGATGTTCAGACTTAGTATTTAATAATACTAAGTGATGATTGACTTCTATCCCATCCTTATAGAAGTTCCATTATGTGTTAAGCCAACTTTAACATACAAGATTGGGATGGTGAATTGAGTCATTTAGTGGTAAATGGTTAAGCAACTTACTTGTCTAAGTAAGGTAGAATGCTTAATTGAAGAAGAAATACACACATAGTATCGTATGAGAAGAGATGATGTAGTCAGGAATGACAGAGAACCAAGTTGAAGCTAGTAGAGCTTGCTGAGATGCAGCTATGATGTAGACTTTTTAGGATAGACTCCTATGAAGTAGACTTAGACTTACTCAGATACAAGAATAACGATTTCAAGGAAGAATAATGAAATGAACAAATGTGCATGATGGTTTGCATCAGTTAGAAGATGATGCAGGTAGTAGAAGACCGTTTGTCTCCATGCTGCTAGAGTAAATTTTGGAATAGTGTGTCTTGTAGATTAGACACTACTCGAGAAAGAATTTATATGAAGAAATGGATGTAAAATTTCTATCGACCTATGGAAAATTATTAGGATATATTAAAGCGAGCATATGCATGAGAAGAATCCTAGAAGGCGAGTATAGGTAATCCAATATATGTTTGATAGAAACGTGAAAACCCTAGTTGAGTCTAGGAGAAACTGTTGTATGTATTTGTTTAAACATATTCATGTGTGATAAGTTGCTTTGTGAAAACTTTTGAATGGTGACTTGGGAACTGCGAGACAATACTTGGGACGAGTATGAGTAGGTGTGAATAATAGTAGAGGCCTATACTACTGGAAGCACAGGACTCACACTTGGATCAGGAAAAAGTCACAAGGTTGCCAAGAAGCTAGTAAATGATTTCGTTTTATTCATGTGTGTCATTACCTTCGTTTCGGTAATGAGTAAGAAGATAATTATCGTTCAAATCTTAATGTCATAAAGAATCAAGTCTGATTAGTATAAATCCACGAAAGGAGTTGATTGGTTCAGAGAACCATGTCTTATATAGTGATAAAACTTCAGTAGGAATACTGAAGAAGTAAGTGGTTGAGGTAGTCGATAGAAATATAACGATCTTCATTAAAGAATTGAGCAATAATTTGCCAGAGATGTGACTTGCTATGTGGTGTTACTGGCCACAAGAAATGTTTCTGCCCTACTCTTACTAGTCAAATGGCGGGGAGTCAAGTTTCCGTTCAACAATCAAAGAGTCCTCCAACTAAAAAGGAGGAGGTGCCAAAAGCTAAAAGATACATAGGTCCGAAAGCACAAATTAGAGATACGTGGTGCTAATCTTTCTGTTCCAAATCATCTACGTGTTGATCAAACTCTTTTCATTTTCTTTATTCCATCAGCTTGATTTATTTGATTTGATTCTAATACAAGAGTTTGGTTCGTTATGTGTCTTGTGTGTTATAAATACAAATGTCATTAGAATAAAACCATTCAATTTGCTTTTATAGCAAAAGTAAAGACCTTATCGCTGGTTTAGTCTATAAACCAAGAAGGAGCAGGAGTCTGCAATGAGAATTGAGTTTTAACTCAAAGATTAGGATCGAAAGCCCAATAGAGAATGATGAGCGGGTGCAAGTTTGAGCACCGCTAGTAATTAATAAGTTTGAAGAGTTTGACAATCGTTTGGCAAACTAAAAGTTAAATATCGTACATTTTAGATTACCACAAAGGAAATAAGTTAAAACTCGAATGTTGTGACTAGTAATTTTTTCGTAAACTCTAGATCTACTCACATCTTATTTGATTTCAATGCCTCAGATTCTTTCGTGCCTTATAAATTCGCATATTCTTTTCAAATTGCTTGTTACGCAATTGTCCAATCATTTCATATAGATAACATAGGAAATATATCATTACTTGCTGATAAAGCCTATAGAGTTAGTGTTATAGGAATTGAAAGTTATAATCTTCCTGCTAACCTAATTCCTATCTTTCATATTATTCTCGACATGGATTGGTTGTTAAAGAACCACGCAGAGCTCTTGTGCTACAAAGAGATGATATGCATCCATATCCAAAGGGAAGATTCTATTCATGTCTACGTTGAAAATAATAACTTCTTTCTTAAAAAACTCGTAAATTATATCGAAGGGATATTCTACTTATCCGGCTTATACAGTTAATACCTTGAAAGAGGAGAAGGAAACTCTGAATGATAACCTTTGGATAATTATCGATCGGCTGATGAAGAGTGCATATATTATCACCACACGTGAAACGACTCCATTCGAGAAATACGCGTAAGTTACTTAGACGAAATTATGGCAAGTCATGGTGCGCCACTAAAGATTATTTCCGATTGTGATACTCGTTTCACTCCTCACTTTTGGGCAAGAATGAAGCATGAATTAGGATCTCGAGTTGCTCTTAGTACAATTTATCATCCTCAGACAAATGGTCAGAAGAAGAGAGCAATCCAAACAGTAGAAAATATACTGAAGGTATATAAAGTACTGTATGAGCGTAAATGTCATATTCAAATATGTTGGCATGATGTAAGACGGAAGATCTTTGGAGGATTTGAAATGATTCAAGACATCACTGACAAGATACAATTTTTCCGAGAAAGAGTGAAAGCGGCCTAGGATAGACAAATGTCCTATGCAGAAAAGAGGAGACGACCCGTAGAATTCCGGGTGGATGATTTAGTAATACTGAAGGTATTTCATGAAAAGGCGTTATACTACTTTGGAAGAAAGAACGGTTGGTAAGCAAGCATACTGCTTGGAATTGCCTGAAGATTTGACAGATATTCATGAAGTGTTTCATGTGAGCTATCTGTGTAAAGGTTAAGCATATATGATGAAATGGTTCTATTATCCGAGGTGAAACTGGATAATAAGTTAAGTAGAAGAGATCGTAAACGAAAGAACGACTAATCTACATAATAAAGAAGTGAAGTTGGTGCTTCTCAAGTGGAAACACCATCGAGGCTCAAATTATACTTGGGAAAAGTAAGAATAAAATAAGAGTGAAGTATCCCTAATTGTTTTAATCGTTATGATTTCGGGGACGAAATCCTCAAAAAGAGGAGGTATTTGTAACATACACGTTCTGAAATTGTGTATTGTTATTATTAAAAGTGAATAAAATTGAGTGTTGAGTTCTAACAAATAGTTTTTACTAGAAATGAAGTAAAACTATGATTAGAATCACTCATAAAATATTGGAAGTCTTATGAGATTCAAATTAATAGCCAAATAATGAAAATTTAGCGAAAATATAAAATTTGAAATAAGTAAAATTTTATTATTTGATGTTGTAGAGAATCTCGTTAGAAGTGTTTAGGCAAAAACCTCTTCGAAATCCGAGTTATAACTTAGAAGTTATGACCAATCGAAGATCCGCGACAAAACCGGCACGACACCGAATGACGTAAAAGGTGAGTTTTTGATAAACTACTTTTTAGCCTTAGTAATCTAAATGAAAGTCATAGTATTCGTTAAACCGAGAAATTCGATAAAAAGAACGCCAAAATTTGACTTCGTATGAGGAAGTTATGATTTTTCGAAGTTTCAGCTTAGTAGTAGACAGCTAAAAACTCGAATTTTCGATCGAGTGATTTTTAGCCGACACAACCTAAACAAGAAATGAAGGTCTCGACATTTGTAGTACAACGGTAAAAAGTCCGACGAAAACGGACGTCGGATGAAGAAGTTATGAATTTCTAACGGATTTTCCTGTCCTGGTCTGTTAAAAATAAGAATATTAAAATTAAATTCAAAATTAGCCGACAAAGTCTAAACAAAAGTTGTAGAGCATAATTTTAGCTACGCGTGGATGTAAAGAACGTCAAAAACAGAACCCGTACGAGAAAGTTATGGATTTTACAAGATTGGGCACATTTTCATTACTTTTCGCATGAATAGTGTTGATCCACGTGGCATCTTCTGATTGGACCGCAGCCTCGCGTGGCACCCTCTAATTGGTCCGATGCTGTGTCCGCCTCGTTTCTGACGTCGTGACTCACCCTTGCCCAGATTCGACGCGTGTCGCGATGAGTCGTCCGAAGCAACTTAATCACCCGGTGACTCCTCGCATCCGAAGACGCCTGTCGCGTCCGAACCGAGCCACCTGGAGCCCTCGCATGCACGCCATCTGGTCCTCTCGCGAGCTGCCATCTGTCTCGCTGACTCCTCCTTCTGATCAGCCGACCCTCGCATCCTCGCCCTATAAATACAAGGCATGCGAACCTTGCTGAGAGAAATGGAGAAATTGCTATTTTTGGCCCCTCTTTCCATATTTTTATTATTTCCACTTCCCCTGAAGCCCCGACATTATTTTTGAAGCTCGGAATACGTCCCGAAGTGCCCGGAGAGCCCAAATTATTCTTTTTGGTTTGAAGCTCTACCTTTTTAGAGCCCGGTTTTTAGCTAATTCTTCCAGTTTTCAAAGAATAAAGCCATATTTGGAGCGGATATGCTGCTCAAATTACTATTTTAACCCCCGATTATTTTAAGGTGAGTTCAATACATAGGAACAATTATATGTTATGTGTTATATGTGCTATGTGCTTTTCAGTGTTATTATTCTGAGTTATTTTCCCGTGTTATTTTTATTTGCTATTTTTAATAGCAAAGCTATACTATGACCATGTGATCAGTGAAATGACTTAGATTCACGGTGGTATTGGTATGTAGCCTCTGGCCATGTAGAACATGTCTCATAAGAGGATGAATTCTATTCTATGGCATTGGCTGAAGGTTAGATAAGAATGGTATGTAGCCTCTGACCATATAGAGCATGACTCCGTAAGAGAATGAACTCTATTCTATGGTATTGGCAAATGGTTAGACAGGGCTATAAGCCTGAAATCTACCAAAATGTTAATCAGAAATTATATTTCTTCTGTGCCATTTGGGCCAAAGCTTTATTGATACATATCAAGTATTGAAATCGTTATGTCTCATTGATCGTAAATCTTTGAATCAAATCTTGAGTTGATATTGAAAGCCTGACATATGATACGCATATGCTATTGTTGTTCTTGTTCCCTTTTGCTTCTGTCATATTGGTATATATAAGGCATAAGATTATATTGTATCTATTTATTGAATTCACTAAGCGTTATCGCTTATCCCTCTCAATATTTAACAATTGCAGGTGACAAGTATCCAATATAGTTTTATACTGCTGAAAGATTTAGAATAGTTAATACTATTTCTATGTATTTTAATGTTCATGTATGTATATGAATAGTAGATTCCTGGGTAGATATAAAATGTAATAATACTTAGTCGGTTTGTATCCAATCTTTTGTAATCACTTTATCAATATAAAATATTGTTTTATAAATATGCATGTAGCATCTTTTGAGGAAGTAACTTAAGAATAATGTTGGAATAGTATGAAAGTTTGGGTTTTCATAAATACGAAAGTTGGCTCTTTCAGAATTAGCCGACGGAGTCTAAATGAAAGTTGTAGATCTTGATTTTACCTACGCTTGGATATAAAGAACGTCGAAAACGGAGCTCGTATGCGAGAGTTATGATTTTTCTAAGTTTGAAGGCTGATACGCGATAGGGGTGACGTGGCACCACCAGAGGAGGACACGTGGCACCACCAGAAGGGTGCCACATGCACTAACTCGGCGAGTACACCAGTCAGGCCTCCTATAAATAGAGGTGTCGGGCATTCACTTCTCTTCACACCTCTCCAACATTCTTTCTCTCTCTAGTTTCTCTCTCTAGCCTCCCAAACCCCCCTAAAGCCTAAGTAAACCCTCTAGCACCCGAAGGAAGCCCCGAGGCTCCCGGAGTCCCGAGAAAAAGGGTCTTTCGGCTCGGAAACACTGCTCCAGTGAAGCCCGGTTTTCGAGAAAACCCGCTGTAAGTGAGCTACGCCTACCCTATCTTTAGCATAGCTTATGTTTCGATATAGTAATGTTATTAGGACCTTAAAATAATTATTTGGGCTATTATTATGAGTTATATTGAGTGTTACTTAACGCTTATATAATAATAATAATAATAGCTAGACTATTAATTAGTTGCGGTTATCGTTAGACTAAACCCTAGTGGTATTGGTACTAGGTTTTATCGAAGGAAAATTGTTTTGAGAGTATCGAAGCGTTGTCCGAGTGTTGAGTCACCAACTTTCAGGTGAGTGCATAGTTACTTTCATCTTACACATAGATATGAAGTATTTGTTATATAAATTACGTGCTATGTGTGCATATTATCTGAATACTTGCTGTCTATGTTGGATGAACGATTTTATACATGTTTTCAATGATTTAAAATGTATATGTATTTTACATCTACGATAATGTTGGGGTAAACATGGGTAGATATAATAGATCGAATATGAGTTGAATGATGAGTTGAGAGGTGTTATAGACCATGAGGTGAGGGTGAGAGGTGGACGATGTGAGAAGCCTTTTTCCCAAATGATGGCCCCGTCATTCAGCAGAGTATGGATGACAACCACAGACTATTCTAGACAGTCCATTGGAACACTAGGAGCTCGCAAACTGTAGGTATTGTGAACGACGTGTTCACCCGGTGTACTCTAAACCTTGGTGACCATGCAGACTTGGTGCCTAAACCTTGGTGACCATGCAGACTTGGTGCCTAAACCTTTATGATCATGCAGACTTGATGCCTAAACCTTGGCGACTATGTAGACTTAGTGCCCGTTGTGTAAACTGTGGCAACGATGGATTTCTTGCTGATTCCTTAGGATAATCCTTAGGAATGAGTGAACAAGGAATAGTTGATTCTTAGGGTAAGTCCTTAAGACTAAAGAAGATAATGGGGATGGTTAATTGGGTTGATTGTTTGATTGTTTAAACATAATAATTATATTATTGTGGGTTGAAAACCCTATGTACTCACCAGGTTTCCCAACCTGACCCACTGAGTTTATTTATATCACAGGTGTCGATATGAAGTGACATTACACTGAGAGATTAAGGAGATATAGATCACTAGTGTAAATGAAAGTAAGTTCTGTTTATGCTTATGTTTCTATATTGACGATGACATCCCAAATGTTTTAAAATGAATAAAATAAATTTCTTTGGAAATTCTTTGATAACGTATTTATTGTGTTTTTTTCGGGGAATAAATTCCGCAACATTTTTATTAAAAGAGGTACTCTGATTTTTGTAAAGCATAAACAAAATTGGTCTTTTCTGGCCGTGAAAATGGGGATGTCACAAATACAAGTAAAAATGTGTAGATCTATGTGTATGTGTGTGCTATATATGATTTTATGCATGTATGTGTGATTGTATGTGTTTATGTGGTAAAAATGCAACAAAAAGAGTAGAAATCTCGAGATCTATGGCATAAGAAGTAAAACGAACTAAATCTAAGTTATACCACACTAAACAAGTCAACAAAAATACCCTCTAAGATTTAAAATAGACACATTGTAACATAAAACAAAATTTTGGGGCTTAATTGTCAAATAAACAAAAGTTGTGTTGGATTAGTGTATAAGGCTATAACTATATTTGGTAAGTACTTGACCCGGTTATGCATGGTCCTTTTGGGTTGCCTTCACCATAGCAACTTGACAGGATGATTTGTTAAGAGAGAAGAAATATTATTGTTAATATATTATGAGAATAATATATTAAAGGAATAATAATATTATTTGATTAATATAAGTCATATATTAAATAAGAAATAATTTCGTGACTTAAAGAGGTTAATTGAATAAAGGGGCATAAACTGTCAAATGTGTGATAGTTGTATTTTTTGGGCTATGTATCCTTATGGATATGAGGGTGGACGAAATTTAGGGTTAGGGAACCTTAAATTCGTCCAAGCCTAGTATCTAGGAGGATCTTGGATTGCTTAGGACCTAAGTTATTCAATTAGGGTTAAAGGTGAAACCCTAGTATCCCATAGTATAAATAGACCCCTAGGGTGAGGGAAATCGGCACTCATGCAAGGCAACGAACCCTAGGGCCGATTTCTCATCCTCCTTCCTCTCTCTCAAATCATCTTCTTGCTAGTTGGTGTTTGTAAGCCATTAGAGGAGTGACAATTGTGACTCTAAGCTCTAAGAAGAAGAAGTATCAAACAAGCAACTCAAGGTATTCTTCTAGATCTGTTTTTCATATGCTATGAATTGTTTATTTACACTAGATCTATGAATGAAAGTGTTGGATACATGCATGTTCAATTAGAGAAGCCTAGATCCAAGCAATTAGGGTTTGCATGTGCACATAGGAAAGTTCTTATGGCTCAAACCCATCAGTGGTATAAGAGCTTTGATTGATTTCTATTGAATTGATGCATTGGTTAATTGCTTGTTGCTTAAAAATTTGATTTTTGGTCTTCTGCCTGATGAACTCGGCAAGTTCCACTGTGGACTCGGCGAGTAGCTCCAACTCGGCGAGTCCATAGTGGGAACTCGGTGAGTTCAAGCGTCAGAAAGAGGGAATTTCGGGATTTCTTGTTGTTTTACTTGAGGAAACTTACCTTAACTGTTTTGGGTCATTAAAATCCGATTTTAACAATATATATATGAGTATATTCTTGACCAAACAAAACATAATTACCAATTAGTTAAATAATAATTTCCTTATGTGATAATAATTGATTATTTGAATTGAATTGGTAAATTGTTTTGCAAGTAATATTGAATAAGATCAAATTGAGATAATCTAATTGTTGATTTACATTATTTGCTATTTGATCTTTATGTTTTGAAAAGTTTAAAACTTGTCCTCAAGTTTTTGAAATTTAAGTTTTGTGATTAAAAGGTTTAATTTGAATACTTTAAATTTCAAACCCTAGAATTTTACAAGTTTAAAATTCAACCCTATACTAATATATTATTACAAGCTTAATATATATATATATATATATATATATATATATATATATATATATATGATTAAAAATGCTAGTCTTACCGTTAGTAGGCCTCATTCACGAAGCCGGTCTATAAGGTGGGTATAAGGTTGCTGCCTATAAAATGGCGCTTAATGGGTGTACACTCACAGCTACCGCTTGCTTGACTGGTGGAGGGTCGTTAGCCGAACGGGTGGGATAGGGCAAACCTCTTCTCATTAATAAGTATAATGAATCTATGTAAAGTAACTAAACTATTTTATAAAATTCTCAATCTTAGTTACTTTAGGAAAAGTGAATTGATGCAATCACATGAAATTACACTTTGCACCCTTGTTTAGATATTAGTGGAGCGTGTGTGGTTAACCGGCACACTAATTGGGTCCAAAAAAAGGTGGCAAAGGGTGATTCATTGTTTATCATAGTTCGGTGGAGCGTGTGTGGTTTACCGACACATCGAATAGGTGATTGTAATAATGAAGGCACCATGTAAATTTGCATGGTTATTCACACCCGCTTTGTGATCCTCGGTATCCCAGTCACAAACTAGAGGGGCATATCGAGATTTAAACATGTCATTGAAAAGTTCAATGAATCTCAAAATCTAGGAATTCTGAATACATTTAAAACTTAAAGCTTATGTTTTTCATGGTGAAGAATTAATGAATCGTCATTCACTTACCTCCAAATTGTTTGCATGTTGGATCACGGCATCCCTTTTCTAATATGTAAATAATGTTGTTGGGTCCTAGCCCTAAATTTTCATTTTGGGTGTTAATTAGGGACTTAATTCTAATCAACTTTGTTCCTTTCTATCTGTAGATGTCTAACGCAAACAACGTTGCTGTCAGCTCATTCACGCTAATGAGCCTTTGTCAAAAGGTGACTTTCGATGGATCGAACTTTAGCGAATGGATAAG
The DNA here is from genome assembly GCF_051521515.1 of Lactuca serriola. Lineage (NCBI taxonomy): Eukaryota > Viridiplantae > Streptophyta > Magnoliopsida > Asterales > Asteraceae > Lactuca > Lactuca serriola. The sequence continues at coordinate 151,716,872 of NC_136416.1, forward strand.
ATACATTCGCACGATCGCACGTTACGAGGACAAAGAGTATGTTCTCGATGAGAAGCTTGAAAAGATCAATCCAGAAACTGCCACTCCCGAAGAAATGGTTGTGTTTGAAACACATGAGCGTGATGCAACGAAATTCCATTGCATCATGATAGCCACCATGAACTCCGAATTCCAAAAGTCCTATGAGGACATGTATCCTTATGAGATGCATCTAGACTTGATGGAGCGATACCACCAAAGCGCGAGGCAAGAGCACTATGAGATCATAACGAATATGATCACTGCTAAAATGGGAAGTGGAGAATCTCTTACTGTGCACTTGCAAAAGATGCAAAGGTACGTCGATCGTCTTCGCAAGTTGAATGTCAACTTTGGGGAAGATTTGGCCATCGACATTGTTCTCCACTCCTTGCCCTCATGCTACAACCAATTTAGGATGACCTACCATATGAACAAGGAAGAGGTCACCCTAAGCAAACTCCAATGGTTCCTAAGGACTTTCGAGAGCAACATCAAGGACAAGTCTGTTGCACCATCTCCCAATTCGTCTGCTGCTCCTGTTTTGGCTATTGGGCAGGGAAGGGACAGGAAGAGGAAGGCTTCCTCGAAGAACCACCGCAAGGGAAAGTCCCAAGATGGTTCCTCTTCTAGTGGGACCAAGGTTGATCCTGCTAAGCCCAACCCTAACCCAAAGGAGGCAGATTGCCATCATTGCCACAAAATAGGGCATTGGAAGAGAAGCTGCCCGGAATATCTGCAAGCCATCAAGGATGGAAAGATCAAGCCATCTTTTGCAGGTATATACACAATTAAATCTAATGATTCGTCCCATAGTATTTCTTGGGTTCTTGATATAGGGTGTGGTTACCATATTTGTTCTGATTTGCAGAGACTAGGAAGAAATAGGGATGTGGAGCTTGGAAGAATAAATCTAATAATGGGGAACAGAAGATCATCGCATGTTACCAAGATTGGAGTGTATTCTTTAGTGCTTAGTAATGGATTGAATTTGGATTTAAATAACTGTTGCTACTCGCCAGATATGGCAAGAAACATCATTTCTTTTCATGGTTTATTTAGAAAAGGATTTAGATATTCATTTAATAATGAGAATGGTACGATTTATGCTTATCTAAATGGTGTTTTATATTTTGAAGCAATGACTTGTAATGGAATTTATGAAACTGTTATGGTTGTAGATAACCTAGGAAATGATGTGTTGTGTATGGATTCTTCCAATAGTATGGATAGAGCATCCTTGTGGCATTGTCGTCTTGGACATGTCAATAAGAGGCGCATAGCCCAACTCCAAAAGGATGGAGTGTTGGAGTCATTCGACCTTAGGGAAGATGACACGTGCGAATCTTGTTTACATGGAAAGATGACCAAGTCACCCTTCACTAACACTTGTGAGAGGGGTGAGGGTTTATTGGATCTCATACATACCGATGTATGTGGGCCCTTTAGATCTACCACAAAGGATGGGAACCGCTTCTATGTGACTTTTACCGATGATTATAGTAGATATGTGTATATCTACTTAATCAAGCACAAGTTAGAAACATTTGAAAAGTTCGAAGAATTCAAACATGAAGTGGAGAATCAATTGGGTAGGAAAATCAAGATGCTTCGATCCGATCGAGGAGGAGAGTACCTAAGTCTTAAATTCCACGTCTATCTCAAGGAATGCGGAATAGTTTCGCAATAGACGCAACCTAGAGACTGCCGCCCATATCCTTAACCGAGTCCCTACAAAGAAGGTTGCCAAAACACCTCACGAGATGTGGACAGGGAAAGCTCCCTCATTAGCACACATCAAGGTTTGGGGTTGTGGAGTTTTCGTAAGATGAGAGACTCATGACAAGCTCGAACCTCGTAGTGAGCGATGTATTTTTATCAGCTACCCGCAAAAATCTTTTGGATATCTCTTCTATAGACTGAGTGGCAATGTTGTCTTCATTGTGAGGAGAGGGGTTTTCCGAGAGCGAGAACTCATAAGTCAAGGAGACGGTGGGAGGCAAATCGATCTTGAAGAGATTCAAGAGTCGAGCGATGAAGGAACCTCTAACGTTGGCGCTCAACCCGAGGAGGAAACTCTGGTTGAACCGATTGACCAATCCCTACCTCTTAGACGTTTCGAAAGAGTTAGAGTTCAACCCCAGTTGTATGGCTTTCATATTACTACCGAAGGGGACACGTATATTAGTGACAGTACACTAGTAAATCTAGATGAACCTAACAGCTATAAGGAAGCCAAGGCAGGCCCGAAGTCTGCTAAATGGAAAGAGGCATTGGATAGCGAGATTCAGTCAATGTATGACAACCAAGTTTGGAATTTGGTTGACAATGTGCCCGAACGTAAGACGGTTGGGTGCAAATGGATCTTCAAGAAGAAGACCGACGTGGATGGGAATGTGCACACGTATAAGGCACGACTAGTGGCGAAGGGCTTTACTCAAACTCCCGGAGTTGACTATGATGAGACCTTCTCACCAGTCGCTAAGATAAAATCTATTAGGGTGATGCTAGCCATTGCTGCATTTCATGTTTATGAGATATTGCAGATGGATGTCAAGACCGCTTTCCTGAATGGGAAGTTGGCTGAGGATGTTTACATGGCCCAGCCAGGGGTTTTGTCGATCCAAAGCATCCAATAGAGTGTGCAAGCATGAGAAGTCCATTTATGGACTTAAGCAAGCATCTCGCAGATGGAATCTTTGCTTTGATGAGAAAGTCGAAGAGTTTGGATTTGTACGAAGCGAAGATGAATCGTGTGTATATGTCAAAGCCAGTGGGAGTATAGTTAGCTTCCTCGTTTTGTATGTCGCTGACATACTGCTCATAGGAAACGACGTCCCGACTTTGTAGGAGGTTAAATACTGGCTCGGGAAGTGCTTCGCTATGAAGGACCTCGGAGAGGCTTCCTATATTTTGGGAATAAGGATAGTGAGAGAAAGAAGTAAGAGACTAAAGGACTTAGTCAGAATACTTACTTAGATAAAGTACTAAAACGTTTTAGTATGGAAAACTCGAAGAAGGGAGAACTACCGATACAAAGTAATGCCAAGTTGAGTAAGACTCAAAGTCCGAGTACCGAAGCCGAGATAGCTGAGATGAGCCGAGTACCCTACGCTTCCGCAGTTGGCTCAATCATGTACGCTATGACTTGTACTCGCCCTGATGTGGCCTTTGCTGTGAGCATGGTCAGTAGATATCAAGGGAACCCTGGCAGAGCTCATTGGATTGCAATCAAGAATATACTTAAGTACCTTCGGAGGACCAAGGAATGGTTCTTAGTCCTCGGAGGGAGTGATGACTTAAAGGTGCGAGAGTATAGTGACGCCAGCTTCCAGACCGACAGGGACAACTACCGTTCGCAGTTGGGCTGGGTCTTTACCCTTAATGGAGGAGCAGTGACTTGGAAAAGTTCCAAACAAGAGACTGTAGCTGATTCAACGTGTGAATTAGAATACATCGCAGCGAGCAAAGCGTCAAAGGAGGCGATGTGGTTGAAGAACTTCATTGGTGACCTTGGAGTTGTGCTTGCTATAAAAGAGCCTATGGAAATTTTCTGTGATAATGAGGGAGCAGTTGCCTTGACTAAGGAACCGAGGGATCATGGTAGATCTCGACATATCAACAGAAAATATCACTTTATTAGACATCGAGTAGAAGAAGGACATCTCATAGTGAAGAGGGTATCGTCAGAGGATAACCCATCAGATCCGCTTACGAAGGGACTGAGTAGGGTTAAACATTTGCAGCACGCTAGGAGCATTGGGTTGAAAGACGATATTAGTTGAGATTAGATAGTTTTGAAACATGTAATAGATAAATGTAATTGACATTTGATGATTGAATAAAATAGTATTATTTATAAGTAAAGTTACTGTCTTATGTTAATTGTTTAACTATTTTTTCACTTTGCATGTTTTGACTTCCTGAATAACTAAGTTATCAAGAATAATCGAATTATTCGAATGGTCCACAATCGTTCATATGTTGGAAGTAGGTATGAATGAAGATTGTCATGAATTGGTTTGTAGATTGTCTAAAAGAGTATTAGACATAGAAAAGGTTTGCTACAACGTTCATGAGTGCTTATGAATAAGTTTTGAGCATTCGAATAAACCCGCGCTTGCTGGAATCACTTTATGGAATGAGACACAAGTGATCGCAAGACGATAATATCATATAGTCTTAAAACCAAGATATATGGTTTATTGTTTATTAATTGGTTGTGCATTGATAATGCAAAACCACATCAGTAAATTGATGTCATAAAACGCATTGTTGTGTATGATTGATAAGTAAATAATAAATGCATATAATTCGAAGTTTATCTGTTACTTTTATCCTAAGAGAATAAAAGCGATATCACGGTCGCTCGATGATTTGATTTGATTTATGTGCTGGGCCCGGTTAGGACTGAATTGATGTGTTCAATTAAGTTCTATGTCAAAAGAATCCGAGATCGAGAAACCATGTTCTGGACAATAAGTTCCATAAGATTGTCCGCATAATATCTAAAAAGAGGACTGTACGATCCCTTATCTAAAGGACAGGAGATTGATATGATTAGAGTTGACAACGTATTTAAGAGCTACGATTGCTAATCAGTTTGTGTTTGCATATATAGTTACTAGACTTATCCAAGTGGGAGACTGTTGGATTAGTGTATAAGGCTATAACTATATTTGGTAAGTACTTGATCCGGTTATGCATGGTCCTTTTGGGTTGCCTTCACCATAGCAACTTGACAGGATGATATTTTAAGAGAGAAGAAATATTATTGTTAATATATTATGAGAATAATATATTAAAGGAATAATAATATTATTTGATTAATATAAGTCATATATTAAATAAGAATTAATTTGGTGACTTAAAGAGGTTAATTGAATAAAGGGGCATAAACTGTCAAATGTGTGATAGTTGTATTTTTTGGGCTATGTATCCTTATGGATATGAGGGTGGACGAAATTTAGGGTTAGGGAACCTTAAATTCGTCCAAGCCTAGTATCTAGGAGGATCTTGGATTGCTTAGGGCCTAAGTTATTCAATTAGGGTTAAAGGTGAAATCCTAGTATCCCATAGTATAAATAGACCCCTAGGGTGAGGGAAATCGGCACTCATGCAAGGCAAGGAACCCTAGGGCATATTTCTCATCCTCCTTCCTCTCTCTCAAACCATCTTCTTGCTAGTTGGTGTTTGTAAGCCATTAGAGGAGTGACAATTGTGACTCTAGGCTCTAAGAAGAAGAAGTATCAAACAAGCAACTCAAGGTATTCTTCTAGATCTGTTTTTCATATGCTATGAATTGTTTTACACTAGATCTATGAATGAAAGTGTTGGATACATGCATGTTCAATTAGAGAAACCTAGATCCAAGCAATTAGGGTTTGCATGTACGTTATAGGAAAGTTCTTATGGCTCAAACCCATCAAGTTGGTGGAAAGGTTGCTATTCATGGTTTTCTTGAGGGGCAAAAGAGTCAAAACAGTTAAAATAAATGTTTTTGTGACAATTACGCTCTTCAAAGGACTTGAAATGTAAATAATAGCTCAATGGGCCAATTTTGGGGCTTTTCGGCCTATTAAGCCCAAGGTTACGAAAAATATGATTTTCAAAGGGCTAAAATGAAAAATCTCTCAAAACAGGGGATAAAAAGGGTAAAAAAAATCATTTGAGTGGTTAAAATGTTTTTCTTTACCAAAAAGGATCAAAAATGTAAAGTTTTTGGATTTTGGGCCAAAATTGTAAAAGTTGCAAAAACTTTGGACTTTAGCCGTAAAATACTTTTCTAGAAGGGCTGAAACTGATAAAAGTAAATTTTGAGCTAAAACCACCACATAAACAAAGTCCATGGCTCAAAAATGATAAGAAAATGGTTTTAGGGCCTAAAATGTCTTTTTATATATATAAAGGGCTAAAATTGTCATTTTTATCCAAGAAGGACTGAAATGGTCAAACCAATATTTTGAGTCAATTATTTTATTATTTAAGATACTTGGGTCAAAAATACCAAACCACAACTTATGAAAAATGGCAAGATGAATATACATAAATTCCGAATATCAGACTCGTATCGATAAAAATTTAACAATTGTTCAGTTAAACATTCCGACGACTGTACTATACCCACAACAAGTAAATATTAAATTCTTTGGGCTTGAAAGTTCCATACATGCTTATTGGGCCTTTGTGACCCATTAAGATGATTTTGGGCCCAAGGGGTAATTATAAATGTTATTGGGCCTTCTATGACCAAATTTCATATTTAAGGGACCCTCAATGGGTTTTAAGCGCTATTGGGCTTTAGTGGCCCATTAACATTGCTAGTAAGGTCCAAGTAATCAAATACGAAATGGGCCAACGTGTCCTTCATATACCCAACAACCTAGAACAACTCACGAAGGTAGCAAGGCTTTGTATTTCCTCTTCTCCTCGTTTGTTAGGCTTACGCGTAACCAAAGTAAACAAATACATGTCAATAATCAATAGTTATCAAAGTCAATTGGGATTTAGTGAGTAATAACGGGTGGCACCAACGTGTTTCGGTCGTAGTCTGTAGTTATAATCAAAGTCTCCTGGAGGGAGAGCGAGAGTTTGTGTATAGATCTATACGGGGGTGACTTCCCCACACCTCAGCTGTTCGCTATAGTTAGACTCGGCCAGTCTAGGATAACAAAATCTTAAGATCAATTATGGCGTTCACCAGAGTGCCAAGACAGACGAACTAGTCATTATCATGCATGGTTATAACGACTCACATAAATAAATCCAATGTAAACCAAGTAAACAAGGTAATTCAAAATCATTCACGTAATGAGTAACCATTCAAACCGTTATATGATATTTTTATTTTGGAAAACATCGGGTTTTCCGGGGAAGTTCAACATTTTCACTTGTACGTTTAATACTAAGTTTTTCAATTATACATGTTTTGAAATCATCATGCATATATTTACGGATCTTCACACATTTTTATAAACAATGGTCTTTTCAGAAAATATCGGATTTTCTGGGTTGGTTTCGTTCAAATTACACAAAACATTTCATATCAAACCTGCTTATGAACTCACCAACATTCTATATGTTGACCCGTTTCCAAAATAACTTGTATTATCAGGTAACAGGTAAGCTGAGGAATAAGTACCAAGTATGTTAGTGTGTTTTGCTTTTGAAAACTATCAAACAATTTATGTATGGATTTGTCAGGTTAAAACAATATACTTGATGTGAATAATGTCAGTTGTAATATATTGATGCATGGTGATGTTTATGTTATGATTTATGTATATTCATTGTGATGATATTCAATTTAAGTCACACGAGCCATCGGACGTTTCCACTGTCTGGCTCGGCGGTGTGACACTAGCTCAGAAAGACCATCAAATAAAAAAAGTCGTGGTTTGGACAAAAACCCCAAAAAGATGTATACGATAGGGATCATTTTTGCAAATTTGTCTATTTCTAAAAAAAACATTTAATACCTGCACATTATTTTCTAACAATGGGCTGAAACTGAGCTACCAAATCGCCGTAGTGTACATAAAATTGGAGGTGAACCTAGCCATTGTGATTTCAGTAATTCAGCACTATTTTTAGAAAAAGTTGATTTTTGGATATTTTTTGAAAAGTAATTAATGTATTTGGCTAAACTTATAATTTATCTTCTATTAATCTAGGGATGTGATTTTTCCACAATAACTTTTAATCCATCAACATAAATTTAAATGTATTGCCATTTTGGCCTTATTTGAATCTATAATAACATGCCTAAATTGTTGTAAAATCATACATACTTATAAAGCTAGCATTTTTTATTGAATCTCATGCATTTGAAACCCCCATTCTTTTTTCCTTTCACCACATTCATTTGAAACTCCCATGACTTTTCAATTTCTTTATAATGATAATTATAATTTGGTAATTAGGTTAAATAAATATCAAATCTAAAGTGTATTTATATATAAAATAAATTTCAATAGTAAAATAATATCTTTAATGCTACTTATAAAATTATGTTTTTTTTAACTTTTAACATGTTATACTTAATTTATTAGTTTTAATATATTGTTGGATGTAAACAATTATCATTTTAAAGGTATAATTTTTGAACAATTTGTATAAAATACTTACATTATTAATTAAAATATAACATTATAGGCTCAACTTAAATATAAATTTTATTTAACTTAAACAACCCAAAGATTATTTTATAAATAGTTAAAAGTGATAAATTGTAGTGTCTTTCTAATAATGAGTGTAAGTTGGTTAATAAGGTTAAATAAATATCAAACCTAAAGTGTAATCATAAATAGACTAAATTTCAATTTTAAAATAATATATTTACTTCTATTTATAAAGTTATTTCTTTAAATTTTAACATATTATACTTAATTTATTAAATTTAAAATGTTGTTGCATGTAAACCATTATCAGTTTAAAGCTACAATTTTTGAACAGTTTGGACAAAATACTTAAATTGTTAATTTAAATATAACATTACAGTGTCAACTTAAATATAAATTTCAGTTCGACTAAAAAAACCAAATAATATTTTGTAAATAGTTAAAAGTGATAAATAATAGTGATAAATGCAAAAAAACTAAATTGTAATATCAGTTTAACTGAAATATTTCCTAAATATATTTATATAATCGTTAAAAATTTTCAAATAAGTAGCTTAAAATAACTTATAATAACAATAGTTAAAAATAACCCTATATAAATGATTATATTGTTACCTTTAAAATCACAAAAATAATGTTTGATGTTTTAAATAATTATAATGATAGAAATTAAAACATTAAGCAAATATATTTTAAAAAATTAGTTAAAAATAACAACTATAAATAATATTAAACCATATATAATATTTAATTTTATTGATGTGTAACTCGCGAGTAGAAGTCATTCAAACGATTGAGATTATGACGTTATAATATATTTATATATTATCATATAATTCAAAATATTCAATATATTATATCAAATTTAACAACAACGTTAATGTTATATTTTAAAAAATATATATTTGTAAAGACTTCAACTATATAGGTGTTTCTGCGCATTACAATGTCAACTCAAATATAAATTTCAGTTCCATTTAAAAAAACTAAAGAATATTTTGTAAATAGTTAAAAGTGATAAATTATAGTGATAAAAGCAAAAACTAAATTGTAATTTCAATTTAACTAAAATATTTCTTAAATATATTTTTATACTCGTTAAAAGTTTCCAAATAAGTAGCTTAAAATAACTTACAATAACAATAGTTAAAAATAAATCTATATAAATGATTATATTGTTAGCTTTAAAATAAAAAACAATGTTTGATGTTTTAAATAATGATAATGATAGAAATTAAAACATTAAACAAATAAATTTTAAAAAATTAATTAACAGTAAAAACAACTATAAATAACATCAAATCATATATTATATTAAAATTTATTCATGTGTAACTCGTGGGTAGAAGTATTCAAACGATTGAGATTATGAAGTTATAATAAATGTACATATTATCATATAATTCAAAATAATCAATATATTATATCAATATAGTATGTAGAAATTATTATATCAAATTTAACAATAACGTTATTGTTATATTCAAAAAATCATATATTTGTAAAGACTTCAACTGTATAAGTATTTCTACGCAACGCGCGGGCATTCGTCTAGTGTAGACTATATTTTTCTTCCTAGACATATGCCTTCCTTTTAAATCAGATAAGCTAATTATTCTTTTTCTTCTTGTTTGTCCACCCTAATTTTAACAATTTATATTTTTCTTCTTTAATCATTTTTAATAAACATAGAAAACCTTTACATAACAAAATAATACAATTTCAAATTAATGCATATCAAATTATAAAATTTGAAATTGTATTTATTTTGTAAAGTGATTGAATATGTAATAATTCCATCAAAAAGTATTTTATAAAAAAACATTAAAGAAGAAAAACTTAATTATTAAAATTTGGGTGAATCTTTCATTTCATGATAGGAATTTAAGTACTAAAAATGTTAAATATAAAATGAGAATGATGTAACAAATAAAATGAGAATGATGTACCAAATCTCGATTCCGTAATTATATTGAATCGGAACCGGTACTGAATTTAAACATACGAAACAGTAGTATTTCAAAATCACGAAATTATAGAATCGATATCGATGCTACTACCGAAAACTACTAATGTTAGTTTGATTCAGTAATCGTTATTGTTTTTTCATTCATTTTGATATTCGGAATTCTCAGGTTTGTAATGGTTCGATATCGGTTCCGTCAGATGTTCAATCCTAATCAAATATTCAAACTACCAACATGACATGTCATAGATCTCTTATAGTTTGAGAGCGAGTTGAAGTTATATTCTTTTATAATTTGATATGCATTAGTTTGAAATTTTAATATTTTTTTATGTAGTTGATTATGTAATAGATTATCTAATTAATATGTATATAACTAGGAACGTAGCTATTTTGAAGGTAGGTAGGTCCTAGGACCTACCTATTCTGCTTAATATTAGTACTATTAATATAAGATATAAATGAAAAAATTGGTGAACAATTTTATCGGTGTTATAATTTTTTGAAAAAATATAAACTAAATAGTTCAACTTAAATTTTATGTATTATAATCCACTTAAAATAGTTCACTACCTCAATGAGACCTACCTATTTTGCTTAATATTAGTAATATTATTATAATATATATATATATATATATATATATATATATATATATATATATATATATATATATGAAAAAATTGATGAACTTTTTTTTAGTGTTATAGGATCTATCTTGTAATTTTATAAAATAAATACATCAACCTTAAAGTTTATATATTATAAACCACTTAAAATAGTCAATTACTTCAATCCATTTAAAATTTATTCATTAATTAATAGCCCAATCCATTGAAAAAAAAAACCCTTCACGAAATGTGATTATTTATAGACATCTCCTAACGCTTGACGCCTCATAACGTTCTTGTTTGCCTGACGCCTCATAACGTTTATGCATGCCCTATCGATAGATCCCACAGTCCGTCGTCCGGCCATGCCACTGACAACCGTTGTCTCTCCACCAAGCGCCACCTCTTCCTGCCCATATTTTATATATTTCAATTTTTGAATGATAGTTTAATGTCGTATATTGAAAAAAAAAATTGTTTCAGAAAGTATCGATAATGATATAATTATGAATATATTTCAAGATATAAGAAGACCTAGTAGAGTTCAAATGTAAAACTATTATAAATATTGAAGTTATATTTAACTATTATAAGGCATACAACCCGACCCGATACCATTAGTAATTTTTACTGTTTTATTTTTTTATTTTCATTTACATAAAAAACTAGTGGTATTTGGTTCTTGATTCGTCATTGTTTATAACCTCTAAAAACAAAGATGATGTGTATAAAAAAGTATCAAAGAAACAAAAGAAATTTAAGTATTGAAATAAAGATAGATCCTTTAGTTCAATCCCCATTAATCTAATCTTGTATCGATTAAAACATGTCAATGTCACTGAAGAATAAACTTTCCATTAAGATTTAGAAAACGATACATTACAATCTGAAAGTCGAATCAAAGTAGTTTAAATTTGTTACATATTTATTGCATGCTAGTCACGTAGTCCAAAGGAATATACACAAGGACACTTAACAAACAGCCTGAGATAGATAGTATGTTTTATATTGACACACTGTTAGGTATGCCCCTTCCAGTAAGCCCCTCTTCACTACTTGGGTAAAGTATGGTGTATGGTATCTTTACAGGTCCAAATCTATTCATCAACCTCTCATCTTTGTTCAAATTCATAATTCTTTCCTGAATTTCTTTCAACTTCTTACCAAATTTTTCGAATGCCTTCAAAGGTTCAGCATCCATGGTCCATTCAGGACACTCTCTTTGCCCAAGGTAGATCTCATCTGAAGTATGTCGTGACAATATCTCTATCAAAGTAACACTGAGAAGCGATTGTAGCTGTGGAGTAACTGTTTTCAGAAAAACTTTCTGTGGATCTTCTTTCAGTTCATCATATTCAGGAGTTTCAGGTTCAGGCAAAAGCCTCCGACTTAGAGTAGGACGATTAGGTGGAAAACCACCATAAGGGTATTGCCCGAAGTTTACAGCTGCATGAAGAGCAGAAGACACCCATATGATAATGGTGCAATTATCAATCACATCTTTAACAGATTCTAATTTAGGCCACCATGTCTTTTCTTTCAAGTCTCCATGTCCTTCCTCTCGAACTTCCTTCCACCACGATTGGAGTTCTGTGTCATTTTTCACCATGTCATCTTGTGTGTAATAAAACTTACAGTAATCCTCAACCCATGTTTTAATAGCTGACCAAATCTCTAACCCATCTACAGCGTATGGGTAATCTTCAATAGTTAAGCGAAGACCATGTAGAGAATTTTCATCCTCAACTGCCATTCCCCTATATTAAAATCATCGATTAATATGATATCATACGAGTAAGAAAATCAAAATTGCTTTTAAAAGTTTATGCAAGGTTTTTCAATATCATACCTCAACACGAGGTCTATAGGGAGAGCTTGGTTGGGGAATACCCAATCCTTGTATATCTTCGAAGACATTTCAATTGAATATTTTCCAGTAAAGAATGTTCTCTCAAGAATACCTCCACTATTGATCAAGATATTCCTAGCAGTTGAATTGATGTTCATTGTATCACGGAAATGAGGATGGAGAAGCTTGTTAATGGGATGAAGCACACTTAGTTTCCTGTTTGTTGCTATCACAAACGGCTCAATAACAGCATGTGTATTCAACCTACAAAGTACACATTGCATATCAATAACTTGGTCAAAACTGTAGAAGGATCTCTAATCTATACATGGTAAGTAATTTGTGAGTGTTAAAGTAAAATTTACCAGTGACTTATGAGTTGATGAACTCCAGAATCATTAACAGCTACATATGTTTTAGCTAACTTCCAAATTCCGGCTTCCACTCCATGCTTAGCTGGCGTACATACTTTGCTTATGGCACCAAGATTTTCGTCATCTGGATGAGGCAAGCTTAACTCAATGGCTATTGGTTTTAACGTTCCATCTTTTTTTAACAAGAGCAATGTTCTTGTGGCATAAATTTTGGTCGATGTTGAGTTTATTCGCTTCACGTATGGCATCAATGGGTCATGGTGGTCGAGTATAAATAGTCTCTTGGCTTTTAGCATCTGTGTTAAGAACATAAATAATGTTTCAACTCTAGTATAATTGATTAGATTGAGGAATAAAAATTGTTACATTACCTCGTTTACTTCTAAACCATCTAAATGTTCCTCTATGTGATGTGATCTTATTGAACTGTTTTGGTCACCATAGAGTTGGGCATCCAGCTTGCTTGTTGGAGGGAACTCCTAAAAAGTTTAAGCATTTAAAAAACATCAATTCAGAACCAAAATAAGTTACAAAATTCACTTAAATATTAACTTTTTTCTTTTCTTGAATCAATGTAATTAAAAAGAATCAAGAGCTTACTTTCAGAAGTTGAATTGAAACCGGGTTGACTCCAGCTAGCATTTCCCTTGCAAACTCTTCATCCGTGCTCCAAGCAGACATGTCAGCTGTTGAAACATCATATAACATGTTGGAATCAGGAAGCAAATATAGTACTATTTAACAGAAACATCATAAGACATGTCGCATTGCCTCTTTTTATGGTACTTGATAATATCAATCACTTGTGTATTTAATTTTGAACATGTAGAAATGGTACCTTTGATGACATCTGGTGTTGAGTATTTCGCAAGTCCCTCACCATCTGATCGAATAAGTTCTTTGAACACCTGTAAAGGGATGTTTTCTCGAATCCTATCATGTAAAGGGCCTTTAGGAAGCTTAATCCCACCCTTATAAAGCTTCAAGACATCATCAAACGAGTCAAATTCATCTATAGTGTCATCAGTTATAGCCTCAAACTCAGGGAGAAGAAACTTAAAGACAGCTTCAAGTCCATAAGCCAGAAAGTCAGACCTCTTCAAGTGTCCAAATCGCTCATCTCTTGGAACATACATCTGAAGACTCTCAATAAGCGAAAGCCTGCTTTCAATTTTAGGATCTTTAAAAACCCAAAAACAAAAAACCATTTTAGCATTTCTATAACTTAAATATATACAATCATCACTTCAAACTCTCACATGAACAAATATGATTCTAACTAACCTATTTCAGTTGGTGGTCTCCCTGTTCTTCCCCTACGAGGGTAGGGAAACTCTAACGATCCTCCAATAACTGGGCGCACTTTATCCTCATCATCTGGATCTCCCAAATCATTATAAAATGCATAATCGTAAACCCTTTCCCATTCCTCAAGCTTCCCAGTTCCATTTCCTCTCAAGGTCACCAACTCTTCCTCTCTGTAAGGAAGAAGCAATGCAGGTGTCTCACCAGGAAGATATGCCTGCACCATTGTTTTACATGAGTTGTTGTAAAAACTCAAACTTTGAAAAGATATTTGAAACACGAGCACTGTTATATATACCTTGTTGGCGAAGAATATGCGATCTTTGGTGTAACGTTTGGCAGGATAAACCCATGAGTTACAAACAAAATGGACTTTGCCATGTCCAGGTACATTTTCGAGAGTGAGTGTCATAAGATAAAATTCACTGTGGTGAAGATTTTTAACAAGAAAAGCTCCTGGTAGTCCAATCTCTTCGTCCCAATCAAATGTGACTTCATATGATGATTCACCGGCTGTGAGAGGGGTAATGGTGCTAATCCAGTCTTCCAAGATTGCCGGATTTCCAAGCTTACCTCTCAATACTTTTTCTGCAACAGAAAACCCATAAAATTGAATCCATTGAAACCCAAATTTTGAAATAAACCAACACAAATGCTGGTCAATATTCAACCATATGTCCATATGCAATTAACAATAGTGATAACTTTTTTCCACGCATCAAAAAAGTTCATTTCGGCACTCTTGCCTTCAAATTAAACACCTTTTTTTATAGGTATTAAATTTAATGAATTTTATAGAAACTTTGTTATTCGCATAGTATTCTAACCAATTTAAAAATCACTTTAATAATTTCATAGTAGAACTATTTAAGGGGTAATATGTGTTTATAAAATCAATTGGAAAACATAACATAACAAAGCTTTGTTGATTAAATGAAACTACCAACTCCTTGTGCAACATATTTGATTGTCTTAAGAAAAAATTAGACAAAACTGCAAAATTGATCCATATGGTTTACAAAAAACCATAGATGAAATCCAAAATGTTCCCAAATTGCATGAAAGATCCAAAATTAAAAATTTTCAGTAAGTTTGATCCTAAAATACATAAAAAAGGCTATTATATATGCCCTTTTAATTACCATTTTATATACTCTATATTTATTTTAACATTATTTTACTTTTAAAATAATACTAAAATAAAAAGGATTATATACCCCACTCATCGCACCCTCCCTTTCATCGCACCCTCCCTTTCTCTCTCTCCCCCCCTCCCTCCCCTTATATCTCTTTTGTCTCCTCCTTCTTCTAACCCGCATTCAACACCTTTGCGGAGTCCTAACCATTCACCATCGTCATCAAGAAGAAACTAGAAGACCAATAGTTGAGAATAATACATGAACACCGATTTTGGGTTTACTCTGTGATTGATCAACAAGAGGAACTCACACACATATTGTGTGTGTGTGTGTCTGTGTGTGTGATAAATACAACAGGAAGACGAAAATGATGGGATTAAGAGAGGGTTGACACCACTTCCACATCACTACTCCTCAATCGATTAGATCGATTCCTTAAAATTGATGAACATTTATTGATGGACATTTATTTATGGATTGGTGCATTTGAAATTATTTGTGTGCTTTAAAATCGATGAACATTTGTTTTCTATAATTGAATAGCTAGTATTCTTTCTTTCTAATCACTTAACTTTCACAATTTGCGATTCATCTAAATATTGGTAATATAATTATTATAATGTTCTTACAATTATTTGCCTATTTTTTCGATCTTACAAAACTATATATTTATTTATTTGACATTAAAAACAATTAAACAACCCTTTATCACTATGCATTCTCTCATTCATCATCCCATGCGGCCCCCGCCCCCTTTGATCACTGATCAGGACCTCATGAATTGCCCACCTTCTCGGCTTGTTCTGCAATAAGCTTTCGTGTTCTTGCTCACGACTATCCACCCACTTATGACCAACTCTTTGTTTAGTTATGTATATATAATATATACCTAAAAGTTATTTAATAGCCATGGTTTAAACTTTAAATTGGAACACAATGATCAAACATATTTGGCAAATGATCAACAAGCTTCTGGACAAAAAGTTATAAGCTTGTTCTACTTGTACGCCAATAATAATCTATTATGTGTTTGAATTTCGAGGTAATAAAGGCATTTGAATATTTTGAGAATTGTGAATCCACTTTTAAATTAAAATATTTGGTTGGTACTCTCTAATTTTTGATTGGATAAAACTCAGAAGAGATTCAGAACAGAAGATGAGATGTATCAATTTCGTGAATACCAAAAAACTGACCCAAAATTGTTTAAATATCTCATTTGTCTAAAAACTGTCAAAACTATCATAAAACAGTTTTCCAACAGTAAAAAATCTGCCATAAATCTGGGTTTTCTATAAGGTTAATGTAAAGCCAAAAACGGGTCAAGTATTCAAAATTTAGACACGCCAGGGGCTGCCGCCCCTTGGGCCCCTTCCCCGAGGGGCGCTGCCTCTGGACCTCGTTCGTCAGACTTCGTCCCTAAATGATAGTCTACTTTTAATCTTAAATAAATTTAAACAAGTCACACTCCGCATCTTCCTTACTTGTTTAATATTCATCAAGATTGATTTTGATCAACAAGTTAACCCATTACACTTAAATACAATTAATGAAGCAAAGCACCAATATTATAATGGTCGGCCTAAATGTGTGGTAAAAAATAACATAGCTCCATTGAAAATAATCTATTAAAACCATATGTTAATGCATGGAAGAAGAACCAAATTGATTGAAAGTTGGTTTAAATAATTATGAAAAGTCGTATATACTAAGAATTAAAATTCCTTGAAAAGAGAGGAGCAGGTTTATGTGTACACTTATAAAAATAGATTAGGTTTAACTTTCGCATATATTATATAGAAACTCCATAGCCGCCATTGATAGAGTAAGAACGTCTATTCGACAGAAGTCATCAAAGAGTAGTTAACATATTACAAAACACATGCTTTACATTTATATATAGTTGGGAAATTATCATCTTGCACATGGATCGTTTTGCTTTTGCAATTTGAGGATAATTAATCCTTGGGTCATTATCGTCATCTAATTTGAGAAGCCTTGCATTTGGTATTAGTTAGATATATCAATACTTATTAATTATATTTATATATATGGACAATGACCAATATTGTAACCACTAACGTTAAATGCGTTGAAATGTATGTGATAATTAATTCAAATTAATTAATATTTTTTTAGAACTTTAGGTTAATATATGTATGAGATAGAACCTAAGAACTTTTTATTAGTAACTCTTTCTAATTAAACATCTTGTTAGCTAAGTGGCTAGCCCAAACTTATAAAAGCAATTAATAAAATTAATATCTATATAAGAACACTGACTTATTGTATATATATATTTTACAAGAAATTAAGGTTCCTCGAATATACAATTGTGTGAGCATTCGTACCTAACTAACACGAAACTGGACATTGTTTTTCTTCTTATCTTATAAAAAATGAATGACCATGTGAAAGTTAATTAGCCCCTCATTGTATCGCTATGTTAGTCACGTGAACTTTATGACATATATTGGTAGTAACTCTAAAATTGACCCAAAAAATTATTAGTAGTAAATTGGTGTAAAATAAACGTGAAAGAGTATTTGAAACCCGCTTCTAAACCCTTCGTATATGAAGCCTATTTATTTAGGCCATGGAATACCCCAAACCTTGAGCCTTTTATAACAAGGTGATCTACAATCCAGAATAGCTACATATTTTATTAAACTCTATACAGTTCAATTAATTTTTTCTCTATTACATTGAAAGTAATAAAATTCAATGGAAAATTACTAAAATTAATTTATAATATATATTTAAGATTAAAAACTTTCTTTTTGTCGAGGGTTCAATAGTTATTGAACTCTAAATCTATTGAACGAGGAGGTGACATCATGCTCTAATAATAATAAACCAAAATCGCTTGCAATAATCAGCTTCTAATTAAACCATTCGTTATGCATGGACTGTCAGCTTAATCGCTGCAATGATCCACATATGGTTTGACCTATGTGATTATTGTCCTTTTTTGTACTCGCATTTAGATTTTAAGAACGCTTGCTGTCTCATTGAAGCAAATACTTGGTTTTAGCAAAATTCACATTTTCGAAGGGTATATATATATATATATATATATATATATATATATATATATATATATATATATATATATATATATATATATATATATATATATATATATATAGCCTACGAGGCGGTGTTTGTATGTGTGCTTGTTTAATTTTTGTGTTTATATACTACAACGGATTAAATGAGTTTTATGATGTTAAGAAAAGATAACTAAATAGGGGATTAGGGGCAGTGTTTTTAATGAATACTTATGGCTGCAAGATGAGTATATCAAACCTGAGGATGTACGATCAGCATGAGTCGCACTTATGAATTGGATGGAGATATGTTTGCCCAATAGCTCATGAGCTCGGTCTAAAGCTGACGCGCCCAAGTCATTGAAATCGAGGACATTCTTCTTCATCAAGACCACTTTCCCATTAACTATGGTCTTACTCAGAAATTTTTCTCCGAACACCATGTTTGAAACCTTTCGAAACATATTATCCATGCAAGTGCACGTCTGTGTATGGTTTTCAGCGTCTGTCTGTTTTGCTTTCTGTGATTCTTTCTTTACTTCCTGTTTAGATATGAACGAACGAAACATGAGCCCGTGTATATATAAGGATGAGGTGTGAGTTGAAGGTAGAAGTTGTAAGCAATGATAACACTAATAAGTTATATTTATAGTCTTATAAGGCAGAATTATGGAAAATGGACGCATGTATAAGATTCAATGGTTTACATGCAAGAAATGTCCTTGGAAGCCTTATCTTTTTATCCCAGTCAATAACCATCTTCTTTTTATTAATTTATTTTTCTCATGGTCTTTTTCTATTACTAAGATATGCACAAGTTGATATTAATACGGAGACATTAGCCTAAAACACATTATGCAACGTAATTGGGATATATCAATGTATGGGAAAATGAATTAAAAGTCCAACGAAGTTTTCAAACCGTTCAAAAAACTCCAATGATGTTTTGTCTGTTCAAAAAAACCAAACAAACTTAACATTTTGTCTAAAAAGCCCAACTAAGTTATACTTTCCTGAAAGTCAAATAAGAGAAACAGATGACGTGGCTTATTACCGTATCGGAAAAATGACTTGTTAGGCCAACAAAGTTTCCAAAACGTTTAAAAAGCTCCAATCATGTTTTGACTGTTAAAAAAAACCCAACGAACTTAAACGAAACAAAATTGGGATTTTTTGAATGGTTTGGAACTTTGTTGGACTTTTTAGACAAAATGTTAAGTTCGTTGGTTTTTTTGAACAGACAAAACATGATTGAGGTTTTTTAAATGGTTTGGAAACTTCGTTGGGCTTTTAAGTCATTTTCCCATCATTGTATATACAGAAACTCACAAAATTAGCAGAGTTTCCCAAAATAACCCCTATGTCAGATGGGACTACGAAATGGCCTATATCTCATGACCTGCGAAATGTTGCTTTTTTCTGATTGTGAGTTTTCTTATTTTCAATTTCACATTATCTTAAAACCTCATCAAACCCATGACAACGAAAAAAAACCAATAGATTTCAACTTTTGTTATATATATATATATATATATATATATATATATATATATATATATATATATATATATATATATATATATCACCTGAAATCTCAGGTATATTATTTATTTATTTATTTTTGCGATCTATTGAGCAACTCGACGAGTTGGTGGCTTAACTCATCGAGTAGAGTTGGATTTAAGCACGCGGGTTAATGAACCGGCTCGACGAGTCAGAGATGCCGACTCGCCGAGTAGGCGCTGTGTGAGGAAATCCTAAATCCCTGGGTTTGGTGTCTATTTAAGGAAACTTATGTCCTCATTTTTATCTCACCAACTACCCTACTCCCCTGTGTGAAACTCTAATCATTGGTAGTGAGCTAATAGGGTTATAGAGTTAATCCTTGAGTGTTTTGGTGCATCTTTTGAAGGGAAGGGAAGGATTTCAAACAAGGATCGAGAAGGGGCTGTTAGATCCGTTGCTATTTCGTCCAAAGCTTCTGTGAATGGTAAAAAGTCCACACATTTCTCATTATGTTGGTTAGATCTCATGTTTATGGAGTTTATGGCTTTTTCCATCTAATATTGGGACTTTGAGTTTATTGAGTTCATCTAGAGATTTGGACTTCAGATCTGGACCTTGTGAGGTCCCTAGAGTCCAAAGGTCCCTGCTTTATTTAGCCATAATAGAGCTTTTGAGTGAAAAAACCCTTAATGGAACATGTTTTTGGCATTTCAAGCCCTAAGTGCCATGCATGGACGTAAAGCTTGTGGTTTTACGTGATAATTGAGCCTTGGGAGGTTAGATCTTGAGTTTGGGGTTGCTTTCTGCCTTAAAAACGTCTGAATTAGAAACTGACTTAAGGGACTCGACGAGTCAAAGAGCTGACTCGGTGAGTTGGCTAGGGCTTTTCCCCAATAAGTCTAGACATGGGTAACTCGGCGAGTTGACGGGACAACTCGACAAGTTGAGTTGGGTTTTCGCGATGACCTGAAGGAATAAAGAGGACTCGGCGAGTCACATAGATGCACTCGACGAGTCAGGTCAACATGGACAGTTGACTCGAGTATTGACTTCTATTGACTTTAGGGTTTGGTCAAGGCTGGGAGAATGGGAACCATGGAGAGGTAAAATGGTCTTCTACCCATTCTAAGAGTTTGAGAGAGACAATAACCTAGTTTATTTTGAATTGTGATTTAAGTGTTAATTAGAGATTATTATCCTATGTGCTAGGCAGAGGCTAGTACGAGATTCGTGTATGAGGTTATTACTTGCTAGCTTACAAGGTGAGTCTTCTCAATGTACTTACCTAGAGTGGTAATCTTTGTGTGATCGGAGGGTCTTATGTGCTTCTATTGAGTATTGTGATATTATGCATTTTGTCTCTGTGATATATGCTATGTTATTCTGTGCATTTTAAGATCGGACCGGAGAGTCCAACCCGAGTTGTGACCTGGGGGTCCTCACTGAGATATAGGACTGGAGGGTCCAACCGAGCTGTGAGACCGGAGGGTCCTTACTGAGACACATGACCAGAACATCCACACCGAGCCGTGAGACCGGAGGGTCTATGTCGAGTTATAGCCATTAGAGGCTTATTATTTGTGTATGTGGTATTTTGGGGAACTCAGTAAGCTTCGTGCTTACCGTTCTGTGTGATATGTGTTTCGGGTACTTCTCAGGATCGCGGGAAGGCGCCGACATGATTGTACACACGTTCGAGATTATGTTGAGGATTCTGGGATTTGACTTTTGTTTGTGGATTTATGTTGACATTTGAGACACTTATGGTTTTTGTGAAATATAATATATGATTTTTATGTTTTTTTAAAAATGAAAATTTTGGTTGAAAATTTACGGTGTTACAAGTTGGTATCAGAGCCTTTGTTTGAGGGATTCGGGTGCACCTTCTGGTATGTCTTGACTCAAATTGAGGATTTGAGAAAAAATTTCAAAGAAATGATTTTTCTAAACCAAGTAAGAGATTCTAAGAGAAAACGAGAAGGAGTAGTGTGTACAATCAGCCAGGGCCCGAACGGTGGTTTCCCAAAATACCCTTAAATGTTTACTTTCCAAGATATTTATGAGATGTTTGTGAAATATTAGAAATGCATGCTAAAGAGTAGGCTAGGCATTTCATATTCTAGGGCTAGAGTTGCCTGATTTGTGATGCCTTAGCCTAGGAGATGCTTTTGATCAGTGTTATCTGTTATTTGCTCTGAGTATGTGCTAAGTTCTGAGGCGAGAGATAATCTAGGAAGAGATACCTAGATGAGCATATGAGTAGTCTAATGAGAGAATAGCCTAATATTTGTGAGAAATAGAGTACTTGTGAATTAGCATCCTAGGAGGCGGACTTGGGATGACTACAGGTTGGTGTGGAAGGTAGTATTGGGCCCGTACTACTGAAAGCACCAGATTTGTATGCAACCCAAGTAAGAATCTTTAGGATGCTAAGGAGCAAGTAGGGGCAAGTGATCGAGTGTGAGTATACTCGAGCGAGTCTATGATGAATTTGTGTTGTGTTTCAGAGACATCATGGTGGGTACACGCCACACCCCAGGGAGCAGCGGGACTAGCAATGATAAGATTCGCAGGATGATTCATGAGGAGGTGGCCACAACCATACGAGAGGCGATTCCAGATATGTTTGGGTCTATGAAGACCACCCTGATCGAGACATTTGATGAGCGGTATGCCGCTATTACCGAGGCTGCTAATATTGTATCCACCATAGCTGTCGCCGTTGCCAGGCCACAGAGAGGTGACTCGTTGTTGTTTTGGGAATTCAGCAACACGAAGCCACCAGAGTTCGATGGGAAACAAGATCCGACTGCTTCCATGAGATGGATCGTTGATATTGAGGGATGTTTTTATACTTGTTCATGCCTAGAGCATCTGAAAGTCCGGTTCACCTTGAACCAGCTTTGCTTGGGAGCGAAGGATTGGTGGAAGTTTGTGACGACTGATTTTACCCCTGCAGATCATGCTGCGGTGACTTGGGAGAGGTTCACCAAGTTGTTTCGAGATGAGTATGTTCCCCAGGTTGAGAGGGAGCGTTTGGCACAAGAGTTTCTATCTCTCAAGCAGAAGACAGAGTTAGTGACTGAGATTACACGGATGTTCCATGAGAGGGCGTTGTTTTGCCCGAAGCATGTGTCTACTCAGCAGGCACGTGTAAGTCGTTATCTGAGTATACTGAGATAAGATATATGGGAGTTCGTGGCGAACTCATCATACCAGACATTAGCAGAGCTTCAGACCAATGTCAGGCACAGGGAGATTGAGCTAGAGTTACAGACGAGAGAGGAGGAGGAGTCCCGGGGGAGGGACAGGAGACCAGTGCAGTCACAGCCGACGGCGAAGCGGGCTAAGCCCGCTGATATGAGGACTGGGGGCCAGAAGGGCCGCACTTCTGGTAAGTGCGGAAAGAGTCACAAGGGATCATGTCGAGTGGGTATTTGCTACAAATGTGGCAAAGAGGGGTATATGGAGAAGGATTGCCCCAAGGGATTACAGTATGATTTCACTGCAACCAGACCAGCCATCGGAAGGCCGAGTACCCCCAACTTCTTTAGGGATCAGCACAGGGATCTGTACCTGCTACTGAGAGTAGGCCATCGAAGGTCGAGACACAGGGTTCGTTGGAGAGCCTTCCAGCTGACAGCGAAGGAGGTCCGTGCAGCACCAGACGTTGTGGCGGGTACGTATTCTTTATTATATTCTTTTAAGATATGTTGTGCTTATATTATGCTGTGTGTAGGTACTTTTCTTGTGAGTTCGGTACCTACTTTGGTGTTATTTGACTCGGCTACGAGTCGATCCTTCGTGCCCTTCGCCTTTAGTCATCACATCAGTATCCGAAGTGAGACGTTAAGTCGACCTCTGAGACTTTCTATACCCGACGAGCATGAGGTTTTTGCTACTGATGTGATCCAAGGGTGTGTGCTCGAGATCTTTAGTATTGAGTTTCCGATAGACCTAGTACCGATCGCGATGGGTGATGTCTGTGTCATGGTGGGCATGGATTGGTTGAGTTGATTTGGAGTTGTGATCGACTGTGAGCGACAGTTGGTGACGATACGAGTCACTAGTGGGGGAGTGCTTACCGTGTATGGCTAGGGTACTAGATCTGGATCAGCTTTCTACTCTGCTGCCAGAGCGAGACAGAGTTTACAACAAGGATGTGTGGGCTTTTTGGCGTATGTGATGGATACGCGGGTTGCCATAGTGAGGCTGAGTTCTATCGCCGAGGTTTCAATAATGTGCGGATTTTCTGATGCTTTTCCCAAGGAGTTGTCGGGTATGCCTTCTGAGAGGCGGGTGGAGTTCCGGATAGATTTTTTTTGGAGGCGGCGCCCATCGCCAAGGCACCTTATCACCTTGCACCACCAGAGATTCATGAGTTATCCTCACAGCTCCAAGAGCTGCTGGGGAAAGGTTTTATCAGGTCGAGTAGCTCAACGTGGGGAGCATCGATCCTTTTTGTCAAGAAAAAAATGATGGTTCACATTGGATATACATTGATTACCGGGAGATGAACAACCTAATGATCAAGAACCGTTATCCACTGCCGAGGATCGATGATTTGTTCGATCAGTTGCAGGGGGGCGTCTTGGTTTTCCAAGATTGATTTAAGGTATGGATATCATCAAATGAGAGTTTGCGAGGAGGATATCCAGAAGGCGGCCTTTAGGACTCGTTATGGGCACTATGAGTTTGTGGTGATGCCTTTTGGGCTCACCAACGCACTGGTGGCATTCATGGACCTCATGAACCGGGTGTGCAGGCCTATGTTGGATCGATCGGTGATCGTGTTCATCGACAATATCCTGGTGTATTCGAGATCCAGAGAGTAGCACGAGGAACATCCGAAAGAGATTCTTGGAGTTTTGAGGACGGAGAATCTTAATGCCAAATTCTCCAAGTGTGATTTTTGGTTACGAGAGGTCCAGTTATTGGGACATCTCATAAACCAGAATGGGATATTGTTCGATCCAGCCAAGATTGTGTTGGATTAATGTCTAAGTCCATAACTATAATTGGTGAGACTTGACCCGACCCGACATGGTCCATTTGGGTTGCATGGCATCATGCATTTGGATAGACTATAATGAGAGAAATAACGCTTAAGGATTATTAATATATTATAAGTTCTAATATATTAATAGGATTATTTAATTAGTATTGATCAAGAATTAATCTAGGATTAATTAAGTGATCAAAAGAAGACTAATTAAATATATGTGTTGATTGTGTAAATCATCCATACTTGTATAGTGGGCTAATGCTCCATGGATTATCAAGTTGGGCTAAAACCCATAGGATGCTCCATGGATGCTCCATGGTGTATTTGAACCCATGGATCCAAGGAAATGGAAAGTCATGACAATTAGGGTTTACCCTAATTGTAACACTATATAAAGATCATACTCTTGGAAAAATCGGCGACTAGTGTGTGTAATATAAGGGCTAGCCGATTTCATGAAGTTCTACATTTCTCGCAAGGTTATTCCAAAAGCATATGATGTTGTGTGAACCATTTAAGGTGTCACACTTGGGGCACTAGGCACTCAAGCTTCATGAAGATATTCTGCATCAAAGAGGTATGTATTCTGTCTTGTTATATTCATTGTTTTGTATGCTAGATTAGGATAATACCTTGGAAGTTCATATTTGCATGTATAATAGAGAAAACATAGATCCAAGGTATTTAGGGTTTCATGTACACTTAGGAGTGTTAAAATGCTCAAAACCCATCAGTGGTATCAGAGCCTAGGCTTGTTTTCTTGTTATACTTGCAAAAGTAGCTGAAAAATCGAGTTTTGATGTTGTCTGCCCAGCAGACTCGCCGAGTCCATGAATGGACTCGCCGAGTCCAAGGCAAAATGCATCCAACTTGCCAAGTTGGTTCGTGCACTCGACGAGTTTGACCCCCAGACAGCATAAATTCGACTTTTTTGGCTGGAATTGGACTAGGAACATTACCCTAAGATGTGTTTAGACTTATAAACTTGTTTTTGATGTGGTAATGTTCATGCTAATCCAATTTCAAAGATAATTGTCAATGGATTCATGTTTTGTATTAGTTTGAGGTTTAGACTAATTACATGAAAATGTTTGATTTGAATTATCTTGTTCTTATGAGTTGCTTAGATTAATAGAAAAGTTGAGTGAAATAGTTGTTTTCAATCCAAATTAATCTAAGAGTTGATTCTAAAATGTGTTTTTGTAACTTGTCCTCAAGTTATATGAAAAGTCATATTTAAGTTTCATAAAACTCATAAAAGTTGGCAAAGGTTACAAAATGAAGAGTCTAGTTCTAATTAAATAGTTTTATGACTCCATAACTTGTCCTCAAGTTATGGAGGACCGAGATTCTCTTCATTAAATAATAAATAAATAAATAAATAAGGTGTAACTTTAATTAATTCCATAAGTTATAAAATAAAGAAAAGTTAATTCTTTTATTAGTTTAAAGTCTTCCATAATTTGTCCTCAAGTTATGGAACTTGAAGAGTTTTTGGATTAAAACTACTTTAAACATATAAGTTATGGAATTAATTAGTTTCAAAACTTGCCCTCAAGTTTTGGAATTTGAAAAGTTTTCACTTATGAATACTTTAATTCCAAGTTAGCCCTTAGAATTTTAAAAGTTAAAATTCAACCCTTACACTTTATAATATTATAAGTTAATAGTAATAATATATATATATATATATATATATATATATATATATATATATATATATATATATATATGTATAAGAGTAAAGTCAGTCTTACCGTTAGTAGGCCTCATTCACGAAGCCGGTCTATAAGGGGGTATAAGGTTACTGCCTATAAAATGGCAGTTTAATGGGTGTCCACTCTCACCCACCGCTTCCTTGACCGGTGGAGGGTCGTTATCCGAACGGGTTTGACAGGACTATAATTCTCCCTTCATTAAAAGTATTAATGATAAATACTAAGTAATTAAACTCTTAATAATACCCAATCTTAGTTACTTAGGAAAATGTGAATAAGGTGCTAATCCATGAAGTTACACTTTGCACTTTGTTTAAGTCGGTTAGTGGAGCGTGTGTGGTTAACCGACACACTAACTCGTATTTAACAAGGTAGGCAAAGGGTAACTTAATGTTTATCATAGTATCGATGGAGCGTGTGTGGTTAACCAGCACATCGATTGAGGGCTAAACACTTAAGGGTACCAAGTAATTTGCATGGTTACTTCACACCTTGTTTTGTGATCCTCGACATCCCAGTCACAAAACCTGAAGGGTACACTTGAGATTGAAACATCCCATTGAACAGTTCAATGAATCTCAAAGATCTAGGAGTTTCAAAACCAATTAAAACCTAATAATACATTTCGTTTATCTTGGTGGAAATTGGTGAATCTTCATTCACCTACCTTCAAATATTTATAGCTTGGATTACGGCATCCCTCTTCCAAGTTATAAAATAGTTTATTGGGTCCTAGCCTTAATATTTCATATTGGTTGTTATATTAAGGACTTTAGATCAACTATCTTGAAATCTCCCAAAAGATGTCTGGTTTAGACATTTATGATCTTCCCAAATCTCTTGAAACAAGCTTTCCTAAATGAAGATGATGTCCCATGGAAATCATACTTCTTTCATCTCCTCCAATTATTCTCCCTAACCCACAAGTTCAAGGTCACTCAAGCCCTATTGGCAAGGCAAGGTCTAGGTGTGATCACATCTTGGAGATGTAGTCACATATTGACAAGCCGGGAGAGTTGGGTGTCAAAGTCTTGAGAAAGTTGGTGGTTCAATCACTTTCTAAGTCACATAGTGAGCTCCTTTGGGACTCCTATGAGCCAGACTATGACAATACCGTTCATGATCTTATCTATTTGCTAAGATCAACTTCCTAAAACTTGATGGACATTGACAATGGTGACACCGAAAATCCAGAAAAAGCATTCTCTTCCCAATGGAAAGGGGTCGGCCATAGTGAGCTTGGTTGAACAAATGGTAAAGAGAAAAGCTAAGTCTGTGATAGTCCCGCGTACCATTACCAAAGGGTCCATATGTTTATATTGCCAAAGGAAGGGGCATTGGTTGCGAAGCTGCCTAATTTTACCTAAGGATGTTTGACTATGTTTGACTCTACTTCAGGTAAAATCCACTATCTAACTCTGCTAAGTTTCTATTATGAGATTCTTGATACATGATGTGACTGGGTCACATGTTGATGTTTTAAGAATCAAAGAAAAGTAAAGAAACTTAAAGAAAGAATATGCTGAATCTGATCGCGTAGATGGATTTCTATCTCATAGTTTGAAGATCGGATTCTTGAGCTACTTCTTAGGAGATATGAGCTATTGCTTAGGAATAGATAACAACAAGTTTTTATATGGATTGTAAGGATAGTTTTTCCGCAAAGTTTTTAAAATAAAAGGAAAAATGATGATTTTATTTATTTTAAAATATCCTTACAATGGCATTTGAGGAAAAATTGTTGCTTATATGATTCCATTAATAGCAAGAGTGCAAATATGAAATTGATTCATTCATTTGGGGTAATGTCTAAATGTACCAAATAAGGAAAGATTCTCATCACCCAAGTTTCAATTGGACCGGAACTTGGAATCATAGCATGATGAATGAGAACTTTCAAGTATTGGAAAATTAAGACTAATTACTTGTCCACATGGATGTGTGAGTCAAGTGAAGGACTAAGGGATCGAGTACACATTCTTGTGTACTGGTCAAGTCTACCACAAAAGATCGATAAGATTATTCGTCATAACTTACTAAAGCTTAGTAAATATGGTTATACTTACAAGCTTAAGTGTAATTCTGAGACATTAGAAAAGGTTCCAATGTAAGGCAGAGCGAACAAGAAGAATCAAATTAGGCAGAAGGATAAAAGTTTCTCAAATCTGAAAAGATGGGAGAGTACTTTAGTATCAGTTTTTTATGATCATCTTACTGATTTAGAGAACTTATCACAATTCATCCTCTAAGTGCCTTCTTATAGCTAAGAAGAGGAGCTATGAATTGTTGAAGTGGTTAAATCAAGAAGATGATTCATACTTCATTCCAAAAACAATTCTTAAAGTCATACTCCAAGATTGTAACTTGAGTGACATGTCTTAAAGAAGGTTTAAAACATTTGTCAAATGTAAGAGTAAAAGTTTTCTACTCTTGTAAATTTGAAATTGGTAAGTTGTGATGTTTTGGATAAAACAAAGACCAATTAAGGCCAATTGTGTTAAGTGTTTGTCTTGATTAGAATCCGCACTATCTCTTGGATGTTTGACAAGGGAGTCTTATAGGTCAAGAGGACAGTGGGAGTCCTAAAGGTCTTGAAAGCCTCAAGAACTAATCAAGAATAAAACCTAAAGCTCTTCACTAGCACACGACTTGAGGTTCATAACCTATCGTGTTGACATATTCTGTGCCCATTCCAATTAAAGTTGGTTTTGCATATGAGTTCTTAGAGTTCTCAATTGGTTGCACAACAACTTGGAAGCAATGGCAGACGCTTGAGCTACCAGGTGGCAAGAAATTAAGATTGAGTTCAGTCCCTTTGAGTTTAGATTTGTCATTATCCTTGTCTTGTGACTATGGTTTTGACAATTCACATGGATAAGAACACATACACCATTAAATCTAAGTGTCATAAGGTTTCTCTCCGATTCATGAAAATGATGGTGAGGAAACAATTTCACTAAGTAGATTTTAGCTAGATAGCAATTGTGATATTTGCATTCTCAAAGTCGTTAGTGGAGCGTGTGTGGTTTACCGGCACACTAACATGGACTTGTGAGAAGTGGCAAAGGTCTAAACAATTGAGACTATGATTACGGCATCCCTTTTCATAGTTCTTAAAAATTGTTTAGACACACCTGTGAGCTATCTAAGATAAGGTGTATGATTATGATAATGTTTTATCAAAGCAATCTAGTATCAGAAATCTGAACTTTGGTAAGAAAGTCAATAAAGTATTGATTTCTAGAAGTCGAGCTGATTTCTGAGTACATGTCAAAGCTAGTGGGAGCATAAGTGTTATGCTAATAATCATCGTGTTAGTGGGAGCATGATATTTATGATAAGTATTGCAAGTTAGCAATGTTAATTTTAGAAAACAAAAGGTTTCAATTGTGAAAAAGTTGTTTTGCTATAATTAAGGGAGAGGAAATTATACTTCATCTCAAATCTAAAAGCTTAGATTGAGGTTTTAATCGTATTTAGTCAAGGATATATATATGAATTTCATGTTGGAATGGCTCAACATAAGGAAATTCTGTATATGGGTCCATTATTTGCGTTCTAAAATTCGATTATGATTACGGCATCCCTTTTCATAATCTGAATTATGAGGACTTGGCAAATTTAAATGGAAATAGTATAGCAAAAGACTGGTTTAGTCTTTATGTGACACATCATGAATCGTGTCCCATATGCTTCGGAAATAGGATCGATTACATGTGCTATATTCATCCTTTCTAAAATTTTCCAAATGCGTGGGGCATTAAGAAGGGAAAAGGTCTAGAATTGGATATGACTAAAATGATTAAAAAATTATCGAGGACAATCTAAGGTTTACCAAAGATTGGTTGCTTAAGGACAGTTGGAAGTATAGTGATAATTCTGGAATGACCATATTGACATAATCTGTAAAGAGGCAACTCTTGTTCATAAGTGATAATCAAAATGGAATCTGGAAATGTTTCAAAGTTAGAAATTATTCAATATGTGTAAGATTAGGAAACTTAATGCAAAAAGGATGTTTCCAAGGAGCTGATCTCCTTTGGAATGCTCTGTAATGGTTGTTGTCAAGTCTTTCTGACTTTGTGCATAATCATTACAAGAAGATCAATGCATATAAGTTTAGAATCTAACAGATTTCAGTAAATGGCATGAATTTGGAATTCATGCATTTACAGTAAGGATTTGGGACTGTGAAAGAGGATCATTGGAGTTATGTTTAATTGATCTAATTCACAAAGTGAAGATCATAGACAAACATAGTATGCATACTTGGTGTGTGGCATGACTAGTGTTTAGAAAACATAGTGTACATGCTTGGAGCATGGGATTACTATTGTTTTAAATTCAAGAATAAAGTTGATAGCTGAAACAGTATACAATGAATAATGTGTAATCATATTGTGATAAATAAAAGGTGTTTTATTTATATTCATAGGTTTTGATACCATATTAGATTCTATTATTATTGTGTTTCATTTTGCATGTTTTGACTTCCAGAATAACTAGGTTGTTCTTCCTGAATGACTAAATTATTCAAACGATCCACAGTTGGTCATATGTTGGAAGTAGATATGAATTAAGACTGTCATGGGTTGGCTGGTAGAGGTCTAAGATTTTGGACAAAGGGCTACAACACTCATGAGTTCTCATAAGTTCTGAGTATTGGATTCAACCCGCGCTCATTGGAATCACTTCATGGATTTTATCACGAGTGATCATGAGACGATAATATCTTATATTCTTCAAACCTAGAGATATGAGTTGTTACTATGAGTTGGTTATACATTGATTGCATGAAAACGCATACGGTAACTCGGTGTTAAAAATGTGCCTTTGTGTATTATTCAACAAGTAGTAGAACAAGCCATATGAGTCAAAGTTTATCCATTCCTTTTACCTTCGGGATAAAAGCGATATCTATGGACCCCTCGATGATTTGATGATGACAAATGGAAGTGCTCGGCCGAGCCAGGACTGATTTGATTTGTTCAATTAGTCAGTCGTCATAAATCGGAAATCGTGAAACAACAAATGGACAGAGAGAATGATTACAATCCATGTCTCACTCCATATGATATCTAGAATGGAGGAATATATGATCGTTTATCTAATGGACAAGTCATTGAAAAAGGTCAGAGTTCGACAGAAGCTTTTGAGAGCTACGATTGCCAGTCGGTTCTTGAAGTCACACGCAATAATAGTTTTTGACTTATCCAAGTGGGAGACTATTGGATTAATGTCTAAGTCCATAACTATAATTGGTGAGACTTGACCCGACCCGACATGGTCCATTTGGGTTGCATGGCATCATGCATTCGGATAGACTATAATGAGAGAAATAACACTTAAGGATTATTAATATATTATAAGTTCTAATATATTAATTGGATTATTTAATTAGTATTGATCAAGAATTAATCTAGGATTAATTAAGTGATCAAAAGAAGACTAATTAAATATATGGGTTGATTGTGTAAATCATCCATACTTGTATAGTGGGCTAATGCTCCATGGATTATCAAGTTGGGCTAAAACCCATAGGATGCTTCATGGATGCTCCATGGTGTATTTGAACCCATGGATCCAAGGAAATGGAAAGTCATGACAATTAGGGTTTACCCTAATTGTAACACTATATCAAGATCATACTCTTGGAAAAATCGGCGACTAGTGTGTGTAATAGAAGGGCTAGCCGATTTCATGAAGTTCTACATTTCTCTCAAGGTTATTCTAAAAGCATATGATGTTGTGTGAACCATTTGAGGTGTCACACTTGGGGCACTAGGCACTCAAGCTTCATGAAGATATTCTGCATCAAAGAGGTATGTATTCTATCTTGTTATATTCATTGTTTTGTATGCTAGATTAGGATAATACCTTGCAAGTTCATATTTGCATGTATAATAGAGAAAACATAGATCCAAGGTATTTAGGGTTGCATGTACACTTAGGAGTGTTAGAATGCTCAAAACCCATCAGATTGAGGCAGTTAGCAGATGGGAGGTGCCAAGATCCCCTACCGAGATCTGGAGTTTTTTGGGTTTAGCCGGCTACTATCGGAGATATATCAGAGATTTCTCCAAGATTGTCGTCCCTCTCACCAGGTTGACCCGAAAGGGTGTTACTTTTGCTTGGGGGCCTGAGTAGCAGGCCTCATTTGAGACTCTTTGCCATAGATTGTGCGAAACCCTAGTGGTAGCCCTTCTCGAGGGGTGGAGGACTTTGTAGTTTACTTTGATGCGTCCATATCAGGGATGAGTGCGGTGTTGATGCAGAGGAGGCATGCGATAGCATATAAATCGAGGCAGTTGAAGCCTCATGAGATGAGATATCCCACCCACGATCTAGTGCTAGGGGCGCTTGTGTTCTCCCTCAAGATCTGGCACCATTATTTGTATGGGGTCCGGTGTACCACCTACACGGACCACAAGAGCTTGAAGTATCTCATGGATCAGCCCAACCTAAATATGAGATAGAGGAGGTGGTTAGATGTAGTGAAAGACTATGACTGTGAGATCCTGTCATCCGGGAAAGGCTAATGTGGTAGCCAACGCCCTGAGCCATAGAGCAGAAAGTGCTCCGATCTGAGATATGTGCGTGAGGATGACGGTGATGACTCCTGTCTTAGATACTATTCGAGAGGCCCAGGTGGAGGTTGTGAGACCGGAGAACCGCGAGAAGGAGCGGGTGATTGGGCAGGTGTCTGAGTTTGTGACAGATATTCATTGGCTTATGACTTTCCAAAGGCGGATTTGGGTGCCCTATACGGGTGGAGCTCGACGTATACTGATGAAGGAGGTGCATAGATCGAGGTTCTCGATCCATCCAGGGGTCACTAAGATGTATTTGGACCTGAAGAGAGATTATTGGTGGCCATATATGAAGAGGGATGTAGCATGCGTAGTTGATAGGTGCTTGACATGTCGTCGGGTTAAGGCATAGCACCAGCGTCCCTATGGTACGTTACAGCCTTTACAAATTCCCCAGTGGAAGTGGGAACAAATTTCTATGAACTTTATCATCATGTTACCGAGGACTGCATGTGAGGTTGACGCGATCTGAGTGATTTTGGACCAGCTGATGAAGAGAGCTCACTTCCTCGCTATCAGTGAGAGCTCTTCTGTAGAGAGATTGGTCGAGATCAATGTGAGAAAGGTGGTATCACGGCATGGAGTGCCGACCTTGATAGTGTCAGATCGAGACGTGCGTTTTACTTCCAGAATCTGGAATAAATTTCATTAGGAGTTGGGTACCCGTTTGCATTTTAGTACCGCATACCACCCACAGACAGACGGGAAGAGTGAACGGACGATTCAGACGCTTGAGGATATGCTACGTGCATGTGTTATGGACTTTGGAGGAGGTTGGGACACTTATTTTCCCTTGGCTGAGTTTTCTTACAACAACAACTACCATTCTAGCATTGGTATGCCTCCGTTTGAGCTTCTATACAGGAGGAGGTGGCGGACTCCAATCTGTTGGGGATAAGTAGGGTAGAGAGTGAAGGGTAGCACTGAGATAGTGTTGAAGTAGACCGAGCAGATTTAGCAGGTCATACATAGGTTAGTGATAGCCTAGAGTCGCCAGAAGATTTACGCAGATGGGAAACGATCCGAGCTAGAGTTCCAGGTTAGAGACTTTGTCCTCCTGAAGGTATCCCCATGGAAAGGGGTGATCTGCTTCAGGAAATGGGGCAAGATGGGGCCCCGATACATTGTTCCTTTCAGAGTGATCGCCAGAGTGGGTAAGGTATCTTACCAGCTAGAGCTACCTGAAGAGTTGAGTCAGATTCATAACACCTTTAATGTGTTTCAGTTGAGGAAGTTTGTAGCCGATGAGACGACAGTTGTACCAGTTGAATACATTCAGGTGGATGCGACCCTGAATTATATAGAGAGACCAACTGCGATCTTGGATCGGCAAGTGATGGTTCTGAGGAACAAATAAGTACCCTTGGTTCAGGTCCAGTGGCAACATTGGAAGGGGTCCGAGTTGATTTAGGTCAGAGTCTGAGATGCGAGAGCAGTACCCAGAGCTATTTCCAGAGCATGACTTCGAGGGCGAAGTCTGATTTTAGTGTGGGAGAATTGTAACATACGGACTCTCAGGTATATTATTCATTTATTTATTTTTGAGATCTATTGAGCAACTCAATGAGTTGGTGCCTCAACTCGTCGAGTAGAGTTGGATTTGATCACGCCGGTTAAATAACCGACTCAGCGACTCAGAGATGCCGACTCGTCAAGTAGGCGTTGTGTGAGGAAACCCTAAATCCCTGGGTTTGGTGTCCATTTAAGGAAACTTATGTCCTCATTTTCGCCTCACCAGCTACCCTACTCCCCTGTGTGAAACTCTAATCGTTGGTAGTGAGCTAAGAGAGTTATAGAGCTAATCCTTGAGTGTTTTGGTGCATTTTTGAAGAAAAGGGCAGGATTTCAAGCAAGGATCGAGAAGGGGCTGTTAGATCCATAGCTATTTCATCCAGAGCTGCTGTGAAAGGTAAAAAGTCCACACCTTTCTCATTATGTTGGTTAGGTCTCATGTTACGGAGTTTAGGGATTTCTCCATCTAATATTGGGACTCTGAGTTTATTCAGTTCATCTAGATATTTGGACTTCAGATCTGGACCTTGTGAGGTCCCTAGAGTCTAAAGGTCCCTACTTTATTTAGCCATAATAGAGCTTTTGATTGAATAAACCTTAAAGGAGCATGTTCTTGGCATTTCAACCCCTAAGTGCCATGCATGGACGTAAAGCTTGTGGCTTTATGTGATAATCGAGCCTTGGGAGGTTAGATCAAGAGTTTGGGTTGCTTTCTGCGTTAAAAATGTCTGAATAAGAAACTGACTTAGGGGACTCGACGAGTCAAAGAGCTGACTCGGTGAGTCTGCTCGGGCTTTTCCCCGACATGTCTGTTCATGGGTAACTCGACGAGTTGACGGGAAAAATCGACGACTTGAGTTGGGTTTTTGTGATGACCTGAAGGAATAAAGAGGACTCGGCAAGTCACATAAATGCACTCAACGAGTCAGGTCAACATGGACAGTTGACTCGAGTATTGACTTCTATTGACTTTAGGGTTTGGTCAAGGCTAGGAGAATGGGAACCATGAAGGGGTAAAATGGTCTTCTGCCCATTCTAAGAGTTTGAGAGAGACAATAACCTAGTTTATTTCGAGTTGT
This sequence comes from Lactuca serriola, assembly GCF_051521515.1. NCBI lineage: Eukaryota > Viridiplantae > Streptophyta > Magnoliopsida > Asterales > Asteraceae > Lactuca > Lactuca serriola. The sequence continues at coordinate 151,752,714 of NC_136416.1, forward strand.
GATTTAAGTGTTATTAGAGATTATTATCCTATGTGCTAGGTAGAGGCTAGTATGAGATTCGTGTATGAGGTTATTACTTGCTAGCTTATGAGGTGAGTCTTCTCAGTGTACTTCACGTAGAGTGGTAATCTTTGTGTAATCGGAAGGTCTTATGTGCTTCTATTGAGTATTATGATATTATGCGTTTTGTTTCTATGATATATGCTATGTTATTCTGTGCATTTTGAGATCGGACCCGAGGGTCTAATCCGAGTTGTGAAACCGGAGGGTCCTCACTGAGATATAGGACTGGAGGGTCCAATCGAGCAGTGACACCGTATGGTTTTCACTGAGACACATGACCGGAGGGTGCACACAGAGCCGTGAGACCGGAGGGTCCACACCGAGACGCATGACCGGAGGGTCCATGCTGAGTCATAGCCATAAGAGGCTTATTATTTGTGTATGTGGTATTTTGGGGAACTCAGTAAGCTTCGTGCTTACCGTGTTGTGTGATATGTGTTTCAGGTACTTCTCAGGATAACAGGAAGGCACCGGCATGATTGTACACACTTGTTCGAGATTATGTTGAGGATTGTGGGATTTGACTTTTGTTTGTGGATTTATGTTGACTAATAAGACACTTATGGTTTTTGTGAAATATAATATATGAGTTTTATGTGTTTTTAAAAATGAAAATTTTGGTTGAAAATTTACGGTGTTACAATATATATATATATATATATATATATATATATATATATATATATATATATATATGCTTAGGTTATTCTATTCTTACTAATTATTGTTTTGGATGTAGGATTGATCGTGGGCCAATCATTTTACTTAATTTAAGGAAGTGAATAATTCATATTATTAAATTAAAAATAATTAAAAACCTGATTTTTTGGATAATAAATATATTAATTCGGACATTCTAAAAGAATGTGTTTATGATTATTTTGAAAAAAAAAACATTAAATTATGACAGAATACTATAAAAATATAATATCAAGATTAATAAATTTTATTGAATACAAATTTCATATGAAAAATTTTTTAATATCTTAAAATCAATAGTTACATTCACTCTTAAAAAAAACAACTATGAACATACATAAATGACACTCATTAACAAAGAATACATGTAATAATGGTTAACAATTACATTTATTCTTAAACAAAAAAAAACTGCAAATGGTTAAAAATCAAATAAAAACATTGGAATCTAAGTAAAACACTAATACATTTTCATAGAATATTGTTGTTAATCCATTCTGAAAGAAAAAAAAATGTTAATCCATTTTGAATGAATATTGAAGTGCTTCTTCACAATAGGAATGCTTGTTTCCTATCATGCTTCTTGTTTAACAATGCATAACCAATCCAACACTGCAACAACCAACATGTTAGTAAAAAAATTCAAAACAAAAAAAAATCCCAAAACATATTACACATTTTATGATTCGAAAAGAACATACCCATGAAAACCCTAAAACGATACATTCGAACAACCTTGCTACATTCTGAGTTGTCCTTGGTGTATGTGTGTGTGTGTCATACTAACTTATAACCACTAACCGGCATTTCAAAAAACATATTATAGTAGATTGATTTGATATACATTCTAATATAATCATAGATAAGTGAAAGTAGAAGATTCCATTCCATTGAAATAGTTGAAAAAAAAGTAATTAAATAGTCAAAATGATAGTTAAGTGAAATTACAAAATACCAATATGTGTTGTGTTTGGTAATTCCCTAATTCAGTTCACTTAGAATTCGAGATTCCATTCTGACAGAATTGGAATTCAAGATTCCATTCTGATGGAATTGGAATTCGAGACTCCATTCCGACAGAATTGGTGAAACAATCCTGTTTACATTTGGTATCACAAGCACACATTATAATAATATAATCTCAAATTTCATGTTCCTGTGTAAATCAGATATTGATAAATAGCCAACAAAAAGTTCCTAATCATTTAATTGAATTATAGAACCCAAATTTACAAAATAATGGTAATATTTAAAGCCAACATTAGGGCATTTTAGCAATAATACTAATACTAAAGGAAAAAAAATTCATAGATTTTACAACATACCTTGTTTTACTCTAGTGACTGGTATCTTCTTGAACCCATGTTGGATGATGATGTTAGACCAAATGAAGCTTTTGTCTTACTCTCTTTCTCTGCCTCTTCGAACCTCCCTTGACTCAATTGAGTACAATTCTTCTTCTCTAACGATCAGTGTGTAAATTGCTCCCATCCTTGATATGGAGTTCATCCGTAGTCCTGGCTTTCCATCCCCCGGCCACATAGCAGTGGCCCAATCATTACCGGAAAATTTAAACATTCCATCTGAATTATCGAACAATACATCCTGAAAACTGAACAGTTGATGGCTGAAATAGGCAATTGTCATTAGCAGGAAGGTCGTTACTGCTCTCCTCGATATATGCACATCTTTGCCTATTTTTATATACTTCAACAACGATTCCATCGGCAGGCAAAATTGATTGAAGTTTCTTCTTCCATTCGTCATCTCCGATCTCCAATGCACCTTTTCGTGCATTAGTCAACAATCTCTAATAGTCTTTTAGGTGTTGCACAAGCCCTGATTCGTTTGAGTATTGGAACAACTGGTCATCATGGATAAGTTGTTGTCGAGGCATGACACAGAATGAGTGGATCAACCGCTCCGTTGTCACACTCCCGAACCAGACGGCGGAAACGTCCGGGGGCTCGTGTGACTAAAAATTGAATTATCATCACAACAAATATACATGAAACATAACACATTCATCACCAACATTACATATAACAACCAGCATTGTTCTCATCAAGTACATTGTTATAAGTTACATAATTTCACAGTATTAAAAGCACGATAAGGGTTGTTACACAAAATAAATCCACACACACTTGAAAATCTTCCAGCTTAACGATTACCTGAGAATACAAGTTATTTTGAAAATGTTCAACATATATAATGTTGGTGAGTTCATAAGTACGATTGAATAAAAGTCTTTGTATCTTTCGTAAAAACCCAGAAAATCCGATATTTTCTATAAAATGTCTAAAATGATGTGAAAATCAAGTATAAATGCATGTGTGAATTTCATAGTTGTTACATATATGAATGTAGTTTAGATTTCTTTTATTGTGAGTAAGTGATAATTGTATATGAATAGTTTCCCCAGAAAATCCGATATTTTCTTATTTATGACAATGTCGAGGTTTTTGTATCGTTAAATAAGTTGTTTTGCATTGACACCATCGAAGGGTTAATCTTCGAAATGTTAAATTTGGTATAGAATCTCTATATGAGCCGTTATAACCATGCATGATAATGACTAGGTTGCCCGTCTTGGCATTTTTCCAAATACTGGTAATGCTCAAGATTTTGTCGCCCTAGACTTGCCTAGTCTAGCTGTAGTGAGCAGCTAAGGCGTGGGGGGTCACCCAGTGTAGATCTATACGTAAACTCCCGCTCTCCCTCCAGGAAACTCTGGTTATAATTACAGGCTACGATTATACACTCAGAGGTGCCAACCGACATGTCTCAGTAGATTCTCAACCCTTTGTACTATGTTTAATGTTTATGTGTATGTTGTATGTTTTCATATTCAAAAGGTACATATATAAGTATACGAGTTCAATGATTATGCAACAGTATAGTTACGATCTACTACCATGTGAATTCCATTCCAAGCCCAATTAGCATGTAAATGGACCACAAAGGCCCAATAACATGTAAGAGGGTAATTTGGGCCCAATAGGCATGTGAGTGGACCACCAAGGCCCAACAAACATTGAACCATAGCTCAGGCCCAAATTAAAATGTAAATGGGACGCAAGGCGCAATAAACATGTCATGGAAAATATTCAGCTCAATATACTCTTAAATGGGCCCTTAAGGCCCATTGGCCATGTAACGTGAATATTAGGTCCAATAAAATTGTTATCGATGTGTTACATCCATTTGTTATTATTTCGTTGTTTGCTTTAGTTCGAGGTTTCCTGAATTGAATATAAAATAATCCTCTTTTGTAAAAATGACGTTCTTGGCCAATAAGTCTCAAATTTAGTCCATAATTTATAAAAATTTGTAATTCCGTCCCAAATGTTTAGAAATTCACAGATTTAATATTTGGACATTTATGGCCTAGTTTTGCAGAAAATTACATTTTCAGTCTCTTGTTTGTGAAAATTGACACTTTCGGCCCAATTTTGATAAAAGTTACATTTTTGGTCCAATTTAGAAATAAATGTTATTTTCACCGCAAAATTTGGTTTATTTATATTTATGATTCAAACTTTGTTCAAATGACATTTTTAATCCCAAAACTTCATTTTTTTTCGCAAATTTGGGCCCAAAACCGTGAGGCCCAAATGTTTGGCCCATTAAGCTCAAATTTACAATTTTGGCCCTTTGGAAAGTATATTTATCATAAAAATCCTTTTTTATACAAGTAGGACCTGTTTGGAACCTATAAAAACATAAATGTCACTTTTTGCCCTTATCTTTTGTTTTCTTGACAACTTTTGACCCTTAACAAGGTTTTTGTTGTAAACTTTTATATCTTAAACATTTAAGCACTTTTGACATTATAATATGATGTATAAAGCATCTTAGTTCATGGATCTTTGCTCAATGTTACTTAAAATATTGGGATTGTTAAGATCTAGCACATTTTCACAAAATAAACTAAGAAATCACACAAGACATGCATATAACACATAGATCTATACATTTTACTTGCATTCTCCCCCAAAAATTATATGAAAACCGAATACAATGGGGTATGAACTCACATTTGCTTTGATGTTTCGGATTTGAAGAAGAGATTATAGATATTTTTGGTCCTAGAAACACCTTGAAGTAGTTTTCGAGCTTATGAAGTTTCTAAGGTGTGATCATGGAATAATGCTATGTAAGAAAGAGTTTTTTATGTTAAGATGAAGGTAGATTTTTGTGTTTGATAATAACTTACCAAATATGGGAAATACTTGATGAAGATCCTTAGAACTCTAGCAAAATTTTGAGATCATGGAGGAAGGAGGATAATCTTTAAGAGTGTTTGGAGAGTGTTTGAAAGAGAGTGTGTGTGTGTGTGTGTGTATTTTACCTCTCGACCGTGAGTAGAAGAAGAGAGACAGTGAGAAGAGTGTGCATGGATATATGGAACTTGTATAGATGTATGTGATGCATTAAGCTTGGTTATCCTTTAAACAAAAGTGATGTGTCATGGTGTGGATTAATTATCCATTTCTCTTTTTTTTACTTGGGTCGAGAACGGCCTAATGGAATGAAGGAAAAATGGTTTTGGGCTTAATTTCTTGGCTTTGTTCGAATTTCCTTGGCCCAACAATACTTTTCAGCCAATTGGACCTTCATTCATGTTCACGGCCCAATATGGTTCAAAGGAATAAGTTTATGGCCCATTAGGGCTAATTAATCCATTTATTTCCCAATAAGGCCAATTAGGGTTAGAATGAATCATTCTAGGCCCAAATGGTCCAAAATGTTGTAGATTAATGAATTAGGTCCAATTAGAATCCAAATAGGGTTTCTAAGCGCAATATAGTTGAATTAAATGCTTATTGGTCCATTAGGCCCAATAAGGAAATTTCAGTCCATAATGGACTTAAACCAGGGTTTCTTAGGGTTTTCAGACTCTTTGTTGAACATGAAAGGCGAATTTAAATGAGCACTGAGTGATATTTACTTAGAGTATATGTTTTAAAATAGTTGAATGATTACACAAGAATAGAATTTCCTAGCTAAAATGCTAGTTGTGACACCATCCCCCCGTTAGAGGGAATTTCGTCCCGAAATTCTTTTGAAAACTAGATTCGTGAAGGGAGGAATAAGTGAGGGTACTTTTGCTTCATTTGGTCTTCTCGTTCCCATGTGAATTTTGATCCATGTGTAGCGTTCCATGGAACCTTCACAATCGGAATGCGACTTTGTTTTGTATGCTTCACTTCCCTATCCATAATCTTGACTGGTTCTTCGACGAATAGGAGATTCTTGTTTATATCGATCTCTTCACTACGAGACGTGAAACACCAGGTGTATGTTGTTGAGTTCGGCGGGTAGCTGCAGCTTGTAAGCCACTGGACCAATCCGGGAAAGAATCTCGAACGGTCCAATGTATCGCAGGCTCAGTTTTCCTTGTTTCCCAAAGCGAATCATTCCCTTCCATGGAGAGATCTTTAATAGAACGTGATCCCCGACTTGAAATTCTAGTGGCTTTCGTCGCTTGTCAGCATAACTCTTTTGTCGGTCTCGCGATACTTGAAGTCGAGCTTTGATTTGGACTATCTTCTCGGTTGTTTCACGGATGATTTCGGGTTATGTAAGAGTACTGGCCGTCGATTTCCCTTTTTCTAGTTGGGTGTCACCCACCTCGGCCCAACATAGGGGCGATCTACATTTACGACCTTAGAGAGCCTCGAAGGGAGAAACCTTGATGCTCGTGTAATAACTGTTGTTATAAGAGAATTCGATCGGAGGAAAGTGGGTATCCTATGACTTTCCGAAGTCAATCATGCAAGCTTGGAGCATATCCTCGAGTGTCTGGATGGTACGCTCACTCTGACCATCAGTCTGTGGATGGTAAGCGGTGCTCATATCTAGTTGTGTTCACATTGCCTTCTGAAGAGATTGCCAGAATCTTGAAGTAAACCTGCTATCTCAATCTGAGATAATAGATACTGGCACTCCATGGAGTCTCACAACCTCCTTGATGTAAATTTGGGTCAACCTTTCCATCTTGTCGGATTCTTTTATTGGCAAGAAATGAGCGAATTTTGTTAGTCTATCTATAATTACCCATATTGCATTCAACCCGTCAGTTGTCTTGGGTAATTTTTTCACAAAGTTCATGGTAATCCTCTCCCATTTCCACTCGGGTATCACTGGTTGTTACAGTAGTCCCGAGGGCTTTTGATATTCCACTTTTACTTTGGCACATGTAAGACACTTGCCCACAAAAGTGACTATCTCTGCCTTCATATTAGGCCACCAATATTGTTGTTTGATATCCAAATACATTTTATCTGACTCCGGATGAATAGCATATCGTGTCTTGTGGACTTCATGCATGATTACTTCTCTAAATCCCCTGACTTTGGGAACCCAAATTCTATTCATGAAGTAGTGAGTTCCGTCGTCTATAACTTCGAGCTCCTCCTCCATTCCTCGTCGTAATTCGCTAGTGATATTTTCCAGCTTCAATGCATCCAATTGTGCTTCCTTGATCTGTGAGGCTAGATGACATTGTATGGTGATTGATAGGGTCTTCACACGACGACTTGAATACTCCTTTCGTCTCAGGGCATCGGCTAACACGTTAGCCTTGTCTGGATGGTATTTGATCTGACACTCATAATCATTTAACAGTTCAACCCATCTTTGTTGCCTAATTTTTAGTTCCTTTTGATTTAGAATGTGTTGGAGGCTCTTATGGTCTGTAAAGATGGTGCACTTGGTACCATATAGGTAGTGCCTCCAAAATTTTAAGGCGAAGACCACCACCCCCAGTTTGAGATCATGTGTGGTATAATTTACTTCATGTGTTTTCAGTTGTCTGGATGCATAAGCAATTACCTTCCCGCATTGCATAAGCACACAACCTAAACCCTGATTCGAAGCATCACAGTAAACTATGAAATCTTCGGTTCCCTCCGGTAAGGATAGCATTGGAGCACTACAAAGGGCTTGCTTCAAGGTTTGGAAGGTGATCTCTTGCTTCTCCGTCCAGTTGAAAGGTACGCCTTTCTGTGTCAATGTGGTGAGGGGCTTGGTTATCTTAGAAAAGTTCTGAATGAATCTTCGGTAGTAGCCTTCTAGGACCAAGAATTGGCGAATCTTTGTTGGTGTTGTCAGAATTGCCCAGCCTTCAATGGCCTTGACCTTGGAGGGATCTACATGGATTCCTTCCTGACTTACTACATGACCCAAGAAATTTACACTGTGGACCCAAAACTCACACTTGGAGAGTTTCGCATACAACTTTTCAGCTCGAAGGGTCTCTAAGATCTATCGGAGATGTTGACTATGCTCTTCTTTTCTTCGAGAGTATACGAGAATATCATCGATAACAATGATCACGAATTTGTCAAGGAATAGGCGGCAGACTCGATTCATGAGGTCCATAAATGCAGCGGGGGCAGTTTTTAGATTGAAGGGCATCACAACGAATTCGTAATGACCGTAACGAGTTCGGAAAGCGGTGTTGGGAATGTCCTCATCTCGGAATTTGAGTTGATGATAACCGGATCTCAGATCTATCTTTGAAAAGTAACTAGCCCCTTGAAGCTGGTCAAATAGATCATTGGAATTTGAGTTGATGATAATCGGATCTCAGATCTATCTTTTAAAAGTAACTAGCCCCTTGAAGCTGGTCAAATAGATCATCGATTCGTGGAAGTGGATACTAGTTTTTGATGGTGACCTTATTCATTTCCCTATAGTCAATGCACATCCTGAACGATCTGTCTTTCTTTTTAATGAAAAGAACCAGATCTCCCCATGGAGAGAAGCTTGGTCTTATGAATCCTTTATTCAAGAGTTCACTTAGTTGGCTTGACAATTCTTGCATTTCAGCAGGAGCCAACCTATATGGTGATTTGGCGATCGGAGTGGCTCTAGGCACTAGGTCGATTCGGAATTCGATTTGTCGTTCTGGGGGTATTCTTGGGAGTTCTTCTGGAAACACATCCGGGAAGTCACATGCCACTAAGATGTTTTGAATGTTCTCTTCTTCTTTGGTTTTATCCGCCACATGAACAAGGAATGCATAGTTCTTATTTTGTAGACACTTTTGTGCCTTGATGCGTGCAAATAGCTACACCTAATTTTAAATTTATAACCTAACTATCTTAACTAACTAAATGCACCTAGGCAGTGTACCTAGTCGAATTATAGAATAGTTTGAGTAAGTCGGGTGTCGATCACAGGGAACGGTTTTGACTAATTAATTTATCTACTACTAAATTAATCTAGTTATTAACAAAGAAATGTAATTTGTCTAATTTTGCAAGTTTAGGTAAACTTAACTCTTTAACACAAATTCAATCAATACTAAAAATACTCTCGTTTAGTTCGAATCCACTTCTTCTTTCTGGTTAGATAACTATTATGATTATCAAATTTGTTTATGTAATTTATATTATATTAGTAATTTAGGTCTAAATTTACCAATATTTAACTCATTCATGTAAAATATGCATGGTCACACAATCAAACACAAAATTAGTTATGATTATGAATAGGCTATGTAAGATTTATTAGGCAAACATAATTATGGTCATAACATATGCTCTCTAACAAAGCTAAATTTAATTACTTCAATTACTTTACTAAGATTTGGTCGATCCAAGCTCTAGCAATTTAGTGTTCACTAAATCACTAGGTGTCATGTTCATGTAAGTTAATTATCACTAAGCTACACAAAACATGAATTCAAGCAACTAAAGAAACAAATATTAGCATAGTAGGTATAATAATCAAACACAAGCAAATTACAAACTAATGAAATCCATAATAAATTTAGATAAACCATAAGTCAAAGTTTCATCTAACTAGACAAGAGTAGCTAGATTCAGCTGCTCATGGCAACAAACAAACTAACACAAATCATAATAGAAGTCATGATAGAAATATCAGACAAGATAAAATATCGATGTACTCTTCTCTCCTTAGGTGTGAAAACCCTATTCTAGACCTGCTAGCCTTCTAAAAATCGCCTCCAGGTATCCTCTCTACCAGCTAAAATCCCTTTAAGTCGTAATGATCAAACGTTTATATACTTTTCCCGAAAGTTATGATTCACGTCGTGAAAGGAAGTTTCACGTCATGCCTTTAGAGATATCCTTATTGGGCATGCATTCTTACTTCACACGTATTTATCTTCTGGAAGATTCAAGTCCAGGTCGTGAACTTATGGTTCACGTCGTGACTTTGGTTATTTCCATGGATATCTTCTACTCTTGAACTCCAAGTCTCCAATGTTCCATGTATTGTCAATTTTGCTCCCTTTCTTCCAAAATGCTTCTACTTTGGCTTCAAATAACAAATTATCCTTATAAGTACCATAATTCTATATAAATAACCAAATTATTCATAAAAATGTAAATAAATATTGCCTAAAAATATGGCAATATCAAAATACCCCACAATTATGCTTTGCTTGCCCTCAAGCAAATCTACTATTTTTAATTCAAACCTTCATCACCAATATCACATAGAACAATCCAACTCAAACTCAACCATTATGCCAAGACCTCAACGCATGCATTTGTGTCTAAAATTTTCCTAAAGAACCCCCATACTCTAAATACTCACAATCCTCATAAAAACTTGCCCACTTCTTTTGAACAATGCTCATTTTATGCATCCCTCCGAATCCATCCGCATAAAACTTCCTAACCTCAAGGTATTTTTGTAAAGCTACCCAAGCATACATAGATTATAGAATTACAACTTTAAGATACCACAATGGAGCTTTTGAATTCCTTTCTTTTTGATATTTGATCTTTAATTTATACTTGAATTCACCACTTTTGTTTGGTTTTTATGATATCTTCAACTTTTTGGATTTCTTCAAAATTTTTGATCTTTCATCTTCAAACTTGATTGCTCGAAAAACTCTTCAACTTTTTGGTAATTTCTATCTTTTTTTAACATGTAAAACTCACTTTTTTTCACTAAAAACCTACATGCTGAAGCAGGGGCGCTTAACTTCAACCTTTATTGGTTAAGACATTAATCTTCCTGGATACATTTCAAGTACAGGCTGCTAAACAATTTGTATCCCTCATACTAAGTGGGGTTGTGTTTTTATCCCATGATTTCACTAGAGTAAAGGAGGCCACAAATGCATTATAGCGTATATTGGCTCAACTAAACATTTGAGCTCTCATCGGATCACACCATTCAACACTAGCAACTTAAGTTCAATTATTATTACTAGATTAATTATTAGATTATTATTATTTAAAATCTATTAGAATTGATTTCTAAATTTTTAAATTTTACCAAAATTTCTAGAAATTTACTTTACTACCCCTGCCCCACACTTATTACATACAATGCCCTCATTGTATGAATTAAAGAATTAAAATCAACAAAAGAAGAAGAAAAAGGAACAGACTCCCCTCGGATAGTGGCATTATCGAACTCTATAAGTGTGGGAAAAAACGTGCATCTCGAATATGAACCTCTTCTAAATAAGAACTTTGACTTTGAACTCGCGAAATATGTGAATGAGCCAACAAGCAACTAATCAAAACTTTAATCTTCAATAAAAGTGGATGAAAATCTCCAAAGCGTGTAGAATAATGTAGGAAAGCATACGCCACATTGTATGGTAGAGGAATCGATCCATAATGGTCTTCATAATGATCCCAAGAAGAAACATGGTAAGCCATAAGGTAGAAGGTGCCAATGGACTTCGATATTGTGAAAAATTAGAAATCACGTCGTGAGTAGAATAGCCACATCGTGGTTTCGCATAAAAGCACGTCATGTGTATCTCCTAAATACTGATCACGTCGTGGAATGGTCACCACGTCGTGAAAACTGGTCAACCAGAAAATAAAATTTCCCACTTCTTCATTCAACTTGGAATTTCAACCATTGTCGTAATTGGTTCAGACTCTTCTCATTCAGTATTCTAAAGACCCTTTCTGACTCTATCCTCTCTCTTTGACGCACCCCACACTTATTTCCAATTGTGGGTCTCGACTCTTGACTCTAGACTCTAACCGACTCTTGGCTAGACGTAAACGCTTTTGACTCGACCTTCCTTACCGAGACTCCATCGCAAATCTGAAATAAACCACCCAAAAGACAAATAAAAGTAACACAATAGTTTGCAAGTCTTACAAACCATAACAAGTTCAAAACCAAACAAATAAAAAATAAAACCCAAATAAAATGAAAAGAAATCAATCATCTTCGTCCCGTGCGTGAACTCCACTAGGCCTTTCTCCATCGTCTCTCGGGATCCAAAGCTCCTCCCAAGTCAGGATGTAAGGGCATACGGTGGCACGGAGGGTGGTCGCACCACACCCAGGTGAGAAAACATTCCCTTCCAAAATTTGCGTGTTATAAGTTACCCCACCTCGAAGATTATCCAAATACGACCCAACCCGGGTCTGAAACGGTTCGGTGGGTACTCCACCCGCATGTGGTGTTGTGTGACGGTCTCAATCCATATCTCCCCGGGCTCTCACATTCCTTCATCGTCTCGCCGAAGGTTGTTGCTCGGGTTGCTCCATCTCTTGCTCTTCATCTTCCGGGGGTATAACATACCCTCCTCCGACATTTACCACCACTCTCATAACACCCAACACTTAAATTGTCAAATCATTTTCTGGGAATTGGGTAAGGTTCCGAATAAAATTAGGAGTCAAAATATTATATATCCGGGCAAGTCGAGTGAGAAAATGTCCACCCGTGATCGGACTCCCTTGTCGCGAACCAACGACCTTCTTCCCCATAAATCGAGCAAGCATGTAGGGAAGGTCGCAACAAACCCCGGGAGTGATAATACTCCACAAGTAAAACAAATTCTGGATGGAAACCTTATCACCATGGTGCTTGTGGTTGATAGAAATGGTGTCAAGGCGATGAAGAAAACGATACACGGGATTCTGAATCTATGCTTCACTAGAATCACGAGAATTGTACTCGTGATTAAAGATAGTCCGCCAAAACTGAACGTCCAAAGTGTCGGGAGTAAAATCCCGAACACACCCAAGTAAAAAGGGCACAAAGAATGGAGATTGAGTCTCCACTTCCGTATATAGCCCCATGCGCCAAGCAAAGTCCTGAAGACTGCATTCTCGCTATACCTCACCTAACTGGAAAACAAGTGCCCGATTATAATCAAAGTCCACAGTCCGTTCTTCAAAGCTTACGGTAGAGAAAAACTCCACCGATAATTTCCGGTGTACGAGTTCTTGAATTGCAAACAAATTCCGCCACGCATGACATGTAAAAGAAAAATCATTGCCTTCATACACCTTTGTCCAGTAAGGTTCCAACTCTACAACCATGCCCACACCTCAAAGCCATAAAATTATAAGCAATGCCAACAATTAGAAGATGAAAGACTTACCTTATGAAGTTAAAAGACAAGAAAATGCACACTTATGGAAGAAAGGTGGAAGAAAATCGTTGCGGGGCTGTTTGTTGCCACTCGTGTGAACAAGAGAAACAAATGGGGCATATGGTCAAAGTGTCTCTATAACTGGTCCCCCCCCTGTGACTTTTAACGGTCACGTCGTGAAAGGCTAAACTACAACGTGGTTTTTTGTAATGGTCTCAAACTATTCTGGTCCATCTTGTTTATACTTAGTGGGAATAAAGAAATTGGGCTACTCTAAGTCAAGAACCCGTATCTCACCATAAACCACGACGTGGAGCACAAGCCCACGACGTGAATTTATTCTGGACATAAGAATTAATTTAGTTAATTATATTTTTCTATTTTAATTGTCTTCCACTTAATTCCAAAGTACCCCACAACTAAGTTTTTCCTTTTTTGCGTTTTTGGATTACAAATTAATCACTTTCCTAAACTAAAAATGAAAAAACTAAAAAGAAAAGAAAAATCCAAACCAAACTCGGGTTGCCTCCCGAGAAGCGCTTCTTCTTTATGGAGTCGTGAGCCGGACTCCGTGCCTCCTACGTTGAGCTGTCAGAGGAGTCCATCACCAGCTGGATCTTCTGCTCCTTCCATCGCCTCTTGTACATTTAAACTTGTCTAATTTACGCCTTCTTTGAGTTTTCTTTTTTAGCTTTTCCCTCATCTAATTCAAGCTTTCTTTTGGTCCCTTTTGTTTCCAATTTTTCTTCCTTCTTCTTTAGCTCAATAGGAACCTTCTGTTCTTTCGCCACTGGAACCGTCTCCTTGGAAGTAGCCTCGTCTTCATCACTCGACAAATCATCGCTTTCCTCACTTATCAAAGTTGTTGGTTTTGTGTAGGTAATGACTTCAACAAAAAACGGAGTGGATGATCTTGGTTTAGTGCGTTTGATTTGATGAATTGCCTTGATTTCTTCCTCCATAAGCTTCTCTAATTTTTGAAGTTCATTTTATTCATCAATAGTAAACACCTCACCTTTAACATCATTTCCGTGAAATCCATCTTGTATTCCAAAATCTTCCTTATCATCACCAACCCTCAATGTAAGCTTTGATTCATGAACATCAACTAAAGCGCTAGCAGTATTTAGCAAGGGGCGACCGAGAATAATTAGGACATTTACATCCTCCGTCGTATCCATAATCACGAAATCAAATGGGAAAACAAATTTCCCAATTTTAACAAGGATGTGTTCTATGATTCCCCTTGGGTCCGTCACTGAACGATTGGCCATGTGGATGGTCATCTTTGTAGCCTTCATTTTTTGAATATTCAAGTTTTGATAGAATGAATATGGCATCAAATTTATGCTAGCCCTGGAATCGGCTAAAGCATAAGCATTTAGATTGTTACCAAACTTACATGGAAGAGTGAGGCGTCCAGGATCTCCCATCTTCTTAGGTATCTCCCCCAACATAGCTCTTGAGCTTTGTTCACTAAGAATGACCTTATAATTTTTTTTCAACTGCTGACGAGTGTCTACAAGATCTTGTAAGAACTTCGCGTATTCTGGAATTTTTGAAAGTGAATCGAAAAAATGGGTATTAATAGGAATAACCTTTATTTGCAGAATAAAATCCAGATGTTCCCTTTCTAGTGGACTAATATGTGCTCGAGACAGAAACAGCAAAGGCGGTCGGTAAGCCGGAACAGATTCTGAATTTTTATGTTCAAATTGAGACCACGTCGTGAGCATGGTGGGTTCACGACGTGAGTTTGGTGTTTTGGCAATAATTTCGTTTTCGAGCTTCGACTTCTTTAGCTTTGGTCCAGATGGCTTTGGCTCTTCCTTTAGTGCTTCTAAGAATTCAGAGATGGCCTCTTCTTCAGTATCAATCACCATGACATGAGGTTGAGCTTTCTTTTCAGGAAATTGTGAGGATAATTTGTTGCTCATCAAAGTAGTGACTTGACCAACTTGGACTTCTAGATTTTGAATTGATGCTTGATGGTTTCTTAATGAGGCTTTTTGATCAATCATCGTTCTCTTGTACTTAAAATGGTATGTATAACTTCTAGAGTAAAAATAATTATAATTAAATAATTATTTAGTATTTTACTCTTGTATTCGGAAAATAGCATTGTATACCATAAACTATATCTACCATAGTTTATATGTTCATTGCTGCATAAAGCTATTGAGTTAATAAAACAGTTTATTGTATCCTAAACTTTATCTATTATAGTTTGTATGTATTTTCTCGTTTCGTGTATTACATTCTGTAAAAGTTCTGTAATGTTCTCAAACTATATCTACTATAGTTTGACTGTATGTTATGTATTGTACTAAAAACTTTGCAATTTTGATTGTATGTTCAAACTACCCTTATGATCAGCAAGTTACAAAAGGATAAAAATATTTAAATATTTTAATAAAATGTAGTGATTTCTCGGTTTGTATTAATTGCAAAAGTTTTTAATCTGTTTGAAATCGTTTGTATAGAAACACAAAAATCCTTGTGTTTTACTTGTATCCCCCCCTTGAAAACATTAAAATAATGAAAATTGTAGGGGTATGAACTCACAGTTATTTTTGTGTGCGTGCTGGGCAGCGAGACTAGAAAGATGACCATGGAGTTGATGTACGCGGAATTATCGGTATCCTAATGTTAATCAAACACATAATTGTATTTAAATTAGCGAGACAATTAATTAAAGTTTTATAAAACAATTGGTGTTGTGTTAGGAATAGTTACCGAGAATTGTTTGAAGTGAATGGGAGGATTCTTGGTGAAGGCTAAACCAAAAATCAGGTTCTCAGTCCTAATGAGTTTTCGGCAAACACAGGTTCTCGGCCGAACACTAGTTCTTCGTTCTGGTAGTTTTCGGTCACTTGAAGATTTGAAGGATGTTCTTGGTGTTCTTGGTGTTCTTGGTGGAAAGTATGAAGATTTGAAGGTTTCCACTTGAAGATATGAATGTTCATGGATGATCCTTGGGAGCAAAATGGAAGAGTTTTTGGATGAAATGAATGAGAAATCTTCTAGTTTTCAAGGAAAAACCTTTATACTGGTTGGGTTTTCAGTCGGAAAAGAGTTCTCGGCCGAGATCTGTTTTCGGTCCGAAAGCTCTCGACCGAAAACAGTTCACTGAACGAGTTTTTCGTTGATTCGAGGGAAGAATCTTGATTTATCAAATGTTTTTGGTTCCGAAAACTTATATAAACTTTAATTATATAATTTAAATCATTTACTAACACTCATGAACTTAATGGAATAAATAAAATTGGAAATTTTATTTAAGAAGGTTGACTTTTATTGTATTGAAAATATCGGGTTGTCACATGACCCATCTTTCCTCTTGACAAATAACACTGGCGCTTCCAACGGAAAAAAAACTTGGCCTGTTGAAGCCCTTGTCTAGAAGTTCTTGTAGTTGGATTGAGAGCTCCTGCATCTCAGACGTAGCCAGTCTGTAGGGTGCTTTGGCTACAGGTGCAACTCCGGGAATTAGGTCAATCCTAAACTCGACGTGTCGATTCGGTGGTAGCGCTATTAATTCTTCTGAAAAAAATGTATGGATAATCGCATACCTGAGGTATGTCATTTATTTTTTCACTTTACTCGTCTTATCACTACGTAGGCCAGGAAATAATAATATTTCATATGTAAATTTTTTCGAGCTTTCGTACATGACATAAGCTTCAGGTTTTGACTGGGTTTGTCACCATATATGGTTAAAGTTTTCCCGTCGAGTAAGGTTATACGCACAACTTTCTCATAGCACATGATTTTTGCATGGTGAGAAGACAACCAATATGTGCCAATGATGATGTCGAAACTCCCAATTGGCATTGGTATAAGATTAACTCAAAATGTGTGGTCATTTAGAGTTAGAAGGCAATTCCTTAGAATCTCAGAGGTATTTTCTATTTGGCCATTTGCTAATTCTGTCTCATATGCCATGTCTAATTTGTTGGATTTGTGGTTCAATAATTGTTTACATGTTGGTGTTATAAAACTCTTATCATCTTCGGAATCAAATAAAACGATAGCATACAGGTTGTCTAACTACTGAGGGATCTTGAATCACCTCCTTGCTTCCAATTACAAATGCTCGACCCTGAGCCCTCCCGCCAACATTTTTCAATTTTAGGCATTCTCATTTGAAATGTCTCGGTATACCACATTTAAAACTGCTCTTTTCACCATTTTCACTTGGCCTGGTACTCATTTGATTTCTTACTACAATTTACATAGTGGTTCTGCAATAATTATTCGAATGTCCATACCTATTGCAGTTGGTGCAAAAGTAACATTCATCAGGGTGTGGTTTGAAACATTTTATGCATTGTTTGGGTTGATCAGTATTGTTTGAACGTGGAACTGGTGTTGGATTGGTTGTCATGGTTGTTATGTATACAACTCCAGTACCTTGTTTCTTTCTTGATGTGTGCTTAAAATATCTACCTCCAGTCTTGTGCATGTTGTTTTCTGGCTTGGGAGTTTCAGTGTTAGTATTCATTGTTCCCTGACTGAGTTCGTTCTTAACCAAATGGCTTGCGAAATTTCAAACACTTACATAAATTGTTGACCGGGAACCCAACACTATTCCTCTTATTTGTGGCACAGAACCCAAACATAATGCTTTATCTTTTTGTATTCTGGGGTCACTAGAGTCGGACATAACAGAGCAAGGTCATTAAACATGGTTGTAAAAGCCTTGATGTCAAACCCTTTAATCTTCACATTCCATAATTCTTACTCCATTGCTTGAATCTCATCTCTCAGGCAATATTCTTCTTTGAGAATCATTTTCAGTTCTTCCAATGATAGAGGGTTTGCAGGTATAATGTCAATGTTTTTAATTGGTCATTCCACCAAGTAAGAGCTGAATCCATGAACATACTCACAACAAATCATACTTTACTATCATCAGGACAAAAGCTTATTTGAAAGACGAATTTCATCTTTTCAATCCATCTTGTCAGTCCGATAATGCCCTCAATCAAATAAAAGTTCTTAGGTTTGTAGTTAGTGAAATATGTATAGTTTCACGTTCGTTGTGGTCCTCTAATATCTCCTTGAGAACTACTTCATTGTCTGTTAACATTTCCACCATTAGAAGCACCAGAAGTGGCATTGCAAACATTTTTCGGTTGTGCTTGAGCAACCACAAGTCGATCAGATATTAATTGTTCTAACTCTGTCGTGGTTGTAAACAAAGCTACTTCAGGTGTGACGGGGGTTTCTGTTAGCCTTGATCATACTCTCCTATGTCTCCTAACTGTTTTTTCGGTAATAGCCGTTCGGTTACGGTGCAACCTTATGCTTCTTCTTGTTGTTGTTGACACGACGGTTAACCTGTTACATTTAGCAGTGGTTCATAAGTTGTTTTTTTTATTATGCATTAATTTCAATATTATATTACTTAATTTTTGTGTATTTTCCTTTATAACCCTAGCCTTAATCATGAAATTTCCCCAAATAATAATAGTAAAATATTTTGCAAGAATTCGTTTAATACCAACATAATACATAGTAGGCTTCATTATATTTCACATACGAAGGTTACATCCTGACAACAATTTTTCAATGTTCTGGGAAATTATGATTGTATCACTGATACATAAATGGATAAGATGCTCAAAAATTGCAATGAGTTACATACTCCTACTATAAGATCTATTCCCAAAGTCCTGATCATACATAACAATACATGCTTAACATCCATAATTAATCTTAGGTGTTCTACTACGTGTACGTGTGATGGGCTATACTATATTCCCATCCGTCCCATTCACTAATTGACTCCTTCCATTCATCCAAGTCGCAAGTAAGTGCTCAATGTCATTGTGATCGCAAGAAGTTTTGTCCTGATCGCATCCAATCTTCCGTTAATAGCCATAATTTCCTCTTCGCTAGCTCCCACACTGATAAGGGTCGCTTGAGCTTGAAGATCGACTCCTATCATGTGGGTATTATGTTGCTTCCTGGCAGCAATCTCTGTGTCGAGTAACACTCACATCTCCATCAATGTATTTTGATGTTGGGTCAGTGGGTCTCCAATCTTCCTACCCTTCAAGCTATGTGTGTAGTTTTGTTTTCTCCTTCTTTGATTTCTCTTGCCACCACCCTTGCTTGCTACTCTACTTTTAGGGTTCGGTCAAATAACAGAGCCAAAGATCAAGCATAATCACCAGGCAGAGGACGCACTTCTAAACTCTGTACGTCCTCGTATTGGGTGGTGATTCTCCCACCAGAGATCTTATCCTCAAGAAACACAACAATCCAATTAGGATCACTCAAAATCCTCCATATGCTCTCAGATAGTCCATGAATGTACTTTTGAATTCCCCTATGGTTAAGAGTGGTTTTCCTTTCTATTTGGTAGGTTTTCCCAGCCCTCCTTAAAATACTTCTCTAAGCACTCGGAGGTGAAGGTCTCAGAGGAGGGACCACCTCGACTTCCATAGGTTCATTAGGGTCTCATTATATTCATCAGAATCAAATTTCTCCTTTTCCGCTTCCATTTCTTGTCCTTTTGACAAGTCCTCCATGGGTTCTTCTTCTTTTCAAGAGTCTTTAGAAACGATTAGTTGATACCTCATCTCTCGATCGGGAGAGTAAAGGTGTCCGACTATATGAGGAGCGAGCATGGGACTCCATCCTTGTTTTTACAATTACCCATACATATATATATATATATATATATATATATATATATATATATATATTCAATTAAGTAATAAATAAAGAAAATTTTAATCTTATTTTAGTATACAAAAATACATCCGTTTAAATAAATAAAAGAAATATTCACATATTTTACTTCATAACCCTTGAATCTCAAAAGTTTTTATGTATCAACTATTATCTTAAGTTTATTGGTGCATACAATATGTCCATAATAAAACTTAGGTGCGCAAGCTAGGTTTAGTTGTGGCACAACATATATACTAGAAAACTTTAGTGAAGTACTTGATCTTAAAATTTATAGTTTCAACTTCATTTATGAATTGCTATGTGTTGAGGTTTAATAGTATGACTTACGTACTTTACTTTGACACGCATTATTACTTAATGTTATCCTTTATGTATTTACTGATTTAGAGGACTAAACCTTTATCATAGAATTCTTGCCGTAGGCTATAGTTGTATATCTTAAGAGAAATATCGATTAGCTATGGCTAAGGCTCTAATACCAATCTCTCATACCCCCAGCCGACGGCAGAATTTGCTGGGCAGGTGACTTAAATCGAATATCAGACGCATAAGATATATTAAACATTACAACATCCACTTAAAGTTTTTCACCATATATCAGATACATATAACTTACATTATTACCTGATTCACTATGAATCCTCATTAACACAAAAAGAGCACATAAAACATAATTTATAACAGAAACACAATTTGGTGATCCCATAATCCTTGCAGGAAATTCCTGCCTTAATTCCCTAAGAATACATTTTAAAATAAATCAAAAAATTTGTTGGTGAGATCTATAGATTTTGGACCCATAAATATATCAATATTTATATATGAAAATATATATTTGTATGGAAAGAGTTGCGTATATAAAATGGCAATCTTCAAACAAAATAACCATTTTACCCTTTTCGAAATTTATTTAAATGTCCCATGATTCGTATAAGAATTAATAATTAAATAGATTTTTTGATCCCCAAGTTATCATATGTTAATTTTTACTAATGGTTGGTATACCAGCTAGTTTGAACTCTACAGGATATCAGTAAGGTAAACTCCTCTTACGTTCCTTAATTCTTAACCAAATCATACTAATAGATACTTTCAAAGCCAATGGAGTATCAGAAATGTAAACTCCTCTTACTTTCGTTGATTCTTTACCAAATCGTGCGGTAATTGGTCCCTGAATAGAAATTGTTCTTATTTCCGTATAATACTGGGGTTTTCAGGTTTATATAATGATTTATAACCGAACTTATGACACCACATTCTTGCACTGACACCTTAATAGGGCATGCTCAAGCTATTAACCTTAGGATACCACAAGGTAATGTTCAAATGGTACTAACAACGACATCAAAAACTTGTCTCGTCAGACGTAGTTGTAGCTACCAACTCCTAGGTGGGCGGTCGAACCGTATAAGCTCATTAATATAACACTTATACTTGTCATTAGTCGTTCTCTGCAGATTTACAGTTATAATCGAGAAGGTTTTTACCAAGGGACTTTGCGTTTTTGGACTTATCCTGTAACATGGGTCTTGTTGGGGTACTCGGATATGATATGTTCTAATGGTGAACGTAGATATCTGTGACATCCCCAATTTCACGGTCAGAAAAGACCGATTTGTTTATGCTTTGTTTTTACAATCAGAGAAATATTTAAAAGAAAACAGTTGCAGAATTTGTTCCCAAAACAAAATATGATAAAAATTATTAAAGCATTTCTTTAAAGAAATGTATTTTCATTATAAAACAAAATCTCGAGATGTCATGTTCAATACATATCAAAAGCATAAACAGTGAAAATAGACCTTACAACAGTCATTTATAACTATTGATCTATAAATCCAAAATCTCTCTTCAAGTCCACCAACTTATACTCTTGTGCCATTACCTGTAATGCAAAGAAAACTGAGTGGGTAAGGCTTGGGAGCCTGGTGAGCATATACGGTTTTCAACCCACAATAATATAATTATTATAATTAATTATCAAACGATCAAACCAATTTCCCATCCCCATTATCTTCCTTAGTCTTAAGGGTTTACCCTAAGAGTTATCTATTCGTTTACTCCGTATTAGGCACTAAGACAATAGCTGCCAGAATTCTTTATTAGGCACTAAGACAATAGCTGCCATGGTTCCTTCGTAAAGCACTAATTCCATAGCTGCTATGGTTCATTGATCGGGTACTAAATCCATAGCTACCAGTGTAGGTACTAAGTCCATAGCTACCAACGTTTATCTAACAGTACTAAATCCATAGCTCCTAGCGTTCGTCTTTACGGTACTAAATCCATAGCTACCAAGGTTTGTCTATACGGTACTAAATCCATAGCTACCAAGGTTTGTCTATACGGTACTAAATCCATAGCTACCAAATTTGTCTATATGGTGCTAAATCCATAGCTACCAAGGTTTGTCTATACTGTACTAAATCCATAGCTACCAAGGTTTGTGTTTCGTCTCATCCTCAAGCTCATCCGTCATCACACACCAACTAATTCGTCTACCCATGTTCTACCCAACATATTTGTAGATATAACATACGTATACAATTTCGATCATTTAAAAACCTGTATAAAACAATCATTCAACAACCATCTTAAGTAAACCAACAACAAGTAAACACATAGCACGTATTTCATAGCAAATACTTCATATCTATGTGGTAGAAGAAAGTTACCACACACTCACACATATAAACAACAATATAATTAATACATTCAAACAATACTTGTATTATTATCGTGTTTATGAAAGGGAATATACACTCACTTGATCAGAAGATGATCGGACAACACTACGACTTGTAGAAGTAGTATTTCTTCGGTAGTTCTGGGAGATCTTACACAAAAACAGGGCTCCTCGCGGGCAGAGCTTCTGCTCGAGAATAACGCTCCTCGGGTTCTTCGGGACTTCGGGACTTGCTTCGGGGCTCGGGAATGATACCGGAGCTTCGGGATATAATTGGCATGCAAAACGAGGCAAAAATTAGAGAGAAAGGAAGAAAATTAACAAGGAAAATGGCTGATCTCAGGTTCTATTTACAGGGTGCTAGATCTGGGATTACGTTGGGCGTAATTTCGGAGTACGCTGGGCATACTAAGCGTTACGTTGGGCGTACGCTTCGGATCAGGCCGAAGACGTCATTGCTTACAATCCCAGGTACTCGAGTGTTGGATCAGGTCGACGTGGCCCATTTCAGTTCATGCATATGGGTACGCTGGGCGTACTCCATTACGCTTAGCGTACACCGACATACCAAACTTCAAAATTGCGTAACTTTCGCATACGACCTCCGTTTTCAACGTTCTTTATATCCACGCATAGGTGAGACTATGATCTACAACTTTCATTTAGGCTCCGTCGCCTAATTTTGAAATTGTTTTTATTATTTATTTTTTAGTAGGGCTGGACAGGAAAACTCCATTATAAATTCATAACTTGTTTATCCGACGTCCATTTTCGTCTGTCTTTCTGTCGTTGCTCTACTATCAACGAGATCTTCGATTCTCGTTTATATTGTTTCGGCTAAAAACCACTCGATCTCAAATCGAGTCTTCGAGCTGCATACCGCTAAGTCGAAACTTAGAAAAATCATAACTTCCTCATACGAAGTTAGATTTGGACGTTCTTTTTATGCACGCTCACGGTTTAACGTATTCTACGACTTTCTTTTAGATCGCTAAGGATAAATATCGCTCTAACGTAAATTCACTTTTTACGTCGTGTTGTGTCGTGTTGGTTCTGTCGCGAAACTTCGACAGATCATAACTTCTTCATTATAACTCGGATTTCGGTGTTCTTTATATGTATGGAATCCTTGTAACATATACTTCAACTTAGTTAAGATTATTCCTTAAAAATAATCTTCCATAAAAAAGTCATTTTTTTGACGCTTATCGCCTCTAAATTGACTAGCTCTGATCTACGGACGTTACAATTATCTCCCCCTTAGGATGATTACGTCCCGGAATCATCAATGAAATAAGACTTCCATAATGATTCCACACATTAATTCTTCATCCTAGGTAATAACAGTAACTTCTATGTTTCCTGAAAAGAGTATTTAACTCTGTGACTTTCTTGACTGCAGCAATGCCCAAATCTTGCATCTGCTTTTCGTACTATGCCGTACTTTCAATCATAACTTCTGAGTTACCAAATAAGTCCTTATTGTGGACTCCTTCTTCTTCTTAGGATAAATACTTTCCTTTATCTATTGTAACAGACGGATGGGTCGTGCTCTAATGACCTCTCATCGTATGATGCATCGCTTAGACTCAAGTCTCATAGAGTTAAATTCCGGAATGGAATATACCTTCCTTCATATTCTAATGTGATATAATCACATTTTTACATGTAGCATTTCTAGCTATAAGCTTCCTTAACAACGAGCACGAAGCTATCGATCGCATTGATTTCAATCTTCTGACTTTCGTTAGATGTTACTTCGAACTTGGTTCTCCAAACCACGTAACATACTCACCGTAGTCGGAATCCAATTAGATATGACCACTAGGTTCGGAACAAAAACCATCTTACTAGTCACTACCGAAACAATGGTAATGACATACCAGAATAAAACGGAATCAATTACTAGCTTCTTGGTAACCTTGTGACTTTCCCCGATCCAAGTGTGAGTCCTGTGCTTTCGGTAGTATATGCGTCTACTACCTTTCACACCTACTCATACTCGTCCGAAGTATTGTCACGCAGTCAACCAAGTCACCATAAAAGAAAATCAGAAAACAATTTAACACATACGAATGTGTCCAATAAACATAAACAATTTCCCTAGACTCTACTAGGAATTCTTCATTGCTCAATCTTCAATCATCAACTCTACTTCAACTCGATTGGTGATGGAAATACCAGACGACGAGACAACTTCAAGAATTTCATCAATTGTTCCATCATCCTGCCAATTGAAGTTGTACTTTAGACGTACCGTACTCCTCTAAATGTTCCGTTATTTTATCAGACATAAACTAAAGGCAAGACACCACTCTTACGATATCTTCTGATAGGTGTCATTCACTATCATAAGCCTTTTTCATTTCCTTCATTTACTAAATTCTTTACGAGTCTTCACCATGACCTTTTTGTACACCCAAGCAGACGTTCGGTGTACCAGGCGAGAATTTAAGATAAGAAAGCTTTAATTATGATAAACGTATAAATCTCCTTATCACCCCGAAACATTTACATGCTAGTTCTAATATCGTAGTCATACGCTTAGAATCCTAAACACATAAGGTTTCCAGATTCGGTTGGCAACAGACCATAGATCCGAACAAATAATAGCATCAATATAGCTATCACACAAAACATTTAGCACAAAAAAAGCAATTTAGGCATCATTCCTGAAATAAACCAATGCTTGTGTCAATTTAGGTGTACTACCTAACATAGTTTAGACACACTCCTCACAATCATTACTTAACATTCTAAGTATAAGTCTAGAAATTTCCTACAAATTCGTAGTTCGCTTAAACTAATGCTCTGATACCAACTGTGACATCCCCAATTTCACAGTCAGAAAAGACCGATTTGTTTATGCTTTGTTTTTAAAATCAGAGAAATCTTTAAAAGAAAACAGTTGCGGAATTTGTTCCCAAAACAAAATATGATAATAATTATCAAAGCATTTCTTTAAAGAAATGTATTTTCATTATAAAACAAAATCTCGGGATGCCATGTTCAATACAGATCAAAAGCATAAACAGTGAAAATAGACCTTACAACAGTCATTTATAACTATTGATCTATAAATCCAAAATCTCTCGTCAAGTCCACCAACTTATACTCTTGTGCCATTACCTGTAATGCAAAGAAAACTGAATGAGTCAGGCTTGGGAGCCTGGTGAGCATATAGGGTTTTCAACCCACAATAATATAATTATTATAATTAATTATCAAACGATCAACCCAATTTCCCATCCCCATTATCTTCCTTACTCTTAAGGGTTTACCCTAAGAGTTATCTATTCGTTTACTCCGTATTAGGCACTAAGACAATAGCTGCCAGGATTCTTTATTAGGCACTAAGACAATAGCTGCCAAGGTTCCTTCGTAAAGCACTAATTCCATAGCTGCTATGGTTCATTCATCGGGTACTAAATCCATAGCTACCAGTGTAGGTACTAAGTCCATAGCTACCAAGGTTTGTCTTTAGTCTCATCCTTAAGCTCATTCGTCATCACACACCAACTAATTCGTCTACCCATGTTCTACCCAACATATTTGTAGATAAAACATACGTATACAATTTAGATCATTTAAAAACCTGTATAAAACAATCATTCAACAACCATCTCAAGTAAACCAACAACATATAAACACATAGCACGTATTTCATAGCAAATACTTCATATCTAGGTAGTATAAGAAAGCTACCACACACTCACACATATAAACAAAAATATACTTAATACATTCAAACAGTACTTGTATTATTATCGTGTTTATGAAAAGGAATATACACTCACTTGATCAGAAGATGATCGGACAACACTACGACTTGTAGAAGTAGTATTTCTTCAGTAGATCTGGGAGATCTTTACAAAAATCGGGCTCCTCGCGGGCAGAGCTTCTGCTCAAGAATAATGCTCCTAGGGATCTTCGGGGCTTGCTTCGGGGCTCGGGAATGATCCTGGGGCTTCAGGATATAATTGGCACGCAAAACGATGCAAAACTTAGAGAGAAAGGAAGAAAATTAACAAGGAAAATGGCTGATCTTAGGTTCTATTTATAGGGTGCTGGATCTGGGATTACGCTGGGCGTAATTTCGGAGTACGCTGGGCGTACGCTTCGGATCAGGCTGAAGACATCATTGCTTATGATCCCGGGTACTCGAGTGTTGGATCAGGTCGACGTGGCCCATTTCAGTTCATGCATATGGGTACGCTGGGTGTACTCCATTACGCTTAGCGTACACCGACATACCAAACTTCAAAATTGCGTAAATTTCGCATACGACCTCCGTTTTGGACGTTCTTTATATACACGCATAGGTGAGACTATGATCTACAACTTTCATTTAGGCTCCGTCGCCTAATTTTGAAATTATTTTTATTATTTATTTTTTAGTAGGGCTGGACAGGAAAACTCCATTATAAATTCATAACTTATTTATCCGACGTCCATTTTCGTCTATCTTTCTGTCGTTGCACTACTATCGACGAGATCTTCGATTCTCGTTTATATTGTTTCGGCTAAAAACCGCTCGATCTCAAATCGAGTATTCGAGCGACATACCGCTAAGTCGAAACTTAGAAAAATCATAACTTCCTCATACGAAGTCAGATTTGGACGTTCTTTTTATGCACACTCACGGTTTAACGTATTCTACGACTTTCGTTTAGATCGCTAAGGATAAATATCGCTCTAACGTAAATTCACTTTTTACGTCGTGTTGTGTCGTGTCGGTTCTATCGCGAAACTTCGACAGATCATAACTTCTTCGTTATAACTCGGATTTCGGTGTTCTTTATATGTATGGAATCTTTGTAAAATATACTTCAACTTAGTTTAGATTATTCCTTCAAAATAATCTTCCATAAAAAAAGTCATTTTTTGATGCTTATCGCCTCTAAATTGACTGGCTCTAATCTACGGGCGTTACAATATCATAGCTTTGACATTCGTTGTTAGTATTTTATTAAAATATTATAATTATTTGTCGCTTAGGAAAACAATGTTCGGTAATACCAATAATTTTTTAAATTAATATATTTGTCGTATTTTGATGTCGCGTTATTAATATGACTAACCGTAACAAATTTCTTATTTGACTTTACTTTTAATATCTTAAAATTTCTGCCAACATAATAGTACGGCATTTATTTTTATATAAACGACCTTTCGCACGATAATCACAGAGTGTTCATTTCCAACTACCATTTTTTACCGTTATGGATCAAATATTAATTAAATCATTTTAGTCACTGATATATGATTATGCATACTTTATATTTTGAATTTTATTCGATAATATTGTTGAAATATGCTAGTCATTAATATATACACAATATTATTTATCAGGAAACCTTGTCATATTTATCAAGCATCTAATACATTCGTTCACTAAACATGCAACATACTATACAATTTCTATAACCCCCCCCCCCCCCCCACACACACACACACACACACATATATATATATATATATATATATATATATATATATATATATATATATATATACGTGTTTGTGTATGTATACTCGATTTTTATGTCACTTTTTAGTTATGGCTAGTTCCACTTATAACTAGTTAAACATAACCTTGTAGTTTTTCCTAACAAACAAATTTTACATTACTTTCGGGTACATGACTTATAAAACTTTGCATCTTACTTATTTTCATAACATTATCATCAAGAAAACTTATAGTTTCTCAACTTAACAAATACACGTGTTTTAAAGTTTATGACAAGTTTTTCATAATATGCTTATACTTAGTCATACTTCAAAATTTATAAGTTCAACACCAACATACATGTGTTCCCCCTAAAGGTTTAAAAACATTGCAAATTGGGGCCATAAAAACTCACCCTAGATGCGTGAGTCGGGATTGACAAGTGGTCTTTCACGAAACTTGAACACGAAGCAAGCACTGCACCAGGGAGTCTCGAGTTTGATGTAAAAACCTTCAAAACATAAAATTTTTGAATAATACACTTTATAAAACTGTTTTGGAGCCAAAGATCAACACCGGACCAAGTCGCTAGAGTTGCATGCGCCGCCGATCATGGTGGCATGTGACGGATGACTTGATGTTTTATGAACAGAAAACAATGAAAAGGAAGGGAGATTCTTACATGAACTCGATGATTGAAATAGAAGAAGATGAGTGAGAGGATTAGGAATCGAACCAAACGATAACAGGAGAGCAACTCGATGGATGGTTTGGTTTCTTCTCTTTTCCGGTGATCAACGATGTTAGGGCTACCTCCACTAAGACTAACACTCGATCAAGGTATGTTTGGTTTTGCTACTTAATATGTAAGGGAGAGTGAGAGAGGGTGAGGAAGTAGATAAAATCAGAGGCAACAACCTTCGGTTCTTCTGGCGATCACACAACAATGAGGGAGAGAGGGAACTTCGGTGAATGGGAGAGGGAATGATTTAAGTGGTTGAGTTGGATTTCAAGGGAAGAGTGATATATGGCAGATTTTTGTTCAGATTTGATTGTACAAATGAACTGAAGATTAGATATAGAAGTACTGTGCAATATTTCATTTAATTCTTGCACGTGTGGTGTATGTATGCATGAAGAGAGAGATTGAGAGAGAGAGAGAGAGAAGGATAAAATGGAGGTGAGGAATGTGTTTGAGTTAGATTGAAAAAGAAGCATGGATGTACAATTAGATTTGTCTTTTGTAAGATTAGGTTGTAAAAGAAGATCATTGAAGATATACAGAGTACCATATTATTATCCTACTTCTTGCCTTGCATACATGAGATACTTGACTGGAAATTGAATTGCACACATGTATAGAGTAGATTTTGTGACTATAAGAGGGGTGGTATATAGCCTAAGTAGTTCATGCACCATATAATACAGGGATATTTCTTTGTACAATTGAATCAATAGAAGATATGTGTGTACTAGGATATATTATCTATATACATTGCATGTGTGGAGAATGTGTGTGAGAGGGATTAAAATCGTGTGGAGCGTGAAGTGAAAAGAAGATTTGCCAAGAATAAGTTAGTACATTACTCACACTTACAAATTCTTTGGAAGATTCATCTACTACACTTAGTAAATTCAGATATCTAGGGTAGATTTGCAGGTACCACTTGCATGATCAATATATGTATATATGCATGCATTTGTTGTATTTGTATGTGTATATGGCGCTTTACTCAAGTTTTAGGTGATAGGGTATCGGGTTATGACTAAATATTATAGAAATGTTCATGTAGAATTGTCATAATAGTTTTATAACTTTGAGAATTATTTGGAAAATTTTAATATACCATACTCATATTCCATATAGTTTTTTTTATTCACATATATAAATATAACATGTAAGGATTTCGAATTTCACTTGTGTACATATATGTTTATAATTTGAGTCATAGTCTTGTTATACACATACATATTTTCCTCATATCATGTGAACTATATATATATATATATATATATATATATATATATATATATGTGTGTGTGTGTGTGTGTGTGTATGTGTTAAATCTTGAACAAACTTTTACTTAATATATATACATATATAAATTCCGAACTTACTATACTAGGGAAAGTACCGAACTTAATAACTAAAAATTTTGGTTTTTAAATTTCTCTTTTAACCCATATATATATATATATATATATATATATATATATATATATATATATATATATATATATTGTGCGTACAAGTATTAATAGTATAACTATTCTTTTTCGTTAAAGCTTTTCAAATCAACTCTATGATTTTAACTGTTTGACCTAGTCTTTTCAACATTCATGAGAATTGATGGATTTTCTTTTGATCGAAATTTGACAGTTGTTACAGGGAATCTCAACGTGTATGATGTTGATATCTCTCAAGTTTTCCAAGAGTGGAGTCAAAGTCTAGAACATATTGGGTTCCTTGATAGTGGGTGCTCTAGACACATGACCGGTCTCATGTCCCTTTTAACATGTTTTGTGGAGAAAGATGGTCTTATTGTAGTTTTGGCGACAATAATGAACAAGCTGTGATGGGCATTGGAACATTTGGGTGTTAGGCATTCAAGCTGAAGGCTAAGTTCTATGTCAAGAATCGAAATATCAATCTTATCTCCATCAGTCAACTATGTGACGTTGGTTATAAGGTTCTCTTTGGTTTCCATGAAGGAAAGGTTTTTGACTCTAAGAAAAAAATTAAGGGTACCGCACTCATGGACAACATCTATATGCTTTGATTTTTATTGTTTAGATAATGGTACAATATGTTTTTGACTTTATGCTTTGCTACCTTAAAACATCTGAACGTAAGCTACTAAAATTTTAGCTTACTATGATATTTTCATTGCTTCAAAAATTATTTGTAACTTTTTTTTTACCAAAGAAGTATACTTTGTACATTATACAAATAACATTGTCTATGCATGTTCTTCTCTCAGTTTATTGACATTAACTGATTTTTATCTTTTGCAAAGGATTAGTGTGTCATTCCTTTAGTGCAGCATCTTCTGAATACAACTAGTTGAAGTTGGCTCTGTTTCTTTTCTTCACCAACTTCTCTCTCCCCGACGTTGATGCTTATGCTGACTGACATGATGCATCCTGTTATGGAGACCATGTAGGAGAGAACTATGCTAAAATGTGTACATTTGGGCACATATCTCTTCCTTATTGAACAACCTATCTCTTTTGAAATGGGATTAGGTGATTTTAGCTAACATAGCATGTCTAATTTCCGTAGACGTTGTCATTACTACATCACTTCCCATCTTAAATCTAAAGACCTATTCAACAAGACGGTGGTCCTTGTCTGTTCCATCACGAATCACAATGAGTGGAAACTTCGATTTTTTGTCTTGGTGACTCTCATAACTCAAAGTTTACAAATATTGGATCATTTTAACTCGTTGGTTGAAATATTGGTTCATGCTCTTCTCTTATTCTTGGTGAACATGAAGCTTGGAATCAATCTGCAATATTTCAACGATTAAAGACATTTTTCTCTTTGGTTTCTATGAATTGTGTTATTGTTTGACATTTTTTATCTTATTTTCTTATTCTTTTATAGTCAGGATTGAGAGACAAATATCTCGAAAAAAGGAAGTTCACTTCTGACCCTTTAAATCAAAAGGTTACATGAATCAAGTCTTTATCTTGTTTCTGAAAAAGTTGCACATATATTGAGTTTAGAATATTTCCTTGTTTGAATAATTCTTTTGTTTTATTCTTGTATTATTTATTATTCTGTCTTTTATAACATTAAATGAATTGATGGTAAACTTCAAAGTTCTATACTGCAACTCAACTCTATGATACAAAAGTTAAACCGTTTCTTGTTGATGAGTTAACGTCGTTTATAATTCGCACTGATTCCACCTCAGTGTGACTAAAGCAATCCATTCTCTCCTTAATTTCTTCTCAATAAAACTTGAAGAATCATTATGATATACCACACATTGATAAATTTTGAAACTATATGCCGATGGTTAGTCTTTGTACTATCACACAGACCAACCCCTTCTTGCCCATACATTCTTTTTTAAAGCTTTACGATTCAACTTAATGTACCATACACTGATGAGAGCTTGAAAAATATATGTCGATGGTTAAAATAAAACACCACAGCTTATCACATGGATCAATCTATTCTCTCAATAAATTCTTCTGTAGAATTTTATGATTCACCGTATAAAGCCAGACGATGATGAGAATTTGAAAAAATTTCACTGATGGGTATATTATTGCCCATGATATATTACATTCACCTACCCATTCTTTCCCAACAATTATTCTATTCAGAATGTAATGATTCACTGTATTATCCATACACTAATAAAACTTTGACACTCTTTGTCGATGGGTAAATTTCATTTCGGAATGTATTACACACATCATTCCACACTTGCCCATTTTCTTCTAATAAAGGTGATTAATGAGTCAGCATATGAAACCACATGCTGATGAAATCTCACAATACTTTGTCAGTGAATGGTAATTTAAACCTATACTATTATGAGACATCACAAACTCACCAGATTACGACCTGTAACTCTGACATGCTGATTGCTTCTGCTAATGGCCTTGCCGCTGATGCTATGTCACAATGATATAACTTCTTTATCTCAATGATAAATTTTGGATGACTATCAAAACATGAATCGTTATCTTGAATAACAAGATTTTTATAGCAGTCTTTTCTCTTCTAATGATTACACAATGGTTAAAAGATCTTTTTATAAAATAGGAGAATTCCCTCTCCTAGGTTACTTCGTAATTTATTCAAGCAGTTGAATTTCTCTTGAAAAATAATATCCCAACCATCGTCTTCCTCAAGCTCTCATCATGTCAAAGGTTATGTATAAGTTTGCTCCTAATACCAATGTGGTCAAAGGCCCTCATCCTCCTGATTCTCCAATTATCATTCAAGCAAACAATGTGGCATTCTCTGGTTTCATCCCAAAACAGTTTGCGAACTTAGGAATTGAAGACCTCT
Source organism: Lactuca serriola (assembly GCF_051521515.1). Classification (NCBI taxonomy): domain Eukaryota; kingdom Viridiplantae; phylum Streptophyta; class Magnoliopsida; order Asterales; family Asteraceae; genus Lactuca; species Lactuca serriola. Next base: position 151,785,700 of record NC_136416.1, read on the forward strand.
TCAACTATGTTAAAATCTGCCCTCTTCGATATGCCTTCTGCAACTTCCTATAGCATTCTACCCCAAAGAAGTATTTGAGTTCTATTATTCTTGCTCTGTTGATTCTAGTTCTCAAACTATTAACGAAACTATTGGAGATGGTCAGTCTAGGGTTACTATTGATATGGAATCTATTTGAACTGCTCTTCATGTTCCTAAATCAGAAAACTATTCAGAATTTGCTTTGGAAGAAAAATGCAAGTCTATTCGTGAAAAATTAGGGTATAACTTTTCTCTTCAGGGCACCTCTCATGATACACTCAAATATACTCTTTGTTAGTGTTTTGGTGTTAGCTTGAAATGCCTAATAGGAGTAATTGGTAAATGCCTTGGACACAAAACTGGGAGATTGGATCAATTGAATCATTTTGAGCAATGAATGCGGTATTCCATTATGTGCAATGAAAGACTAGATTTTACTCAACTCTTTCTTGATCAGTTGATTAATTGTATCATTGGGAACAAGAAGCCAGCGTATGTTCCCTATCCATTGGCCTGGACTGATTTTGGCTATTAATGAAGGTTATATTGATAATCATGGGATCATGATTCTAATCCCTGCTCCTTCCTCAAAGATCATCAACACTGCTCCTTCGGATGATGATTTGCATATTACTCAGAGGATGAAAAAATTGATTGCAAATCCCTACATTATAATCCTCTAACTCTGAAGTAGAGGATGATGATGAATAAGGTGTTGATGTTGAAGAAGACGTTGATAATGTAAAGGATGTTGAAGATGAAGAGGATGAACCTACCACTGATAAATGTGAAGCCACTATTCAAGGAATGAATTCTCCTCCAAGATTGAACTAGCACATTCGATTATCCTCTACTTCTTCATCCATTCCGTCTGGAGATGATGTTGTATAGTGTAGATAAACCCCACCTCAAATGGAAACTATTGATCAACTTATTCAAGGTGTGATTTCTCCAAGATCAGCATCTCCGTCTCATCAAATTGCAATTTTTCCTCCTATGCCAACACCTATTAAGACTACTTCATTTTATTAGGGGGAATCAAGCTCCAACTTTCAAACTAATGTGCTCTCTCAACTCTCTCTGTGACTGCGGATAACTCAATCGCTTCGAGAATGACTGACTAAAGTAGAAAAGGATATGGCTGATATGAAGCATATTATGACCTTGGGTGATGATGATGATATGGTTGGTGATGACACTCCACCAGATTGTACAGGTGATAATCCTCCTCCACTTTCACCTCCATCATCGAATCGACATCCACCTATTCCTCCACCCTCTCATCCCACTCCTTGCACTCCTTTACCACCTCGTGGCTCTCCTCCCCAAACTGATGATGCCAAAAAGGAGGAGAATAGTCAAGAAAGCATTGATCAGCAAATGGCGGTGATTGCATCAACTCCATCCAAGCCTAAAATGTTTGAATCAGTAAGGATTGATAATCGAAAGGCACTCGTTGTAGCTGAACAAAAGAAAAACATCCCATACATTGATGCAACAAAAAATGATCAGCCTATCCTAGACGCTGGTGATCAATCTGAAACTGATGACTATGAAGGGTTTATCGACTTGGGGATTATTGGAGAAGCTATTGTTCCTTTGAGAGTTGTGTAGCCTGTTTCATATTTTGAGGGGGAGATTCCTCAAGGAACCCACATCGATATAGATTCTGATGACGAAAACTCAATCTTAGAAAGAGAAAGGCTTCCTTTTCATGAGAAGTCAATGATTCTGAAGCTGGAAGTTGTTCTTCCGCGGATGATCCTTCATCCCCTACTCCTTCTAAGAAAATCAAGCTCGGTGTTGATCTGAATGATTGTATAGAGAATAGGATATAACTTTTTGAGGAAGTTAGAGAAATTATAACGGAGCATAATGCCACTATTTGAGCTAGAAAAGAAGCTAGAAAGTGTTGATGTTCAATGCACAAATGTTTAGAACATAAATAATTAGTTGTCCAACAATAATATTAACAAACATCACATGGTTTCTGAGCTATTTGAAAGGATCAACAAAAATAAGTTTAGACATGTTCTGGATCATATATAAAAACTGGATCCCATCATCAAGGAAGGTGCACTAAACCAAAGAATGAGTCACTGGAGCTTCACTTGGTCAGGAGGAAAAATGAGTATGAATACACTAAGGTTGTGCTTGCTCGTGAGCTAGTCAATTTTGGTTATAGCGAGTGTAACATCCGGATTCCCAGGTATAATATTTATTCTTTTATTTTGGAGTTTGTGGAGGAATTCAGCGATGGTGCTTAGACTCGCCGAGTAGGGTTGCGGATTTTCATCCGGGTTCACGATTGGACTCGGTGAGTCCATGGGTGGACTCGACGAGTCTACGCTGTTTAATGAAACCCTAATTTCCTGGGTTTCGGAGCTTATTTAAGGGCACCCATAGCCTCATTTTGCGGCTATCCTTACCCTGGAGAAACCCAAAATCATCCTTGAGAGCTTAGAGAGTAAAGAAGAGCCATCATGAGCATTTTTGGTGTCATTCTAGAGAGAAGATGAGAATCTAGCAAGAGGGACCAGAGGGGGGGTTGATGAGCTGAGATTATGAACCCTGGAGTTTCAATTTGAGGTAACAAATTGGACCATTTCTCCTGTTTGATGTTGATTTCGTGAATCTAGGGTTTCTTAACCATTCTCTTTAGAGGTTTATGGAATTTTTGAGGTCCCATTGTGGAATAATCCTTAGATCTGGACCATGGGAGGTCCAGAGAGTCCCTTATGTTCAGCTTTATGCAGTCACATAGAGAGTTTGAGCCTAGGTTTCCATTTAGATGGCTATTTCTTCATTTATGGCTCTAATCATGATGCATGGACGTAAAGTTTGGACCTTTACGTCATTTGTGGGTGCTAGAAGGATAGATCTACAAGTTGGTGAAGTAGATCTGACCTCAGAAGGTCGAATGAGTGTGGTCATGGAGAAGACTCGTCGAGTCCATAGGAGGACTCAACGAGTCGGATCGAGTTTACCCAAGTTCCGTGATCAGTTGAGACCCAACGAGTTGGGGGAATAACGCTGTGAGTCAGAAGGGGATTAGAGGACTGGAGTTCAAGGCGGAACTCGCCGAGTTGTTCTTGATACTTGGCGAGTTGAGTCGAGGTGGCCCCGCGATTCATGCCAGGTGTGACTCGTCGAGCCAGGGAAGGGACTCGACGTGCCAAACGGGACTAAAAGAGTTAGTGGACACGTGTATACTCGCCGAGTCTCCCAAGTGCACTTGACGAGTCGGGTCAAAGTTTGACTGTTGACTTTTGTTGACTTTTAGGGCTTTGTCAGCAATGTGGCCTTTGGGCCAAGAGAGGGGTAAAATGGTCTTATACCCTTAAGAGGGTGCCAATAAAGGGTTGAGTCTAGTCTCGAGAGTTATATTCATGAGAGTATTTGCCTTATGTGTTAGGCGGTGGCTAGTTTGAGATTCAAGTATGAGGATATCTGCTTTCTGCTTGCCAGGTGAGTCTTCTCACTATACTTTACCTAGAGTGGTAACAGAGTTATATGACAGAGTTATTATATGCTATCTATGTGATGTGTGGCACCGCATTATATCTATGTGATTTATGTTGTATGTATATCAGAGATAGGATCAGAAGGTCCACAAAGCCAGGACCAGAGGGTCCGCAGAGTTAGGGCCCAAGGGCCCACAGAGTTATAGCCTCGAGTGGGTAATGTGTGCTATATGTGGTGTTTTTAGTATTATGTTCCAGTATTTTTGTATGCTATTTATATGTTGAGATTTATTGTGATATGTCATATGCATGATTCAGAGTTAGGACCCTTGGGTCCATAAAGTTAGGGCTAGAGGGCCCACAGAGAGTTGGGACTGGAGGGTCCCACTGAGACACGCTGACCGGAGGGTCAACAGAGTTATAGCCTCGAGTGGCTAATATGTGTTAGAGTTGTATTTTGGGGAACTCACTAAGCTTCGTGCTTACAGTGTTTTGTGTTATGTGTTTCGGTTATCACAGGGTCACGGGATGGCACCGGCTCAATTATACACACCAGAGGAAGCGTTTGTTTTTAGGATCCTGGTTTATTAATTAATTGAACAAAAGAGTCATGTATTGCAATTTAAACAAAGGAGATTTTTGTGAAAAGTGTTAAAGAGATAAACGATTTTAAATGAAAAATTTGTTTTGAAAATTTTGGTGTTACAAGTTGGTATCAGAGCCTTGGTTTGAGGGATTCGGATGCACCTTCGCGTAAATCTGGACTCAAACTGAGGAAGTAAGAAAAGTTTTCAAAGAAATGATTTTCTAAAGCGAATAAGAGTTCAAAGAGAAAGCGAGAAAGAGTAGTGCGTACAATCAGCTAGAGCCCGAACGGTGATTTCTGAAAATACCCTTACTTTTGTGTTATGAGAAATTTATGATGCACTTTATGAGATATTATGCATTCCAGAGACAGGCTAGGTACTTCATATCTTAGGACTAGAGTGGCCTGATTTGTGATGCCTTAGCCTAGGAGTTGTTGTTATATGTGATGTGCTTTTTAGTATGTGATGAGTGAGAATATTCAGTTGGAATCCTTTTAGGGGATTTGAGTAGAGGAGTAATCTAAGGGAGATGCCTAGATGAGTACCGTGGTGCTTAGCAAAAGAATAGTTAGAATCCGCGAGGGGTAGATTTGCAGGGTTCGGTGGTACTTTCGAGGATGAGCAGAGCAAGTGGAGTTATCACTTAGAGTGAGTCCTATGTATTCTTCGATGCCCGAATGCTGCTTGCTTCGTGCTTTGTGGAACTCTCGATGATGGGACCCAGCTACCAAGTGAATATGACGATATTCAGGAGGTAGATGGTTGGCATCATTAGGAGCTTTCAACAACTGATGGCAGAGAAGTGGGAGGACCAAGCAAAAGCCTAGGGAGTAACCTTAGTCAGATGAGTACGTTGACGGAGTAGAGCATTTCGCTAAGGAGCGCGCACGCGTGGTGGAATTAGTGGACAAGAAGGTTGAGCAGCCACTTAGCAGCTCTAGAATGGTTCGTGTGGAAATTATGGGTAGATGTGGCAAGTAGTATGGGCCCGTACTACCGAAAGCAGAGGACCCATACTCGATACAGGGGGTATTCTGAAGGTTCTAAGTAGCAGATTGAGGAGTGATGTTATGGTTCGTGTACCATGCATTGTAGCAGATTAGGGAGTGATGTTATGGTTCGTGTACCATACATCGGAGCAGATTGAAAAGTGATGTTATGATTCTTATACCATGCATCGGAGCATATTGAGGAGTGATGTTATGGTTCGTGTACCATACATCGAAGCAGATTGAGGAGTGATGTTATGGTTCGAGTACCATATATTGTAGCAGATTGAGAAGGGATGTCATGGGTTGAGTACCATGGTTCTTAGCAAATGATGATTGTGATTCCCCGGTTGTCCGGACAGGATTGATTGTGGAATTTGGGCGCGATGGGGTTTTAGGCCTGAGCGTCATGTTTGAGTTCGAAGAGGCATCCCTTGAGAGGGAGGTCGAGAATATTTCAGAGTATTTTGGTAAGGTGTAAGATGTAGTCATAAGACTCAGGAATTAGCAGAGAAGGCATTTATGGGGGAATGCGGTCTAAGTGAGACATCAGCCGATGGAGGAGATGTCACCTTTTGTGACCAGATGGGAGTTGTTTATGTTTCCCGTGGGAAGTAGGAGACGCATGAGATTTCAGTTTTGGGTTTAGGAGTAAAACCCTACGGGTCGACATTGATGATGATTTTTTTTCCACCAGAGTATCAGGCAGCATGTCTGCCGCGAGGAAATGATCTACCATGAACAGGTAGTCAGTGGGGACTGAAATGGTCAAGGATCACATTACACCCTAATTGAGTATAGTAGGGCGTGTGGTAGCGGTATCAATGGGTAATCCAGTCGAGTATATCAGAGCGGCAGCTCTTCTGTCTATGATGAGTATTGAGTATGGTAGTGGAGTTCCTATTCTTGTGATGATTCATGTGCTGGAACGGAGGTTGAGAAGTCGAGGATAGGGAGTAGGATGATTTATTGTTTCAGTCTAAGAGTCAGTGATAGTACTGGACAGTTGAGGTGTTCGGTATTGGGATGGTATGAGACTTCGAATGGCTAGAGGCAGTCGTAATGAGGAGTTCCTGAGGATTTCAACGGAGATTTAGGGTAATTGAGGGTTCTTGATCTCTTCGTAGGGAGGTCCTTGGGCGTTGAGTGGCACCTTCCAAGCGTAGGTGCGATGTTCTGGCGGAAACCGTCTGTGGGGTGGATTATTGATATGTCAGTTGGTGATGGTTTGAACCCTAAGTGGGGGAGAACCGGGTATTTTACTGAGGGAACCAGAGATTTGTGCAAGAGCGGTTAGGGGTTGGATACAGAAAACCTACGACTCGAATTCATGAGACCAGGGTCATTGGTGATCAAGGAAAGGTGCAGAGTGAGATAATGCATGTGGTATATGTCTGAGAGAGGGATGGGTGTCTCCACGGCAGGTGGTCAATGGTCAGGAATCTGGTGGTGGTTAGGGTCGTTCAAGTGGAAGGCTCGTAATGACGGTATGGGCTGTTGAGAACTTCTGGGTCGAAGTATGGATTGTATATGCCTCTTTTTGGGGTGGATAGAAGATCATCGAGCATCCAACTCCCAAGACGGCATGTGTATTCTTACATGGATTTTGAGCAGTAGAGGAAAGGATTTCGAAGGATCATCAGTGTGTTCTGAAGCGTTAGCGCTTTCTTTGTATTCCAAGTGAGTGTTTGGATACACTGAAGTTGCGCATTGAGTAAAATGAAGAATTATTATGGGGTTCATAGGAAATGTATTGTTGTATATGTATGGTTCTGGGAGTAGGAGAATCAGTGGTAGAGGTAGGCCATTATGATGCTCTGTAATGGTGTTCCGTGGTTTCCGCGTATAACGTCCCGATTTCATGATTATTTAGAGTCTTGAGTTCGAGACGACTAGTGATGTATCATGTATCTACGTTTCAAATGGGAGCCCTTCGAGTATTGACATCAAGAGGGATTATTTAAGGAAGTGGATCTCCGCAGAGGTAGGTACTGTGTTATAGCGGTTGCCGCCAGAGTCTGTGATGCATATTTGTGGCAAGTGTGTGTAACTATCTATGATAGTCTACGGTGCATGAGTTAGTGAACGTAGTGTGGCGTTGTAATGAGAATGAGAGTATAGGGTGAAGCTACGGGAAGCCATAGTATTCACTAGTCAGAGGGTGTTGTGATGCTACGGGGAGCTGTAGTACTCACAAGTCAGAGAGAGAGAGAGAGTCGTGATACTACGGGGAGCCGTAGTATTCACCAGTCAGAGGGTGTTGTGATGCTACGGGGAGCTGTAGTACTCACAAGTCAGAGAGAGGGAGTCTTGGTACTACGAGGAGCCGTAGTACTAACTAGTCAGTTGGCGTTGTGGTGCTACGGGGAGTCATAGTACTCACTAGTCAGAGGCTGTCATGATGTTGCAGGAAGCCATAGTACTCACTAGACGGCAAGAGAGTATGATTATGGAGTGTTCTCCGATCAGTGTATAATGCAGAAGAGTTTTAGGCTTGAGTAGCCCTAGTATTGAGTTTTTGGAGCCTGGTGATTAAACCGGGGGCGAGATTGGGGTCTCCGTCTCTGTCGGGAGAGTCAGCGAGATGCGCAGGAGATATGCGTAGCAAACTCTAGAGGTCAGAGTTGGGTCGATCTTCGATTGGATTGTATTTTTCGTATGAGGAAAAGAGAATTTCGTGACGTGCGTGTCACTGGGCCGGGATAGTGGTCATAGGGAGGAAGTTAGTGAGATATTTTGGGTCATGTTATGTGTAACCTTTGGAGGTTCATCTGTGGAGCCAAAAAGCTGACCTGGTGCTCAGTATCGGAGAGGGATATGAGAGATGAGATAGAGTTTACCATGGTGATGTCTGAGGACACTTCAGAGCGAGCGAACGATTCAGACGCTCGAGGTCATACTTCGGGCATGTGTATTAGATTTCGGAGGGAGTTGAGTCACGAAATTGCCCTTGGCAGAGTTTTCCTACAACAACAGCCATCATTCGAGCCTCGATATGCCACCCTTTGAGCTGTTGTATGGGAGGAGGTGTCGGACCCCCATTTCCTAGGGAGAGGTAGGGCAACGTGTGATGGGTAGTACAAAGATCGTGCTTCAGACGACAGAGTATTTACAGCTGGACAGATAGAGGTTGTTGACCGCTCAGAGTCGCCAGAAGAGTTATGCGGACAGGCGTCGGTCCGAGCCCGAAATTCAGGTCGGTAACTTCGTGCTCCTGAAGGTCTCTCCTTGGAAAGGAGTGATCCAATTTAGGAAGAGAGGCAAGCTAGGGCCCTGATATATTGGTCCTTTCATGTTGATTGCGAGAGTAGGAGGGGTAGCCTACCATTTGGAGCTACCTGTAGCGTTAGGTCAGATTCATGACACCTTCCACGTGTCGCAGTTGAGAATGTGTATAGCCAACGAGTCGGCAGTGGTGCCATTATAGGATATGCAGGTGGATGTGAGCCTGAACTATGTGGAGAGACCGGTGGCGATTAAGGATCGGAAGATCAAGGTTATGAGGAACAAGGAAGTGCATCTGGTGCAGGTTCAGTGACATCATCGGAAAGGGTCAGAGCTGACCTGGGAGCCGGAGCGTGAGATGCGTGGGCAGCATCCAGAGTTGTTTACAGAGTGAGACTTCGAGGGAGAATTCTGATTCTATTGGGGGAGAATTGTAACATCCGGATTCCCAGGTATAATATTTATTCTTTTATTTTGGAGTTTGTGGAGGAACTCGGCGAGTTGGTGCTTAGACTCGCCGAGTAGGGTCGCGGATTTTCATCCGGGTTCACGATTGGACTCGGTGAGTCCATGGGTGGACTCGACGAGTCTACGCTGTTTAATGAAACCCTAATTTCCTGGGTTTCGGAGCTTATTTAAGGGCACCGATAGCCTCATTTTGCGGCTATCCTTACCCTGGAGAAACCCAAAATCATCCTTGAGAGCTTAGAGAGTAAAGAAGAGCCATCATGAGCATTTTTGGTGTCATTCTAGAGAGAAGATGAGAATCTAGCAAGAGGGACCAGAGGGGGGGTTGATGAGCTGAGATTATGAACCCTGGAGTTTCACTTTGAGGTAACAAATTGGACCATTTCTCCTGTTTGATGTTGATTTCGTGAATCTAGGGTTTCTTAACCATTCTCTTTAGAGGTTTATGGAATGTTTGAGGTCCCATTGTGGAATAAGCCTTAGATCTGGACCATGGGAGGTCCAGAGAGTCCCTTATGTTCAGCTTTATGCAGTCACATAGAGAGTGTTAGCCTAGGTTTCCATTTAGATGGCTATTTCTTCATTTATGGCTCTAATCATGATGCATGGACGTAAAGTTTGGACCTTTACGTCATTTGTGGGTGCTAGAAGGATAGATCTACAAGTTGGTGAAGTAGATCTGACCTCAGAAGGTCGAATGAGTGTGGTCATGGAGAAGACTTGTCGAGTCCATAGGAGGACTCGACGAGTTGGATCGAGTTTACCCGAGTTCCGTGATCAGTTGAGACCCAACGAGTTGGGGGAATAACGCAGTGAGTCAGAAGGGGATTAGAGGACTGGAGTTCAAGGCGGAACTCGCCGAGTTGTTCTTGATACTTGGCGAGTTGAGTCGAGGTGGCCCCGCGATTCATGCCAGGTGTGACTCGTCGAGCCAGGGAAGGGACTCGACGTGCCAAACGGGACTAAAAGAGTTAGTGGACACGTCTATACTCGTCGAGTCTCCCAAGTGCACTTGACGGGTTGGGTCAAAGTTTGACTGTTGACTTTTGTTGACTTTTAGGGCTTGGTCAGCAATGTGGCCTTTAGGCCAAGAGAGGGGTAAAATGGTCTTATACCCTTAAGAGGGTGCCAATAAAGGGTTGAGTCTAGTCTCGAGAGTTATATTCATGAGAGTACTTGCCTTATGTGTTAGGCGGTGGCTAGTTCGAGATTCAAGTATGAGGATATCTGCTTTCTGCTTGCCAGGTGAGTCTTCTCACTATACTTTACCTAGAGTGGTAACAGAGTTATATGACAGAGTTATTATATGCTATCTATGTGATGTGTGGCACCGCATTATATCTATGTGATTTATGCTGTATGTATATCAAAGATAGGATCAGAAGGTCCACAGAGCCAGGACCAGAGGGTCCGCAGAGTTAGGGCCCAAGGGCCCACAAAGTTATAGCCTCGAGTGCTAATATGTGCTATATGTGGTGTTTTTAGTATTATGTGCCAGTATATTTGTTTGCTATTAATATGTTGAGATTTATTGTGATATGTGATATGCCTGATTCAGAGTTAGGACCCTTGGGTCCATAAAGTTAGGGCCAGAGGGCCCACAGAGAGTTGGGACTGGAGGGTCCCACTGAGACACACTGACCGGAGGGTCAACATAGTTATAGCTTCGAGTGGCGAATATGTGTTAGAGTGGTATTTTGGTGAACTCACTAAGCTTCGTGCTTACAGTGTTTTGTGTTATGTGTTTCAGGTTATCACAGGGTCACGGGATGGCACCAGCTCGATTGTACACACCATAGGAAGCGTTTGTTTTGAGGATGCTGGTTTATTAATTAATTGAACAAAAGAGTCATGTATTGCAGTTTAAATAAAGGAGATTTTTGTGGAAAGTGTTAAAGAGATAAACGATTTTAAATGAAAAATTTGTTTTGAAAATTTCGGTGTTTCAGCGAGTTGATACAAATTCAGGAAATTATTGACTAACATAAAGGTATTCATGCTCATGTGGTGAAACTAGCAATTTAGTAGGTGCTTAACAAACTCAAGAAGCAGAATCTTGTGCCATTAGCTGGTCCATCTACACCATCCTCTTCAGGAAGAACAGGCACCCGCAGAAGGTCCAAGTACACTAAGTTTCTTATTCCATATGCCACTCGCTACATCAACGATGAACTTCCGGTGGGTGATGAACCAGTTCAGCACATGTTCATTCAAGAACCATAACATGGTATCTTCTACCTTGATAGTCAAAATCACATGTGTTTTCAACACACTGATGATCTTCCCAATGCACCCACTGAGCATTTATTTCATCTTCTCATGGAAGGACTTCATCATATTAAACTTAAAAGAGGATACTATGTGTTGATTTCTCTTGAAAAAGATTGGAAGATCTTCAAATTGATGAATTCATATGGGTAAAGCCTAAAATCTTGAAAGAAACTAATAAATTCTGCAATGGTGTTTTAGATGACTCCTCTAAATAAGATTAGTTTTGACATCATCATATAGGGGTGATTGTAAGGTCACACCTTATGATATTATGAGTCAAACACTCTACACGCTGAACACTAACGCTAGAGCCAACATCAGAAACAATTCCAAAGCCCAAGACCTTATCATCGTCAGCATCTAGATAGTGATCTTATGTAATATTTGTATATTAGGTAAGTATAGATGTATATTCTTAGAATAAATAGCAGATTTGATATCTTGGTGATAAGGATCAGTTCTTAGTATATATTAGCTACAATCCCTTGATTGAAGGGATATACTAGGTCTTGGCATGAAAATCATTTTCCTGGTGAAAACAACTCCTTTTTTAATGAAAAACATCTTTGTGATTGTCTTGTGTTCTTAACTTTTTTTGTTATTTATTTTGGTTTCGTTAGTTTGTTCTTTACTATATATATTTGAAGTGTATCCAATTGATAAAAACCTTCACATATTATACAATCATGTACAAGTTTTCATCTTATTTAAAAAAAACTAACAGCCACTGTGTGCACCTTTCTCTTTTTGAAGAAATTTCCTTACTGAAAATGCTTAATTAAAATCCCTTTTCGATTAAGCTTTATGAAAATACCTAATCTTACTATTTTTCATTGCTTGTTTTATTTCATTACGATCCTATTACTGGTATTATAGTTGGTTCTTTTGTCTAGTCAAGAAATGCCATCTTCCGCCGGATCTCTGAACCTACTACTAGTTCCACGTCTACCAACAAAATTCATCTTTTCAATGAAAAGATTTTTGCCATGGGGAAAAACAAGGCCATGGTTTTACTTGAAACTGTGGACTACAACATGATGGGTATCATAAAAAATGATCCACATATTCCAACCTTTTAAGAATAAAAAAGATGGTGTTCCTGGTGAGAATAAGAGAATTGTTGCATATGCTTACTCTGAAGAGGACAAGAAGTTGATTAATTGGGATGTTCATGCACACGCTTCTATAGGAAATTCTCTTCTTTATCATATATATCATTTACTTCAGAACTATTTTTATGCCAAAGAGATGATTAATACAATAGTTGTAGAAGGAACTAATGAAGTTAAGGCCTAGGGAGAATATTCTTAATAGGAAGTATGAACACTTCTTTGCATATATGAATGAAAGTTTAACTCAAACTTTTAATCCTTTTAATTATTTAATCAATGATAAGTGAAGATTTGATATTCTCAAGCATGAATCTATTTTAGTTCTTAAGTGGGAACATGATGTTCATGTTCTCAAAAATAGTGAGAAGATTAAAACCATAGATCTTCAAAGGCTGTATAGGAATCTGTGTAATTTGAAGAAACAAAAATCATGCGCAAAGAGATCATGAAGGATAGGTTAAAAGAGAATCCTCTTGCTCTGTTTTTAGTGAAATCTAGATTTATTCATGACAGCGACATCGACAAGTATGATAATTTTGATTCCAAAGAAGAGTACTATGTTGATGTAGTTTCAAGTGCAACAATCATTGTGAAGTATTATGTTAAGTTTGGATGATAAGTGGGAACATCATGTTGATGTTCTAAAAAAATAGTAAGAAGATTAAAATCATGGATCTTCAAATCCTATATGGGAATCTACATAATTTTGAAGACACAAAAATCTTCCATAAAGAGATCATGAATGATAGTTTTAAAGATAAGTCATATGATCTATTTTCAATGAAGTCTAGCTTTATTCCTGATAATAACATCGACAAGTATGATAATGTTGATTCTGACTAAGAGTACTACGCTGATTTAGTTCCGAGTATAGCAGTAATTGTGAAGGATTATGGTAAGTTTGATGACACAAAGTTAGATGGACCAAGAAAGCTTCAGTCCAAGTTCAGTCAATCAACGACAAGAAGAGTTGACGTTAGAAGTTCCAAAAAGTCATTTGCTAAAAAGATTGATGAAGGGAAGTGTTTTCAAATATGGACGCACTTATCACTTTGCTATTGATTTCAAGGTTAATAAGAATAATCCTAAGGAATAATCCTATGAGAAAAAGTGCAAGAGATTGGTGGCTTCTCCAAAGAGACAAAATTTGGAATCGAAAGTCCTGATTGTTAAGGGAGAAGAACAGGTTGAATAAAAGGTATCATCAGATTAAGAAGTGAAAACTGATGTATGTCTGATGGAATTCACTAATTAGTCTTTTACTAATAAAGCAAGTAGCATTTCAATCACCTTTGAAGTTGATCTTTCAAAGGCTACTAGTGATTCTAGGCTTAGAATTGGGATTCCTTCTCCTTGTATATGGGTTTAAAAATTAGTAACTTAATCTAGTAATGAAAAGACTCTAACATTTTTGTATTTATGTATTTATCTTTTAGAATCTAACCAGGAGATCCAAAAGCTTAAAAATAAAATTAAACCTTTATCAAATGATCTTTTTATCAATGAGAAGTCTATGTCTTTGATAAGCTTAAAATTCTAAGATGTGTCTCTTACTAAGTATGAACTCATCAGTAAGAAAGACTCTGCTTATCGTCTTTCTCAAAAGTGTCAAAGTGTTACTAAGAACTGGGCTCATTCTCACTTCAAAACTTCTAAAATTATCAATGATCAAATTCATAATTGGTGTGAATAAATAATTAGAGGAAACATTCAAGAAGTTGTTGATATTTTTAAACAAGTAGAAACTGAACCAAGTTTCCAATTCCAACTGAACTTCTTCTTGAATACATAACTAAGTTTATAATCAATGGTCTTATAAATCATCAAGACCTCATAGATAAACATTATGTCACACACCGTAATAGATTTACCTCATGTGTGTATTCATGTAACTACTATGTACCGTTGTGTAAAACCCCCGACTATGAGGCATAAGAGTCCTAAAACTGCTAAAAAAAATCGAGTCTTCTATCTCAAATGGAAATTCATGATGTCAAAGATACGTTGTGTGAATTTCCTTAATACACAAGTAGTGATTACGAGATCGATTCCAGTTCAGTGTCTTCTGACATCGATGAATTAAAATGTTCTTCATCAAGCTATCATGTCACCAAATCCTCATCATGTAGCACTGATCACTCACATGTTTCAAGAACAAAAGAAAGAGTTTTCAAATTAAGTTATTGTGTTTTAATTCCTTGGAAACAAAATTTTATGAAAAATCATAAATTATGCACTTAAAAGAAATATAATTTCGAAATAAAAAATTCCTGTAGATGCGGTGATCCCTCTCATAAAGTGGGAGAATGTACATTTGAGGAAAACACAAAAAGAACAAGTAATATTTTGATTTTGTAATAATAAAAGGATCAAGAAAGAAAATTCTTTAAACTATATTCATGCTGAGTGTTATGACATTTTTAATTATACTAAATCTTTAATTGCTAAACCCATCGAAAAATGGGTTCAAAGAGTGTTGTAATTATTTTTTAGTGATGCAAGGTCAATACCACATTTAGTATCTTTACATCAGATTCTCTCGGCATATGGGAGGATTCAAGTCTCTTCTAGAAGATTATGTTAAGAAATATGGCTTTGTAGTCACCTACGGAAACAATAGTAAAGGAAAAACAAAAGGATATGGTACCATCAAGTGCAATTCAGTGTAGTTTTCAAATGTGTCTTATGTAAAAAGTCTCAAGAACAATCTCATTACTATTAGTAAGTTGTGTGATTTTGATTATGAAGTTCATTTCAACAAAGGAAGGAAGGGTGATTGATTCAAATAATAATGTTGTTCTTACTACAAATCGTCATAATGACATTTATATATTGGATATGTTTTTTGCTCATAACTCTCTAAGGCACTGTTTCTTCCCACGTTCACAATCTCACTTAAATTGGTTGTGCACAAGAGACTCTCTCATCTAAAATTCAAAATATCTAACATCTCAAATGATCACCTTTTCAGAGGGTTGCCAAATATAGGATTTATAAAGAATATGTCTAACATGTGAAAAGGAAACCAAAGAAAGTCTTCCTACAAGCCCAAGAAGTGTACTTCTATCACTGCTCCATTCCATCTTCTTTGTATGGACTTGTTTGGCCATGCTCCTGTCGAATCACGAGTTGGAAAAGACACTTATTCGTCATTGTTGATGATTTCTCTAGATTTACTTGGGTAATGTTTCTTCATTACAAGATTGAAAGCATTGCTAAGGTTATCTCTCTGATTAAATAGTGTGAAGTGTTATATGATTGAAAAGTTAAACTACTCTGAGGTGATCATGGAACTGAATTCCATAATTACACACTAAAGAGTTTTTGGATGAAAAAGGTTGCTCAAAACTTCTCTGTAGTTCATAATCCTGAGAAAAATGGTATTGTAGAAGAAGAAACTGGAAACTTATTGAAGCTTGTCAAAAATGATTGTAGACCATGGTCACTCTCTCTCTGTCTCTCTCTCTCTCTCTCTCTCTCTCTCTCTCTCTCTCCCCTCACCCACATAGATAAATAATTGTGAAGTGTGATGGCAAGTCTTCTTTTGAGTTTCTTAAAAAGCAAGAGAGAAGAAGGTGTGTATCTTCATGTGATTATCGACCATATATAGAAAGAACAGGAAAACTTTAGAAAAATCAAAGCCTCTACACTTTATATACTCTCACACGTATGGTTTAAGACCCATACTTCCATCACATGCAAGTATGGCCTTTGTAAGATTATTCACATGGTTTTTAACCAAGTCAGCGAGCCATGGAGCATCACTCCATGTGAGGCACAGTTCTAAAAGAAGAAAAGGAGAAGAATGGTGCGCTTTACATTCTATACCTATGTATATCTTTTATATAAATGTAACTTTTATAAAATATAAAATATGCACTCTCATTTTTATATAAAATGATATATTATCAAGTATGTATAGATTTTACATAAATATAAAAAGATCAATTTGACACTTCATCAGGTATATATATATATATATATATATATATATATATATATATATATAATCATTTTATTTAATATTATTATTAAGCTAAAATAAAAGATACACACACTTTATTAATACATTTATCCTATAAATGATATAAGTGTTATATATTAATTAGTTCATAGAATAATAATTAAATAAGCATTTAGAATATTATTATTTTCATAAAATATTAATTTTCAAATAAATACAAGAGTCATTAAATATTTATAAAGAATCAAATTCTTATAATTATTTATATTTGTGTCAACACTTTATTAGTTTGGCCCTATAGCATCATTAGAAATATCATTCTAAAATGATTCTTGAACATATATATCCAACAGAGATAAAAGAGATCCATTTTGCTTTAGACAAACCCTAAGCCTGATGGGTTTTTTTTTTTTTTTGCTTTGTTAAAGAAGTCCCGGTACCTTATAGAAGATGATTTGGTGAATCTTGTTATGGAATTCTTCAGTTTGGGGCAGTTTACGAGAGGATGCAACCCTTTATTTCTCTAATCCCTAAATTTTCAGATGTTAAAGGGGTTAATAATTTTCATCCTATTAGCTAAATGTTTTCAATATAAGATTACGGAAAAATCTTATCTAACCATTTGAATTTCACAATCAAATTCCCAATGAATGGTGAGAAATCAACTTTTATAAGTGGTTGTCAAATTCTTGAAGAGTCCATGATTGTCAACAAAGTTGTGGTGTAGTGCAAAGCTAAGCAGAAAAAATTAATGTTTTTTAAAGTGAATGGACTTTTAAAATCCTACGAGTGGGTTCGTTGGAACTTTGTAGATGATGTTATATTTAAAATAAGTTTTCGTAATAGATGGTACTCATGGGTTCATGGTGTTTGCGGTCTTTTGGGTTTAGTTTTGGTTAATGGTGTTCTAGTTTAGGAATTTTAATTTAAAATAGGGTTGCTCTAGGGTGACCGACTTTCTATGTTTTGGTTCATTTAATTTGTTTAATGCCTCAATGTTACATTGCAAGAAATGGTGTCCAAGGGCATGTTTCGTGGTTAATCTATAAGTGATCCGAATAATGATTTGACTCGACTTTTTTTTTCTTTTCGCAAATGACACCCTCTTTATTAAAGAGTCGTCACCAACTAATGCTTCAAACATTGTTTGCCTTCTTCATTGTTTTAACATTGTTTATAGGTTCAAAATTAATTTTCATAAAATCAAATTACTCGGCCTAAGAGTTGAGGCCTCATCTATGGAAGTTATGGAACAGATGGCAACTCAGACTGTGTGTGCTTCTATGAAGACTTTGTTTTCCTATCTTGGCATGACAGTAGGATGCAATATATGTTCGAAAGAAGCTTGGAAAGGTGTGATGCTAAAGTTATTGTCTAAGATTTCTTCATTGAAAACTACGACTCATTTAGTTCGCCATACACTTTTAGTTTGATTACGTCGATGTTAGGGTCTTTACATAATTACCTTTTGTCTTTATTTAAAGCACCATATTTTGTTCATTCACAACTTGAATTCGGTCCAATGAAAAAAGTTTTTCCTTAAAGGGAGACTTGGAGGGTTATAAAATTAGTTGGGTTACTTACCATAAGGTTATTGAGGAAAAGAAAGACGGTGGCCTTAAGGTTGGCAATTTTTTTTTCTCTTAACCTTCTGTTATTGTTTAAATGGATGTGATTCTTTCGTGAGTTGGGTCAAACTAGTTAGAGAACTCCATAGTGTCTATGGGTTGCTTAGGTCTCCTCTGGGTAGCTTGAGGTATAATACACCATGGGTGTGTGTTTTAAAGAATATGTCCAATTTGTGTGATAAAGATATAAATATGCTTCTATTTTTGTAAAAACCAAATTGGGATTTGCTCTTTGAATTCTTTTTAGGTTGATATATGGTTTGGTGACTCTAATGTTAAATTGCCTCATATTTATGCTTTGGAGTTGGATACAAAGATCATTGTTAAGCTAAATATGGACCAAACTGGTTGGTTTAACTCTTTTTGTGATAATCCTAAAGGTGTCATTGAATATTTTTAGTTGTCGGGGTTATGTGACCTTCTTTCCATGTTTTCTATGTCTTCTTTTAATCATTGGTGTTGGTCTTTGGTAGGTACATGGAACTATTCCATGGCCTTGGCTAGACGGTACATCGATTCTCAAACTTTATTGAGTATCCTCACTACAAGTTGTTAAATTTCTATAGTTCCGATTAATGTTAATGTCATTCGTATGAAAGTATTTCTTAATAAGTTACCCACTAGAGATGATCTTTGTAACACATGCATTAATATTCATTCTACAATTTGTCAAGTGTGCGAAGTCAATTTTGACATTTCTGCACATCTTTTCTTCGCCTATCAATTATTGATTGTGATTTGGGCTAATTTTGCATATTGTTAGGGCATATCAGTTACTAGGGGATTCCTATGATGATTGGTTGGCGTGGTTTTCAACATTTAGTTTAATGAGTGTTGTTAAAGATTACTTGGAAGCAACTTGCATGACAATTTGATGGAACACCTGCCTTATTGAAATGGTTGGTTATTTGGCAAATTCAAACCCAAAAGTTGTCTTATTTTTTTTGGATGTTGCTAAACAGACATTCCATGAACATTTCTTATCAAAATCCAATCTATGATTAACTATTTATAACTATCTTTTTCGAAAAACAAAATAATTTTAACCAATAAAAATAACTGAATAATTGAACATGATGTCTATCTGATAATATATAGTGTTTTTTTAGCCAATCTATATTTTATATTGTCGTCACTCAACCATTTTTTTGTTTTTCTAAGAAGAGTAGAAAGTGTAAACATAGTCGGGTAGGATGGCTTTAAAACTACATTCAAATTATTTCTTTGATTAGTGTTTCATTTTGATGTCCTCTAGATTTTAATACAATCTCTTTTCGTACATTCTATAAAAAAAATAGTTGCAAAACTGTTTTTATTTTCGCAACTTATAATTTATTTTGGAACATACAAAGTTTCGCATATAGTTATCACGTTAACTATTTTTAAGAAGGTAAATAATATGTTAAACGTAACTAAGAATCATTGTCATTTTGGCTAATATGCTTATTTATAAAATAGGAGTTGATGTTTTCAATTTTATTTTTTTATTATTCTATTTATAAAGTCATTTTATTTTTATATACTTTATTTTTTCATTGAAAATAAAAAATAATGATAAATATATCAAATTCAAAACATTTTTTTTAAATAGGCAGATCAAAACATAAATGCAAATATGGACCCCTCTTGTAAAAATAGGTTTTACAAAGAAGAAATAATGGAAATACATATTTCTTCTTATTATTATTATCGATGTTAATATTATTATTATTAACTAGAAAAGATTCACTGGAGTTGTCGGGGTCGAAAGGTATTGCTTTATAAGTAAAGTAGCATGTTGAATTGCATTGAGATAATCTAGTAAAGGAAGATAAACAATGTCATCTAATTACATAAATAAAGAAATCTAAATTATTATTTCTTGCAATAAATGAGGAAAATAAAGAAATGGTCTCACAAATTAAACTTTATTGTCATATATGGCAGCGGCCGGAAAACCAATCCGGAAAATATAGACCATTATTTTTTGTCTGTTAATGTGAGTATAATTTGGTCTTTTAAGATAGTAGAGACTGAATTTGTGACAACAGGTAAACCATATTGACCATTTATGTACTTTTGGCGGTGGTGGTGGTGATGGTGATGACACCTGGTGGGTGGCTTTATGGTATTCGGTGGGTATTTTCTAATAAATAAAACATTAATTTAAAACCAAAAAGAGAAATATAAATTAATAAAAAAAATAGGATTAGGAGTAAAAGAGTGATTTCGGTTTCCATCGTTGTCTTCAATGTGTTAAAACTGGTAAACCACAGGGACCAATCGTGTAAGGGTTGTAAGTAGTTTTTTAAAACCAACATAAGTTGGAGGACCAAAAGTGACAAAAAAAATTGACAAAAGAAAAGGAGCAAACATACATCACCTTAGGAACCAATCTTGCCAAACACTTGGAAAATTTAATATTCCTAACTTTCATATCTTTAATATATATATATATATATATATATATATATATATATATATATATATATATATATATATATATATATATATATATATATACTAGCCGTCTACCCGCGCAAAACGGCGGGCGGCGAATAATTTGATCTCTTTAGAGTTAAAACTATTTTACGTTTACTTCGATAAATGAATATTAAATGACATCTATTTTTCAAGAGCATTACCATACCATATTAAGGGGGTGTTTGGCTAAGCTTTTTTAAAACAACTTATTACGTTCTACATCACTATAAGTTAAAAAAGTGTTTGGATTAAAATAACTTATTCTGGTGGGGAACCTCTAATACGTCATTTTTTCATAAGTTACCCTACACTTACTTATTAACTTATAAGCTAATAAACTAATAAGCAATAAGCTTTTTTGCCAAACACCCCCTAAATGGTTATTACTTCGATTTATACATACCAAAACCACTTGTACTGTTTATCGTCCTCTTTTTTTTTTTCGTTTTCCTTAAATCCTTTATTAATTTAATGTCCTACTAAGTAAAATGCTAAAATATATAAATAATAGTTTATAAAAATAAACCTTTAGAATATCAGGTGTTGTGATTCAAAAGTCGATAAATAGGCCTTTGAGAAGGCCAAAATACTCAGGTGTCAACTTGTTCATTGTGATTTTAAACCAAGTTTGGTCACAAATTAAAACATTTTCAACGATGGTATGTAATTCAAGGATTAATATTGATTTAGGTTCTCGAAACCTTAAAATATCGAACAAAATCTATATAGAATCTTATAATAAGGACAATAATCACCATAATCAGGAAGTCCATGTGATGAAACTTGATAGTATAAGGACCAATGATGAAAAATATTTCATTTTTAGACTAAAAAAGATGAAAAATATACAAACCACCTTAATCATGTCAAATCTTGTGTTTAACCGTTCTTTATTGCAAAAGCAAGATGCCAAAATATACAAACTAATGATAATACAATGCTCTAACTGGCCCTCTTGGTTGAGTTCTTTGAACCTGCAAAGCCAACACATTAAAGAAACATAGTAAAAACCTTTTTAGGAACAAACCTGATATAATAATACCTTCACCTAATATATTTATAAGATAAAAATACAAAAAGTTAAAAATGATGAAATCAATTACAAGTAAGGATTAAAATAAAAACCTGTTAACAAAAAGCCATCTGCAGGAGGAATATTTGAATCAACATGTATTTTTTGATGGTTTCAAATTTTGAATTACCTGAAATTCAAGGAAAAATCTAAAAATTCTTTTTTTAAATATTATTTTCGGAACTTGAATTAACTAAAAAAAATAAAAAAATAGAAAAAATAGAAATAAATTCCATTTTTTTTTGAAAAATACTTGAAATATTTTAATAGAATATTATACTGACATATTCTAAAAAATAATTTTAAAATGCAGAATAAATGGAAAAATCTAAAAATTCTTTTTTTAAATATGATTTTTGGAACTTGAATTAAATAAAAAAAATTAAAAAAAATTAAAAAAAATAAAAATAAATAAAAGTAAATTCAATTTTTTTTGAAAAATACGTGAAATATTCTAATAGAATATTACACTGTACATATTCTAAAAAATAATTTTAAAATGCAAAATAAATGGAAAAATCCAAAAATTCTTTTTTTAAATATTATTTTCAGAACTTAAATTAACTAAAAAAAATTAAAAAAAATAAAAATAAAATAAAATAATGCGTCTTACGGTCTCACAAAATATAGGTGGTCTCAAATGAATCTAACTCTCTCTCTCTCTCTCTCTCTATATATATATATATATATATATATATATATATATATATATATATATATATATATATATATATATATATATATATATATATATATATATATATGTTGGCAATTCAAAAGTGTGTATTTGAAAATTTAGGCTTCAAAATCTTGACTTTGAATATATAATTTTTAAATGAAAATTCGTATACCATGTAATCTAGCTAGTGGAAGTTAGTATTTTACTATTTTTTATTGGTTTTGAGAATACAAACACGACGGTTAAACTAATAGTTAATTATAATTTCAATTATCATAATTAGTTGGAAAGTATGCAATTTGTCAAGTTGTTTCTTTCTCATCTTTTTATTTTTTTCTCTGACATGGTGGGTTTGTTGAAGAGTTGGTAAATATAATTTTGATTATTTTTTTGGTTAGCATGATAACTTGGAAGATGGTATCATGGAGACGGAGGTGAAGATCGATGACGATGAAGAAAAAGACTTTTTAGTTTGCTGCATTTTGCCTTTTTGTTAAATTTCAATTTCAAGACTTTTAATGATGAACCTACCAATTCAAATATTCAATTAAAGGTTCTGAGATTGCCTCGTCGAACCTAACTCAAAGTAGCCGACTTATAGATACTATTTACGTCATATTCATCGCAATTGTTAGACTATTACTTTTCGTGTTCAAAAACACAATTCGCCATGAAATGGAACACATGACATTACGCGTAGTTTTTAGGTGCTGTTTGTTTTGGAAGTGGTTAAATGTCTTTTGTCTTTTTCCAAGTTTGCGGAAGAAGACGTGCACTTGTAAAACGTCTACCCGCCAGAAGGGAAAAGTGCTCAAAAAGTACTTTTGTAGAAAAACAAACGAGGCCTTAGTCTATTACTTTTCGTATACTAAAAAACGAGTCACAAAATGGAAAAGTCAATCGACTGATAAATCTACTAAATTGTCTAAAATGTTGATAAGAATAGTTTTGGTAATACAACCTAATTTGAACAGAGTTTGGTGATATCTTATTTTCTTGAACCTTACATTTTACAACATATGATTTTTTTATTTACATAGTTGTGTTTAGACTTGTTATAATTCGTAACTAGTGGTTGCCACCAAAAGGCTTTTAGACCAACGGTATCCAGTGTTGACTTCTCTCATTGATGTTGATGGTTCAAGTCCCATCGTGGAGTTCCAACTGATTTGGACTGAACCAGGTAGAATGATTGCAAAACTTGCTTAATGTACTTTTGTTGAGAAATACAAAACCGTCCTGCTCTTCTATCCCTTCGAATCTTCATTCTAAGTATCTCCTTTGTAGCTCTCAAATCCTTCATCTCAAACTCAATCTTTAGGGTCGCCTTCACGTCTTTTGCTCAAACCTTGTCATTGGCTACGATGAGCAGGTCATCAACATATAACAACAAATATATGTAGGAATCCAGTGACAATTCCTTTGAGTAAAGAAAATTGTCAAATTGTTTCGGAGAGTAGCCACACGAGATCATGAATAATTCAAAAATATTATACCATTGACTTGGAGACTCCTTCAAAACATACAGAGATTTCTTAAACAAACATGTGTGATCCTTCTTAGAATCAAGGAACCCTTTCGGCTAGGACATGTAAATCTTCTCTTCTAAGTACCTAAGAAAAAATGTTGTTTTTACATCAAGTTGTTCAAGATGCAGATCAGATGCACTCACCATGGTCAAAAGAACATGAATTGTCATGTGCTTCATGACTAGTGAGAACACCTTGTGATAATCAATTTCTTCTTTCTGAGAAAACCCTTTCGCCACCAACCTTATTAATTCCTTCTTCTTACAGATCCATTTGCATCCCACTAGCTTTGCTCCCTTTGGTAATGGAACAATATCTCATGTTTCATTCTTCTCCAATGATTGCATTTCTTCATTATGAGAATAAAAAAAATTTATTGCTTCTTTACTCACAACTGCCTTTTTATACGATTGAGACTCCTCAGTGTCAATGTATTCTCCAATTATCAAAGCAAATCCAATGGATTCAACTCACATGAATTGACACATCCCACATATCTACCAGGTTGTCGAATAACCCTCTTTGATATCATCCTTTCTATAGTTTCAGACCCATTATCTTGTCTAGGTTGTTCACTACCAACTTTCTGTTCACGACTTGTCACAACTCTATCTAGAGTTTGTGATATAAAATCCACTTCTTGTTAGCACCCTGTGATGTAAGTTAGAATCGAATAACGAATACGTAACCAATAAAAAACATTAAGAACACATCGAGTAAATAAGATCAAATTGGTAAATATTTCATGTTTAAAAAGTACAAGAGTTTAAAAGTGTTTTACAAACATGAAAGAACAAAAGTTACTCTCAACCCTAATACTTACCCTATTTATAAGGTGTTACAGACACGAAAAATAGTACAAGGACTAAATATTCTAGTTCGAATTTGACATGTGCCTTGTAAATACATATAGAGTCAAAATCATTCTGATTTCGAACCCTTACAGACTCAAAAGTATTTCGACTCCTCACTATCTATATTTTGACCCTTACAATCTCCCCCTTAGTGAGAGTAGTCGAAATTATGCCATAAGCTTCAACATCTGTAGAAGTACATTGCGAACTTCCATATACCAAACAATTGTCTTTCGAAGCTCAACCTTGTCTTCAACTTCATTTCTCTTGCAGTTGTTGATGCAAAAAAGAAGATTGGTATATTGAACATTCGTATACCTCTCTAAATCACTAAATTGAGACATGAATTTTGTCAACTTCCCATTCTTGTTCTTCCCTCGAAATACAGCCCCAAGAGGTTGATGAATAATCTCCCCATCTTCATACTTGTCAATGTTGATATTCCCCTTCAGTAGAGATTAAGGAACTTTTGAAGGCTTGTTAACAGCTGAAGCAAGCTCAATATCAGTAATTGCAATGCAATCATAATAGTTGTCGATGAACATCTTGATACGAGCAAAACCAATGAGAATATCTTCCTTCTTGGTTTCTGTCAGCTTCGAAACATCCACATTACTTAAAATCCTTGTCACAGCGACCAAGTCATTTAAGTTAATTGGTGGGAAATTAGCAATCAAAACTTCACAAAACACATTATTCGCTCTAACAACCACATAGCGAAAATTTTGTAGAATGCCTTCAAACAAGTTTTCACGTGTAATTGTCATCACCTTTACATTATTCACTGATGATAAAACTTCTTCTTCATTCTTTCCCAAGACTACATGAAATCGTGTCTTCACTCTTTTGAATTCTTCTTTATCTTTGAAGTTTTTGAACAATTTTGAATTAGGAAGAGGTGAACAACTAGTGATTCATTGGGAAGTCAAGCTGATTAAAATCAGTGTTTTCAACATCATAACTCATCTTATGCACTTTGTGAAAATAGTCATTCAACCCAATCGAAAAAAAATTCAATGGTTTCGTAACACCACAACTTGTTGGGATCACCCTTATTCAAGCCAGGTGGGTCATTTTGTCTTTGCCTCATTATGCTATTTATTTTCTTTTGCTTTTCAATCTCTAGAGCTTGATATTTCTTTTTCTCTTGTTTTGAAGAAACCACCGAAATAGCTTTCCCTTTATGACCTTAATCTTTTTTCGAAGGTGGAGGCATAGAACTCGAACCTCCATATCCTTCATTTAGTATGATCCCTTTCGTGATTGGTCTTGTTGATGTTGACGTTGTGGTCAGCGAAATAGGAATTGAAGTCAGTATCTGAGTCGAAATCACGTTTCCAACAACAGCTCCTTTCTATGAATCCTTCAACGACCCAACACCTCCACATCCTTTATCTTCTCTTTATGACACTTACCTAACAGTTGGAGCATTCATTGGTAATTGAAGAACCAACTCGAGGATAGGAGTAAGTTTTGCTTTCATATTTGTCTCAATGGTCGAAATCAACTAAGAAATTGCTTCTTGAGAAACAAAGGATTGACTCGAAATATCAGCTTTTGAAATTGATTCCTTGATACTGGTTAGAAACTCTTCTAGTTTTGCGAAAACCTAGGTATCCTTCTCTGATTTTTCTTCAAGCTTAGTCGAATAGTCAGTATTGAATTCAATCAAATTTGTGATAGCAGTTGCAACAACATCCACTTTGGTACGCAACAAAGTATAATTCTTTTCCACCTCTTTAGCTATCTCGTACATAAGTTCAGCCACCTTAAGATCCATAAACTGTTTCATCTTTGTCACTTGTTCCAAAAAAAAGATCATGACGCTCCTTGGAAACATCACGAAGCTTTTGAATTTTGTACTCAAAGCTTTTAGAATGAACATTCACCCGTTCGATCTGTTTCTGTTCAAGGCTTTCAACTAAACTTCAAAGACGATTCTCCTGAGACTTCAATAAGTACTCCATATTTATCCCAAAAACAAAACTCCTTCCCCTAGAATCAGCTTGTAATTAAAGAAGAGAATTGATTTTTTTTGTTGAGGATTTTGAATTGTTTATCTAACATGATCATGTTATCTGGTACATTATCCTCCTCTGGGTCAAGTTGTAGATCAACAAAAGACACCATAATCTCATCAACATTTGGTTTGTCTTCTTGAACCACTCTCTCAACTTTAGTATGTTCAGAGGAGAAAAGGGTAGTAATTGATTCATCCATAATTGTGGAGTATGTTGGTGAAATGGTTGGAACTAGAAGTGAAGTTGGGATGGGTGATAAAAGTGGTGGTGAGGATTTGAATGTTTCGAATGTAGAAGATTTGATGGTGGATGAGATAATAGTTGAAGTGATAATGGTTGATGTTTCAAGAGTAGAAGTAACAGAGGCTTCTTTGTTCTGCACCCCTTCACCCATATTGACATTTTTATCCTTATCAGATAAGTCCACAGGGATGTCTGGAGTTCGAACCTCCTCTGTATAATACTCCGTATGCGAACCCCCAGGTTGTACAAATGTAGTCTTGTCATGGATGGATGTAGATGTTTGATCATTCAAACCGGTGTTTGTATCCGTACTAGATACATGTACATTGACACCAGGATCTCCTGTCTTCTTGAAATTCGACTTGAGAGGAGAATCCCTTCGAGGTGACCCAAACCCAGAAACAACATGTCGATTATCCCCACTATCACTATCATTATAAGCTTCGACAGTGATTTGATCAAGTGGATATTGATGCTTTCACTTCTTTTGTTGTAATTTTTGAGCCATGTCGAATGATTGTCTTTTCTTCGAGGATGGAGAGACTGGAACAGGAACTTCTCTAAATAACACACCTATTCTATTAAATTGAGGCTTTCTAATCTTCTTTATACCCTTCTGAGATGAATGAGTATGTGAGGAATCAACTTGTGTTTACTCAGTTGTCTCGATTTCAGGTTCTTGATAAGATAGCCTCACTGGAGAATCATGAGGCTCTTTGTTGGCTTATTGGTACACTAGTATACCAGTTTTTGAAGGAATCATTTCGTTAGAAACTTCCTCTACCATAGGTTCTAGTTTCTTAGTATGCTTCTTCTTCTTCTTCGGTAATTTAACAACTTTTGAAGAACCCTCAACCCCTTTCGACGGAAGAACACCAATTGAATCGGTATAATCAATGGAGGCCAAATACTGAACAAGGAGCGGATTTTACGGATCAACATGTCTTAGCATCGTATCTGGAATACGAACAACATTAGGAAAGAGAACTGGATCATCAACAACAACCCGTGGAGTAGCCATCGTTGAAAATTCAGTTGTTTCGGCATCAGAAGGAACCATAATCGCTTCTTATTGATAAACCTCTTTTAGAATCAAATACCAATATCGAGCACATGAAACATCATCCGTCAACTTGGTGTGAGTAATAGCTGTGCCAAATTCTTCCCAGAAAAACATGGTATAATCCATAGCAAGATCATAATAAAGCCCAACAATAATGGAATACATTTCCAATTTGGCTTATCTAATCCAGAACTTCGACCTGTCAAGCATCTTAAGACGACTCCAAATACAAAAATCCATACACAGGGTAGACCCGACTTTTTAAAATGACTGATTCCATTCAGAATAGATCGATGCCTCATCTCATTGTACATGTGAAGAACTTGTTCATTAGTAACCTCATAAAAAGTACCTGAGACAGGCAGCTTCATGATTTGAACAAATTGTTTCCTTGTGAGATTTCTCGTCTTGGAATTCGTCGGTTGAAACATAACAACTTTCATAGTATTGTTGAACACTCCCGTGGAATCAGCAAGAGAAATCCAAGTCATTGGAACTTCAAACAAAGAGGATAACACTATGGAGAAAATAGAGTTATTTAGGGTTTGAATCAACATCCATAACTGCTCTGGATATTGATCCACCGTTGGCAGCAATCGTAGATTCATATTCTGAATCTTCATAAGAGGTTGTAATACTTCTTCTTCATTGTTGGTGTTTGTAGAGTCAACATTGGATTGAGGATCAGCCACTATTGTGATTGCAAAGATTGCTGAAGACGATGAACTATTGAGAATTTTGGGAAATTTGTGTTGAGATGATAAAGTCTGAGAACGATACCACCAATTTCCTTATATAATCTATGGTATTTTTGAATGTGATCTAGTTACCAATAATACATGGCCACGTATTGCTTTGGTTACCTAACCGGCACCGTAAAAAAACTCTACGTCTTAAAAAGTGATCATCACGTTTTCCTTGAATCTCGTGAAAATCTTGAACCATCACTTCTATCGGATCTTTCGTTGTGCCCAAACGGATAAGAACCACCACTTTTTTTCTGACTATGAGCATGTACTTTGTGTTGTTTCGATACCAAGACAACATCATTCTTTTGATTGGAGGGTAGGCTCATTCACTTTTGGGGTTTGAAAGCGAAGCCATATGCCAGAATTTGCAAAATCTTGATTTCGAGTTAGTATTACCCAAAACCTCAAGGATTCCAGTGCAATTGTGTGCCAAAGAATGAGTGAGAAGCAAGTTTTAAAAAAATGTGGGATTTTTTATATCAAAGTATTTGATACGAAAGCAGTTGGATCTCGGGCAAAGATCTCTTCATTCGACATCAAGAGAGATGACAAACTGCTTGTGTGGTTTCCCATGAAATACAATTGAATACTCATTTATGAGCATCGAAGGGCTTCTTTTTCATTGGTTTCGAAAGGTAGACTCAATTTTGCTCAATACCAAAACTTAACATAAGTGTGAGTGAATTGAACAAAAGTAACTGAATGACTAGTGTAGTCAACAAAAAGTACGGTTAGATATGATTTAGAGTAACAAGAAATCAGAAAGATATTCAAACGAAAATCACATTCCAAAAAAAATTAGTATTGGATCTTTTTGGGTAAAAATGTCTTGGGTTAAGAACATTTTAATAAGATCACGCAATGCAAATGGAATATGATTATGAATATCGAATGGTACTGAAACAAGTGTTTCGTTAAAATCTAGAACAAAAATGTTCACCGTCAATTCCTTGATAGTTGAGATTTTTGTGTTTCATCATCATCATGGAAAAATGACTTAGGATCATTGACACAGAGTGCTACAATAACTACATTATGGTAGGTTTTGAATAGAGGTTTCGAGGATATGCTAGAAGTGTGTGATCATGAAATCAAATTTTATGAAAAAGATTGTGTGTAAGAACTCATAGTACATCTGCATAATATATGGACATTACATAAATCTCTTTACTCAATATGAGAAGAGAAAGGTATCTCTTCGACTACTGTGAATATAGCCTAATTGGGAAGGAACGTTCATAGTTATAGTTCCATTAAGGCTTCGAAAACATAAAGTCTATGAGGCTTGAGGTCAACATACAACATCATGCTTCTAGAGATGCTTAACTAGTACATCAATTCAAATGAATACATGTCCCTTAGATAGACATGATCGTGGAGCATGCACCTCAGCAGTGCATTTTTACAATGAGTCACAAATTTTTAAACAAAATATGAAATAATAACAAGAAAATCTTTTTGGGTTTTTGCTTTTCAAAATAAAATTACAAAAATAAGAAAAGATTTTTGGATTTTTGTTTTTGAAAATAAAATACAAAAATAAGAAAATGTTTTTGGAGTTTTGATATTTGAAAAAGAAAAAACAAAACAAACTTATAAAATGTTACCAAGTGACGTTCGACCTAGTAAGTAGCAACCCTCAATGATGTCGCTCATCGAACAACTTTCTCCCCTACAAAGCGAATTAAGGTTGGAATGGTTCAGAGGAAATTCAAACGAGAACGCTGAACTGAAAAAGTAACCACTGAACGATTCAGAAAAACACCAATCAAATAGTCACCTTTTCGATCAAGAAGAACATGGAACAAAACTTATTTCGATCATCCTAAACAATTTCAAAATCCTTAATAATGACTTCTCATAAATATCTACAAGTTGATCTGTTGTTTACATAATATGGACCTCAATGTTCCCTTCTTCTACATTTCATTTTGCGAGTCACAATATAAAGGAATTTTATTCATATTGATTGCATAATCACGTAGTTGACTTTGTATCCAAATAACTTGTGATGTGCACGCTGTAGCAGCTACATATTCTCCTTCTGCAGTCGGAATCGGAACACATGTTTGTTTCCTCAATTTCCAGCTCATAAACTTTCCATTCAACAACTGACATCCACCTGTTGTGCTCTTTCAACCAAGTTGACATCCACCTAGATTTGTATCTAAAAATGCTTGTATAAAGAATCATGTCTTTGATGGACACCATAGGCCCAATGAAACTCTTCCTTTGAGATAGCAAAAAATATTGTTAACAACATTGATATGGGGTTCTCTTGGGTTCGATTGGTACCTTGCACAGTTACATAGAACAAGCATAATATTAGGTCGACTTGCAGTTAAATACAAGAGCGAACCTGATAGTCGCATATTTAGCCTTATATTTAGTATAGATTTTTATCATTTTTAGCTAATTTAGTTTCATATCATGGACAAAAGATACTTAAAAGTGTTTGAATTGTGTTTTCAGTCCAAAAGCAAAGCTCGAAAGCAAAAGGAAGCAGGAGAAGCGGTTGGGAGCTCGGGAGTTGAACAAAGATGGAAAACGCTAAAAATACAAGGTACTCGGCGAGTAGGGTCGACTACTCGGCGAGTCTCATCGAAGATTCGAGAGGATAAAGACTCTGTGACTTACCGTGTACGGGAATTAAGGGATGGACTCGATGAGTCGGTCTTGGACTCGGCGAGTCGGTTCGAATCTCTAAAAACAGCTGTCCAGATCGACATAAGGTATTCTGGAACCTTTGGGGAGAAGCAAGTTGCGATTAGAGAGTCAGAAGAACCCTAGAGATCGAAGATACAACCCAGAATTCAATTCCGAAGGAGATTTGAGGCAAATTCTCATCAATCTACTTAATCTATTGTTTTTCAATTATGGTTAGACAATTGGAATTCGTTTTATTACTATTAATTACCTCAATCATGAGCTAAAACTCTTAAACGTCTGTTTGAGGATACAATATTGAAACTATGGTTTGATTTATGGTAGGATTAATTCAATATTGGTGATTTTGTTGATTTTAGCTTGTTTAAGAACCTTGTGTGTGAATGATAATTATTTTTCTGTTAATAGGAAGATAATTAAATAGTATGAACATATTTTAATTGTCAACCTCATATGTTATGTGACCACTTTATCATATGTCTAGGATTAATGAACATGAAACTAGAATTAATAGAAAATTAGGTAAATTCGTGTGTGAGCTTGTGTGATGACCATCAACAAGAGGTTAACTAAAGGACCAAATTAGTTAGCTATTACAAGTCTAAATTAACCCGAATAAATAACCTAGTGAATTAAATTAAATTAGACAGCTGATCACTGTTTGAGTTAGTTTGTTCTCTAAGGATTAGTGCAGCGAACGCGAAGCTAATCACTTGAATCGGTAGCCAATAGAAGAATTAGTTTATTGCACTATTACCATAATATCAACCATAGGATCAATTGAGTTGAAGTAAACAGAAGTTCCTTTCGTTATTGAATTTAGTTAATTCTTTGTTTTTCTAGTTCCTAGTTTAAGTAATAGTAGTAAGTTCCTAGTCTTTTAAGACTAGAGAAAACCCCTATTTATTATTTAATTTAGATAAAATTAGTCTTTAGTTTTAATTTACCGTTCCCTGTGTTCGATACACTACTTATTTAGCTTTACCACAATTGATAGGTCCACTGCCTTTGTGTGTTCATTTTATAATAAAAAGTAGGTTTAAAACTAGTTGAGTTTACACACATCAAGTTTTTGGCACCGTTGCCGGGAAATGGTTCAAAATTAGCACTAATTTCTATTTTTATCAATCCTTTGTGTGGGATTTATCTTACACAAAGTTAATTCTTAGGTAATTTAGTAGTTAGTATAAGTTTTAATAAATATCAGTTTTAATAAGTAATTATAAAATAAATTATGTTTTTGCCTTGAACTCGCCGAGTGCACTCGTGACAACTCGGCGAGTCCATCGCTGTTCACAGTTTTAGTTTTTATTTTATTTTTGTTCTTTTGACGCGTTTGTCTTGTTTTAATTGTAGCTGTTTCATGACCCGAGGAGTTGATACACCTCTGGTCCCTCCTCTCGAAGACCCGGAATCCGCACTAAGGAGGTACAAAGGAAAATCCATTGGAGAATCCGCTTCTTCAAAGAATTCGCCACTAAAGAACCTCAAGTCCGTTTTTAGCAAGAAGAAGAGCAGTAAATCAGGAGCATCCAACGCCTCTATAGCAATCGAAGACCCGATTAATGAAGACACCGAGTACGAGACCGAGGAAGAAGAAGAACCTACATACGAGAACGAATCCGAATTTGAGGACGATTTAGCTATTACTATGGCTAATATCGATGAAGTCCCCATGGGGGAATGGAAGAAGAGGATGCGTGACGATACCGGACCAGGACTTGTGTAACCCGCAATTCCTGCTATTGCTACTTTCGAGCTAAAGGGCCACATACTCGCTCAACTCAAGGAGATTCTTTTTTATGGAAAAGAACACGAAGATGCCTACAAGCACTTGGATGAAGTCAATGATGTAGTTGATTACTTCAATGTTCCAAATGTGCCACGCGAGACCCAGCTACTTCGTATGCTTCCAGTCACATTCAAGGGTGCTGCAAAGGATTGGCTCAAGTCACTTCCCCCGGGTTGGTCACCACATGGGCTAACATGAACGAGGAATTCATAGACCATTTTTGCCCACCTTCTAAAATAGACAAGTTGAAGAAAGCTATTGCCAACTTTGAGCAACAACCCAGAGAATCCCTTTATGAGGCGTGGGAGAGGTACAAAGGTCTTCTCAGAAATTGCCCACACCATGATCTTAATAGCCAACAAGAAGTCTCCATCTTCTATGATGGAGTCAATGTTACCACAAGGCAATTGCTCGACTCACAAGGCCCGCTCACAAAGAAGGCACCCCCGGTAATCAAGGAATTAATTGAAGAATTCTCTAAACATTCTAGAGAATACCACAACCCAAGAAATGAAGTAAGTCGGGGGGTACTAAACTCGGTCAATGATGGCATGGCGGCGATGATGGCTAAGCTCGATAGTTTAGATAGAAGGATGAAAAAATGGATCAAAAAATCCATGCTATTCGAGTTGGATGCGAGAACTATAGATGACCTCATCTCACGAAGGATTGTGACTTGGATGAAAGTGCAAACAAGAAGGCGCAAGTGTTCTACTCAAGCGGGGACAAATACGACGAGAATTGGCGGAAACCTAAGAAGGAATGGCTCCCGTACGAAGAATATAAAAAGGCAAGGGAAGAGAAATATAAGCAAAAAGAGAGGGGTTACTATCAAAAGGAAGAACCGGTGGTGGAAAAGAGAGCCGACTTAGAAGAAAAGTTCACAAGATTTATAGCCGCGTCCGAAAGAGAAACATTGATCATGATGCTGCAATATAAGAGACCAGAACTATACTTAGGAATCAACAAGCATCTATTCTCAACATTGAGAAATAGCTAGGACAATCCGAGAATGGAGAATTTGAATGTTATAACCTCCAGCTATGAAAAATTTTTCACTCCTATGACCCCTGCACAGAAGGTCTCAACTAAGGTGCATGCAGAAAAGACAGAAGAGTCGAGTTCAGCTAAACCCGACCAGACTCGCCGAGTCCCTCTAATAGACTCGACGAGTCCATGCCCTGATCCCAAATCCGCTGTTTCTTTAAAGCCTTACAACCCTCCTTTGCCATTCCCAATCCGAACCATACCTGATGAAAAGGTCAAAGCATACAAAGCTTTCATAGAACATGTTAAAGCCCTTCAAGTCAACATTCCATTTGTTGAAACAATGCTTCAAACACCCAAATATTTAAACTTGCTTAAGGGAATTTTTGCTGCTAGGAAAGATATGGCGGAAGTGGCGGAATTAGTATTGAATGAACTACTAGAAAAGAAGTGCGATTCGGGAAGCATCTCAATTCCTTTCCAATTTGGAAATAAACTTGCCACTCAAGCATTGACTGATTCAGGTGCAACTATTAACTTAATGCCTTTTTCTTTCTTCAAGAAGCTAATTTTACCGGAGCCAAGGCCTGTTAATATGAAGATCCAGTTAGCGGATAAGACGATTATTCGTCCAAGAGGTGTTTGTGAAGATCTCCTCATAAAAGTAGATAGATTTGTGTTCCCCGGGGACTTTGTAGTGCTTGATATGGAAGAAGACCCCAAAATCCGAATTATTTTGGGGAGACCATTTTTGAATACCGCATGCGCATTGATAGATGTATGTGAGTCCACGCTAACATTGAGGGTAGGAGATGAGTCAGCAGTGTTTAAATCTCTACCAGAGATTAAGCAAGAAGAAGCAAGAAAAGAATAAGTTTCCTTTATTGATTTGGATGATGAAATACTACAAAAAGAACTTGCACTCTTGCAAGAAGAAGATCCAAGTAAGTTTTTGCTATCGTCTGAAGAAAACTTTGATGCTGATAAAGACTTAGAAGAGATGGAGAGGTTGCTTGGGGGAGCTGATCCAGAAGAAACAACGGATTTTATGGAATACGCTTCGACTCGCCGAGTCGCTTTGACAGACTCAACGAGTCCCGTCGAAAATTGCAGAAAAGAAGACAACCTTGACTTGCTTGTTACCAGCCCCTTGCATGTTCTTGACATGAAGATCTGTCCTAATACTTTGGAAGGTCTAGCAGCAGATGGCGGAGTTTTTGAAAAACACTATGACTTCCAAAATGTACAAATAGCTTACCTTAATTCAATTATGAAAGAAGATGAGGGAACTCAACTTGACGAGGAGGCAAGCTTGGGAGAAAAGGAGAATGCAAAGGCGTGGAATGGTAATAGTAATAACTCATCCACAAATAGAGTGATCAAGTTAACCAAACCTCGAGCCCGAGTGTTTTCTAATTATGAAGTAATGAAGTTTAAAGAAGGAGGAGTACAAAAGAGGGTGCAAGAGAATGGGGTAAAGAAGAAGAAGGTGAGGAAAACAGAAATTCACGCAGCTGAAGATGATGCTACAAGGGAAAAGAGAGAAGAATTGAGACGGGAATACAAGAAGAAGATACACGCTTACAAGACAAAGTATAAACCACAAAAGATTAGGCGTGCATTCCCGACGTAGGAAAATGAAGAAACATAGCTGGGAAGGAGTCCAGCTAACGACTCCTTAAAAAGAAGCGCTTGGTGGGAGGCAACCCGTTATGAAAGTTTGCTTTCTTTCTCGTTTTATTTAATTTTCGTTTTTAGGATTTTCTTTTTCTGTTTTCGTCCTCTAAATCATCAAACATGACTGCTTGAGAGTAAGTATGGGCTGAGTGTGGGGTGGATTGAATTTCTTTTACAAAATGATTTAATTTTTACAAATGACTCGCCGAGTCTGACCTTGACTCAACGAGTCTACTCATAATACGGATGAGTTTCAATTCACGACTGTACTCATCGAGTCTGACCCTAACTAGATGAGTCGATGTTATTTACAGAAAAAAATAATCATTATATTTTTACATCTTGTAAAACTAGGGTTTTTAACCCTAATGAGATCATATTTCCTCCAGACTCACCGTGCACCCCTCTTGCTTTCTCTCTCTAGCACTCATCAACTTCTTCAAAAATTTTCTTCAAAATTCTCGAATTTCATCACTAAAGGTACTTAATTTCTTCCATAATTCTATTAAAGTCATGATTTTTAGATGTTCTAAGGTACCAATTTCATAGAATATCCATTTTTGAAGTTTGGTAAATTTTTAGGGTTTTGATTTTGTATTCATTGTGTTGTTTTGGATGGTTATTCTTTCTCTAATACATCTTAGGAACATCCCTGGACAAAATCCTTGAAATTTTTTTGAGTTTTTATGGGTAAAATTGGACTGACCTGTCGCTGACTCGCGCAGTTCATCCGACTCGCCGAGTCGTTCACGGACTCAACGAGTCTAGTCTGGGACCCAGATGGATTCTGTTTTGATGTTTTTATGTATCTTTTGGGTTGTTTGTTCTTTTTTTTTGCAGGAACAATGTTTTCAAGAGGACAAAGCTCTCGTGGAAGCGAAGGAGATTTTCCTTGGTTGAATTTCCCTCAGATTGAATCTGCTTACACGATGACAAGATGGAGGAGAAAGCTGGCTGAGATCAGGAAGAAGGAGGTTTATGTACCTAATAAGATTGACTGGAATTGGTTAAAGAATGTCCGATATGAGGAAGAGTTGGCGCCTTACCTTTTTAAGGAATTTACTTATGATGGGGTATCAACTATATATGATGGATGGAGCCGAGTTTTCAAAATTCAAGAGCCGGTGTTTCGTGAACTCTACTAGGAATTTTTCTCCACGGTATCTTTCTGAGGAGGAGATGATTGCTACCACCCCGGGAGCTTTAGTTTTTGTCTTCGGGGCAAATTTCATCATTGTTCTGTCATTGAACTTGCATGCCGATTGGGGATTTTGGACCAACCATTGGTCACTACTGTTGTCTTCCGCGCCTTCTTGGAACAATCTCATAAGGTGTTCCCTGACGATGTTACAAGTACTGGTTGGTGGAACACAATCGCCAACAAATTATATATTCCGAAATCGTCTCAAGAAGGGAGCATTAGGTCACCCACACACCGCCTCATCCACCGCCTTATCTCAGCTATAATCAATCAAAGAAAGGAAGAAGACAAGGTTTTCAACCTTGACGTATTTTATCTTTGGAGTATCATCACGCCCGACACCTTCTGCAACATTCCATGGTGTTCGGCCTCTTACTTGGTAGAGGGAGCGGTCAAGGACCGGAAAACCTCCAAGATTAACGGTGGAATGTTCGTGACCCGGTTAGCCAACTCCTATGGGTTGATGACCCGTAGTGCGTGGAACTTGATGACAATGATTCCTGCCCCTCCCTTTAATCCTATTCTTCTTCGGGGGGCAAGAATTATTGAAGATTATGGAGGAGGTCATTATGCTATCCTGCATGACGATTCGGTGGTCGTGCCCGAGGCACTGGGAAGGAGGGTTAGATCGAGACGTGAGCGGGAAGTAGAGGAGGAACTGCCGGTGATTTCGGTGGACAATGATGAAGTGCCAATGGATTGGTACGATGTCGAGATGAGGTGGCTACAAGACCAAATGACGAGGGGTATAAATTTCAGCAATGAATCCCGCGTGCCGCTTTTTGACCATTTTCATATTCCACACATTGATGGGGGTAATTTCCCCTACATACCATCTTGGGACGAGATCATTAATAAAAAGGCGGAGTGGAGCTGGTGGGAGCGGGGCTGCACATGGCAATGATGAGGAAGAGGATGATTAGTTTATGTTTTGTTTTGTTTTGTTTTGTTTGAACAATTTGTTTTTGTTTTTATTTTGTTTGGTGTGTTTTGAATTCTTAATTAGGACTTAAATTCATGTGCTTGATGTTTGCCTTGGTGACTTTCAGATTTTGGATTAGGAATGCTTGCATAAAGGGTTTAGAGTTTGAGAGAAAGAAAAAAAGAGTGGAAAAGAGTCAAGAAAGGGCGAAGTTTAGAATTAAGGTGTCGAGTCCGGTCCTAAGGGACATGAGTGATTAATTTTAGAAGTTATAGGAAGTTCTTGAGGTTTATCACAAGCTGGGACAAGTGCATAATTTTTATTTTTTTCCAACCAGCGCAGACTCGCCGAGTGCACTAAGTATACTCGACGAGTCGCATTACACGTTCACACTTTCGAGACTTTCCGCGACTATACTCGATGAGTCGTTTATATGACTCGACGAGTCACTTATTTTTACACCGTGAAGACTGCTGATTCGATGCTGTTGGACATACCACTTTATTCTTGCAATCAAATCTTGAGGATTTTACAGTGTGCTTTCAGCTGTCTAGAGGCATAAGCAATTACTTTTCCCCTTTGCATACGCACACAACCTAAGCCTTGATTAGACGCGTCGTAGTAGACAACGAAGTCCTCTGTCCCTTCGGGTAGGGACAGAACAGGCACGCTGCACAAAGCTTTCTTCAATGTCTGGAATGTTGTCTCTTGTTTCTCACTCCAACAAAAGGGTACACCTTTCTGTGTCAGAGTGGTTAGAGGTTTGGCGATTTCTGGAAAAGTTCTGGATGAATCTTCGATAATAGCCGGCGAGACCCAAGAATTGCCGGATTTCTGTGGGTGTCTTCGGTGCCGACCAATTCTCTATCGCTTTAATCTTGGAAGGATCTACATGGATACCCTCCTCGCTTACCACATGACCGAGGAAATTTACCTTCCGAATCCAGAACTTACACTTGGAAAATTTCGTGTACAACTTCTCGAATCTAAGAGTTTCCAACACTAGCCTCAAGTGTTGTTTGTGATCTTCTTCGCTTCGGGAATAGACAAGTATGTCATCAATGAATACAATGACGAACTTGTCTAGATAGGGACGACACACCCGGTTCATCAGGTCCATGAACACTATCGGTGCGTTGGTTAGACAGAAGGGCATCATTACGAACTCGTAGTGTCCATACCGAGTCCTGAAAGCTGTTTTGGAAACGTCACTCTCATGAACTCGTAGCTGATGGTACCCTTATCGAAGGTCTATCTTGGAGAAGTAACTAACTCCCTGGAGTTGATCGAAGAGGTCATCTATTTGCGGAAGGGGATATCGGTTTTTGACGGTCAACTTGTTTAGCTCACGGTAATCGATACACATCCGGAAAGATCCATCTTTCTTCTTTACAAACAATACTGGAGCTCCCCAGGGTGAGGAACTCGGTCTATTGAATCCTTTACTGAGCAACTCATTGAGTTGGCTGGATAACTCCTGCATTTCTACTGGAGCTAAGCGATACGGAGATTTCGCTACGGGAGTAGCTCCAGGAATTAGGTCAATATGAAATTCGACCTGACGTTCGGGAGGAATTCTTGGAAGCTTTTCGGGAAACACATCAGGAAAGTTACAGACTTCGGGGATGCTCGCGAGGTCTTTAACTTCCTGTTTCTCATTGATTACATGGGCTAGGAATGCTTGACATTCCTTTCGCAAGAGTTTCTGAGCTTTGATGCAGGAAATGATACGAAGGTTGGAACTGAGTTTATCGCCGTAGATAATGAGAGTCGGACCCGAAGTAAGGTTGAGACGGATGGATTTTTCGAAACAGAGGATATCAGCATGATTGGGACTCAACCAATCCATGCCAATGATGACATCAAAGCTCTTTATGGAAACTGGCATAAGATCAATGGGAAATGAATGGTCATTTAGGGTAAGGGTACAACCTACGAACACCTCGTTAGCGCTTTCTTTCTCACGGTTAGCCATCTCGATGGTAAACATTTCGGTTAATGGTTGGAGATTAGATTTAAGATTATGTCTGAACGCATGACTAACAAAGCTTCTTTCAGCACCCGAATCGAAAAGGATACTAGCATAAGTGTTTTTGAGAAGGAACGTACCTGAAACAACGGTGGGATCGGCGACTGCCTCCTCCCGTCCCATGGCTAGGACTCTCCTAGTGTTATCAGTTGTAGTCTTCTTGGGGCAGTTCCTCTTAAAGTGCCCGACCTCTCCATAATTATAGCAGGGTTGACCAATGCCTGCTCCAGAAGATTGATTTGCAGATTGGGCTGGTGCCTTACAGAATCGGACCGTGTGCCCCCTTTTTACCACAATTTGTGCATGACAGTTCGCGACAGGGGCCGGGGTTGTGGTGGTATCTACACTTGTCACACAGGGGAAGATTACCAGCGTATCTACTAGTAGGAGTTTGAGCTGTAGATCCCACAACAGAAGCAGCAACAACGGGAGTAGTAGCAGCATGGACCGCTACAGTCTGCTATTTCTTTGAGGATCCTTGAGAAGATTGACCCTTCTTCTTCTTCCAGAACTTTCTTTTCTCACCACTTCTCTTGGTCGATTCAGGAGTGGTAGTTGCCTCTTCAATATCATCACTGTGGTCAACTAGGGTCTGGGCTAAACTCTTGGCGCTGTCATAAGTATCCGATCGTGCAACTAAGACATTTCCTTTGGTTGTTTGGGTCAGCCCCCAAATGAACCTCTCTATCTTCTTACTTTCAGGAGTAACCAATCCCGGGCAGAGGAGTGAAAGATCATCGAATCTAGAAGTGTACGCAGCAATATCGGAACCTTTCATCTTCAGGTTCCAGAGCTCGTGCTCTAACTTCTGCATTTCGCCTCGAGGGCAGTATTCAGTTATGAGGAGTTCTTTCATGGCTTCCCAACCCATGGCATTGGCTACAGGTAGGGTCAAGGATTTGACTCGACCGTTACACCAAGTCAGGGCTTTGTCAAGAAAGGTATAGGCTACGAACTTTACTTTATCAGATTCCGAACAGACACAGATTTCGAAGATGGATTCAATTTTCTCGAACCATCGGGAAAAAGAAATGACACCTCCAGTGCCATCGAAGGATGTCGGTTTTGCGTTCATGAAATCCTTATAGGAACCCTCCTTTCGGTGTCCCTCATTGCTTTCTTGATCCTGAGTTTGAGTACCACCTCCCGAACCACCAGAACCACCGGTGTTCAATTGAGACATAGCAGCTGCCACCGCGGCGGTAACAGCTGCATGAAATACTACGAGGTCAATTTCAGGAGGAGGTGGTGGCGGAGGGTTGTTGGTCCTTGAGCTGGGTCTTTTTCTTGGAGGCATCTTGATCTAATAAGATCAAGAAAGAGAGAGGATGGTAAGTCCTCTGAATTGAATCAAGAGATATGACAGGTATATATATATTCCAAATAAGCGATAAAGCAGGAAAGAGTTATCA
Source organism: Lactuca serriola (assembly GCF_051521515.1). NCBI lineage: Eukaryota > Viridiplantae > Streptophyta > Magnoliopsida > Asterales > Asteraceae > Lactuca > Lactuca serriola. The sequence continues at coordinate 151,826,789 of NC_136416.1, forward strand.
ATGCAGATATATTATCACTAAAGGAATGATCAAGGAACAATGGGTGAACGAGAATTTCTACAAAGGATTGGCTCGTGAAATACTCCCATAGTATTTAATGATTCGCTATGATACTGGCTCGATGTTTGTGGTATTAAGGTAAGTTTTAGGCATGCCGCATACCACAGTTACTCCCAAGCACATGTTGGCCGTGTCTTGAATGAATATAGTTGGCCAGCCTATATTGATCCTAGACACGACTACATAACTGCCCAGGTTTAACCGCAGTACACAACACCCATTTACTTTTGTTTTTTTCTACTTGTAATTACGGATCTCGACGGTTCGGTATACTTGTATACTTTTGAAAATACTTATATTTTGAAGGATACTTTTAATTCAGAGCACTTAGGCCCTTTAGTGTTTATAGTTTTATACCATGTATGGTTTGGTATACTTTATTCACTATAAACAAGGGCTCTGATACCAATCTGTCACACCCCAAAAACCGAAGGCGGAAACATTTCCGGGGTTGACTCCACGTTGAGTATCAAATCCAATGCAAATAGTAAGTAAAGTAAACAACCATTACATTTCATATAGAAAGGTTTACATTTGTTTCAAAGGTAAAGTTATACAGTTGTGATACATAGTATATATGAACAAAATGAGACGAGTCTTCTGCGCATTCCGTCTTCGCTAAAAAGGAATCATCGGGTACCTGTCTAAAGCGGAACTGAGAATACAAGCAGTTTGAAAATTAGCATCACGCTGGTCAGTTCATAAGAGGTTTTGTTTTGTGAAAATGTACTGGTTCCTTTCTGTTTCTAAAAATGTTACAACCAAGAAAATCCCATATTTTCTTAAAAGTTGGTTTTTAAATCCCAAAATGTAATGTAAAGATGTACTCTGAAAACATGTTTACCCTTGTGAAATGTAAAGTTAGATTATCTGGTTTGTTACACTGTTCTGGATATGTACAAATGTTTCCCCAAGAAAATCCCATATTTTCCTGAATGTTGGTTACCAAATGTGAAAGATGTAAACTGCAAACCCGGTTATCCTTGTGAAATGTGTTAGTTTTAACACATATATAAAACTAACATATACAAAGTAATTTAATTACTTTATTAATTATTACTATTAAGTAAATCTCTGTTATCCTAATTGCGAGTTCCATAACCATACAATAGACTAGATATGGCAATAAGTAGTCCACATCACCTTATGACTTTCGTCACCCTTGAACCATTTCGGTTCGGCTGTAGCTGGCAGCCGGGTGTGGGGTAGTCAGCCCCGTATAGATCTATACACTCAAGTCATGCTCCCTATCTAAGACATTCTGGTTATGGGTGCGGTCCTCCACTCGCGTATCTCTGTGGAGTGTTCACCGAGGACGTGTCTCCAATTATATAGGATTAACAAATTTACTAGTAATAATATGATAATCCTCCACTCGCGTATCTTTGTGGAGTGTTACCGAGGACAAAACAGTGTACTAAATTTTATGTTAAAGGTTCAATTGTCATGCTTTTAACTGATAAAATATGGAAAAACATTTGTGAAATATATAAAATACAACATTTTATGACATATTCCACAAATAATATGTTTACGTGTTCTGCATGTTCAAACAGTTATCTGTTATGTCTATCAGTGTTAAAAGCATATGAAATTATGAAACACACATATGTAAAACAAGTTTTTGAGTACAAGTATTCCTTGTACTTTTCTTGTATTCTCCCCCTGAAAACAGTGAAAAAGGGTAGGGTATGAACTCACCAGACGGGAAAATGTGATGATTTGAATGCTACGCGTTGGTTCGGGGCTTGATAACACGCGAGTTTCCTAAGTAATATGAAATGGTATACAAATGTATCTAATTAGACTTGAAAACACTAATTATATATGATAACACACTCCAATGAGCGAAAACACTTCAAATCAAGTGTTTGGAGTGACCCGGGTAACATCTACGGACGTGTGGGACTTAGGAAATGAGTTTACTCTTCAAGAGTAAACTCCTCATGGAGTTTACGACCCATTGACCATATTCCCATCAGTTTACGGCCGTAAACTCATGGATGGTGGGTTCTTGGATGCCAAATGGTCATACAATGCACATGGGAAGTTCAAGGGTTGATTCCATGGCTTAGGAAGTGATCGGGACTTGAAATGGCCTTGGGAAATGAGTTTAAGGTCTAAGGAGATGTTCTTGGGGAGTTTACTACCTTAAAATCATGATTTTACAACCGTAAACTCATGTTTGTCCATGAATCAAGGGTTTTGGTGGTTGTAATTCAATCACATGCGATTCTAAGTCCAAAACTAAGCCATTCAAGGGGTTTAAGGCACCTTAACACCCTTTGGGGGGGGGTTTATGGCCTAAGGAGGTGGGTTTACGGTCCAAGAATGTTCTTGGGCCGTAAAATCAAGTTTGATGCATTTGAGGATGTTTTGGTGCATCACATGAAGGTTTATGAGGTTCTACAGTCCCGTGGAAGCATTTTGAAGGTGTTTAAGGGCATTTTGACTCATTAACATGAGTTTATGGTCTAAGAAGATGATTTTATGGTCTAAGAATGTTCTTGGACCGTAAACTCAAGTTTGTCCCATTTGTGTATGATTTGGTGCATTTCTTGAACAGTTACAAGGTTCCATGCACTCATGGAAGTCCATTGGAGGTGTTTAGGGGCAAACTAACACCCAACAAGGTGTTTAAGGTCTATGAATCAGGGTTTACGGTCCAAGCATGTTCTTGGACCATAAACTCATGTCCATGCCTCATTTGGTGCGATTTTGGGGTCCTAAGCTCATGCATGCAAGTTTCTAAGTCGAATCTAGGCCCTAGAAGTGGTTTGAAGGGGTTTTGGGGCTTCAAAACCCTCTTTAGAGGAGTTCACGATTTTGGGAGGGCCCCCAAACTGTGAACACATGTTCATAGGTATTTTGGGTGATTCCAACATGAATTTGAATGATAAACAAGCTTAGAAACATGCTAGGATAGATTTCTTACCAAAATGAAGCTTGAAATGGGGTTTTTGAGCCAATTCGAGTTCTAGAGAGAGAGTGTAGTGAGAGAAAATATTTAGAGGGAGGTAAAAAGCCTCAAAATGATGTCACTCAATCCCTTATATAGGGGTTGAGTTTGTGGCCCGGTGGAATTCTACCCGATACTGCCGATATACGATGCTTTTGGTCGCACCAGATAAAGTTGCCGTAATTAAGACTTAAATGAAAATAATAAATTTCCAAACAATTATGGAAAATATTTTAATAATTAAAACACATCCCGACCATTACAAAACCATAATAAAAGTCGTGATTAAATTAATTTAACGCAAAGGTTATCGAAACGAATTGAACATGACGGTTTTATTTGACGGGAATGGTTTTAGCGACAGAATAAATTACAGGTTGTCACAATTATTATTGTTAACCAATAAAGGTTGAAGTTGAGCACCCCTGCTTAAGCATGTAGAATTTGAGTGAAAAAAAAAGAAAAAAAAGTGAGTTACATGTAAAAAAACGAGAGAGAATTACAAGAAAAGTTGTAAGAATTTTGGAGCAGTTAAAGTGAATATCAAAGATTAAAGTTCTAAAGATATTCAAAAAGTTGAAGATACCAAAAATCAAACAACAAGGTGGCGAATTCAAGGAGATCAAAGATCAAATTCCAAAGAAGTGAAGAATTCAAAAGAGCTTCATAGTGGTATCATAAATTGTAATTCTAGATTATGTATGCTTGGGTTGCTCAACCAAAAACACCTTGAGTATAGGAGGTTTTCTGCGGATGGATTCGGAGGGATGCATAAAATGAGCATTGTTCGGGATAAGTGGGCGAATGTTTATAAGGATTGTGAGTATTTGGAGTATGGGGGGTTATTAGGAAATTTTTAGACACAAATGCATGCGTTGCGGTCTTCGTATAATGGCTGGTTTGGATTGGAGTTGTCCTATGTAATTCTAATATATTAAAATTTAGTTTTGCTTGGGGGCAAGCAAAAGTCAAGTGTGGGGTATTTTGATAGTCGCATATTTAGCATTATATTTAGTATAGATTTTTATCATTTTTAGCTAAGTTAGTTTCATATCATGGACAAAAGATACTTAAAAGTGTTTGAATTGTGTTTTTAGTCCAAAAGAAATGCTCGAAAGCAAAAGGAAGCAGGAGAAGCGGTTGGGAGCTCGGGAGTTGAACAAAGAAGGAAAACGCTAAAAATACAAGGTACTCGGTGAGAAGGGTCGACTACTCGGCGAGTCTCATCGAAGATTCGAGAGGATAAAGACTTTGTGACTTACCGTGTACGGGAATTAAGGGATGGACTCGACGAGTCGGTCTTGTACTCGGCGAGTCGGTTCGAATCTATAAAAACAGCTGTCCAGATCTGATGGGTTTTGGCTATAAGAACATCATATTTGCTCATACAAACCCTAATGCTTGGATCTAGGTTTCTCTATTGTACATGCAATTTATCCAAGACTATAAACCCTAGATCTAGCATATGATAATCAATATAACATATAATTTGGGTTTAGATCATACCTTGATTGTTATGTAGCAATAACAATCTCAAATCCTTCTTGTATTGACTTTAGAAAGCTTAGAGTCACAAATGTCACTCCTCTAATGTTCACAAACACCAAGAGCAAGAGGATGAAGAAGAGAAGAGAAGGAGGCTGCCCAAAACATGTGGAAACCCTAGAAGGAAGCTTGTTCACCACATTTTTGGGGCATAAGGGTTCTATATATAGTGAGGCTATTAGGGTTATCTAACAAGGAAACCCTAATTTGGATGCTTAAGCCCTAAGCAACCCATGGACTCCTTTCCTTAAAGGCCTTGGATGATTTCTAATGGGTTTCCCCATAGAATTCGTCCACTCCTTAATATAAGGCAATCCATACCCCAAATTGCAATTATCTTGTAATTACAATTCCAATCCCTTAAGTTTAATTAATCTCTTTTAGTCACAAAAGTAATTACCAATTAATTCTTGACTAATATTATTTAAACAATATGATTTCTCCTTTAATATATTATTCCCATAATATATTAATAAATCATATTTAATCCTTTCTCTCCATAATTCATCCTATTAAGTTGCTTTGGTTAAGGAAACCCAAAAGGACCATGCACCATCGGGTCAAGTACATACCAAATAGTTATGGACTTAGACACTAATCCAACAGTCTCCCACTTGGATAAGTCTAATAACTATTTTGCGTATGACTTCAGATCCTGATCTGCAATCGTAGCTTTCCAAAGCCGCTGTCAACTCTGATCCTATCAGATACGCGTGTCCTTTAGATAAGGGATCATATATTCCTCCATTCTAGATATCGTAAGACATGATTTCTAATCATTATCTTTGTACTATTTCTCGACTTCTGATTTATGATGACCGACTAATTAAACAAATCAAATTAGCCCTAGCCCGGCCGAGCATTTACGCTTGTCATCACTAAATCATCCAGGGGCCCAAAGATATCGCTTTTATTCTACTTTGAATAAAAGGAACGGATAAACTTTGATTCAATGCTCGCTTGCACTTATTCACCGAATCACACACAACAATATGTTTTATGACACCAAGTTACTGGTGTGTTTACATATTATCAATGTGCAACCGATTTGCAAGATACAACTCACACATCTCGGTTTCAAGAATATAAGATGTTATCGTCTCACCAATCACTCGTGATACAATTCATGGAGTGATCCAAGTGAGCATGGGTTTAATCCAATGCTTAAATCATATTCATAAGCACTCATGAACGTTGCAGCAAACATTTGCTTATGTCTAATACTCTTTAGACAATCCACACACCAATTCATGACAGTCTTCATTCATACCTACTTCCAACATATGAACGAATGTGGCCTGTTCGAATAATTTGACTGTTCTAAACCAATTAAATTATTTAGGAAGTCAAAACATGCAAAGTGAAACACAAGCATAATACTAATCCCATATGGCCACAAACCTTTGAGTATAAATAAAACATCTTTTAATTATCACCATATCGATTACTCATTATTTGTTGTTTCGGGTAATCAACTTCTTACTTGAATTATTACACTTGTCCCATGCTCTTATCATGCACACAATGTTTACCTATGGTTCTTACTTTTTAAAATAGATCAAATGAACACATTTCCAATCTTACTCATTTCACAACTCCAAATCCTTTTTCATAAGTGAAAGAATATCAAATTCTTGCCACTTATAGAATATGTTAGATTCTAACATTTTATGCAATGATCCTTTTCGTAATGTCATAGCACAAAAAATGACAAAGACTATTGCCAACGATGTTACAAGGTCCTCTATCGGAGATTGTTACAATACAATTCCTTAGATATGATGTCTCTCACTCAAAGTACATTCCTTTGAACATCCTTTTGCATAAAAGTTTCTAATCTAGACATAGATTTTCAATATCTAACTCCCAATATGGAAACCTTTCCATACTTACCATATGACAAGTCATTCTCAATAGAATCTTATCTATTTATAATAATGTCAATATGGTCCATCCAATACTATACTTCCAACTACTCACAATCGACCAATCCTCAGCGATCTTTGGATTGTCCTTTGATAGTTGTTTAATTATCTTAGTCAAAACCGATTCTTGTCCTTTCCCTCTAAATGCGCTAGACATTTGGAAAATTTTAGAATTGTCAAATATTATAGCATTTGCAATCAATCTTCTGCCATAATATTTTATGTGCTACGTTCTCAAAATTCGAACTATGAAGAGGAATGTCGTAATCATAATCGAAATTTGTGAACACACTATTTTTCTTGACTAAATTATTAACATTCCACAACCTAAGCCTTTAGAATTGAAATGAAGCATAATATTCTCTCCCTTAATTATAGCAAAACAACTATTCAACCTTTACAACTTTGCAAAGTATGACTTTTGTTTTTCTATAATTAATATTGCTAACTTGGAATACTTTCCATAATAATCATGCAATCATAACATTTATTCTCCCATTATCATGATAATTATTATGAACATAACACTTATGCTCCCACTAGCTTTGACATGTATTCAGAAACCAGCTTAACTTCCAGAAAAACAATACCTATTGAATTTATTAAGTTCACGTTTCTAATACCTAATGCTTTGATAATCTTTTATCAAGGCTTCTTAAACATATACACATTTTCCTTAGATAGTTCATATGTGTGTCTAAACAATTCATACTAATTGTCAAATCTCACAATTCGAATCATGGAAAGGGATACCGTAACCATAATCGAATTCGAGAATACAATTTTCACAATCACTATCCCTTTTAAAATCTCTCTTAGTGAAAGCATCACAGTCATTTTCATGAAGGATGGAATCTTATAACACTTAGATTTTAATGGTGTATGTGTTCCTATCCATGTGAATTTGTCAAAACCAAGGTTTATGACAAATTCAAATTCATATGGACCGAACTTTCTTAATCTTGATTTCTTGCCTTATGGTAGCACAGCTGCCCACCATGTCTTCCAAGTAGTTAAGCAGCTCACCCTTTCCTATCAATGTACCTTTCATTGATCAAGGTCCTTGCCTTTTTATGCATTCAAATGAGAACTCATAGGGCTCACATGCATAATTAACTCAAATGGAACGACACAGAAACAATATAGTGTCAACACGATAGGTTGTAAACCGCAACTCGTGTGCTAGTGACGATCAATAAGGTCTATTTTGATTTGTTCTTGAAGCCTTTCAAGACCATTAAGACTCCCACTGACTCCTCGACATATAAGATTCTCTTGTTAATAAACATTTCTTAGCAAACAAATATTCAGAAGTTAGTGTAGTTTTTATCAAAACGCTTCATAAATTGGTCCTAGTTGGTCTTTGTCTTATCCAAGACATCACAACTTTCCACATTTGATGAATGTTATGAACCTTCTTAATACTTATCACTCAATTTCACAATCTTAACTCTAAGACTTGTTTTGGAACGAAATATGATTGACTTCTTGATTTAACCATTTCTTCAATTCTTGATTCCTCTTCTTAGACATACAATTGTACTAAGACTCACTTAGAGGATCAATTGAGATATGGTTCTTAATCATTAAGACCTATCATAAAGCATAAAAGGTACTCTCCCTTCTTTTTAGAATGGAGAAACTTTTATCTTTCTGCCTACTTGATTCTTCTTATTCGTTCTGCTATTGATTTAAACCTTTTCAATCAATTCAGAATTACACTTAATCTTATAAGTATAATCATATTTACTAAACCTTTAGTAAATCATGACGAATATCTTTGTTACTCTTATGGTGGACTTGATCAACACGCAACTTTGTGTACTCGATCTCCTAGTCCTTCACTTGACACTTTGCCAATGAATTAGTCTAATTTCCAAATATGAAATTTCTCATTCATCGTGCAACCAAGTTGCATGATTCCATGTTTCTGTCCAATTGAAACTTGGGCGATGAGAAACTTTCCCTATTTGATAAATTCTCGACATTTCCACAAACAACCTAATTAAGAATCAAATCCATTATTGATAATATTAGAAACATTCAAACATCAATTTTTCATACATGCCATTGCAAGGATAAATAAATAATATAAAATCAAAATTTATTTTATTGCGGAAAAAAAAATTGTCCTTACAACGCAATTCATTGAAAAACTATGCTAATACATATTTCTTAGCAATCTAATTCTAACTCTAAGTAGTAGCTCAAGAATCTAATCTTCAAGTAATGCGATCAAAATCCATTTCTTCACGGTTAGATTCTGCTCACTTCTTCCCTTAAGCTTCCTCTCTTTTCTTCGATCCTACAAAACATCAATTGTAATCTTATCACATTATGTATTAAGAATCTAGAATAGGAGCTTAAAAGAGTTAGTCAATGGATTTTACCTAAAGCAAAGCCATACGTTTTGAGTCTCCCATCTCTTAGATCTCTTAGGTAAATAGGGCAGCTTCGTCTCCAATGCCCCTTCTCTTGGCAATAAAAGCTAATTGACTCTTTTGGAACAGGACGTGGAACTACTTCAGACATTGCCTTTCTCTTATGATCAAAATTTTTGAACATAGCATGTCTTTCGTTGCCATTGTCTATATCCATAGAGGTCTTGAAGGCAGATTCTCCAATAAACTTTGCTTTTCTATTGCGCCAAACCATTGATGATTCAGCAGCAATAAGCATATAGGTGAGATCTATAAGGGTCACGTCGTGGTTCATCATATAGTAGTCTCTTACGAACTCACTATATGAGTTAGGAAGTGACTGAAGAACCCAGTCAACAACCATCTCCTCACTGACAACGGATCCTAACTTTCTTAACTTATCAATGTGTGACTTCATCCCTGGGACGTGTGCACACACCAACTTTCCTTCTTTATGTTTACTTGACAAAAGGGCTTGAGTGAGCTTGAACCTTTCAAGTCTTCGAACTTGTGGGTTAGGGAGAATAATTGGAGGAGGTGGAGGAAGTGAAGTATGATTTCTTGTTCCTCGATCGAATCGTGGAATATCATCTTCATGTGGAATGCTTGTTCCACAGGATTTGGGAAGACCATAGTTGTCGAACTTTGACATCTACAAAACGGGAGAAAACGAATTCAAGTTAGTTGATTGATTGAGTCCTTAGTAAATCACCCAAATGAGATACTAAGGCTAGGACCCAACACAATACGCTACAACCTAGAAAAGGGATGTCGTAATCTAGTTGTAGAATATTTGAAGGTAAGTGAATGACGATTCACTAATTTCCACCACGAAAAACGAAAAAGAAATTTAAGTTTTAAATCTATGAAAACTCCTAGATCCTTTGAGATTAATTGAACATTTCAATGGCATGTTTAAATCTCGATATGCCTCTGTAGTTTGTGACTGGGATGCCGAGGATCACAAAGCGGGTGTGAATAACCATGCAAACTTACATGGTGCCCTCACATGTTACAGTCACCTATTCGATGTGCCGGTAAACCACACACGCTCCACCAAACTATGACAAACATTGAGTCACCCTTTGCTACCTTTTCTTAAACCATTTAGTGTGCCGGCTAACCACATACGCTCTACTAACGTCTTCGCAGAGGCAAAAAGTGTAATTTCATGGAATTGCATCAATTCACTTTTGCCTAAGTAACTAAGATTGGGAATTTGTAAAACATTTAGTTACTTTTGTACTTCATTATACTTATAATGGAAGGTTTTTTCCTATCCTACTCGTTCGGCTAACGACCCTCCACTAGTCAAGAGTGCGGTGGGTAAGAGTGGATACCCATTCAATCGCCATTTTATAGGCAATTTCCTTAAACACCCCATATAGACCAGCTTCGTGAATGAGGCCTACTAATGGTAAGACTGACTTTTACTCATACATATATATAATGTTAGACTTTTAATGTTATATATAGTATAAGGTGTATTTTACACTTTTAAAATACTAGGTGGTCAAATTTAACGATTATACTTTTAATTCAATTAAATGTAAACCAAAAATTTTATGGATTTATTAAACCTCTTTTAATTATACACCTTAATTAATTAATAAAACCATAAGGGTGTGATTTGAACTTTTCAAAACAATACTAGGGTTTTAGAATTTAACATTCCTAAATTAAACCTTTTAATCAACTTTTAAATTCCAAAACATGAGGGCAAGTTTTGAAACATTTCAAAACGTTTAGGTTTAGAATTTAAATATACATCAATATTAAACTTTTAATCAAAAAATTTAAATTCCAAAACTTCAGTGCAAGTTTTGAAACCTTTTCAAAACATTAGGGTTTCAACTATTTAAATTTCAAAACTAAACTTTTGAGTTTAAATTTAAACTATAAAACCTAAAGGGGAAAAATTGAAATTTTTCTTAACACAAGGATCAAATAACAAATAAGACAAATTAAACAATTAATTTCATCATTATCTATATTTGACCTAATTTCAATTTCTTGCAAAATAAGTTACCCAATTAATACAAATAATCAACTTTAATCATATAAAGAAGTTATTATCTAATTAATTGGTAATTATCTTGTGTTTTGGCAAGGATATTCATTAAGAAACAATCAAATTCGTATTTTATAGGTTTAAAACGAATATGATAATAATCCTTAAGCAAAACAGCAACAAAATCCGATGTTTCCTCTGTCTGATGCTCCGACTCACCGAGTAGGGCTGACTCGCTGAGTCCAGGTATTGACTCGCAAATTCAGGTCGAATAGAAGTCCAAAAAACGTTTTTCCGCTACATAATGCATCAATACAATAGAAACCAATCTAGGCTCTGATACCACTGATGGGTTTTGGCTATAAGAACATCCTATGTGCTCATATAAACCCTAATGCTTGGATCTAGGTTTCTCTATTGTACATGCAATTTATCCAAGACTATAAACCCTAGATCTAGCATATGATAATCAATATAACATATAATTTGGGTTTAGATCATACCTTGATTGTTATGTAGAAATAACAATCTCAAATCCATCTTGTATTGACTTTAGAAAGCTTAGAGTCACAAATGTCACTCCTCTAATGGTTCACAAACACCAAGAACAAGAGGATGAAGAAGAGAAGAGAAGGAGGCTGCCCAAAACATGTGGAAACCCTAGAAGGAAGCTTGTTCACCACGTTTTTGGGGCATAAGGGTTCTATATATAGTGAGGCTATTAGGGTTATCTAACAAGGAAACCCTAATTTGGATGCTTAAGCCCTAAGCAACCCATGGACTCCTTTCCTTAAAGGCCTTGGACAATTTCTAATGGGTTTCCACATAGAATTCATCCACTCCTTAATATAAGGCAATCCATAGCCCAAATTGCAATTATCTTATAATTACAATTCCAGTCCCTTAAGTTTAATTAATCTCTTTTAGTCACAAAAGTAATTACCAATTAATTCTTGACTAATATTAATTAAACAATATGATTTCTCCTTTAATATATAATTCCCATAATATATTAATAAATCATATTTAATCCTTTCTATCCATAATTCATCCTATCAAGTTGCTTTGGTGAAGGCAATCCAAAAGTACCATGCACCATCGGGTCAAGTACATACCAAATAGTTATGGACTTAGACACTAATCCAACAAGATCGCCATAAGGTATTCTGGATCCTTTGGGGAGAAGCAAGCTGCGATTGGAGAGTCAGAAGAACCCTAGAGATCGAAGATACAACCCAGAATTCAATTCCGAAGGAGATTTGAGGCAAATTCTCATCAATCTACTTAATCGATTGTTTTTCAATTATGGTTAGACAATTGGAATTCGTTTTATTGCTGTTAATTACCTCAATCATGAGCTAAAACTCTTAAACTTCTGTTTGGGGATACAATATTGAAACTTTGGTTTGATTTATGGTAGTATTAATTCAATATTGGTTATTTTGTTGATTTTAGCTTGTTTAAGAACCTTGTGTGTGAATGATAATTATTTTTCTGTTAATAGGAAGATAATTAAATAGTATGAACATCTTTTAATTGTCAACCTCATATGTTATGTGACCACTTTATCATATATCTAGGATTAATGAACATGAAACTAGAATTAATAGAAAATTAGCTAAATTCATGTGTGAGCTTGTGTAATGACCATCAACAAGAGGTTAACTAAAGGACTAAATTAGTTAGCTATTACAAGTCTAAATTAACCCGAATAAATAACCTAGTGAATTAAATTAAATTAGACAACTGATCACTATTTGAGTTAGTTTGTTCTCTAAGGATTAGTGCAGCGAACGCGAAGCTAATCACTTGAATCGGTAGCCAATATAAGAATTAGTTCATTGCACTATTACTATAATATCAACCATAGGATCAATTGAGTTGAACTAAACAGAAGTTCCTTTCGTTATTGAATTTAGTTAAATCTTTGTTTTTCTAGTTTCTAGTTTAAGTAATAGTAGTAAGTTCCTAGTCTTGTAAAACTAGAGAAACCCCCTATTTATTATTTAATTTAGATAAAATTAGTCTTTAGTTTTAATTTACCATTCCCTGTGTTTGATACCCTACTTATTTAGCTTTACCACAATTGAGAGGTCCACTGCCTTTGTGTGTTCATTTTATAATTAAAAGAAGGTTTAAAACTAGTTGAGTTTATACACATCAAGTTTTTGGCGCCTTTGCCGGGAACCGGATCTAAATTAGCACTAATTTCTATTTTTATCAATCCTTTGTGTGGGATTTATCTTACACAAAGTTAATTCTTAGGTAATTTAGTAGTTAGTATAAGTTTTAATAAATATCCGTTTTAATAAGTAATTATAAAAAAAAACTATGTTTTTGCCTTGAACTCGCCGAGTGCACTCGTGACAACTCGGCGAGTCCATCGCTGTTCACAGTTTTAGTTTTTATTTTATTTTTGTTCTTTTTACGTGTTTGTCTTGTTTTATTTGTAGCTATTTCATGACCCGAGGAGCTGATACACCTCTGGTCCCTCCTCTCGAAGACCCGGAATCCGCACTAAGGAGGAACAAAGGAAAATCAGTTGGAGAATCCGCTTCTTCAAAGAATTCGCCACTAAAGAACCTCAAGTCCGTTTTCAATAAGAAGAAGAGCAGTAAATCATGAGCATCCAGCGCCTCTATAACAATTGAAGACCCGATTAAAAAAAACACCGAGTACGAGACCGAGGAAGAAGAAGAACCTACATACGAGCACGGATCCGATTTTGAGGACGATTTAGCTATTACTATGGCTAATATCGATGAAGTCCCCATGGGGGAATGGAAGAAGAGGATGCGTGACGATAACGGCCTAGGACTTGTGTAACCCGCAATTCCCGCTAATGCTACTTTCGAGCTAAAGGGCCACATACTCGCTCAACTCGAGGAGATTCCTTTTTATGGAAAAGAACACGAATATGCCTACAAGCACTTGGATGAAGTCAATGATATAGCTGATTACTTCAATGTTCCAAATGTGCCACGCGAGACCCAGCTACTTTGTATGCTTCCAATCAGATTCAAGGGTGTTGCAAAGGATTGGCTCAAGTCACTTCCCCCGGGTCGGTCACCACATGGGCTAACATGAAAGAGGAATTCATAGACCATTTTTGCCCACCTTCTAAAATAGCCAAGTTAAAGAAAGCTATTGCCAACTTCGACCAACAACCCGAAGAATCCCTTTATGAGGCGTGGGAGAGGTACAAAGGTCTTCTCAGAAATTGCCCACACCATGACCTTAATAGCCAACAAGAAGTCTCCATCTTCTATGATGGAGTCAATGTTACCACAAGGCAATTGCTCGACTCGCAAGGACCGCTCACAAAGAAGGCATCCCCGGTAATCAAGGAATTAATTGAAGAATTCTCTAAACATTCTAGAGAATACCACAACCCAAGAAATGAAGTAAGTCGAGGGGTAGTGAACTCGGTCAATGATGGCATGGCGGCGATGATGGCTAAGCTCGATAGTTTAGATAGAAGGATGAAAAAAATGGATCAAACAATCCATGCTATTCGAGTTGGATGCGAGAACTGCAGAGGACCTCATCTCACAAAGGATTGTGACTTGGATGAAAATGGAAACAAGAAGGCGCAAGTGTTCTACTCAAGCGGGGACAAATACGAAGAGAATTGGCGGAAACCTAAGAAGGAATGGCTCCCGTACGAAGAATATAAAAAGGCAAGGGAAGAGAAATATAAGCAAAAAGAGAGGGGTTACTATCAAAAGGAAGAACCGGTGGTGGAAAAGAGAGCCGACATAGAAGAAATGTTCACAAGATTTATAGCCGTGTCCGAAAAGAGACACAATGATCATGATGCTGCAATACAAGAGACCAGAACTATACTTAGGAATCAGCAAGCATCTATTCTCAACATTGAGAAACAGATAGGACAAATTGCACACCAAGTGAACGAGAGAAGACCGGGTGAACTTCCATGTAATACTGGGAATAATCCGAGAATGGAGAATTTGAATGCTATAACCTCCATCAATGAAACTTTTTTCACTCCTATGACCCCTGCACAGAAGGTCTCAACTAAGGTGCATGCAGAAAAGACAAAAGAGTCGAGTTCAGCTAAATCCGACCAGACTCGCCGAGTCCCTCTAATGGACTCGACGAGTCCATGCCCTGATCACAAATCCGTTGTTTCTTTAAAGCCTTACAACCCTCCTTTGCCATTCTAAATCCGAGCCATACCTGAAGAAAAGGTCAAAGCATACAGAGCTTTCATGGAACATGTTAAAGCCCTTCAATTCAACATTCCATTTGTTGAAACAATGCTTCAAACACCCAAATATTTAAACTTGCTTAAGGGAATTTTTGCTGCTAGGAAAGATATGGCGGAAGTGGCGGAATTAGTATTGAATGAACTACCAGAAAAGAAGTGTGATTCGGGAAGCATCTCAATTCCTTTCCAATTTGGAAATAAAATTGCCACTCAAGCATTGACCGATTCGGGTGCAACTATTAACTTAATGCCTTTTTCTTTCTTCAAGAAGCTAAATTTACCGGAGCCAAGGCCTGTTAATATGAAGATCCATTTAGCGGATATGACGATTATTCGTCCAAGAGGTGTTTGTGAAGATCTCCTCATAAAAGTAGATAGATTTGTGTTCCCCGTGGACTTTGTAGTGCTTGATATGGAAGAACACCCCAAAATCCCAATTATTTTTGGGAGACCATTTTTGAATACCGCATGCGCATTGATAGATGTATGCGAGTCCACGCTAACATTGAGGGTGGGAGATGAGTCAGCAGTGTTTAAATCTCTACCAGAGATTAAGCAAGAAGAAGCAAGAAAAGAATAAGTTTCCTTTATTGATTTGGATGATGAAATACTACAAAAAGGAATTGCACTCTTGCAAGAAGAAGATCCAAGTAAGTTTTTGCTATCGACTGAAGAAAACTTTGATGCTGCTAAAGACTTAGAAGAGATGGAGAGGTTGCTTGGGGGAGCTGATCCAGAAGAAACAAAGGATTTTATGGAATACGTTTCGACTCGCCGAGTCGCTTTGACAGACTCGACAAGTCCCGTCGAAAATTGCAGAAAACAAGACAGCCTTGACATGCTTGTTACCAGCCCCTTGCATGTTCTTGACATGAAGATCTGTCCTAATACTTTGGAAGGTCCAGTAGCAGATGGCGGAGTTTTTGAAAAACGTTATGACTTCCAAAATGTTCAAATAGCTTACCTTAATTCAATTATGCAAGAAGATGAGGGAACTCAACTTGACGAGGAGGCAAGCTTGGGAGAAAAGGAGAATGCAAAGGCGTGGAATGGTAATATTAGTAACTCATCCACAAATAGAGTGATCAAGTTAACCAAACCTCGAGCCCGAGTGTTTTCTAATTATGAAGTAATGAAGTTTAAAGAAGGAGGAGTACAAAACAGGGTGCAAGAGAATGGGGTAAAGAAGAAGGTGAGGAAAACAGAAATTCATGCAGCTGAAGATGATGCTACAAGGAAAAAGATAGAAGAATTGAGACGGGCATACAAGAAGAAGATACACGCTTACAAGACGAATTATAAACCGCAAAAGATTAGGCGTGCATTCCCGACGCAGGAAAATGAAGAAACGTAGATGGGAAGGAGTCCAACTAACGACTCCTTAAAAAGAAGCGCTTGGCGGGAGGCAACCCGTTATGAGAGTTTGCTTTCTTTCTCGTTTTATTTAATTTTCGTTTTTATGATTTTCTTTTTCTGTTTTCATTCTCTAAATCATCAAACATGACTGCTTGAGAGTAAGTATGGGCTGAGTGTGGGGTGGATTGAATTTTTTTTACAAAATGATTTAATTTTTACAAATGACTCGCCGAGTCTGACCTTGACTCAACGAGTCTACTCATAATACGGATGAGTTTCAATTCACGACTGTACTCGTCGAGTCTGACCCTAACTAGATGAGTCGATGTTATTTACAGAAAAAAATAATCATTATATTTTTACATCTTGTAAAACTAGGGTTTTTAACCCTAATGAGATCATATTTCCTCCAGACTCACCGTGCGCCCCTCTTGCTTTCTCTCTCTAGCACTCATCAACCTCTTCAAAAAATTTCTTCAAAATTCTCGAATTTCATCACCAAAGGTACTTAATTTCTTCCATAATTCTATTAAAGTCATGATTTTTAGATGTTCTAAGGTACCAATTTCATAGAATATCCGTTTTTGAAGTTTGGTAAATTTTTAGGGTTTTGATTTTGTATTAATTGTGTTGTTTTGGATGGTTATTCTTGCTCTAATACATCTTAGGAACATCCCTGGACAAAATCCTTGAATTTTTTTTTTCAGTTTTTATGGGTAAAATTGGACTGACCCGTCGATTGACTCGCGCAGTTCATCCGACTCGCCGAGTCGTTCATAGACTCGATGAATCTAGTCTGGGACCCAGATGGATTCTATTTTGATGTTTTTCTGTATCTTCTGGGTTGTTTGTTTTTTTTTTTTTTTTGCAGGAACAATGTTTTCAAGAGGACAAAGCTCTCGTGGAAGCCAAGCAGATTTTCCTTGGTTGAATTTCCCTCAGATTGAATCTGCTTCCACGATGACAAGATGGAGGAAGAGGCTGGCTGAGATCAGGAAGAAGGAGGTTTATGTACCTAATAAGATTGACTGGGATTGGTTAAAGAATGTCCGATATGAGGAAGAGTTGGCGCCTTACCTTTTTATGGAATTTACTTATGATGGGGGTGTCAATTATATGTGATGGATGGAGCCGAGTTTTCAGAATTCAAGAGTCGGTGTTTCGTGAACTCTGCTAGGATTTTTTCTCTACGGTATCTTTCCGAGGAGGAGATTTTTGCTACCACCCCGGGAGCTTTAGTTTTTGTCTTGGGGGCGAATTTCATCAATGTTTTGTCATTGAACTTGCATGCCGATTGGGGACTTTTGACCAACCATTGGTCACTACTGTTATCTTCCGCGCCTTCTTGGAACAATCTCATAAGGTGTTCCCCGACGGTGTTACAATGTGACATCCCCATTTTCTCGGCCAGAAATGACCGACTTTATTTATGCTTTATAAAAATCAGAGTACCTCTTTTAATAAAAATGTTGCGGAATTTGTCCCAATAAAACATGATAAATATGTTATCAAAGCATTTCCGAAGAAAAGTATTTTTAATTCGTTTTAAAACATTTGGGATGTCATCGTCAATACAGAAACATAAGCATAAACAGAACTTACATTTATTTACACTAGTGATCTACATCTCTTTAATCTCTCAGTATAATGTGACTTCATCTCAAAACTTGTAATATAAATAAACTAAGTAAGTCATGTTGGGAAACTTAGTGAGTACATAGGGTTTTCAACCGACAATAATATAATTATTATGTTTAAACAATCAAACAATCGACCCAATTACCCATCCCCATTATCTTCTTTACTCTTACGGATCTATCCTAAGAGTCATCTATCCCGCATTCGTTCATTCTAAAGTCCTTTGCTTCTAGAGTTATAGTGCCGGTACTAAATCCATAGCTGCCAATGCTCGTTCGTAAAACACTAATTCCATAGCTGTTGGGTACTAAATCCATAGCTACCAGTGTTTACCTAATAGGTACGAAGTCCATTGCTACCAATTCCTAACAGGTACAAAGTCCATAGCTACCAGTGTTTGTCCAATAGGCACTAAGTCCATAGCTGCCGATGTTATTTGTTAGGCACTAAGTCTATAGCTGCCAATGGTTACTCACATCATCTTTTATCTCTCGTCATTCATCTACCCATCTCATACCCAACATACGTGTATATTTAAAATACGTATATAGTTCAAATCATTTAAAACATGTCTAAAAAAAACGTTCATCTAGCATAGACAGCAACTATTCAGATAATATGCACACATATAGCACGTAGTTTATATAAAATACTTCATATCTATGTGTAGGATGAAAGTAACTATGCACTCACCAAAGAAGGTGGTGACTCGGTACTCGGACAGCGTTTCGTTTACTTTAAAATAATTTCCTTCGACGAAACCTAGTATTATTACCACTAGATTTTAGTCTAATATTTACCATGACTAATTATTAGTCTTATTATTATTATTATTATTATTATTATTATTATTATTATTATTATTATTATTATTATATAAGCGTTTAAATAATACTTTCCAACCACTATGTACAGACAGGGGCCAAACATAAAACACTGGAGGGCAGGACCATTTTTGCGTATAGCATTTCTGAAATCCAACAACCCTATGCGGCCCTTTAAACCAGATTCCCCATACCGCGAGTAGTTAAAAAGATATTATAACGACACTTATATAAGTCATAATAATAGCTCAAATATTTATTATAAATTTATAATAACAATACTAATTTTAAATATAAACTATATTTAAAATAGGGTAACCATAACTTACTTACAAGGGGATTTTAGCTAGGAGTCGGGCTCTACAGGGGCAGAACTTCGTCACTGAATCTTTCTAAGAAAGATTCGTGCAACACTTCAGCGCTCACCTTACTATACTAAAAACTACAGAAAGAGAAGTTGAATCACGAGGGATCGAAATGCTCGGGGGATAAGGAGAGAAAGACTCTTGAATCAAGAGAATGGTGCAAGAAATATGAGAGCTCAAGCCTCTTATTTATAGTAACTGAATTTACAAAAACTACCCTCCATAATTACTCAATGACCTTATAGTTATATAAACAACTAAACACCCCTTTAAAATACTATTTTAAATAGATTTAATGATATTTGTACTAAACTAATGTCGAAAGAACTCAACATTAGTCTTATAATGACCGCATCGTCGATATCTTTCTAATGATATATAGATATGTATATATATATATATATATATATATATATATATATGTGTGTGTGTGTGTGTGTGTACGTATATATGATTTATACATTATTTTTAATATGTAAATATGCTATTATAATTTGTAATTCGTTCATACAAAATCCATTTTTAACGTTATTTATATCCACGCGTACGTGGAGACGTACTTTACAACTTTCATTTAGACTCCGTCTGCTAAGTTTGACTTTATTTTTAAAGTTATATTTTGAACAGGCCGAGACAGGATTGGTCCGTTAAAATCTCATAACTTCTTCATCCGATGTCCATTTTCGTCTGTCTTTTTATCGTTACGCTACTAATAACGAGATCTTCGATTCTCGTTTAGGTTGTGTCGGCTAAAAACCGCTCGATCTAATATTCGAATTTCGGGTTGTACACTACTAATCCGAAACTTCGAAAAATCATAACTTCCTCATACGGAGTCAGATTTGGGCGTTATTTTTATGGACGCTTTGGGTTTAACGTATTCTATGACTTTCGTTTAGATCGCTAAGGCTAAATCTCGCTCTATCATAAATTCACTATTTATGTTTCCCGGTATTGTGTCGATTCCGTCGCAAAACTTCGACGGGTCAGATTTCGGCAGTCTTTATATGTACGGAAACCTTATAACATATACTACAACTTGGTTAAGATTATTTATTCTAAATAATATTTTGCCAAAAAGTCATTTTCGACCCCTATTATCTTTAAATTGACTAGCTCGGATCTACGGGCGTTACATACAAGTATTGGTTGGTGGAACACAATCGCCAACAAATTATATATTCCGAAATCGGCTCAAGAAAGGAGCATTAGGTCGCCCACACACCGCCTCATCTTCCGCCTTATCTCCACTACAATCAACCAAAGAAAGGACGACGACAAGGTTTCCAACCTTGACGTATTTTATCTTTGGAGTATCATCACGCCCGACACCTTCTGCAACATTCCATGGTGTTTGGCCTCTTACTTGGCGGAGGGAGCGGTCAAGGACCGGAAAACCTCCAAGATTAACGGTGGAATGTTCGTGACCCAGTTAGCCAACTCCTATGGGTTGATGACCCACGGTGCGTGGAACTTGATGACAATGATTCCTGCCCCTCCCTTTAATCCTATTCTTTTTCGGAATGCAAGAATTATTGAAGATTATGGAGGAGGTCATTATGCTATCCCGCATGATGATCCGGTGGTCGTGCCCGAGGCACCGGGAAAGAGGGTTAGATCGAGACGTGAGCGGGAAGTAGAGGAGGAACCGCCGATGATTTCGGTGGACAATGATGAAGTGCCAATGGATTGGTACAATGTCGAGATGAGGCGGCTACAAGACCAAATGGAGAGGGGTATAAATTTCAGCAATGAATCCCACCTACGGCTTTTTGACCATTTTCATATTCCACACATTGATGGGGGTAATTTCCCTTACATACCATCTTGGGACGAGATCATTAATGAAAGGCGGAGTGGAGCTGGTGGGAGCAGGGCTGCACATGGCAATGATGAGGAAGAGGATGATTAGTTTGTGTTTTGTTTTGTTTTGTTTTGTTTGAACAATTTGTTTTTGTTTTTATTTTGTTTGGTGTGTTTTGAATTCTTAATTAGGACTTAAATTCATGTGCTTGATGTTTGCCTTGGTGACTTTCATATTTTGGATTAGGAATGCTTGCATAAAGGGTTTAGAGTTTGAGAGAAAGAAAAAAAGAGTGGAAAAGAGTCAAGAAAGGGCGAAGTTTAGATTTAAGGTGTCGAGTCTGGTCCTAAGGGACATGAGTGATTAATTTTAGAAGTTATGGGAAGTTCTTGAGGTTTATCACAAGCTGGGACAAGTGCAGAATTTTTATTTTTTTCCAACCAGTGCAGACTCGCCGAGTGCACTAAGTATACTCGACGAGTCGCATTATATGTTCACACTTTCGAGACTTTCTGCAACTATACTCGACGAGTCGTTTATTTTTACACCGTGAAGACTACTGATTCGATGTTGTTGGACATACCACTTTATTCTTGCAATCAATTCTTGAGGATTTTACAGTATTTTTCCTGCACATTTGGAGCTGCCCACATGCGATTTGATGCCCAAGACATGGATGAGCTGTTCCCATGTCTAAAGTCGATTGAAGTAGGAGCTTAATAAAAGATGATCAAGCTTAGCGACTGCTACCCCAGGGGAGTTTGTTCCAATCCCTTTACATTTCATGTTTTTATTTTTCATGCATAATATGCAATGGGGACATTGCATAAAATAAGTGTGGGGTAGGGGGTTGATGTCATCATAGTAAATGTAGAATCCTAAGGTCCTAATTTAGGTTAATTTTTAAAAATTTTGCATACCAAAAATGTTACTTAGGATTTAATTTAGAAAATTTTGGTAAAAAGTAATTAGGATTCCATGTTAGAGTTATGTTAATGATTGCATGAATACCCAAAATGTTTAGTTGAGCCTATATACGTTCTAGTGCATTTGTGGCTTCCTTATTCCAGTGAAATCATGGGACAAAAACACAACCTTGCTTAGCCCGAAGGATGCAATATGTTTAGCATTGTGTACCAGAAATGTATCCAGGAAAATTATTATCGTTAACCAATAAAGGTTGAAGTTGAGCGCCCCTGCTTAAGCATGTAGGATTTGAGTGAAAAAAAAAAAAAAAAAGAAAAAAAAAAGTGAGTTACATGTTAAAAAAAAGAGAGAGAATTACAAGAAAAGTTGTAAGAATTTTGGAGCAGTTAAAGTGAATATCAAAAGATTAAAGTTCTAAAGAAATTCAAAAAGTTGAAGATACCAAAAATCAAACAACAAGGTGGTGAATTCAAGGAGATCAAAGATCAAATGCCAAAGAAGTGAAGAATTCAAAAGAGCTTCATAGTGGTATCATAAGTTGTAATTCTAGATTATGTATGCTTGGGTTGCTAAACCAAAAACACCTTGAGGATAGGAGGTTTTCTGCAGATGGATTCGGAGGGATGCATAAAATGAGCATTCTTCAGGGTAAGTGTGCGAAAGTTTATGAGGAATGTGAGTATTTGGAGTATGGGGGGTTATTAGAAAATTTTTAGACACAAATGCATGTGTTGCGGTCTTGGCATAATGGCTGGGTTGGATTGGAGTTGTCCTATGTAATTGTAATGTGTTAAAATTTAGTTTTGCTTGGGGGCAAACAAAAGTCATGTGTGGGGTATTTTGATAGTCGCATATTTAGCCTTATATTTAGTATAGATTTTTATCATTTTTAGCTAATTTAGTTGCATATCATGGACAAAAGATACTTAAAAGTGTTTGAATTGTGTTTTCAGTTCAAAAGAAAAGCTCGGAAGCAAAAGGAAGCAGGAAGCGGTTGGGAGCTCGGGAGTTGAACAAAGAAGAAAAAGGCTAAAAATGCAAGGTACTCGGCGAGTAGGGTCGACTACTCGGCGAGTCTCATCAAAGATTCTAGAGGATAAAGACTCCGACTTACCATGTACGGGAATTAAGGGATGGACTCGACGAGTCGGTCTTGGACTCGGTGAGTCAGTTCGAATCTATAAAAACAGCTGTCCAGATCGACATAAGGTATTCTGGAACCTTTGGGGAGAAGCAAGCTGCGATTGGAGAGTCAGAAGAACCCTAGAGATCGAAGATACAACCTAGAATTCAATTCCGAAGGAGATTTGAGGCAAATTCTCATCAATCTACTTAATCTATTGTTTTTCAGTTATGGTTAGACAATTGGAATTGGTTTTATTGTTGTTAATTACCTCAATCATGAGCTAAAACTCTTAAAATTCTGTTTGGGGATACAATATTGAAACTATGGTTTGATTTATGGTAGGATTAATTTAATATTGGTGATTTTGTTGATTTTAGCTTGTTTAAGAACCTTGTATGTGAATGATAATTATTTTTCTGTTAATAGGAAGATAATTAAATAGTATGAACATCTTTTAATTGTCAACCTCATATGTTATGTGACCACTTTATCATATGTCTAGGATTAATGAACATGAAACTATAATTAATAGAAAATTAGGTAAATTCATGTGTGAGCTTGTGTGATGACCATCAACAAGAGGTTAACTAAAGGACTAAATTAGTTAGCTATTACAAGTCTAAATTAACCCGAATAAATAACCAAGTGAATTAAATTAAATTAGACAACTGATCACTGTTTGAGTTAGTTTGTTCTCTAAGGATTAGTGCAACGAACGCGAAGCTAATCACTTGAATCGGTAGCCAATAGAAGAATTAATTCATCGCACTATTACCATAGGATCAATTGAGTTGAACTAAACAGAAGTTCCTTTCGTTATTGAATTTAATTAAATCTTTGCTTTTCTAGTTTCTAGTTTAAGTAATAGTAGTAAGTTCCTAGTATTGTAAAACTAGAGAAAACCCCTATTTATTATTTAATTTAGATAAAATTTGTCTTTAGTTTTAATTTACCGTTCCCTGTGTTCGATACCCTACTTATTTAGCTTTACCACAATTGATAGGTCCACTGCCTTTGTGTGTTCATTTTATAATTAAAACTAGGTTTAAAACTAGTTGAGTTTACATACATCAGAACCAATCATGCTTCTATATGTTGTTAAGTCCGCACATATCCAACAAAGGATTCAAGCGAGTGCCTACTACCATAGGTACTTTCACTATAGTGTTATTGATCGTCCCAAATCTTTCAAGTAGATTGTGTGTATATTTCTCCTGATTAATAAAAATGCCTTCCCTGCTTTGACGAATATTTTAATCTAAAAAAATATTAATTTTCCCCATCATAGTCATTTCGAATTGCATTTTCATAAACTCCTCAATTCCTTAGATAACAAAGGGTCGATCGAACCAAAAATTATACCATCGACATAAATTTGAACAAGGATCAGGTAATTCCCAACATTCTTTCGAAATAAAGTGGGATCAACTGATCCTTGTTTAAATTTAGAAATTTTCAAAAAGTTAGTTAAGGTTGCGTACCAGGCAAGAGATGCATGTTTCAACCAATAGACTGCCTTATCTAGAATATAACAGTGATCAGGATACTTATCATTGATGAAACCAGGTGACTGTTTGACATAGAACGTTTCTTCCGAATCTCTGTTGAGGAATGCACATGTAACATCTAATTGATCATATACATAAAAATCTTTATGCACTGCATAAGCAAGAAAAATTGGAACTGCCTCGAGTCGTGTTATAGGGGTAAACGTTTCTTTATAATCGATACCTTCATGTTGAGACTAACCTTTAACGACTAATCTTGCTTTATTTCGAATCACATTGCCTTCATTATTAGTTTTATTTTTTAAAATCCAAATTAAACCAATTAACGAAACATACTTTGGTTTAGAAATTAACCTCCAAACTTTGTTTCGGTCAAATTTAGCCAGTTCAGATTGCATTGCAACAACCTAATCTGAGTGTTCTAATGCAACCTTTACTGTTTTTGGTTTAAGTTTCAAAATGAACACGTTAAACATATAATATTCTTGATGAACATTCAACACTTCATTTTTGGCTCGAATCTATGCTCATGTCAATACTCTAGAATGTGGATCACCAAGAACATATTCCTTTGGATGATTGCATGTCCACTTATCCGTTGGTGGATATGCAAGATCAAAATCTAAGGTGCATCTTCGAAAATTTTATCCGATTCTGAACCTTCTCCTGCATTTGAAATATTTTTAGTGACATTGTGAAATTCATTAGATTGATCATTGATATTATCAGGATTCGATTCACTGGGCGTCCCCTCGACTAATAGATTTCAGTTCTGATGCTCCCCCTCAACATTAGTATGGTCCATCACATGCTCGCCCTCAACTTGAGTTGTACATCGCACATGCTCCCCCTTAATAGTCGAATCTTGATTGTTAGGATATAGTGTCGAACTCAAGTGTTCCTCATCCACTTGATCATCAGTCAAAACCGATACTCGTTCGACATTCACTCTTGAAGTTGGTGTAGAATGTTTGTCATCTTCTTCCCATGTAACGATTGAATCGTTTGAATGTTTCGATGCTTCAAGAACATGATTACAATTAGCATGGTTTTCAACATCAAATATAAATCTCCATATCTAGAATTCCAAAATTAAATTAAAATCAATGTGATAAGAATTCATGATTTTAGAATCATCATTTGTTTTAGCAATTATAGGCTTTTGAACGGATGACTGTTTAACTATATTGACATAATAATCATCGAAAGTAAGATTAAAAGTTTCTTTGATCTTTCTTGTTCATTTGTCCAACACCCTATAGGCAATAGAGTTGTGTAAATATCCTAAGAAGATTCCTTTATCCTTTCGATTGAAATTTAGAAAGATTGTCCTTGAGATTCATTACGAAACACCTGCACCCAAAAACATGAAAGAATTTAACATTAAATTTTCTTTTGTTTATTATCTCATAAGGTGTGATGTTGAAACCACGATGAATAAAAGAACGATTATGTGTGAAACAAGCAGTCAAAACAACTTCTGCCTAAAGATATTGAGGCAAGTTCGCA
This sequence comes from Lactuca serriola, assembly GCF_051521515.1. Lineage (NCBI taxonomy): Eukaryota > Viridiplantae > Streptophyta > Magnoliopsida > Asterales > Asteraceae > Lactuca > Lactuca serriola. The sequence continues at coordinate 151,852,997 of NC_136416.1, forward strand.
TATGTAAGTATGGTTTGTGCAACTTCACATAGAGAACGATTCCTTCTTTCTACAACACCATTTTGTTGTGGTGTGTAAGGAGATCAAAATTTATGCAAAATTCCCAACTCAGTTAAGAATGAATCAAGAATTAGATTCTTGAATTTTGAACCATTGTCACTCTTAATTCTTTGAACTTTCTACTTCAAACTCAACTCAGTGTTTTTGATGAAGTCAATCATCACTTGAGCAGTTTCAGATGTCTGTCGAAGAAAGAAAACCCAAGTAAACCTTGAAAAATCTTCAATAATGACTAATATGTACTTCTTCTTATTGAGAGTCTCAATAGTCGAAAGTCAACATAGGTCAATGTGAAGAAGTTCCAAAGGTTAAATGATTTTGGAATCGATAACAATTAGATGACCTTGTCTATTTTGCTTTCCATGTTCACAAGCAGCACACAACGAATCGTTGTCATATTTAAAGATAAGTAAGCCTCGAACAAAATCATGTAAAACCAGTTTGTTAGGATTTTTGAAATTATGATGGGATAGACGTTGATGCCATAACCAGCTTAGGCCTGAGGAGGTTTTCAACAACAAATCCACAAAGGGAACTCCAACAATAGGTTTCATGTCGAGTGCGAACACGTCTCCTTTTCGATTCGACTTTAGAAGAATTTTCTTTGTTTCTTTGTTTGAGATAATGCTTCCTTCTTCATCAAACAAAACTTCATTACCAGTGCCCACAACAAGTTGTCAAACACTAATCAGCTTATGTTTTAAGCATACGACATACGACACCCTATTCACCTTGAATTTTCCATTCGTCACTTTGACATATCCCTTGACTTTTCATTGTGTTGTTATTGCTAAACTTTACTACTCTTGCATTATCCAGCTTTTGAAAATCTCTCAAATTCTCTTTTTGCCAAGTCATGTGATGCAAGAAACTATTATCAATGTACCAATTCTCATCATATTGCTCATCATATAGTACCTGCGATCAATTAGAAGAATTTAGGTTCCTAGGACCTTTTGGGTCCTTCGATGTTAGCTTGAAATGCATTATGAAACGATGAACCTATGACCCAACTTCGAACCTTAGACTTGAAACTGTCTATTAAGTCAATTTCGTTGGCTTTATGCATCAAAATGTAACCATTCAATTGAAAATTTTCAACATTGATATTCACTTTTCCATCCTTTGTTTGAAATCCATCATCTTTCTTCTTAGGAATTTATTTCCACTTTTTCATAGATGGATCCAACTTCTATGATGAAGAACTTCCACACATTGAATAATTCAAGTATGTCTCGTAACCAGACTTAAATTGCTCTTGAGAGTACTTTCCCGATTGATATCTTTTTTCTTTTTCCTTCTACTAATTATTTGTGTTCTTTGCATCACTTTTCCCTTTAGCAAACGATGATTTCACATTCTGCTTCGAATCAGGTTTTGGAAAGTATAGATTTTAGGCTTAAAAGGTTATTTTTGCTTTCTTTGAACCTCCAATTTCTCAAATTTTTGTTTTGGAAATGTCCTTTTATGTGAAATTTGAAAAAGATTTTGGTATTAGTTATGATAACCAACATCAATTCGATGAAAAACATGCTGACTTTTTTGAAAACATCTTTGATCATGAGTTCGATTAAAATTCATAGATTCATCATTTTAAATAAAATTCCTTTGATTCCTATTAGGATTAAAAAGATCTGCAACGAGGAATATATGAAGCAATCCTCGAATCTTGATTCTTCAATAGTCTTCAAACACGGGCTATAGGATATATAAATCAAGCAATGAAGTAATGTCTTTAAACTTCATTTTCGAATGTAATCCCAAAGAATCTTCATGAAAACCAAACCCGCCATAAAAATCCATTTCAGAACAAAGAAACCGAATCACTTCTTGTCTTTGAAGAGCTCCCCTTCCAAGTCACAATGATCTTCAAATAAGCTAATGATATAAGCCATCAAAAAATGTCATGTAACAACCCAAACTTTAAGATTTGTAATGCCACTTGATCGAGAAAATACTAGAAGTCGGAGATATAACAAGTCCTTAGCAGAGCTCGATAAAGAACTTCCGCTGTAAAGGACACTTCTCTGTAAAAGCTTTAGCAGAGCTCGATGAAGAACTTCCACTGTAAAAGCTACCTTCATAATTCTAACACAAGCTTTATCAAAAAACCTCAACTTTGAAAAGTCACAAATCCAATTTCGAATGACCATACCAAATTCTCCCCCGATTTATAATCAAAAACATGATTATAAAGCCTTCAAATGGTAATGAGAATGATCTTGAATGGATAAAAATTTACTAAGCTCCCCCGTGACAAAATGATATACACAATAAAGTATAAAATCCGAAAAAGTCGTGAAAATTTGTCGTTATCACGAAAAATGACTTTCCGAACCGCCAAGACTTGATGGAATCATTATTTTTCAGATGAACAGTAGAAGAACACCTTAAATCATCATGAACAGTAGAAAAAAAAAACCTTGATTCCAAACCGCCAAAACACCTATAATCTTCAATAACTTGGGTAAAATCACCAAACCAAGAACCGATACTTCTAAAATCAGTAGATCTTTAAAGACCCGCTCTGATACCACTTGTTAGGATTAAAACCCTAATTGTGATTTGATGAATAATATGCGGAAAATAAGAACAAACACAAATATGAAGATTATGTCGAATGATCACTCGATTTATTCATAACATGAGGAATAAATTACACTTTCAGCATAGACTAAAGAATCTAACACTACATAAGAAACCTCACATGGCGGCTACATTTTGTCTCACTATTAACCCTAATTGTGAATAATACATGACTATTTATAGGGAAAAGACAAGTCTTGGGCATTTAACCTAGAATTCATCAAAGGGGCCCATTGCCATCATCCATGGAGTGCTTTGAAACCCTACAATCTCCCCCTCAAAGGATGGAATGGATGGCAATGCTTTAACTTCCAAAACAAGCATCAAGCAAATAAAAAGATGTGCAACGAGGAATATATGAAGCAATCCTCGAATCTTGATTCTTCAATAGTCTTCAAAGACGGGCTCTAGGATATATAAATCAAGCACTGAAGTAATGTCTTTAAACTTCATTTTCGAATGTAATCCCAAAGAATCTTCATGAAAACCAAACCCGCCATAAAAACCCATTTCAGAACAAAGAAACCGAATCACTTCTTGTCTTTGAAGAGCTCCCCTTCCAAGTCACAATGATCTTCAAATAAGCTAATGATATAAGCCATCAAAAAATGTCATGTAACAACCCAAACTTTAAGATTTGTAATGCCACTTGATCGAGAAAATACTAGAAGTCGGAGATATAACAAGTCCTTAGCAGAGCTCGATAAAGAACTTCCGCTGTAAAGGATACTTCTCTGTAAAAGCTTTAGCAGAGCTCGATGAAGAACTTCCACTTAAAAGCTACCTTCATAATTCTACCACAAGCTTTATCAAAAATCCTCAACTTTGAAAAGTCACAAATCCAATTTCGAATGACCATACCAAATTCTCCCCCGATTTATAATCAAAAACATGATTATAAAGCCTTCAAGTGGACATGAGAATGATCTTGAATGGATAAAAATTTACTAAGCTCCCCCGCGAAAAAATGATATACACAATAAAGTATAAAATCCGAAATAGTCGTGAAAATTTGTCGTTATCACGAAAAATGACTTTCCGAACCGCCAAGACTTGATGGAATCATTATTTTTCAGATGAACAGTAGAAGAACACCTTAAATCATCATGAACAGTAGAAAAAAAAACCTTGATTCCAAACCGCCAAAACACCAATAATCTTCAATAACTTGGGTAAAATCACCAAACCAAGAACCGATACTTCAAAAATCAGTAGATCTTTAAAGACCCGTTCTGATACCACTTGTTAGGATTAAAACCCTAATTGTGATTTGATGAACAAGATGCGGAAAATAAGAACAAACACAAATATGAAGATTATGTCGAATGATCACTCGATTTATTCATAACATGAGGAATAAATTACACTTTCAGCATAGACTAAAGAATCTAACACTACATAAGAAACCTCACGTGGCGGCTACATTTTGTCTCACTCTTAACTCTAATTGTGAATAATACATGACTATTTATAGGGAAAAGACAATTCTTGGGCATTTAACCTAGAATTCATCAAAGGGGCCCATTGCCATCATCCATGGAGTGCTTTGAAACCCTACAATCTCCCCCTCAAAGGATGGAATGGATGACAATGCTTTAACTTCCAAAACAAGCATCAAGCAAATAAAAAGATCTGCAACGAGGAATATATGAAGCAATCCTCGAATCTTGATTCTTCAATAGTCTTCAAACACGGGCTCTAGGATATATAAATCAAGCACTGAAGTAATGTCTTTAAACTTCATTTTCGAATGTAATCCCAAAGAATCTTCATAAAAACCAAACCCGCCATAAAAACCCATTTCAGAACAAAGAAACCGAATCGCTTCTTGTCTTTGAAGAGCTCCCCTTCCAAGTCACAATGATCTTCAAATAAGCTAATGATATAAGCCATCAAAAAATGTCATGTAACAACCCAAACTTTAAGATTTGTAATGCCACTTGATCGAGAAAATACTAGAAGTCGGAGATATAACAAGTCCTTAGCAGAGCTCGATAAAGAACTTCCGCTGTAAAGGATACTTCTCTGTAAAAGCTTTAGCAGAGCTCGATGAAGAACTTCCACTGTAAAAGCTACCTTCATAATTCTACCACAAGCTTTATCAAAAATCCTCAACTTTGAAAAGTCACAAATCCAATTTCGAATGACCATACCAAATTCTCCCCCGATTTATAATCAAAAACATGATTATAAAGCCTTCAAATGGTAATGAGAATGATCTTGAATGGATAAAAATTTACTAAGCTCCCCCGCGACAAAATGATATACACAATAAAGTATAAAATCCGAAAAAGTCGTGAAAATTTGTCGTTATCACGAAAAATGACTTTCCGAACCGCCAAGACTTGATGGAATCATTATTTTTCAGATGAACAGTAGAAGAACACCTTAAATCATCATGAACAGTAGAAAAAAAACCTTGATTCCAAACCGCCAAAACACCAATAATCTTCAATAACTTGGGTAAAATCACCAAACCAAGAACCGATACTTCAAAAATCAGTAGATCTTTAAAGACCCGCTCTGATACCACTTGTTAGGATTAAAACCCTAATTGTGATTTGATGAACAAGATGCGGAAAATAAGAACAAACACAAATATGAAGATTATGTCGAATGATCACTCGATTTATTCATAACATGAGGAATAAATTACACTTTCAGCATAGACTAAAGAATCTAACACTACATAAGAAACCTCACATGGCGGCTACATTTTGTCTCACTATTAACCCTAATTGTGAATAATACATGACTATTTATAGGGAAAAGACAAGTCTTGGGCATTTAACCTAGAATTCATCAAAGGGGCCCATTGCCATCATCCATGGAGTGCTTTGAAACCCTACAATCTCCCCCTCAAAGGATGGAATGGATGGCAATGCTTTAACTTCCAAAACAAGCATCAAGCAAATAAAAAGATCTGCAACGAGGAATATATGAAGCAATCCTCGAATCTTGATTCTTCAATAGTCTTCAAACACGGGCTCTAGGATATATAAATCAAGCACTGAAGTAATGTCTTTAAACTTCATTTTCGAATGTAATCCCAAAGAATCTTCATGAAAACCAAACCCGCCATAAAAACCCATTTCAGAACAAAGAAACCGAATCACTTCTTGTCTTTGAAGAGCTCCCCTTCCAAGTCACAATGATCTTCAAATAAGCTAATGATATAAGCCTTCAAAAAATGTCATGTAACAACCCAAACTTTAAGATTTGTAATGCCACTTGATCGAGAAAATACTAGAAGTCGGAGATATAACAAGTCCTTAGCAGAGCTCGATAAAGAACTTCCGCTGTAAAGGATACTTCTCTGTAAAAGCTTTAGCAGAGCTCGATGAAGAACTTCCACTGTAAAAGCTACCTTCATAATTCTACCACAAGCTTTATCAAAAATCCTCAACTTTGAAAAGTCACAAATCCAATTTCGAATGACCATACCAAATTCTCCCCCGATTTATAATAAAAAACATGATTATAAAGCCTTCAAGTGGACATGAGAATGATCTTGAATGGATAAAAATTTACTAAGCTCCCCCGCAAAAAAATGATATACACAATAAAGTATAAAATCCGAAATAGTCGTGAAAATTTGTCGTTATCACGAAAAATGACTTTCCGAACCGCCAAGACTTGATGGAATCATTATTTTTCAGATGAACAGTAGAAGAACACCTTAAATCATCATGAACAGTAGAAAAAAAAAAACCTTGATTCCAAACCGCCAAAACACCAATAATCTTCAATAACTTGGGTAAAATCACCAAACCAAGAACCGATACTTCAAAAATCAGTAGATCTTTAAAGACCCGTTCTGATACCACTTGTTAGGATTAAAACCCTAATTGTGATTTGATGAACAAGATGCGGAAAATAAGAACAAACACAAATATGAAGATTATGTCGAATGATCACTCGATTTATTCATAACATGAGGAATAAATTACACTTTCAGCATAGACTAAAGAATCTAACACTACATAAGAAACCTCACGTGGCGGCTACATTTTGTCTCACTCTTAACCCTAATTGTGAATAATACATGACTATTTATAAGGAAAAGACAAGTCTTGGGCATTTAACCTAGAATTCATCAAAGGGGCCCATTGCCATCATCCATGGAGTGCTTTGAAACCCTACAATCTCCCCCTCAAAGGATGGAATGGATGACAATGCTTTAACTTCCAAAACAAGCATCAAGCAAATAAAAAGATCTGCAACGAGGAATATATGAAGCAATCCTCGAATCTTGATTCTTCAATAGTCTTCAAACACGGGCTCTAGGATATATAAATCAAGCACTGAAGTAATGTCTTTAAACTTCATTTTCGAATGTAATCCCAAAGAATCTTCATGAAAACCAAACCCGCCATAAAAACCCATTTCAGAACAAAGAAACCGAATCAATTCTTGTCTTTGAAGAGCTCCCCTTCCAAGTCACAATGATCTTCAAATAAGCTAATGATATAAGCCATCAAAAAATGTCATGTAACAACCCAAACTTTAAGATTTGTAATGCCACTTGATCGAGAAAATACTAGAAGTCGGAGATATAACAAGTCCTTAGCAGAGCTCGATAAAGAACTTCCGCTGTAAAGGATACTTCTCTGTAAAAGCTTTAGCAGAGCTCGATGAAGAACTTCCACTTTAAAAGCTACCTTCATAATTCTACCACAAGCTTTATCAAAAATCCTCAACTTTGAAAAGTCACAAATCCAATTTCGAATGACCATACCAAATTCTCCCCCGATTTATAATCAAAAACATGATTATAAAGCCTTCAAGTGGTCATGAGAATGATCTTGAATGGATAAAAATTTACTAAGCTCCCCCGCGAAAAAATGATATACACAATAAAGTATAAAATCCGAAAAAGTCGTGAAAATTTGTCGTTATCACGAAAAATGACTTTCCAAACCGCCAAGACTTGATGGAATCATTATTTTTCAGATGAACAGTAGAAGAACACCTTAAATCATCATGAATAGTAGAAAAAAAACCTTGATTCCAAACCGCCAAAACACCAATAATCTTCAATAACTTGGGTAAAATCACCAAACCAAGAACCGATACTTCAAAAATCAGTAGATCTTTAAAGACCCGCTCTGATACCACTTGTTAGGATTAAAACCCTAATTGTGATTTGATTAACAAGTTGCGGAAAATAAGAACAAACACAAATATGAAGATTATGTCGAATGATCACTCGATTTATTCATAACATGAGGAATAAATTACACTTTCAGCATAGACTAAAGAATCTAACACTACATAAGAAACCTCACGTGGCGGCTACATTTTGTCTCACTCTTAACCCTAATTGTGAATAATACATGACTATTTATAGGGAAAAGACAAGTCTTGGGCATTTAACCTAGAATTCATCAAAGGGGCCCATTGCCATCATCCATGGAGTGCTTTGAAACCCTACAATCTCCCCCTCAAAGGATGGAATGGATGACAATGCTTTAACTTCCAAAACAAGCATCAAGCAAATAAAAAGATCTGCAACGAGGAATATATGAAGCAATCCTCGAATCTTGATTCTTCAATAGTCTTCAAACACGGGCTCTAGGATATATAAATCAAGCACTGAAGTAATGTCTTTAAACTTCATTTTCGAATGTAATCCCAAAGAATCTTCATGAAAACCAAACCCGCCATAAAAACCCATTTCAGAACAAAGAAACCGAATCAATTCTTGTCTTTGAAGAGCTCCCCTTCCAAGTCACAATGATCTTCAAATAAGCTATGATATAAGCCATCAAAAAATGTCATGTAACAACCCAAACTTTAAGATTTGTAATGCCACTTGATCGAGAAAATACTAGAAGTCGGAGATATAACAAGTCCTTAGCAGAGCTCGATAAAGAACTTCCGCTGTAAAGGATACTTCTCTGTAAAAGCTTTAGCAGAGATCGATGAAGAACTTCCACTGTAAAAGCTACCTTCATAATTCTACCACAAGCTTTATCAAAAATCCTCAACTTTGAAAAGTCACAAATCCAATTTCGAATGACCATACCAAATTCTCCCCCGATTTATAATCAAAAACATGATTATAAAGCCTTCAAGTGGACATGAGAATGATCTTGAATGGATAAAAATTTACTAAGCTCCCCCGCGAAAAAATGATATACACAATAAAGTATAAAATCCGAAATAGTCGTGAAAATTTGTCGTTATCACGAAAAATGACTTTCCGAACCGCCAAGACTTGATGGAATCATTATTTTTCAGATGAACAGTAGAAGAACACCTTAAATCATCATGAACAGTAGAAAAAAAAACCTTGATTCCAAACCGCCAAAACACCAATAATCTTCAATAACTTGGGTAAAATCACCAAACCAAGAACCGATACTTCAAAAATCAGTAGATCTTTAAAGACCCGTTCTGATACCACTTGTTAGGATTAAAACCCTAATTGTGATTTGATGAACAAGATGCGGAAAATAAGAACAAACACAAATATGAAGATTATGTCGAATGATCACTCGATTTATTCATAACATGAGGAATAAATTACACTTTCAGCATAGACTAAAGAATCTAACACTACATAAGAAACCTCACGTAGCGGCTACATTTTGTCTCACTCTTAACCCTAATTGTGAATAATACATGACTATTTATAGGGAAAAGACAAGTCTTGGGCATTTAACCTAGAATTCATCAAAGGGGCCCATTGCCATCATCCATGGAGTGCTTTGAAACCCTACAATCTCCCCCTCAAAGGATGGAATGGATGACAATGCTTTAACTTCCAAAACAAGCATCAAGCAAATAAAAAGATCTTCAACGAGGAATATATGAAGTAATCCTCGAATCTTGATTCTTCAATAGTCTTCAAACATGGGCTCTAGGATATATATAAATCAAGCACTGAAGTAATGTCTTTAAACTTCATTTTCGAATGTAATCCCAAAGAATCTTCATGAAAACCAAACCCGCCATAAAAACCCATTTCAGAACAAAGAAACCGAATCACTTCTTGTCTTTGAAGAGCTCCCCTTCCAAGTCACAATGATCTTCAAATAAGCTAATGATATAAGCCTTCAAAAAATGTCATGTAACAACCCAAACTCTAAGATTTGTAATGCCACTTGATCGAGAAAATACTAGAAGTCGGAGATATAACAAGTCCTTAGCAGAGCTCGATAAAGAACTTCCGCTGTAAAGGATACTTCTCTGTAAAAGCTTTAGCAGAGATCGAAGAAGAACTTCCACTGTAAAAGCTACCTTCATAATTCTACCACAAGCTTTATCAAAAATCCTCAACTTTGAAAAGTCACAAATCCAATTTTGAATGACCATACCAAATTCTCCCCCGATTTATAATCAAAAACATGATTATAAAGCCTTCAAGTGGTCATGAGAATGATCTTGAATGGATAAAAATTTACTAAGCTCCCCCGCGAAAAAATGATATACACAATAAAGTATAAAATCCGAAAAAGTCGTGAAAATTTGTCGTTATCACGAAAAATGACTTTCCGAACCGCCAAGACTTGATGGAATCATTATTTTTCAGATGAACAGTAGAAGAACACCTTAAATCATCATGAACAGTAGAAAAAAAAAACCTTGATTCCAAACCGCCAAAACACCAATAATCTTCAATAACTTGGGTAAAATCACCAAACCAAGAACCGATACTTCAAAAATCAGTAGATCTTTAAAGACCCGCTCTGATACCACTTGTTAGGATTAAAACCCTAATTGTGATTTGATGAACAATATGCGGAAAATAAGAACAAACACAAATATGAAGATTATGTCGAATGATCACTCGATTTATTCATAACATGAGGAATAAATTACACTTTCAGCATAGACTAAAGAATCTAACACTACATAAGAAACCTCACGTAGCGGCTACATTTTGTCTCACTCTTAACCCTAATTGTGAATAATACATGACTATTTATAGGGAAAAGACAAGTCTTGGGCATTTAACCTAGAATTCATCAAAGGGGCCCATTGCCATCATCCATGGAGTGCTTTGAAACCCTACAATCTCCCCCTCAAAGGATGGAATGGATGACAATGCTTTAACTTCCAAAACAAGCATCAAGCAAATAAAAAGATCTTCAACGAGGAATATATGAAGCAATCCTCGAATCTTGATTCTTCAATAGTCTTCAAACATGGGCTCTAGGATATATATAAATCAAGCACTGAAGTAATGTCTTTAAACTTCATTTTCGAATGTAATCCCAAAGAATCTTCATGAAAACCAAACCCGCCATAAAAACCCATTTCAGAACAAAGAAACCGAATCACTTCTTGTCTTTGAAGAGCTCCCCTTCCAAGTCACAATGATCTTCAAATAAGCTAATGATATAAGCCTTCAAAAAATGTCATGTAACAACCCAAACTTTAAGATTTGTAATGCCACTTGATCGAGAAAATACTAGAAGTCGGAGATATAACAAGTCCTTAGCAGAGCTCGATAAAGAACTTCCGCTGTAAAGGATACTTCTCTGTAAAAGCTTTAGCAGAGCTCGATGAAGAACTTCCACTTTAAAAGCTACCTTCATAATTCTACCACAAGCTTTATAAAAAATCCTCAACTTTGAAAAGTCACAAATCCAATTTCGAATGACCATACCAAATTCTCCCCCGATTTATAATCAAAAACATGATTATAAAGCCTTCAAGTGGTCATGAGAATGATCTTGAATGGATAAAAATTTACTAAGCTCCCCCGCGAAAAAATGATATACACAATAAAGTATAAAATCCGAAAAAGTCGTGAAAATTTGTCGTTATCACGAAAAATGACTTTCCGAACCGCCAAGACTTGATGGAATCATTATTTTTCAGATGAACAGTAGAAGAACACCTTAAATCATCATGAACAGTAGAAAAAAAAAAACCTTGATTCCAAACCGCCAAAACACCAATAATCTTCAATAACTTGGGTAAAATCACCAAACCAAGAACCGATACTTCAAAAATCAGTAGATCTTTAAAGACCCGTTCTGATACCACTTGTTAGGATTAAAACCCTAATTGTGATTTGATGAACAAGATGCGGAAAATAAGAACAAACACAAATATGAAGATTATGTCGAATGATCACTCGATTTATTCATAACATGAGGAATAAATTACACTTTCAGCATAGACTAAAGAATCTAACACTACATAAGAAACCTCACGTAGCGGCTACATTTTGTCTCACTCTTAACCCTAATTGTGAATAATACATGACTATTTATAGGGAAAAGACAAGTCTTGGGCATTTAACCTAGAATTCATCAAAGGGGCCCATTGCCATCATCCATGGAGTGCTTTGAAACCCTACAATCTCCCCCTCAAAGGATGGAATGGATGACAATGCTTTAACTTCCAAAACAAGCATCAAGCAAATAAAAAGATCTTCAACGAGGAATATATGAAGTAATCCTCGAATCTTGATTCTTCAATAGTCTTCAAACATGGGCTCTAGGATATATATAAATCAAGCACTGAAGTAATGTCTTTAAACTTCATTTTCGAATGTAATCCCAAAGAATCTTCATGAAAACCAAACCCGCCATAAAAACCCATTTCAGAACAAAGAAACCGAATCACTTCTTGTCTTTGAAGAGCTCCCCTTCCAAGTCACAATGATCTTCAAATAAGCTAATGATATAAGCCTTCAAAAAATGTCATGTAACAACCCAAACTCTAAGATTTGTAATGCCACTTGATCGAGAAAATACTAGAAGTCGGAGATATAACAAGTCCTTAGCAGAGCTCGATAAAGAACTTCCGCTGTAAAGGATACTTCTCTGTAAAAGCTTTAGCAGAGATCGAAGAAGAACTTCCACTGTAAAAGCTACCTTCATAATTCTACCACAAGCTTTATCAAAAATCCTCAACTTTGAAAAGTCACAAATCCAATTTTGAATGACCATACCAAATTCTCCCCCGATTTATAATCAAAAACATGATTATAAAGCCTTCAAGTGGTCATGAGAATGATCTTGAATGGATAAAAATTTACTAAGCTCCCCCGCGAAAAAATGATATACACAATAAAGTATAAAATCCGAAAAAGTCGTGAAAATTTGTCGTTATCACGAAAAATGACTTTCCGAACCGCCAAGACTTGATGGAATCATTATTTTTCAGATGAACAGTAGAAGAACACCTTAAATCATCATGAACAGTAGAAAAAAAAACCTTGATTCCAAACCGCCAAAACACCAATAATCTTCAATAACTTGGGTAAAATCACCAAACCAAGAACCGATACTTCAAAAATCAGTAGATCTTTAAAGACCCGCTCTGATACCACTTGTTAGGATTAAAACCCTAATTGTGATTTGATGAACAATATGCGGAAAATAAGAACAAACACAAATATGAAGATTATGTCGAATGATCACTCGATTTATTCATAACATGAGGAATAAATTACACTTTCAGCATAGACTAAAGAATCTAACACTACATAAGAAACCTCACATGGCGGCTACATTTTGTCTCACTATTAACCCTAATTGTGAATAATACATGACTATTTATAGGGAAAAGACAAGTCTTGGGCATTTAACCTAGAATTCATCAAAGGGGCCCATTGCCATCATCCATGGAGTGCTTTGAAACCCTACAATCTCCCCCTCAAAGGATGGAATGGATGGCAATGCTTTAACTTCCAAAACAAGCATCAAGCAAATAAAAAGATCTGCAACGAGGAATATATGAAGCAATCCTCGAATCTTGATTCTTCAATAGTCTTCAAACACGGGCTCTAGGATATATAAATCAAGCACTGAAGTACTGTCTTTAAACTTCATTTTCGAATGTAATCCCAAAGAATCTTCATGAAAACCAAACCCGCCATAAAAACCCATTTCAGAACAAAGAAACCGAATCACTTCTTGTCTTTGAAGAGCTCCCCTTCCAAGTCACAATGATCTTCAAATAAGCTAATGATATAAGCCATCAAAAAATGTCATGTAACAACCCAAACTTTAAGATTTGTAATGCCACTTGATTGAGAAAATACTAGAAGTCGGAGATATAACAAGTCCTTAGCAGAGCTCGATAAAGAACTTCCGCTGTAAAGGATACTTCTCTGTAAAAGTTTTAGCAGAGCTCGATGAAGAACTTCCACTGTAAAATCTACCTTCATAATTCTACCACAAGCTTTATCAAAAATCCTCAACTTTGAAAAGTCACAAATCCAATTTCGAATGACCATACCAAATTCTCCCCCGATTTATAATCAAAAACATGATTATAAAGCCTTCAAGTGGACATGAGAATGATCTTGAATGGATAAAAATTTACTAAGCTCCCCCGCGACAAAATGATATACACAATAAAGTATAAAATCCGAAATAGTCGTGAAAATTTGTCGTTATCACGAAAAATGACTTTCCGAACCGCCAAGACTTGATGGAATCATTATTTTTCAGATGAACAGTAGAAGAACACCTTAAATCATCATGAACAGTAGAAAAAAAAAAACCTTGATTCCAAACCGCCAAAACACCAATAATCTTCAATAACTTGGGTAAAATCACCAAACCAAGAACCGATACTTCAAAAATCAGTAGATCTTTAAAGACCCGTTCTGATACCACTTGTTAGGATTAAAACCCTAATTGTGATTTGATGAACAAGATGCGGAAAATAAGAACAAACACAAATATGAAGATTATGTCGAATGATCACTCGATTTATTCATAACATGAGGAATAAATTACACTTTCAGCATAGACTAAAGAATCTAACACTACATAAGAAACCTCACGTAGCGGCTACATTTTGTCTCACTCTTAACCCTAATTGTGAATAATACATGACTATTTATAGGGAAAAGACAAGTCTTGGGCATTTAACCTAGAATTCATCAAAGGGGCCCATTGCCATCATCCATGGAGTGCTTTGAAACCCTACAATCTCCCCCTCAAAGGATGGAATGGATGGCAATGCTTTAACTTCCAAAACAAGCATCAAGCAAATAAAAAGATCTGCAACGAGGAATATATGAAGCAATCCTCGAATCTTGATTCTTCAATAGTCTTCAAACACGGGCTCTAGGATATATAAATCAAGCACTGAAGTACTGTCTTTAAACTTCATTTTCGAATGTAATCCCAAAGAATCTTCATGAAAACCAAACCCGCCATAAAAACCCATTTCAGAACAAAGAAACCGAATCACTTCTTGTCTTTGAAGAGCTCCCCTTCCAAGTCACAATGATCTTCAAATAAGCTAATGATATAAGCCATCAAAAAATGTCATGTAACAACCCAAACTTTAAGATTTGTAATGCCACTTGATCGAGAAAATACTAGAAGTCGGAGATATAACAAGTCCTTAGCAGAGCTCGATAAAGAACTTCCGCTGTAAAGGATACTTCTCTGTAAAAGCTTTAGCAGAGCTCGATGAAGAACTTCCACTGTAAAATCTACCTTCATAATTCTACCACAAGCTTTATCAAAAATCCTCAACTTTGAAAAGTCACAAATCCAATTTCGAATGACCATACCAAATTCTCCCCCGATTTATAATCAAAAACATGATTATAAAGCCTTCAAGTGGACATGAGAATGATCTTGAATGGATAAAAATTTACTAAGCTCCCCCGCGACAAAATGATATACACAATAAAGTATAAAATCCGAAATAGTCGTGAAAATTTGTCGTTATCACGAAAAATGACTTTCCGAACCGCCAAGACTTGATGGAATCATTATTTTTCAGATGAACAGTAGAAGAACACCTTAAATCATCATGAACAGTAGAAAAAAAAAAACCTTGATTCCAAACCGCCAAAACACCAATAATCTTCAATAACTTGGGTAAAATCACCAAACCAAGAACCGATACTTCAAAAATCAGTAGATCTTTAAAGACCCGTTCTGATACCACTTGTTAGGATTAAAACCCTAATTGTGATTTGATGAACAAGATGCGGAAAATAAGAACAAACACAAATATGAAGATTATGTCGAATGATCACTCGATTTATTCATAACATGAGGAATAAATTACACTTTCAGCATAGACTAAAGAATCTAACACTACATAAGAAACCTCACGTAGCGGCTACATTTTGTCTCACTCTTAACCCTAATTGTGAATAATACATGACTATTTATAGGGAAAGACAAGTCTTGGGCATTTAACCTAGAATTCATCAAAGGGGCCCATTGCCATCATCCATGGAGTGCTTTGAAACCCTACAATCTCCCCCTCAAAGGATGGAATGGATGACAATGCTTTAACTTCCAAAACAAGCATCAAGCAAATAAAAAGATCTTCAACGAGGAATATATGAAGCAATCCTCGAATCTTGATTCTTCAATAGTCTTCAAACATGGGCTCTAGGATATATATAAATCAAGCACTGAAGTAATGTCTTTAAACTTCATTTTCGAATGTAATCCCAAAGAATCTTCATGAAAACCAAACCCGCCATAAAAACCCATTTCAGAACAAAGAAACCGAATCACTTCTTGTCTTTGAAGAGCTCCCCTTCCAAGTCACAATGATCTTCAAATAAGCTAATGATATAAGCCTTCAAAAAATGTCATGTAACAACCCAAACTTTAAGATTTGTAATGCCACTTGATCGAGAAAATACTAGAAGTCGGAGATATAACAAGTCCTTAGCAGAGCTCGATAAAGAACTTCCGCTGTAAAGGATACTTCTCTGTAAAAGCTTTAGCAGAGATCGATGAAGAACTTCCACTGTAAAAGCTACCTTCATAATTCTACCACAAGCTTTATCAAAAATCCTCAACTTTGAAAAGTCACAAATCCAATTTCGAATGACCATACCAAATTCTCCCCCGATTTATAATCAAAAACATGATTATAAAGCCTTCAAGTGGTCATGAGAATGATCTTGAATGGATAAAAATTTACTAAGCTCCCCCGCGAAAAAATGATATACACAATAAAGTATAAAATCCGAAAAAGTCGTGAAAATTTGTCGTTATCACGAAAAATGACTTTCCGAACCGCCAAGACTTGATGGAATCATTATTTTTCAGATGAACAGTAGAAGAACACCTTAAATCATCATGAACAGTAGAAAAAAAAAACCTTGATTCCAAACCGCCAAAACACCAATAATCTTCAATAACTTGGGTAAAATCACCAAACCAAGAACCGATACTTCAAAAATCAGTAGATCTTTAAAGACCCGCTCTGATACCACTTGTTAGGATTAAAACCCTAATTGTGATTTGATGAACAAGATGCGGAAAATAAGAACAAACACAAATATGAAGATTATGTCGAATGATCACTCGATTTATTCATAACATGAGGAATAAATTACACTTTCAGCATAGACTAAAGAATCTAACACTACATAAGAAACCTCACGTAGCGGCTACATTTTGTCTCACTCTTAACCCTAATTGTGAATAATACATGACTATTTATAGGGAAAAGACAAGTCTTGGGCATTTAACCTAGAATTCATCAAAGGGGCCCATTGCCATCATCCATGGAGTGCTTTGAAACCCTACAATCTCCCCCTCAAAGGATGGAATGGATGACAATGCTTTAACTTCCAAAACAAGCATCAAGCAAATAAAAAGATCTTCAACGAGGAATATATGAAGCAATCCTCGAATCTTGATTCTTCAATAGTCTTCAAACATGGGCTCTAGGATATATATAAATCAAGCACTGAAGTAATGTCTTTAAACTTCATTTTCGAATGTAATCCCAAAGAATCTTCATGAAAACCAAACCCGCCATAAAAACCCATTTCAGAACAAAGAAACCGAATCACTTCTTGTCTTTGAAGAGCTCCCCTTCCAAGTCACAATGATCTTCAAATAAGCTAATGATATAAGCCTTCAAAAAATGTCATGTAACAACCCAAATTTTAAGATTTGTAATGCCACTTGATCGAGAAAATACTAGAAGTCGGAGATATAACAAGTCCTTAGCAGAGCTCGATAAAGAACTTCCGCTGTAAAGGATACTTCTCTGTAAAAGCTTTAGCAGAGATCGATGAAGAACTTCCACTGTAAAAGCTACCTTCATAATTCTACCACAAGCTTTATCAAAAATCCTCAACTTTGAAAAGTCACAAATCCAATTTCGAATGACCATACCAAATTCTCCCCCGATTTATAATCAAAAACATGATTATAAAGCCTTCAAGTGGTCATGAGAATGATCTTGAATGGATAAAAATTTACTAAGCTCCCCCGCGAAAAAATGATATACACAATAAAGTATAAAATCCGAAAAAGTCGTGAAAATTTGTCGTTATCACGAAAAATGACTTTCCGAACCGCCAAGACTTGATGGAATCATTATTTTTCAGATGAACAGTAGAAGAACACCTTAAATCATCATGAACAGTAGAAAAAAAAAACCTTGATTCCAAACCGCCAAAACACCAATAATCTTCAATAACTTGGGTAAAATCACCAAACCAAGAACCGATACTTCAAAAATCAGTAGATCTTTAAAGACCCGCTCTGATACCACTTGTTAGGATTAAAACCCTAATTGTGATTTGATGAACAAGATGCGGAAAATAAGAACAAACACAAATATGAAGATTATGTCGAATGATCACTCGATTTATTCATAACATGAGGAATAAATTACACTTTCAGCATAGACTAAAGAATCTAACACTACATAAGAAACCTCACGTAGCGGCTACATTTTGTCTCACTCTTAACCCTAATTGTGAATAATACATGACTATTTATAGGGAAAAGACAAGTCTTGGGCATTTAACCTAGAATTCATCAAAGGGGCCCATTGCCATCATCCATGGAGTGCTTTGAAACCCTACAATCTCCCCCTCAAAGGATGGAATGGATGACAATGCTTTAACTTCCAAAACAAGCATCAAGCAAATAAAAAGATCTTCAACGAGGAATATATGAAGCAATCCTCGAATCTTGATTCTTCAATAGTCTTCAAACATGGGCTCTAGGATATATATATAAATCAAGCACTGAAGTAATGTCTTTAAACTTCATTTTCGAATGTAATCCCAAAGAATCTTCATGAAAACCAAACCCGCCATAAAAACCCATTTCAGAACAAAGAAACCGAATCACTTCTTGTCTTTGAAGAGCTCCCCTTCCAAGTCACAATGATCTTCAAATAAGCTAATGATATAAGCCTTCAAAAAATGTCATGTAACAACCCAAATTTTAAGATTTGTAATGCCACTTGATCGAGAAAATACTAGAAGTCGGAGATATAACAAGTCCTTAGCAGAGCTCGATAAAGAACTTCCGCTGTAAAGGATACTTCTCTGTAAAAGCTTTAGCAGAGATCGATGAAGAACTTCCACTGTAAAAGCTACCTTCATAATTCTACCACAAGCTTTATCAAAAATCCTCAACTTTGAAAAGTCACAAATCCAATTTCGAATGACCATACCAAATTCTCCCCCGATTTATAATCAAAAACATGATTATAAAGCCTTCAAGTGGTCATGAGAATGATCTTGAATGGATAAAAATTTACTAAGCTCCCCCGCGAAAAAATGATATACACAATAAAGTATAAAATCCGAAAAAGTCGTGAAAATTTGTCGTTATCACGAAAAATGACTTTCCGAACCGCCAAGACTTGATGGAATCATTATTTTTCAGATGAACAGTAGAAGAACACCTTAAATCATCATGAACAGTAGAAAAAAAAAACCTTGATTCCAAACCGCCAAAACACCAATAATCTTCAATAACTTGGGTAAAATCACCAAACCAAGAATCGATACTTCAAAAATCAGTAGATCTTTAAAGACCCGCTCTGATACCACTTGTTAGGATTAAAACCCTAATTGTGATTTGATGAACAAGATGCGGAAAATAAGAACAAAAACAAATATGAAGATTATGTCGAATGATCACTCGATTTATTCATAACATGAGGAATAAATTACACTTTCAGCATAGACTAAAGAATCTAACACTACATAAGAAACCTCACATGGCGGCTACATTTTGTCTCACTATTAACCCTAATTGTGAATAATACATGACTATTTATAGGGAAAAGACAAGTCTTGGGCATTTAACCTAGAATTCATCAAAGGGGCCCATTGCCATCATCCATGGAGTGCTTTGAAACCCTACAATCTCCCCCTCAAAGGATGGAATGGATGGCAATGCTTTAACTTCCAAAACAAGCATCAAGCAAATAAAAAGATCTGCAACGAGGAATATATGAAGCAATCCTCGAATCTTGATTCTTCAATAGTCTTCAAACACGGGCTCTAGGATATATAAATCAAGCACTGAAGTAATGTCTTTAAACTTCATTTTCGAATGTAATCCCAAAGAATCTTCATGAAAACCAAACCCGCCATAAAAACCCATTTCAGAACAAAGAAACCGAATCACTTCTTGTCTTTGAAGAGCTCCCCTTCCAAGTCACAATGATCTTCAAATAAGCTAATGATATAAGCCATCAAAAAATGTCATGTAACAACCCAAACTTTAAGATTTGTAATGCCACTTGATCGAGAAAATACTAGAAGTCGGAGATATAACAAGTCCTTAGCAGAGCTCGATAAAGAACTTCCGCTGTAAAGGATACTTCTCTGTAAAAGCTTTAGCAGAGCTCGATGAAGAACTTCCACTGTAAAAGCTACCTTCATAATTCTACCACAAGCTTTATCAAAAATCCTCAACTTTGAAAAGTCACAAATCCAATTTCGAATGACCATACCAAATTCTCCCCCGATTTATAATCAAAAACATGATTATAAAGCCTTCAAGTGGACATGAGAATCATCTTGAATGGATAAAAATTTACAAAGCTCCCCCGCAAAAAATGATATACACAATAAAGTATAAAATCCGAAATAGTCGTGAAAATTTGTCGTTATCACGAAAAATGACTTTCCGAACCGCCAAGACTTGATGGAATCATTATTTTTCAGATGAACAGTAGAAGAACACCTTAAATCATCATGAACAGTAGAAAAAAAAAACCTTGATTCCAAACCGCCAAAACACCAATAATCTTCAATAACTTGGGTAAAATCACCAAACCAAGAACCGATACTTCAAAAATCAGTAGATCTTTAAAGACCCGTTCTGATACCACTTGTTAGGATTAAAACCCTAATTGTGATTTGCTGAACAAGATGCGGAAAATAAGAACAAACACAAATATGAAGATTATGTCGAATGATCACTCGATTTATTCATAACATGAGGAATAAATTACACTTTCAGCATAGACTAAAGAATCTAACACTACATAAGAAACCTCACGTGGCGGCTACATTTTGTCTCACTCTTAACCCTAATTGTGAATAATACATGACTATTTATAGGGAAAAGACAAGTCTTGGGCATTTAACCTAGAATTCATCAAAGGGGCCCATTGCCATCATCCATGGAGTGCTTTGAAACCCTACAATCTCCCCCTCAAAGGATGGAATGGATGGCAATGCTTTAACTTCCAAAACAAGCATCAAGCAAATAAAAAGATCTGCAACGAGGAATATATGAAGCAATCCTCGAATCTTGATTCTTCAATAGTCTTCAAACACAGGCTCTAGGATATATAAATCAAGCACTGAAGTAATGTCTTTAAACTTCATTTTCGAATGTAATCCCAAAGAATCTTCATGAAAACCAAACCCGCCATAAAAACCCATTTCAGAACAAAGAAACCGAATCACTTCTTGTCTTTGAAGAGCTCCCCTTCCAAGTCACAATGATCTTCAAATAAGCTAATGATATAAGCCATCAAAAAATGTCATGTAACAACCCAAACTTTAAGATTTGTAATGCCACTTGATCGAGAAAATACTAGAAGTCGGAGATATAACAAGTCCTTAGCAGAGCTCGATAAAGAACTTCCGCTGTAAAGGATACTTCTCTGTAAAAGCTTTAGCAGAGCTCGATGAAGAACTTCCACTGTAAAAGCTACCTTCATAATTCTACCACAAGCTTTATCAAAAATCCTCAACTTTGAAAAGTCACAAATCCAATTTCGAATGACCATACCAAATTCTCCCCCGATTTATAATCAAAAACATGATTATAAAGCCTTCAAGTGGACATGAGAATCATCTTGAATGGATAAAAATTTACAAAGCTCCCCCGCAAAAAATGATATACACAATAAAGTATAAAATCCGAAATAGTCGTGAAAATTTGTCGTTATCACGAAAAATGACTTTCCGAACCGCCAAGACTTGATGGAATCATTATTTTTCAGATGAACAGTAGAAGAACACCTTAAATCATCATGAACAGTAGAAAAAAAAAACCTTGATTCCAAACCGCCAAAACACCAATAATCTTCAATAACTTGGGTAAAATCACCAAACCAAGAACCGATACTTCAAAAATCAGTAGATCTTTAAAGACCCGTTCTGATACCACTTGTTAGGATTAAAACCCTAATTGTGATTTGCTGAACAAGATGCGGAAAATAAGAACAAACACAAATATGAAGATTATGTCGAATGATCACTCGATTTATTCATAACATGAGGAATAAATTACACTTTCAGCATAGACTAAAGAATGTAACACTACATAAGAAACCTCACGTGGCGGCTACATTTTGTCTCACTCTTAACCCTAATTGTGAATAATACATGACTATTTATAGGGAAAAGACAAGTCTTGGGCATTTAACCTAGAATTCATCAAAGGGGCCCATTGCCATCATCCATGGAGTGCTTTGAAACCCTACAATCTCCCCCTCAAAGGATGGAATGGATGACAATGCTTTAACTTCCAAAACAAGCATCAAGCAAATAAAAAGATCTGCAACGAGGAATATATGAAGCAATCCTCGAATCTTGATTCTTCAATAGTCTTCAAACACGGGCTCTAGGATATATAAATCAAGCACTGAAGTAATGTCTTTAAACTTCATTTTCGAATGTAATCCCAAAGAATCTTCATGAAAACCAAACCCGCCATAAAAACCCATTTCAGAACAAAGAAACCGAATCAATTCTTGTCTTTGAAGAGCTCCCCTTCCAAGTCACAATGATCTTCAAATAAGCTAATGATATAAGCCATCAAAAAATGTCATGTAACAACCCAAACTTTAAGATTTGTAATGCCAGTTGATCGAGAAAATACTAGAAGTCGGAGATATAACAAGTCCTTAGCAGAGCTCGATAAAGAACTTCCGCTATAAAGGATACTTCTCTGTAAAAGCTTTAGCAGAGCTCGATGAAGAACTTCCACTGTAAAAGCTACCTTCATAATTCTACCACAAGCTTTATCAAAAATCCTCAACTTTGAAAAGTCACAAATCCAATTTCGAATGACCATACCAAATTCTCCCCCGATTTATAATAAAAAACATGATTATAAAGCCTTCAAGTGGACATGAGAATGATCATGAATGGATAAAAATTTACTAAGCTCCCCCGCGAAAAAATGATATACACAATAAAGTATAAAATCCGAAATAGTCGTGAAAATTTGTCGTTATCACGAAAAATGACTTTCCGAACCGCCAAGACATGATGGAATCATTATTTTTCAGATGAACAGTAGAAGAACACCTTAAATCATCATGAACAGTAGAAAAAAAAAACCTTGATTCCAAACCGCCAAAACACCAATAATCTTCAATAACTTGGGTAAAATCACCAAACCAAGAACCGATACTTCAAAAATCAGTAGATCTTTAAAGACCCGTTCTGATACCACTTGTTAGGATTAAAACCCTAATTGTGATTTGATGAACAAGATGCGGAAAAAAAGAACAAACACAAATATGAAGATTATGTCGAATGATCACTCGATTTATTCATAACATGAGGAATAAATTACACTTTCAGCATAGACTAAAGAATCTAACACTACATAAGAGACCTCACGTAGCGGCTACATTTTGTCTCACTCTTAACCCTAATTGTGAATAATACATGACTATTTATAGGGAAAAGACAAGTCTTGGGCATTTAACCTAGAATTCATCAAAGGGGCCCATTGCCATCATCCATGGAGTGCTTTGAAACCCTACAATCTCCCCCTCAAAGGATGGAATGGATGACAATGCTTTAACTTCCAAAACAAGCATCAAGCAAATAAAAAGATCTTCAACGAGGAATATATGAAGCAATCCTCGAATCTTGATTCTTCAATAGTCTTCAAACATGGGCTCTAGGATATATATATAAATCAAGCACTGAAGTAATGTCTTTAAACTTCATTTTCGAATGTAATCCCAAAGAATCTTCATGAAAACCAAACCCGCCATAAAAACCCATTTCAGAACAAAGAAACCGAATCACTTCTTGTCTTTGAAGAGCTCCCCTTCCAAGTCACAATGATCTTCAAATAAGCTAATGATATAAGCCTTCAAAAAATGTCATGTAACAACCCAAATTTTAAGATTTGTAATGCCACTTGATCGAGAAAATACTAGAAGTCGGAGATATAACAAGTCCTTAGCAGAGCTCGATAAAGAACTTCCGCTGTAAAGGATACTTCTCTGTAAAAGCTTTAGCAGAGATCGATGAAGAACTTCCACTGTAAAAGCTACCTTCATAATTCTACCACAAGCTTTATCAAAAATCCTCAACTTTGAAAAGTCACAAATCCAATTTCGAATGACCATACCAAATTCTCCCCCGATTTATAATCAAAAACATGATTATAAAGCCTTCAAGTGGTCATGAGAATGATCTTGAATGGATAAAAATTTACTAAGCTCCCCCGCGAAAAAATGATATACACAATAAAGTATAAAATCCGAAAAAGTCGTGAAAATTTGTCGTTATCACGAAAAATGACTTTCCGAACCGCCAAGACTTGATGGAATCATTATTTTTCAGATGAACAGTAGAAGAACACCTTAAATCATCATGAACAGTAGAAAAAAAAAACCTTGATTCCAAACCGCCAAAACACCAATAATCTTCAATAACTTGGGTAAAATCACCAAACCAAGAATCGATACTTCAAAAATCAGTAGATCTTTAAAGACCCGCTCTGATACCACTTGTTAGGATTAAAACCCTAATTGTGATTTGATGAACAAGATGCGGAAAATAAGAACAAAAACAAATATGAAGATTATGTCGAATGATCACTCGATTTATTCATAACATGAGGAATAAATTACACTTTCAGCATAGACTAAAGAATCTAACACTACATAAGAAACCTCACATGGCGGCTACATTTTGTCTCACTATTAACCCTAATTGTGAATAATACATGACTATTTATAGGGAAAAGACAAGTCTTGGGCATTTAACCTAGAATTCATCAAAGGGGCCCATTGCCATCATCCATGGAGTGCTTTGAAACCCTACAATCTCCCCCTCAAAGGATGGAATGGATGGCAATGCTTTAACTTCCAAAACAAGCATCAAGCAAATAAAAAGATCTGCAACGAGGAATATATGAAGCAATCCTCGAATCTTGATTCTTCAATAGTCTTCAAACACGGGCTCTAGGATATATAAATCAAGCACTGAAGTAATGTCTTTAAACTTCATTTTCGAATGTAATCCCAAAGAATCTTCATGAAAACCAAACCCGCCATAAAAACCCATTTCAGAACAAAGAAACCGAATCACTTCTTGTCTTTGAAGAGCTCCCCTTCCAAGTCACAATGATCTTCAAATAAGCTAATGATATAAGCCATCAAAAAATGTCATGTAACAACCCAAACTTTAAGATTTGTAATGCCACTTGATCGAGAAAATACTAGAAGTCGGAGATATAACAAGTCCTTAGCAGAGCTCGATAAAGAACTTCCGCTGTAAAGGATACTTCTCTGTAAAAGCTTTAGCAGAGCTCGATGAAGAACTTCCACTGTAAAAGCTACCTTCATAATTCTACCACAAGCTTTATCAAAAATCCTCAACTTTGAAAAGTCACAAATCCAATTTCGAATGACCATACCAAATTCTCCCCCGATTTATAATCAAAAACATGATTATAAAGCCTTCAAGTGGACATGAGAATCATCTTGAATGGATAAAAATTTACAAAGCTCCCCCGCAAAAAATGATATACACAATAAAGTATAAAATCCGAAATAGTCGTGAAAATTTGTCGTTATCACGAAAAATGACTTTCCGAACCGCCAAGACTTGATGGAATCATTATTTTTCAGATGAACAGTAGAAGAACACCTTAAATCATCATGAACAGTAGAAAAAAAAAACCTTGATTCCAAACCGCCAAAACACCAATAATCTTCAATAACTTGGGTAAAATCACCAAACCAAGAACCGATACTTCAAAAATCAGTAGATCTTTAAAGACCCGTTCTGATACCACTTGTTAGGATTAAAACCCTAATTGTGATTTGCTGAACAAGATGCGGAAAATAAGAACAAACACAAATATGAAGATTATGTCGAATGATCACTCGATTTATTCATAACATGAGGAATAAATTACACTTTCAGCATAGACTAAAGAATCTAACACTACATAAGAAACCTCACGTGGCGGCTACATTTTGTCTCACTCTTAACCCTAATTGTGAATAATACATGACTATTTATAGGGAAAAGACAAGTCTTGGGCATTTAACCTAGAATTCATCAAAGGGGCCCATTGCCATCATCCATGGAGTGCTTTGAAACCCTACAATCTCCCCCTCAAAGGATGGAATGGATGGCAATGCTTTAACTTCCAAAACAAGCATCAAGCAAATAAAAAGATCTGCAACGAGGAATATATGAAGCAATCCTCGAATCTTGATTCTTCAATAGTCTTCAAACACAGGCTCTAGGATATATAAATCAAGCACTGAAGTAATGTCTTTAAACTTCATTTTCGAATGTAATCCCAAAGAATCTTCATGAAAACCAAACCCGCCATAAAAACCCATTTCAGAACAAAGAAACCGAATCACTTCTTGTCTTTGAAGAGCTCCCCTTCCAAGTCACAATGATCTTCAAATAAGCTAATGATATAAGCCATCAAAAAATGTCATGTAACAACCCAAACTTTAAGATTTGTAATGCCACTTGATCGAGAAAATACTAGAAGTCGGAGATATAACAAGTCCTTAGCAGAGCTCGATAAAGAACTTCCGCTGTAAAGGATACTTCTCTGTAAAAGCTTTAGCAGAGCTCGATGAAGAACTTCCACTGTAAAAGCTACCTTCATAATTCTACCACAAGCTTTATCAAAAATCCTCAACTTTGAAAAGTCACAAATCCAATTTCGAATGACCATACCAAATTCTCCCCCGATTTATAATCAAAAACATGATTATAAAGCCTTCAAGTGGACATGAGAATCATCTTGAATGGATAAAAATTTACAAAGCTCCCCCGCAAAAAATGATATACACAATAAAGTATAAAATCCGAAATAGTCGTGAAAATTTGTCGTTATCACGAAAAATGACTTTCCGAACCGCCAAGACTTGATGGAATCATTATTTTTCAGATGAACAGTAGAAGAACACCTTAAATCATCATGAACAGTAGAAAAAAAAAACCTTGATTCCAAACCGCCAAAACACCAATAATCTTCAATAACTTGGGTAAAATCACCAAACCAAGAACCGATACTTCAAAAATCAGTAGATCTTTAAAGACCCGTTCTGATACCACTTGTTAGGATTAAAACCCTAATTGTGATTTGCTGAACAAGATGCGGAAAATAAGAACAAACACAAATATGAAGATTATGTCGAATGATCACTCGATTTATTCATAACATGAGGAATAAATTACACTTTCAGCATAGACTAAAGAATGTAACACTACATAAGAAACCTCACGTGGCGGCTACATTTTGTCTCACTCTTAACCCTAATTGTGAATAATACATGACTATTTATAGGGAAAAGACAAGTCTTGGGCATTTAACCTAGAATTCATCAAAGGGGCCCATTGCCATCATCCATGGAGTGCTTTGAAACCCTACAATCTCCCCCTCAAAGGATGGAATGGATGACAATGCTTTAACTTCCAAAACAAGCATCAAGCAAATAAAAAGATCTGCAACGAGGAATATATGAAGCAATCCTCGAATCTTGATTCTTCAATAGTCTTCAAACACGGGCTCTAGGATATATAAATCAAGCACTGAAGTAATGTCTTTAAACTTCATTTTCGAATGTAATCCCAAAGAATCTTCATGAAAACCAAACCCGCCATAAAAACCCATTTCAGAACAAAGAAACCGAATCAATTCTTGTCTTTGAAGAGCTCCCCTTCCAAGTCACAATGATCTTCAAATAAGCTAATGATATAAGCCATCAAAAAATGTCATGTAACAACCCAAACTTTAAGATTTGTAATGCCAGTTGATCGAGAAAATACTAGAAGTCGGAGATATAACAAGTCCTTAGCAGAGCTCGATAAAGAACTTCCGCTATAAAGGATACTTCTCTGTAAAAGCTTTAGCAGAGCTCGATGAAGAACTTCCACTGTAAAAGCTACCTTCATAATTCTACCACAAGCTTTATCAAAAATCCTCAACTTTGAAAAGTCACAAATCCAATTTCGAATGACCATACCAAATTCTCCCCCGATTTATAATAAAAAACATGATTATAAAGCCTTCAAGTGGACATGAGAATGATCATGAATGGATAAAAATTTACTAAGCTCCCCCGCGAAAAAATGATATACACAATAAAGTATAAAATCCGAAATAGTCGTGAAAATTTGTCGTTATCACGAAAAATGACTTTCCGAACCGCCAAGACATGATGGAATCATTATTTTTCAGATGAACAGTAGAAGAACACCTTAAATCATCATGAACAGTAGAAAAAAAAAACCTTGATTCCAAACCGCCAAAACACCAATAATCTTCAATAACTTGGGTAAAATCACCAAACCAAGAACCGATACTTCAAAAATCAGTAGATCTTTAAAGACCCGTTCTGATACCACTTGTTAGGATTAAAACCCTAATTGTGATTTGATGAACAAGATGCGGAAAAAAAGAACAAACACAAATATGAAGATTATGTCGAATGATCACTCGATTTATTCATAACATGAGGAATAAATTACACTTTCAGCATAGACTAAAGAATCTAACACTACATAAGAGACCTCACGTAGCGGCTACATTTTGTCTCACTCTTAACCCTAATTGTGAATAATACATGACTATTTATAGGGAAAAGACAAGTCTTGGGCATTTAACCTAGAATTCATCAAAGGGGCCCATTTCCATCATCCATGGAGTGCTTTGAAACCCTACAATCTCCCCCTCAAAGGATGGAATGGATGACAATGCTTTAACTTCCAAAACAAGCATCAAGCAAATAAAAAGATCTTCAACGAGGAATATATGAAGCAATCCTCGAATCTTGATTCTTCAATAGTCTTCAAACATGGGCTCTAGGATATATATAAATCAAGCACTGAAGTAATGTCTTTAAACTTCATTTTCGAATGTAATCCCAAAGAATCTTCATGAAAACCAAACCCGCCATAAAAACCCATTTCAGAACAAAGAAACCGAATCACTTCTTGTGTTTGAAGAGCTCCCCTTCCAAGTCACAATGATCTTCAAATAAGCTAATGATATAAGCCTTCAAAAAATGTCATGTAACAACCCAAACTTTAAGATTTGTAATGCCACTTGATCGAGAAAATACTAGAAGTCGGAGATATAACAAGTCCTTAGCAGAGCTCGATAAAGAACTTCCGCTGTAAAGGATACTTCTCTGTAAAAGCTTTAGCAGAGATCGATGAAGAACTTCCACTGTAAAGCTACCTTCATAATTCTACCACAAGCTTTATCAAAAATCCTCAACTTTGAAAAGTCACAAATCCAATTTCGAATGACCATACCAAATTCTCCCCCGATTTATAATCAAAAACATGATTATAAAGCCTTCAAGTGGTCATGAGAATGATCTTGAATGGATAAAAATTTACTAAGCTCCCCCGCGAAAAAATGATATACACAATAAAGTATAAAATCCGAAAAAGTCGTGAAAATTTGTCGTTATCACGAAAAATGACTTTCCAAACCGCCAAGACTTGATGGAATCATTATTTTTCAGATGAACAGTAGAAGAACACCTTAAATCATCATGAATAGTAGAAAAAAAACCTTGATTCCAAACCGCCAAAACACCAATAATCTTCAATAACTTGGGTAAAATCACCAAACCAAGAACCGATACTTCAAAAATCAGTAGATCTTTAAAGACCCGCTCTGATACCACTTGTTAGGATTAAAACCCTAATTGTGATTTGATTAAAAAGATGCGGAAAATAAGAACAAACACAAATATGAAGATTATGTCGAATGATCACTCGATTTATTCATAACATGAGGAATAAATTACACTTTCAGCATAGACTAAAGAATCTAACACTACATAAGAAACCTCACGTGGCGGCTACATTTTGTCTCACTCTTAACCCTAATTGTGAATAATACATGACTATTTATAGGGAAAAGACAAGTCTTGGGCATTTAACCTAGAATTCATCAAAGGGGCCCATTGCCATCATCCATGGAGTGCTTTGAAACCCTACAATCTCCCCCTCAAAGGATGGAATGGATGACAATGCTTTAACTTCCAAAACAAGCATCAAGCAAATAAAAAGATCTGCAACGAGGAATATATGAAGCAATCCTCGAATCTTGATTCTTCAATAGTCTTCAAACACGGGCTCTAGGATATATAAATCAAGCACTGAAGTAATGTCTTTAAACTTCATTTTCGAATGTAATCCCAAAGAATCTTCATGAAAACCAAACCCGCCATAAAAACCCATTTCAGAACAAAGAAACCGAATCAATTCTTGTCTTTGAAGAGCTCCCCTTCCAAGTCACAATGATCTTCAAATAAGCTATGATATAAGCCATCAAAAAATGTCATGTAACAACCCAAACTTTAAGATTTGTAATGCCACTTGATCGAGAAAATACTAGAAGTCGGAGATATAACAAGTCCTTAGCAGAGCTCGATAAAGAACTTCCGCTGTAAAGGATACTTCTCTGTAAAAGCTTTAGCAGAGATCGATGAAGAACTTCCACTGTAAAAGCTACCTTCATAATTCTACCACAAGCTTTATCAAAAATCCTCAACTTTGAAAAGTCACAAATCCAATTTCGAATGACCATACCAAATTCTCCCCCGATTTATAATCAAAAACATGATTATAAAGCCTTCAAGTGGACATGAGAATGATCTTGAATGGATAAAAATTTACTAAGCTCCCCCGCGAAAAAATGATATACACAATAAAGTATAAAATCCGAAATAGTCGTGAAAATTTGTCGTTATCACGAAAAATGACTTTCCAAACCGCCAAGACTTGATGGAATCATTATTTTTCAGATGAACAGTAGAAGAACACCTTAAATCATCATGAACAGTAGAAAAAAAAAACCTTGATTCCAAACCGCCAAAACACCAATAATCTTCAATAACTTGGGTAAAATCACCAAACCAAGAACCGATACTTCAAAAATCAGTAGATCTTTAAAGACCCGTTCTGATACCACTTGTTAGGATTAAAACCCTAATTGTGATTTGATGAACAAGATGCGGAAAATAAGAACAAGCACAAATATGAAGATTATGTCGAATGATCACTCGATTTATTCATCACATGAGGAATAAATTACACTTTCAGCATAGACTAAAGAATCTAACACTACATAAGAAACCTCACGTAGCGGCTACATTTTGTCTCACTCTTAACCCTAATTGTGAATAATACATGACTATTTATAGGGAAAAGACAAGTCTTGGGCATTTAACCTAGAATTCATCAAAGGGGCCCATTGCCATCATCCATGGAGTGCTTTGAAACCCTACAATCTCCCCCTCAAAGGATGGAATGGATGACAATGCTTTAACTTCCAAAACAAGCATCAAGCAAATAAAAAGATCTTCAACGAGGAATATATGAAGCAATCCTCGAATCTTGATTCTTCAATAGTCTTCAAACAGGGGCTCTAGGATATCTATAAATCAAGCACTGAAGTAATGTCTTTAAACTTCATTTTCGAATGTAATCCCAAAGAATCAACATGAAAACCAAACCCGCCATAAAAACCCATTTCAGA
Source organism: Lactuca serriola (assembly GCF_051521515.1). Taxonomy (NCBI): domain Eukaryota; kingdom Viridiplantae; phylum Streptophyta; class Magnoliopsida; order Asterales; family Asteraceae; genus Lactuca; species Lactuca serriola. The sequence continues at coordinate 151,884,613 of NC_136416.1, forward strand.
ACAAAGAAACCGAATCACTTCTTGTCTTTGAAGAGCTCCCCTTCCAAGTCACAATGATCTTCAAATAAGCTAATGATATAAGCCATCAAAAAATGTCATGTAACAACCCAAACTTTAAGATTTGTAATGCCACTTGATCGAGAAAATACTAGAAGTCGGAGATATAACAAGTCCTTAGCAGAGCTCGATAAAGAACTTCCACTGTAAAGGATACTTCTCTGTAAAAGCTTTAGCAGAGATCGATGAAGAACTTCCACTGTAAAAGCTACCTTGATAATTCTACCACAAGCTTTATCAAAAATCCTCAAGTTTGAAAAGTCACAAATCCAATTTCGAATGACCATACCAAATTCTCCCCCGATTTATAATCAAAAACATGATTATAAAGCCTTCAAGTGGTCATGAGAATGATCTTGAATGGATAAAAATTTACTAAGCTCCCCCGCGAAAAAATGATATACACAATAAAGTATAAAATCCGAAAAAGTCGTGAAAATTTGTCGTTATCACGAAAAATGACTTTCCGAACCGCCAAGAATGATGGAATCATTATTTTTCAGATGAACAGTAGAAGAACACCTTAAATCATCATGAACAGTAGAAAAAAAAACCTTGATTCCAAACCGCCAAAACACCAATAATCTTCAATAACTTGGGTAAAATCACCAAACCAAGAACCGATACTTCAAAAATCAGTAGATCTTTAAAGACCCGCTCTGATACCACTTGTTAGGATTAAAACCCTAATTGTGATTTGATGAACAAGATGCGGAAAATAAGAACAAACACAAATATGAAGATTATGTCGAATGATCACTCGATTTATTCATAACATGTGGAATAAATTACACTTTCAGCATAGACTAAAGAATCTAACACTACATAAGAAACCTCACGTGGCGGCTACATTTTGTCTCACTCTTAACCCTAATTGTGAATAATACATGACTATTTATAAGGAAAAGACAAGTCTTGGGCATTTAACCTAGAATTCATCAAAGGGGCCCATTGCCATCATCCATGGAGTGCTTTGAAACCCTACAATCTCCCCCTCAAAGGATGGAATGGATGACAATGCTTTAACTTCCAAAACAAGCATCAAGCAAATAAAAAGATCTGCAACGAGGAATATATGAAGCAATCCTCGAATCTTGATTCTTCAATAGTCTTCAAACACGGGCTCTAGGATATATAAATCAAGCACTGAAGTAATGTCTTTAAACTTCATTTTCAAATGTAATCCCAAAGAATCTTCATGAAAACCAAACCCGCCATAAAAACCCATTTCAGAACAAAGAAACCGAATCACTTCTTGTCTTTGAAGAGCTCCCCTTCCAAGTCACAATGATCTTCAAATAAGCTAATGATATAAGCCATCAAAAAATGTCATGTAACAACCCAAACTTTAAGATTTGTAATGCCACTTGATCGAGAAAATACTAGAAGTCGGAGATATAACAAGTCCTTAGCAGAGCTCGATAAAGAACTTCCGCTGTAAAGGATACTTCTCTGTAAAAGCTTTAGCAGAGCTCGATGAAGAACTTCCACTGTAAAAGCTACCTTCATAATTCTACCACAAGCCTTATCAAAAATCCTCAACTTTGAAAAGTCACAAATCCAATTTCGAATGACCATACCAAATTCTCCCCCGATTTATAATCAAAAACATGATTATAAAGCCTTCAAGTGGACATGAGAATGATCTTGAATGGATAAAAATTTACTAAGCTCCCCCGCAAAAAAATGATATACACAATAAAGTATAAAATCCGAAATAGTCGTGAAAATTTGTCGTTATCACGAAAAATGACTTTCCGAACCGCCAAGACTTGATGGAATCATTATTTTTCAGATGAACAGTAGAAGAACACCTTAAATCATCATGAACAGTAGAAAAAAAAAACCTTGATTCCAAACCGCCAAAACACCAATAATCTTCAATAACTTGGGTAAAATCACCAAACCAAGAACCGATACTTCAAAAATCAGTACATCTTTAAAGACCCGTTCTGATACCACTTGTTAGGATTAAAAACCTAATTGTGATTTGATGAACAAGATGCGGAAAATAAGAACAAACACAAATATGAAGATTATGTCGAATGATCACTCGATTTATTCATAACATGAGGAATAAATTACACTTTCAGCATAGACTAAAGAATGTAACACTACATAAGAAACCTCACGTGGCGGCTACATTTTGTCTCACTCTTAACCCTAATTGTGAATAATACATGACTATTTATAGGGAAAAGACAAGTCTTGGGCATTTAACCTAGAATTCATCAAAGGGGCCATTGCCATCATCCATGGAGTGCTTTGAAACCCTACAATCTCCCCCTCAAAGGATGGAATGGATGACAATGTTTTAAATTCCAAAACAAGCATCAAGCAAATAAAAAGATCTGCAACGAGGAATATATGAAGCAATCCTCAAATCTTGATTCTTCAATAGTCTTCAAACACGGGCTCTAGGATATATAAATCAAGCACTGAAGTAATGTCTTTAAACTTCATTTTCGAATGTAATCCCAAAGAATCTTCATGAAAACCAAACCCGCCATAAAAACCCATTTCAGAACAAAGAAACCGAATCACTTCTTGTCTTTGAAGAGCTCCCCTTCCAAGTCACAATGATCTTCAAATAAGCTAATGATATAAGCCATCAAAAAATGTCATGTAACAACCCAAACTTTAAGATTTGTAATGCCACTTGATCGAGAAAATACTGGAAGTCGGAGATATAACAAGTCCTTAGCAGAGCTCGATAAAGAACTTCCGCTGTAAAGGATACTTCTCTGTAAAAGCTTTAGCAGAGCTCGATGAAGAACTTCCACTGTAAAAGCTACCTTCATAATTCTACCACAAGCTTTATCAAAAATCCTCAACTTTGAAAAGTCACAAATCCAATTTCGAATGACCATACCAAATTCTCCCCCGATTTATAATCAAAAACATGATTATAAAGCCTTCAAGTGGACATGAGAATGATCTTGAATGGATAAAAATTTACTAAGCTCCCCCGCAAAAAAATGATATACACAATAAAGTATAAAATCCGAAATAGTCGTGAAAATTTGTCGTTATCACGAAAAATGACTTTCCGAACCGCCAAGACTTGATGGAATCATTATTTTTCAGATGAACAGTAGAAGAACACCTTAAATCATCATGAACAGTAGAAAAAAAAAAACCTTGATTCCAAACCGCCAAAACACCAATAATCTTCAATAACTTGGGTAAAATCACCAAACCAAGAACCGATACTTCAAAAATCAGTACATCTTTAAAGACCCGTTCTGATACCACTTGTTAGGATTAAAACCCTAATTGTGATTTGATGAACAAGATGCGGAAAATAAGAACAAACACAAATATGAAGATTATGTCGAATGATCACTCGATTTATTCATAACATGAGGAATAAATTACACTTTCAGCATAGACTAAAGAATCTAACACTACATAAGAAACCTCACGTGGCGGCTACATTTTGTCTCACTCTTAACCCTAATTGTGAATAATACATGACTATTTATAGGGAAAAGACAAGTCTTGGGCATTTAACCTAGAATTCATCAAAGGGGCCCATTGCCATCATCCATGGAGTGCTTTGAAACCCTACAATCTCCCCCTCAAAGGATGGAATGGATGACAATGTTTTAACTTCCAAAACAAGCATCAAGCAAATAAAAAGATCTGCAACGAGGAATATATGAAGCAATCCTCGAATCTTGATTCTTCAATAGTCTTCAAACACGGGCTCTAGGATATATAAATCAAGCACTGAAGTAATGTCTTTAAACTTCATTTTCGAATGTAATCCCAAAGAATCTTCATGAAAACCAAACCCGCCATAAAAACCCATTTCAGAACAAAGAAACCGAATCAATTCTTGTCTTTGAAGAGCTCCCCTTCCAAGTCACAATGATCTTCAAATAAGCTAATGATATAAGCCATCAAAAAATGTCATGTAACAACCCAAACTTTAAGATTTGTAATGCCACTTGATCGAGAAAATACTAGAAGTCGGAGATATAACAAGTCCTTAGCAGAGCTCGATAAAGAACTTCCGCTATAAAGGATACTTCTCTGTAAAAGCTTTAGCAGAGCTCGATGAAGAACTTCCACTGTAAAAGCTACCTTCATAATTCTACCACAAGCTTTATCAAAAATCCTCAACTTTGAAAAGTCACAAATCCAATTTCGAATGACCATACCAAATTCTCCCCCGATTTATAATCAAAAACATGATTATAAAGCCTTCAAGTGGACATGAGAATGATCTTGAATGGATAAAAATTTACTAAGCTCCCCCGCGAAAAAATGATATACACAATAAAGTATAAAATCCGAAATAGTCGTGAAAATTTGTCGTTATCACGAAAAATGACTTTCCGAACCGCCAAGACTTGATGGAATCATTATTTTTCAGATGAACAGTAGAAGAACACCTTAAATCATCATGAACAGTAGAAAAAAAAAACCTTGATTCCAAACCGCCAAAACACCAATAATCTTCAATAACTTGGGTAAAATCACCAAACCAAGAACCGATACTTCAAAAATCAGTAGATCTTTAAAGACCCGTTCTGATACCACTTGTTAGGATTAAAACCCTAATTGTGATTTGATGAACAAGATGCGGAAAATAAGAACAAACACAAATATGAAGATTATGTCGAATGATCACTCGATTTATTCATAACATGAGGAATAAATTACACTTTCAGCATAGACTAAAGAATGTAACACTACATAAGAAACCTCACGTGGCGGCTACATTTTGTCTCACTCTTAACCCTAATTGTGAATAATACATGACTATTTATAGGGAAAAGACAAGTCTTGGGCATTTAACCTAGAATTCATCAAAGGGGCCATTGCCATCATCCATGGAGTGCTTTGAAACCCTACAATCTCCCCCTCAAAGGATGGAATGGATGACAATGTTTTAACTTCCAAAACAAGCATCAAGCAAATAAAAAGATCTGCAACGAGGAATATATGAAGCAATCCTCAAATCTTGATTCTTCAATAGTCTTCAAACACGGGCTCTAGGATATATAAATCAAGCACTGAAGTAATGTCTTTAAACTTCATTTTCGAATGTAATCCCAAAGAATCTTCATGAAAACCAAACCCGCCATAAAAACCCATTTCAGAACAAAGAAACCGAATCACTTCTTGTCTTTGAAGAGCTCCCCTTCCAAGTCACAATGATCTTCAAATAAGCTAATGATATAAGCCATCAAAAAATGTCATGTAACAACCCAAACTTTAAGATTTGTAATGCCACTTGATCGAGAAAATACTAGAAGTCGGAGATATAACAAGTCCTTAGCAGAGCTCGATAAAGAACTTCCGCTATAAAGGATACTTCTCTGTAAAAGCTTTAGCAGAGCTTGATGAAGAACTTCCACTGTAAAAGCTACCTTCATAATTCTACCACAAGCTTTATCAAAAATCCTCAACTTTGAAAAGTCACAAATCCAATTTCGAATGACCATACCAAATTCTCCCCCGATTTATAATCAAAAACATGATTATAAAGCCTTCAAGTGGACATGAGAATGATCTTGAATGGATAAAAATTTACTAAGCTCCCCCGCGAAAAAATGATATACACAATAAAGTATAAAATCCGAAATAGTCGTGAAAATTTGTCGTTATCACGAAAAATGACTTTCCGAACCGCCAAGACTTGATGGAATCATTATTTTTCAGATGAACAGTAGAAGAACACCTTAAATCATCATGAACAGTAGAAAAAAAAAACCTTGATTCCAAACCGCCAAAACACCAATAATCTTCAATAACTTGGGTAAAATCACCAAACCAAGAACCGATACTTCAAAAATCAGTAGATCTTTAAAGACCCGTTCTGATACCACTTGTTAGGATTAAAACCCTAATTGTGATTTGATGAACAAGATGCGGAAAATAAGAACAAACACAAATATGAAGATTATGTCGAATGATCACTCTATTTATTCATAACATGAGGAATAAATTACACTTTCAGCATAGACTAAAGAATCTAACACTACATAAGAAACCTCACGTAGCGGCTACATTTTGTCTCACTCTTAACCCTAATTGTGAATAATACATGACTATTTATAGGGAAAAGACAAGTCTTGGGCATTTAACCTAGAATTCATCAAAGGGGCCCATTGCCATCATCCATGGAGTGCTTTGAAACCCTACAATCTCCCCCTCAAAGGATGGAATGGATGACAATGCTTTAACTTCCAAAACAAGCATCAAGCAAATAAAAAGATCTTCAACGAGGAATATATGAAGCAATCCTCGAATCTTGATTCCTCAATAGTCTTCAAACATGGGCTCTAGGATATATATAAATCAAGGACTGAAGTAATGTCTTTAAACTTCATTTTCGAATGTAATCCCAAAGAATCTTCATGAAAACCAAACCCGCCATAAAAACCCATTTCAGAACAAAGAAACCGAATCACTTCTTGTCTTTGAAGAGCTCCCCTTCCAAGTCACAATGATCTTCAAATAAGCTAATGATATAAGCCTTCAAAAAATGTCATGTAACAACCCAAACTTTAAGATTTGTAATGCCACTTGATCGAGAAAATACTAGAAGTCGGAGATATAACAAGTCCTTAGCAGAGCTCGATAAAGAACTTCCGCTGTAAAGGATACTTCTTTGTAAAAGCTTTAGCAGAGATCGATGAAGAACTTCCACTGTAAAAGCTACCTTCATAATTCTACCACAAGCTTTATCAAAAATCCTCAACTTTGAAAAGTCACAAATCCAATTTCGAATGACCATACCAAATTCTCCCCCGATTTATAATCAAAAACATGATTATAAAGCCTTCAAGTGGTCATGAGAATGATCTTGAATGGATAAAAATTTACTAAGCTCCCCCGCGAAAAAATGATATACACAATAAAGTATAAAATCCGAAAAAGTCGTGAAAATTTGTCGTTATCACGAAAAATGACTTTCCGAACCGCCAAGACTTGATGGAATCATTATTTTTCAGATGAACAGTAGAAGAACACCTTAAATCATCATGAACAGTAGAAAAAAAAAACCTTGATTCCAAACCACCAAAACACCAATAATCTTCAATAACTTGGGTAAAATCACCAAACCAAGAACCGATACTTCAAAAATCAGTAGATCTTTAAAGACCCGCTCTGATACCACTTGTTAGGATTAAAACCCTAATTGTGATTTGATGAACAAGATGCGGAAAATAAGAACAAACACAAATATGAAGATTATGTCGAATGATCACTCGATTTATTCATAACATGAGGAATAAATTACACTTTCAGCATAGACTAAAGAATCTAACACTACATAAGAAACCTCACGTGGCGGCCACATTTTGTCTCACTCTTAACCCTAATTGTGAATAATACATGACTATTTATAGGGAAAAGACAAGTCTTGGGCATTTAACCTAGAATTCATCAAAGGGGCTCATTGCCATCATCCATGGAGTGCTTTGAAACCCTACAATCTCCCCCTCAAAGGATGGAATGGATGACAATGCTTTAACTTCCAAAACAAGCATCAAGCAAATAAAAAGATCTTCAACGAGGAATATATGAAGCAATCCTCGAATCTTGATTCTTCAATAGTCTTCAAACACGGGCTCTAGGATATATATAAATCAAGCACTGAAGTAATGTCTTTAAACTTCATTTTCGAATGTAATCCCAAAGAATCTTCATGAAAACCAAACCCGCCATAAAAACCCATTTCAGAACAAAGAAACCGAATCACTTCTTGTCTTTGAATAGCTCCCCTTCCAAGTCACAATGATCTTCAAATAAGCTAATGATATAAGCCATCAAAAAATGTCATGTAACAACCCAAACTTTAAGATTTGTAATGCCACTTGATCGAGAAAATACTAGAAGTCGGAGATATAACAAGTCCTTAGCAGAGCTCGATAAAGAACTTCCGCTGTAAAGGATACTTCTCTGTAAAAGCTTTAGCAGAGCTCGATGAAGAACTTCCACTGTAAAAGCTACCTTCATAATTCTACCACAAGCTTTATCAAAAATCCTCAACTTTGAAAAGTCACAAATCCAATTTCGAATGACCATACCAAATTCTCCCCCGATTTATAATCAAAAACATGATTATAAAGCCTTCAAGTGGACATGAGAATGATCTTGAATGGATAAAAATTTACTAAGCTCCCCCGCGAAAAAATGATATACACAATAAAGTATAAAATCCGAAAAAGTCGTGAAAATTTGTCGTTATCACGAAAAATGACTTTCCGAACCGCCAAGACTTGATGGAATCATTATTTTTCAGATGAACAGTAGAAGAACACCTTAAATCATCATGAACAGTAGAAAAAAAAACCTTGATTCCAAACCGCCAAAACACCAATAATCTTCAATAACTTGGGTAAAATCACCAAACCAAGAACCGATACTTCAAAAATCAGTAGATCTTTAAAGACCCGTTCTGATACCACTTGTTAGGATTAAATCCTAATTGTGATTTGATGAACAAGATGCGGAAAATAAGAACAAACACAAATATGAAGATTATGTCGAATGATCACTCGATTTATTCATAACATGAGGAATAAATTACACTTTCAGCATAGACTAAAGAATCTAACACTACATAAGAAACCTCACGTAGCGGCTACATTTTGTCTCACTCTTAACGCTAATTGTGAATAATACATGACTATTTATAGGGAAAAGACAAGTCTTGGGCATTTAACCTAGAATTCATCAAAGGGGCCCATTGCCATCATCCATGGAGTGCTTTGAAACCCTACAATCTCCCCCTCAAAGGATGGAATGGATGACAATGCTTTAACTTCCAAAACAAGCATCAAGCAAATAAAAAGATCTTCAACGAGGAATATATGAAGCAATCCTCGAATCTTGATTCTTCAATAGTCTTCAAACATGGGCTCTAGGATATATATAAATCAAGCACTGAAGTAATGTCTTTAAACTTCATTTTCGAATGTAATCCCAAAGAATCTTCATGAAAACCAAACCCGCCATAAAAACCCATTTCAGAACAAAGAAACCGAATCACTTCTTGTCTTTGAAGAGCTCCCCTTCCAAGTCACAATGATCTTCAAATAAGCTAATGATATAAGCCTTCAAAAAATGTCATGTAACAACCCAAACTTTAAGATTTGTAATGCCACTTGATCGAGAAAATACTAGAAGTCGGAGATATAACAAGTCCTTAGCAGAGCTCGATAAAGAACTTCCGTTGTAAAGGATACTTCTCTGTAAAAGCTTTAGCAGAGATCGATGAAGAACTTCCACTGTAAAAGCTACCTTCATAATTCTACCACAAGCTTTATCAAAAATCCTCAACTTTGAAAAGTCACAAATCCAATTTCGAATGACCATACCAAATTCTCCCCCGATTTATAATCAAAAACATGATTATAAAGCCTTCAAGTGGTCATGAGAATGATCTTGAATGGATAAAAATTTACTAAGCTCCCCCGCAAAAAAATGATATACACAATAAAGTATAAAATCCGAAAAAGTCGTGAAAATTTGTCGTTATCACGAAAAATGACTTTCCGAACCGCCAAGACTTGATGGAATCATTATTTTTCAGATGAACAGTAGAAGAACACCTTAAATCATCATGAACAGTAGAAAAAAAAAACCTTGATTCCAAACCGCCAAAACACCAATAATCTTCAATAACTTGGGTAAAATCACCAAACCAAGAACCGATACTTCAAAAATCAGTAGATCTTTAAAGACCCGCTCTGATACCACTTGTTAGGATTAAAACCCTAATTGTGATTTGATGAACAAGATGCGGAAAATAAGAACAAACACAAATATGAAGATTATGTCGAATGATCACTCGATTTATTCATAACATGAGGAATAAATTACACTTTCAGCATAGACTAAAGAATCTAACACTACATAAGAAACCTCACGTGGCGGCCACATTTTGTCTCACTCTTAACCCTAATTGTGAATAATACATGACTATTTATAGGGAAAAGACAAGTCTTGGGCATTTAACCTAGAATTCATCAAAGGGGCCCATTTCCATCATCCATGGAGTGCTTTGAAACCCTACAATCTCCCCCTCAAAGGATGGAATGGATGACAATGCTTTAACTTCCAAAACAAGCATCAAGCAAATAAAAAGATCTGCAACGAGGAATATATGAAGCAATCCTCGAATCTTGATTCTTCAATAGTCTTCAAACACGGGCTCTAGGATATATAAATCAAGCACTGAAGTAATGTCTTTAAACTTCATTTTCGAATGTAATCCCAAAGAATCTTCATGAAAACCAAACCCGCCATAAAAACCCATTTCAGAACAAAGAAACCGAATCACTTCTTGTCTTTGAAGAGCTCCCCTTCCAAGTCACAATGATCTTCAAATAAGCTAATGATATAAGCCATCAAAAAATGTCATGTAACAACCCAAACTTTAAGATTTGTAATGCCACTTGATCGAGAAAATACTAGAAGTCGGAGATATAACAAGTCCTTAGCAGAGCTCGATAAAGAACTTCCGCTGTAAAGGATACTTCTCTGTAAAAGCTTTAGCAGAGCTCGATGAAGAACTTCCACTGTAAAAGCTACCTTCATAATTCTACCACAAGCTTTATCAAAAATCCTCAACTTTGAAAAGTCACAAATCCAATTTCGAATGACCATACCAAATTCTCCCCCGATTTGTAATCAAAAACATGATTATAAAGCCTTCAAGTGGACATGAGAATGATCTTGAATGGATAAAAATTTACTAAGCTCCCCCGCGAAAAAATGATATACACAATAAAGTATAAAATCCGAAATAGTCGTGAAAATTTGTCGTTATCACGAAAAATGACTTTCCGAACCGCCAAGACTTGATGGAATCATTATTTTTCAGATGAACAGTAGAAGAACACCTTAAATCATCATGAACAGTAGAAAAAAAAAACCTTGATTCCAAACCGCCAAAACACCAATAATCTTCAATAACTTGGGTAAAATCACCAAACCAAGAACCGATACTTCAAAAATCAGTAGATCTTTAAAGACCCGTTCTGATACCACTTGTTAGGATTAAAACCCTAATTGTGATTTGATGAACAAGATGCGGAAAATAAGAACAAACACAAATATGAAGATTATGTCGAATGATCACTCGATTTATTCATAACATGAGGAATAAATTACACTTTCAGCATAGACTAAAGAATCTAACACTACATAAGAAACCTCACGTAGCGGCTACATTTTGTCTCACTCTTAACCCTAATTGTGAATAATACATGACTATTTATAGGGAAAAGACAAGTCTTGGGCATTTAACCTAGAATTCATCAAAGGGGCTCATTGCCATCATCCATGGAGTGCTTTGAAACCCTACAATCTCCCCCTCAAAGGATGGAATGGATGACAATGCTTTAACTTCCAAAACAAGCATCAAGCAAATAAAAAGATCTTCAACGAGGAATATATGAAGCAATCCTCGAATCTTGATTCTTCAATAGTCTTCAAACACGGGCTCTAGGATATATATAAATCAAGCACTGAAGTAATGTCTTTAAACTTCATTTTCGAATGTAATCCCAAAGAATCTTCATGAAAACCAAACCCGCCATAAAAACCCATTTCAGAACAAAGAAACCGAATCACTTCTTGTCTTTGAAGAGCTCCCCTTCCAAGTCACAATGATCTTCAAATAAGCTAATGATATAAGCCATCAAAAAATGTCATGTAACAACCCAAACTTTAAGATTTGTAATGCCACTTGATCGAGAAAATACTAGAAGTCGGAGATATAACAAGTCCTTAGCAGAGCTCGATAAAGAACTTCCGCTGTAAAGGATACTTCTCTGTAAAAGCTTTAGCAGAGCTCGATGAAGAACTTCCACTGTAAAAGCTACCTTCATAATTCTACCACAAGCTTTATCAAAAATCCTCAACTTTGAAAAGTCACAAATCCAATTTCGAATGACCATACCAAATTCTCCCCCGATTTGTAATCAAAAACATGATTATAAAGCCTTCAAGTGGACATGAGAATGATCTTGAATGGATAAAAATTTACTAAGCTCCCCCGCGAAAAAATGATATACACAATAAAGTATAAAATCCGAAAAAGTCGTGAAAATTTGTCGTTATCACGAAAAATGACTTTCCGAACCGCCAAGACTTGATGGAATCATTATTTTTCAGATGAACAGTAGAAGAACACCTTAAATCATCATGAACAGTAACAAAAAAAAAACCTTGATTCCAAACCGCCAAAACACCAATAATCTTCAATAACTTGGGTAAAATCACCAAACCAAGAACCGATACTTCAAAAATCAGTAGATCTTTAAAGACCCGTTCTGATACCACTTGTTAGGATTAAAATCCTAATTGTGATTTGATGAACAAGATGCGGAAAATAAGAACAAACACAAATATGAAGATTATGTCGAATGATCACTCGATTTATTCATAACATGAGGAATAAATTACACTTTCAGCATAGACTAAAGAATCTAACACTACATAAGAAACCTCACGTAGCGGCTACATTTTGTCTCACTCTTAACGCTAATTGTGAATAATACATGACTATTTATAGGGAAAAGACAAGTCTTGGGCATTTAACCTAGAATTCATCAAAGGGGCCCATTGCCATCATCCATGGAGTGCTTTGAAACCCTACAATCTCCCCCTCAAAGGATGGAATGGATGACAATGCTTTAACTTCCAAAACAAGCATCAAGCAAATAAAAAGATCTTCAACGAGGAATATATGAAGCAATCCTCGAATCTTGATTCTTCAATAGTCTTCAAACATGGGCTCTAGGATATATATAAATCAAGCACTGAAGTAATGTCTTTAAACTTCATTTTCGAATGTAATCCCAAAGAATCTTCATGAAAACCAAACCCGCCATAAAAACCCATTTCAGAACAAAGAAACCGAATCACTTCTTGTCTTTGAAGAGCTCCCCTTCCAAGTCACAATGATCTTCAAATAAGCTAATGATATAAGCCTTCAAAAAATGTCATGTAACAACCCAAACTTTAAGATTTGTAATGCCACTTGATCGAGAAAATACTAGAAGTCGGAGATATAACAAGTCCTTAGCAGAGCTCGATAAAGAACTTCCGTTGTAAAGGATACTTCTCTGTAAAAGCTTTAGCAGAGATCGATGAAGAACTTCCACTGTAAAAGCCACCTTCATAATTCTACCACAAGCTTTATCAAAAATCCTCAACTTTGAAAAGTCACAAATCCAATTTCGAATGACCATACCAAATTCTCCCCCGATTTATAATCAAAAACATGATTATAAAGCCTTCAAGTGGTCATGAGAATGATCTTGAATGGATAAAAATTTACTAAGCTCCCCCGCAAAAAAATGATATACACAATAAAGTATAAAATCCGAAAAAGTCGTGAAAATTTGTCGTTATCACGAAAAATGACTTTCCGAACCGCCAAGACTTGATGGAATCATTATTTTTCAGATGAACAGTAGAAGAACACCTTAAATCATCATGAACAGTAGAAAAAAAAAACCTTGATTCCAAACCGCCAAAACACCAATAATCTTCAATAACTTGGGTAAAATCACCAAACCAAGAACCGATACTTCAAAAATCAGTAGATCTTTAAAGACCCGCTCTGATACCACTTGTTAGGATTAAAACCCTAATTGTGATTTGATGAACAAGATGCGGAAAATAAGAACAAACACAAATATGAAGATTATGTCGAATGATCACTCGATTTATTCATAACATGAGGAATAAATTACACTTTCAGCATAGACTAAAGAATCTAACACTACATAAGAAACCTCACGTGGCGGCCACATTTTGTCTCACTCTTAACCCTAATTGTGAATAATACATGACTATTTATAGGGAAAAGACAAGTCTTGGGCATTTAACCTAGAATTCATCAAAGGGGCCCATTTCCATCATCCATGGAGTGCTTTGAAACCCTACAATCTCCCCCTCAAAGGATGGAATGGATGACAATGCTTTAACTTCCAAAACAAGCATCAAGCAAATAAAAAGATCTGCAACGAGGAATATATGAAGCAATCCTCGAATCTTGATTCTTCAATAGTCTTCAAACACGGGCTCTAGGATATATAAATCAAGCACTGAAGTAATGTCTTTAAACTTCATTTTCGAATGTAATCCCAAAGAATCTTCATGAAAACCAAACCCGCCATAAAAACCCATTTCAGAACAAAGAAACCGAATCACTTCTTGTCTTTGAAGAGCTCCCCTTCCAAGTCACAATGATCTTCAAATAAGCTAATGATATAAGCCATCAAAAAATGTCATGTAACAACCCAAACTTTAAGATTTGTAATGCCACTTGATCGAGAAAATACTAGAAGTCGGAGATATAACAAGTCCTTAGCAGAGCTCGATAAAGAACTTCCGCTGTAAAGGATACTTCTCTGTAAAAGCTTTAGCAGAGCTCGATGAAGAACTTCCACTGTAAAAGCTACCTTCATAATTCTACCACAAGCTTTATCAAAAATCCTCAACTTTGAAAAGTCACAAATCCAATTTCGAATGACCATACCAAATTCTCCCCCGATTTGTAATCAAAAACATGATTATAAAGCCTTCAAGTGGACATGAGAATGATCTTGAATGGATAAAAATTTACTAAGCTCCCCCGCGAAAAAATGATATACACAATAAAGTATAAAATCCGAAATAGTCGTGAAAATTTGTCGTTATCACGAAAAATGACTTTCCGAACCGCCAAGACTTGATGGAATCATTATTTTTCAGATGAACAGTAGAAGAACACCTTAAATCATCATGAACAGTAGAAAAAAAAAACCTTGATTCCAAACCGCCAAAACACCAATAATCTTCAATAACTTGGGTAAAATCACCAAACCAAGAACCGATACTTCAAAAATCAGTAGATCTTTAAAGACCCGTTCTGATACCACTTGTTAGGATTAAAACCCTAATTGTGATTTGATGAACAAGATGCGGAAAATAAGAACAAACACAAATATGAAGATTATGTCGAATGATCACTCGATTTATTCATAACATGAGGAATAAATTACACTTTCAGCATAGACTAAAGAATCTAACACTACATAAGAAACCTCACGTAGCGGCTACATTTTGTCTCACTCTTAACCCTAATTGTGAATAATACATGACTATTTATAGGGAAAAGACAAGTCTTGGGCATTTAACCTAGAATTCATCAAAGGGGCTCATTGCCATCATCCATGGAGTGCTTTGAAACCCTACAATCTCCCCCTCAAAGGATGGAATGGATGACAATGCTTTAACTTCCAAAACAAGCATCAAGCAAATAAAAAGATCTTCAACGAGGAATATATGAAGCAATCCTCGAATCTTGATTCTTCAATAGTCTTCAAACACGGGCTCTAGGATATATATAAATCAAGCACTGAAGTAATGTCTTTAAACTTCATTTTCGAATGTAATCCCAAAGAATCTTCATGAAAACCAAACCCGCCATAAAAACCCATTTCAGAACAAAGAAACCGAATCACTTCTTGTCTTTGAAGAGCTCCCCTTCCAAGTCACAATGATCTTCAAATAAGCTAATGATATAAGCCTTCAAAAAATGTCATGTAACAACCCAAACTTTAAGATTTGTAATGCCACTTGATCGAGAAAATACTAGAAGTCGGAGATATAACAAGTCCTTAGCAGAGCTCGATAAAGAACTTCCGTTGTAAAGGATACTTCTCTGTAAAAGCTTTAGCAGAGATCGATGAAGAACTTCCACTGTAAAAGCCACCTTCATAATTCTACCACAAGCTTTATCAAAAATCCTCAACTTTGAAAAGTCACAAATCCAATTTCGAATGACCATACCAAATTCTCCCCCGATTTATAATCAAAAACATGATTATAAAGCCTTCAAGTGGTCATGAGAATGATCTTGAATGGATAAAAATTTACTAAGCTCCCCCGCAAAAAAATGATATACACAATAAAGTATAAAATCCGAAAAAGTCGTGAAAATTTGTCGTTATCACGAAAAATGACTTTCCGAACCGCCAAGACTTGATGGAATCATTATTTTTCAGATGAACAGTAGAAGAACACCTTAAATCATCATGAACAGTAGAAAAAAAAAACCTTGATTCCAAACCGCCAAAACACCAATAATCTTCAATAACTTGGGTAAAATCACCAAACCAAGAACCGATACTTCAAAAATCAGTAGATCTTTAAAGACCCGCTCTGATACCACTTGTTAGGATTAAAACCCTAATTGTGATTTGATGAACAAGATGCGGAAAATAAGAACAAACACAAATATGAAGATTATGTCGAATGATCACTCGATTTATTCATAACATGAGGAATAAATTACACTTTCAGCATAGACTAAAGAATCTAACACTACATAAGAAACCTCACGTGGCGGCCACATTTTGTCTCACTCTTAACCCTAATTGTGAATAATACATGACTATTTATAGGGAAAAGACAAGTCTTGGGCATTTAACCTAGAATTCATCAAAGGGGCCCATTTCCATCATCCATGGAGTGCTTTGAAACCCTACAATCTCCCCCTCAAAGGATGGAATGGATGACAATGCTTTAACTTCCAAAACAAGCATCAAGCAAATAAAAAGATCTGCAACGAGGAATATATGAAGCAATCCTCGAATCTTGATTCTTCAATAGTCTTCAAACACGGGCTCTAGGATATATAAATCAAGCACTGAAGTAATGTCTTTAAACTTCATTTTCGAATGTAATCCCAAAGAATCTTCATGAAAACCAAACCCGCCATAAAAACCCATTTCAGAACAAAGAAACCGAATCACTTCTTGTCTTTGAAGAGCTCCCCTTCCAAGTCACAATGATCTTCAAATAAGCTAATGATATAAGCCATCAAAAAATGTCATGTAACAACCCAAACTTTAAGATTTGTAATGCCACTTGATCGAGAAAATACTAGAAGTCGGAGATATAACAAGTCCTTAGCAGAGCTCGATAAAGAACTTCCGCTGTAAAGGATACTTCTCTGTAAAAGCTTTAGCAGAGCTCGATGAAGAACTTCCACTGTAAAAGCTACCTTCATAATTCTACCACAAGCTTTATCAAAAATCCTCAACTTTGAAAAGTCACAAATCCAATTTCGAATGACCATACCAAATTCTCCCCCGATTTGTAATCAAAAACATGATTATAAAGCCTTCAAGTGGACATGAGAATGATCTTGAATGGATAAAAATTTACTAAGCTCCCCCGCGAAAAAATGATATACACAATAAAGTATAAAATCCGAAATAGTCGTGAAAATTTGTCGTTATCACGAAAAATGACTTTCCGAACCGCCAAGACTTGATGGAATCATTATTTTTCAGATGAACAGTAGAAGAACACCTTAAATCATCATGAACAGTAGAAAAAAAAAACCTTGATTCCAAACCGCCAAAACACCAATAATCTTCAATAACTTGGGTAAAATCACCAAACCAAGAACCGATACTTCAAAAATCAGTAGATCTTTAAAGACCCGTTCTGATACCACTTGTTAGGATTAAAACCCTAATTGTGATTTGATGAACAAGATGCGGAAAATAAGAACAAACACAAATATGAAGATTATGTCGAATGATCACTCGATTTATTCATAACATGAGGAATAAATTACACTTTCAGCATAGACTAAAGAATCTAACACTACATAAGAAACCTCACGTAGCGGCTACATTTTGTCTCACTCTTAACCCTAATTGTGAATAATACATGACTATTTATAGGGAAAAGACAAGTCTTGGGCATTTAACCTAGAATTCATCAAAGGGGCTCATTGCCATCATCCATGGAGTGCTTTGAAACCCTACAATCTCCCCCTCAAAGGATGGAATGGATGACAATGCTTTAACTTCCAAAACAAGCATCAAGCAAATAAAAAGATCTTCAACGAGGAATATATGAAGCAATCCTCGAATCTTGATTCTTCAATAGTCTTCAAACACGGGCTCTAGGATATATATAAATCAAGCACTGAAGTAATGTCTTTAAACTTCATTTTCGAATGTAATCCCAAAGAATCTTCATGAAAACCAAACCCGCCATAAAAACCCATTTCAGAACAAAGAAACCGAATCACTTCTTGTCTTTGAAGAGCTCCCCTTCCAAGTCACAATGATCTTCAAATAAGGTAATGATATAAGCCAACAAAAAATGTCATGTAACAACCCAAACTTTAAGATTTGTAATGCCACTTGATCGAGAAAATACTAGAAGTCGGAGATATAACAAGTCCTTAGCAGAGCTCGATAAAGAACTTCCGCTGTAAAGGATACTTCTCTGTAAAAGCTTTAGCAGAGCTCGATGAAGAACTTCCACTGTAAAAGCTACCTTCATAATTCTACCACAAGCTTTATCAAAAATCCTCAACTTTGAAAAGTCACAAATCCAATTTCGAATGACCATACCAAATTCTCCCCCGATTTATAATCAAAAACATGATTATAAAGCCTTCAAGTGGACATGAGAATGATCTTGAATGGATAAAAATTTACTAAGCTCCCCCGCGAAAAAATGATATACACAATAAAGTATAAAATCCGAAAAAGTCGTGAAAATTTGTCGTTATCACGAAAAATGACTTTCCGAACCGCCAAGACTTGATGGAATCATTATTTTTCAGATGAACAGTAGAAGAACACCTTAAATCATCATGAACAGTAGAAAAAAAAAAAACTTGATTCCAAACCGCCAAAACACCAATAATCTTCAATAACTTGGGTAAAATCACCAAACCAAGAACCGATACTTCAAAAATCAGTAGATCTTTAAA
This sequence comes from Lactuca serriola, assembly GCF_051521515.1. Taxonomy (NCBI): domain Eukaryota; kingdom Viridiplantae; phylum Streptophyta; class Magnoliopsida; order Asterales; family Asteraceae; genus Lactuca; species Lactuca serriola. The sequence goes on from NC_136416.1 coordinate 151,903,436, forward strand.
GACCCGTTCTGATACCACTTGTTAGGATTAAAATCCTAATTGTGATTTGATGAACAAGATGCGGAAAATAAGAACAAACACAAATATGAAGATTATGTCGAATGATCACTCGATTTATTCATAACATGAGGAATAAATTACACTTTCAGCATAGACTAAAGAATCTAACACTACATAAGAAACCTCACGTAGCGACTACATTTTGTCTCACTCTTAACGCTAATTGTGAATAATACATGACTATTTATAGGGAAAAGACAAGTCTTGGGCATTTAACCTAGAATTCATCAAAGGGGCCCATTGCCATCATCCATGGAGTGCTTTGAAACCCTACAATCTCCCCCTCAAAGGATGGAATGGATGACAATGCTTTAACTTCCAAAACAAGCATCAAGCAAATAAAAAGATCTTCAACGAGGAATATATGAAGCAATCCTCGAATCTTGATTCTTCAATAGTCTTCAAACATGGGCTCTAGGATATATATAAATCAAGCACTGAAGTAATGTCTTTAAACTTCATTTTCGAATGTAATCCCAAAGAATCTTCATGAAAACCAAACCCGCCATAAAAACCCATTTCAGAACAAAGAAACCGAATCACTTCTTGTCTTTGAAGAGCTCCCCTTCCAAGTCACAATGATCTTCAAATAAGCTAATGATATAAGCCTTCAAAAAATGTCATGTAACAACCCAAACTTTAAGATTTGTAATGCCACTTGATCGAGAAAATACTAGAAGTCGGAGATATAACAAGTCCTTAGCAGAGCTCGATAAAGAACTTCCGTTGTAAAGGATACTTCTCTGTAAAAGCTTTAGCAGAGATCGATGAAGAACTTCCACTGTAAAAGCTACCTTCATAATTCTACCACAAGCTTTATCAAAAATCCTCAACTTTGAAAAGTCACAAATCCAATTTCGAATGACCATACCAAATTCTCCCCCGATTTATAATCAAAAACATGATTATAAAGCCTGCAAGTGGTCATGAGAATGATCTTGAATGGATAAAAATTTACTAAGCTCCCCCGCAAAAAAATGATATACACAATAAAGTATAAAATCCGAAAAAGTCGTGAAAATTTGTCGTTATCACGAAAAATGACTTTCCGAACCGCCAAGACTTGATGGAATCATTATTTTTCAGATGAACAGTAGAAGAACACCTTAAATCATCATGAACAGTAGAAAAAAAAAACCTTGATTCCAAACCGCCAAAACACCAATAATCTTCAATAACTTGGGTAAAATCACCAAACCAAGAACCGATACTTCAAAAATCATTAGATCTTTAAAGACCCGCTCTGATACCACTTGTTAGGATTAAAACACTAATTGTGATTTGATGAACAAGATGCGGAAAATAAGAACAAACACAAATATGAAGATTATGTCGAATGATCACTCGATTTATTCATAACATGAGGAATAAATTACACTTTCAGCATAGACTAAAGAATCTAACACTACATAAGAAACCTCACGTGGCGGCCACATTTTGTCTCACTCTTAACCCTAATTGTGAATAATACATGACTATTTATAGGGAAAAGACAAGTCTTGGGCATTTAACCTAGAATTCATCAAAGGGGCCCATTTCCATCATCCATGGAGTGCTTTGAAACCCTACAATCTCCCCCTCAAAGGATGGAATGGATGACAATGCTTTAACTTCCAAAACAAGCATCAAGCAAATAAAAAGATCTGCAACGAGGAATATATGAAGCAATCCTCGAATCTTGATTCTTCAATAGTCTTCAAACACGGGCTCTAGGATATATAAATCAAGCACTGAAGTAATGTCTTTAAACTTCATTTTCGAATGTAATCCCAAAGAATCTTCATGAAAACCAAACCCGCCATAAAAACCCATTTCAGAACAAAGAAACCGAATCACTTCTTGTCTTTGAAGAGCTCCCCTTCCAAGTCACAATGATCTTCAAATAAGCTAATGATATAAGCCATCAAAAAATGTCATGTAACAACCCAAACTTTAAGATTTGTAATGCCACTTGATCGAGAAAATACTAGAAGTCGGAGATATAACAAGTCCTTAGCAGAGCTCGATAAAGAACTTCCGTTGTAAAGGATACTTCTCTGTAAAAGCTTTAGCAGAGCTCGATGAAGAACTTCCACTGTAAAAGCTACCTTCATAATTCTACCACAAGCTTTATCAAAAATCCTCAACTTTGAAAAGTCACAAATCCAATTTCGAATGACCATAGCAAATTCTCCCCCGATTTGTAATCAAAAACATGATTATAAAGCCTTCAAGTGGACATGAGAATGATCTTGAATGGATAAAAATTTACTAAGCTCCCCCGCGAAAAAATGATATACACAATAAAGTATAAAATCCGAAATAGTCGTGAAAATTTGTCGTTATCACGAAAAATGACTTTCCGAACCGCCAAGACTTGATGGAATCATTATTTTTCAGATGAATAGTAGAAGAACACCTTAAATCATCATGAACAGTAGAAAAAAAAAACCTTGATTCCAAACCGCCAAAACACCAATAATCTTCAATAACTTGGGTAAAATCACCAAACCAAGAACCGATACTTCAAAAATCAGTAGATCTTTAAAGACCCGTTCTGATACCACTTGTTAGGATTAAAACCCTAATTGTGATTTGATGAACAAGATGCGGAAAATAAGAACAAACACAAATATGAAGATTATGTCGAATGATCACTCGATTTATTCATAACATGAGGAATAAATTACACTTTCAGCATAGACTAAAGAATCTAACACTACATAAGAAACCTCACGTAGCGGCTACATTTTGTCTCACTCTTAACCCTAATTGTGAATAATACATGACTATTTATAGGGAAAAGACAAGTCTTGGGCATTTAACCTAGAATTCATCAAAGGGGCTCATTGCCATCATCCATGGAGTGCTTTGAAACCCTACAATCTCCCCCTCAAAGGATGGAATGGATGACAATGCTTTAACTTCCAAAACAAGCATCAAGCAAATAAAAAGATCTTCAACGAGGAATATATGAAGCAATCCTCGAATCTTGATTCTTCAATAGTCTTCAAACACGGGCTCTAGGATATATATAAATCAAGCACTGAAGTAATGTCTTTAAACTTCATTTTCGAATGTAATCCCAAAGAATCTTCATGAAAACCAAACCCGCCATAAAAACCCATTTCAGAACAAAGAAACCGAATCACTTCTTGTCTTTGAAGAGCTCCCCTTCCAAGTCACAATGATCTTCAAATAAGCTAATGATATAAGCCATCAAAAAATGTCATGTAACAACCCAAACTTTAAGATTTGTAATGCCACTTGATCGAGAAAATACTAGAAGTCGGAGATATAACAAGTCCTTAGCAGAGCTCGATAAAGAACTTCCGCTGTAAAGGATACTTCTCTGTAAAAGCTTTAGCAGAGCTCGATGAAGAACTTCCACTGTAAAAGCTACCTACATAATTCTACCACAAGCTTTATCAAAAATCCTCAACTTTGAAAAGTCACAAATCCAATTTCGAATGACCATACCAAATTCTCCCCCGATTTATAATCAAAAACATGATTATAAAGCCTTCAAGTGGACATGAGAATGATCTTGAATGGATAAAAATTTACTAAGCTCCCCCGCGAAAAAATGATATACACAATAAAGTATAAAATCCGAAAAAGTCGTGAAAATTTGTCGTTATCACGAAAAATGACTTTCCGAACCGCCAAGACTTGATGGAATCATTATTTTTCAGATGAACAGTAGAAGAACACCTTAAATCATCATGAACAGTAGAAAAAAAAAACCTTGATTCCAAACCGCCAAAACACCAATAATCTTCAATAACTTGGGTAAAATCACCAAACCAAGAACCGATACTTCAAAAATCAGTAGATCTTTAAAGACCCGTTCTGATACCACTTGTTAGGATTAAAATCCTAATTGTGATTTGATGAACAAGATGCGGAAAATAAGAACAAACACAAATATGAAGATTATGTCGAATGATCACTCGATTTATTCATAACATGAGGAATAAATTACACTTTCAGCATAGACTAAAGAATCTAACACTACATAAGAAACCTCACGTAGCGGCTACATTTTGTCTCACTCTTAACGCTAATTGTGAATAATACATGACTATTTATAGGGAAAAGACAAGTCTTGGGCATTTAACCTAGAATTCATCAAAGGGGCCCATTGCCATCATCCATGGAGTGCTTTGAAACCCTACAATCTCCCCCTCAAAGAATGGAATGGATGACAATGCTTTAACTTCCAAAACAAGCATCAAGCAAATAAAAAGATCTTCAACGAGGAATATATGAAGCAATCCTCGAATCTTGATTCTTCAATAGTCTTCAAACATGGGCTCTAGGATATATATAAATCAAGCACTGAAGTAATGTCTTTAAACTTCATTTTCGAATGTAATCCCAAAGAATCTTCATGAAAACCAAACCCGCCATAAAAACCCATTTCAGAACAAAGAAACCGAATCACTTCTTGTCTTTGAAGAGCTCCCCTTCCAAGTCACAATGATCTTCAAATAAGCTAATGATATAAGCCTTCAAAAAATGTCATGTAACAACCCAAACTTTAAGATTTGTAATGCCACTTGATCGAGAAAATACTAGAAGTCGGAGATATAACAAGTCCTTAGTAGAGCTCGATAAAGAACTTCCGTTGTAAAGGATACTTCTCTGTAAAAGCTTTAGCAGAGATCGATGAAGAACTTCCACTGTAAAAGCTACCTTCATAATTCTACCACAAGCTTTATCAAAAATCCTCAACTTTGAAAAGTCACAAATCCAATTTCGAATGACCATACCAAATTCTCCCCCGATTTGTAATCAAAAACATGATTATAAAGCCTTCAAGTGGTCATGAGAATGATCTTGAATGGATAAAAATTTACTAAGCTCCCCCGCAAAAAAATGATATACACAATAAAGTATAAAATCCGAAAAAGTCGTGAAAATTTGTCGTTATCACGAAAAATGACATTCCGAACCGCCAAGACTTGATGGAATCATTATTTTTCAGATGAACAGTAGAAGAACACCTTAAATCATCATGAACAGTAGAAAAAAAAAACCTTGATTCCAAACCGCCAAAACACCAATAATCTTCAATAACTTGGGTAAAATCACCAAACCAAGAACCGATACTTCAAAAATCAGTAGATCTTTAAAGACCCGCTCTGATACCACTTGTTAGGATTAAAACCCTAATTGTGATTTGATGAACAAGATGCGGAAAATAAGAACAAACACAAATATGAAGATTATGTCGAATGATCACTCGATTTATTCATAACATGAGGAATAAATTACACTTTCAGCATAGACTAAAGAATCTAACACTACATAAGAAACCTCACGTGGCGGCCACATTTTGTCTCACTCTTAACCCTAATTGTGAATAATACATGACTATTTATAGGGAAAAGACAAGTCTTGGGCATTTAACCTAGAATTCATCAAAGGGGCCCATTTCCATCATCCATGGAGTGCTTTGAAACCCTACAATCTCCCCCTCAAAGGATGGAATGGATGACAATGCTTTAACTTCCAAAACAAGCATCAAGCAAATAAAAAGATCTGCAACGAGGAATATATGAAGCAAGCCTCGAATCTTGATTCTTCAATAGTCTTCAAACACGGGCTCTAGGATATATAAATCAAGCACTGAAGTAATGTCTTTAAACTTCATTTTCGAATGTAATCCCAAAGAATCTTCATGAAAACCAAACCCGCCATAAAAACCCATTTCAGAACAAAGAAACCGAATCACTTCTTGTCTTTGAAGAGCTCCCCTTCCAAGTCACAATGATCTTCAAATAAGCTAATGATATAAGCCATCAAAAAATGTCATGTAACAACCCAAACTTTAAGATTTGTAATGCCACTTGATCGAGAAAATACTAGAAGTCGGAGATATAACAAGTCCTTAGCAGAGCTCGATAAAGAACTTCCGCTGTAAAGGATACTTCTCTGTAAAAGCTTTAGCAGAGCTCGATGAAGAACTTCCACTGTAAAAGCTACCTTCATAATTCTACCACAAGCTTTATCAAAAATCCTCAACTTTGAAAAGTCACAAATCCAATTTCGAATGACCATACCAAATTCTCCCCCGATTTGTAATCAAAAACATGATTATAAAGCCTTCAAGTGGACATGAGAATGATCTTGAATGGATAAAAATTTACTAAGCTCCCCCGCGAAAAAATGATATACACAATAAAGTATAAAATCCGAAATAGTCGTGAAAATTTGTCGTTATCACGAAAAATGACTTTCCGAACCGCCAAGACTTGATGGAATCATTATTTTTCAGATGAACAGTAGAAGAACACCTTAAATCATCATGAACAGTAGAAAAAAAAAAACCTTGATTCCAAACCGCCAAAACACCAATAATCTTCAATAACTTGGGTAAAATCACCAAACCAAGAACCGATACTTCAAAAATCAGTAGATCTTTAAAGACCCGTTCTGATACCACTTGTTAGGATTAAAACCCTAATTGTGATTTGATGAACAAGATGCGGAAAATAAGAACAAACACAAATATGAAGATTATGTCGAATGATCACTCGATTTATTCATAACATGAGGAATAAATTACACTTTCAGCATAGACTAAAGAATCTAACACTACATAAGAAACCTCACGTAGCGGCTACATTTTGTCTCACTCTTAACCCTAATTGTGAATAATACATGACTATTTATAGGGAAAAGACAAGTCTTGGGCATTTAACCTAGAATTCATCAAAGGGGCTCATTGCCATCATCCATGGAGTGCTTTGAAACCCTACAATCTCCCCCTCAAAGGATGGAATGGATGACAATGCTTTAACTTCCAAAACAAGCATCAAGCAAATAAAAAGATCTTCAACGAGGAATATATGAAGCAATCCTCGAATCTTGATTCTTCAATAGTCTTCAAACACGGGCTCTAGGATATATATAAATCAAGCACTGAAGTAATGTCTTTAAACTTCATTTTCGAATGTAATCCCAAAGAATCTTCATGAAAACCAAACCCGCCATAAAAACCCATTTCAGAACAAAGAAACCGAATCACTTCTTGTCTTTGAAGAGCTCCCCTTCCAAGTCACAATGATCTTCAAATAAGCTAATGATATAAGCCATCAAAAAATGTCATGTAACAACCCAAACTTTAAGATTTGTAATGCCACTTGATCGAGAAAATACTAGAAGTCGGAGATATAACAAGTCCTTAGCAGAGCTCGATAAAGAACTTCCGCTGTAAAGGATACTTCTCTGTAAAAGCTTTAGCAGAGCTCGATGAAGAACTTCCACTGTAAAAGCTACCTTCATAATTCTACCACAAGCTTTATCAAAAATCCTCAACTTTGAAAAGTCACAAATCCAATTTCGAATGACCATACCAAATTCTCCCCCGATTTATAATCAAAAACATGATTATAAAGTCTTCAAGTGGTCATGAGAATGATCTTGAATGGATAAAAATTTACTAAGCTCCCCCGCGAAAAAATGATATACACAATAAAGTATAAAATCCGAAAAAGTCGTGAAAATTTGTCGTTATCACGAAAAATGACTTTCCGAACCGCCAAGACTTGATGGAATCATTATTTTTCAGATGAACAGTAGAAGAACACCTTAAATCATCATGAACAGTAGAAAAAAAAAACCTTGATTCCAAACCGCCAAAACACCAATAATCTTCAATAACTTGGGTAAAATCACCAAACCAAGAACCGATACTTCAAAAATCAGTAGATCTTTAAAGACCCGCTCTGATACCACTTGTTAGGATTAAAACCCTAATTGTGATTTGATGAACAAGATGCGGAAAATAAGAACAAACACAAATATGAAGATTATGTCGAATGATCACTCGATTTATTCATAACATGAGGAATAAATTACACTTTCAGCATAGACTAAAGAATCTAACACTACATAAGAAACCTCACGTGGCGGCCACATTTTGTCTCACTCTTAACCCTAATTGTGAATAATACATGACTATTTATAGGGAAAAGACAAGTCTTGGGCATTTAACCTAGAATTCATCAAAGGGGCCCATTTCCATCATCCATGGAGTGCTTTGAAACCCTACAATCTCCCCCTCAAAGGATGGAATGGATGACAATGCTTTAACTTCCAAAACAAGCATCAAGCAAATAAAAAGATCTGCAACGAGGAATATATGAAGCAATCCTCGAATCTTGATTCTTCAATAGTCTTCAAACACGGGCTCTAGGATATATAAATCAAGCACTGAAGTAATGTCTTTAAACTTCATTTTCGAATGTAATCCCAAAGAATCTTCATGAAAACCAAACCCGCCATAAAAACCCATTTCAGAACAAAGAAACCGAATCACTTCTTGTCTTTGAAGAGCTCCCCTTCCAAGTCACAATGATCTTCAAATAAGCTAATGATATAAGCCATCAAAAAATGTCATGTAACAACCCAAACTTTAAGATTTGTAATGCCACTTGATCGAGAAAATACTAGAAGTCGGAGATATAACAAGTCCTTAGCAGAGCTCGATAAAGAACTTCCGCTGTAAAGGATACTTCTCTGTAAAAGCTTTAGCAGAGCTCGATGAAGAACTTCCACTGTAAAAGCTACCTTCATAATTCTACCACAAGCTTTATCAAAAATCCTCAACTTTGAAAAGTCACAAATCCAATTTCGAATGACCATACCAAATTCTCCCCCGATTTGTAATCAAAAACATGATTATAAAGCCTTCAAGTGGACATGAGAATGATCTTGAATGGATAAAAATTTACTAAGCTCCCCCGCGAAAAAATGATATACACAATAAAGTATAAAATCCGAAATAGTCGTGAAAATTTGTCGTTATCACGAAAAATGACTTTCCGAACCGCCAAGACTTGATGGAATCATTATTTTTCAGATGAACAGTAGAAGAACACCTTAAATCATCATGAACAGTAGAAAAAAAAAACCTTGATTCCAAACCGCCAAAACACCAATAATCTTCAATAACTTGGGTAAAATCACCAAACCAAGAACCGATACTTCAAAAATCAGTAGATCTTTAAAGACCCGTTCTGATACCACTTGTTAGGATTAAAACCCTAATTGTGATTTGATGAACAAGATGCGGAAAATAAGAACAAACACAAATATGAAGATTATGTCGAATGATCACTCGATTTATTCATAACGTGAGGAATAAATTACACTTTCAGCATAGACTAAAGAATCTAACACTACATAAGAAACCTCACGTAGCGGCTACATTTTGTCTCACTCTTAACCCTAATTGTGAATAATACATGACTATTTATAGGGAAAAGACAAGTCTTGGGCATTTAACCTAGAATTCATCAAAGGGGCCCATTGCCATCATCCATGGAGTGCTTTGAAACCCTACAATCTCCCCCTCAAAGGATGGAATGGATGACAATGCTTTAACTTCCAAAACAAGCATCAAGCAAATAAAAAGATCTTCAACGAGGAATATATGAAGCAATCCTCGAATCTTGATTCTTCAATAGTCTTCAAACACGGGCTCTAGGATATATATAAATCAAGCACTGAAGTAATGTCTTTAAACTTCATTTTCGAATGTAATCCCAAAGAATCTTCATGAAAACCAAACCCGCCATAAAAACCCATTTCAGAACAAAGAAACCGAATCACTTCTTGTCTTTGAAGAGCTCCCCTTCCAAGTCACAATGATCTTCAAATAAGCTAATGATATAAGCCATCAAAAAATGTCATGTAACAACCCAAACTTTAAGATTTGTAATGCCACTTGATCGAGAAAATACTAGAAGTCGGAGATATAACAAGTCCTTAGCAGAGCTCGATAAAGAACTTCCGCTGTAAAGGATACTTCTCTGTAAAAGCTTTAGCAGAGCTCGATGAAGAACTTCCACTGTAAAAGCTACCTTCATAATTCTACCACAAGCTTTATCAAAAATCCTCAACTTTGAAAAGTCACAAATCCAATTTCGAATGACCATACCAAATTCTCCCCCGATTTATAATCAAAAACATGATTATAAAGCCTTCAAGTGGTCATGAGAATGATCTTGAATGGATAAAAATTTACTAAGCTCCCCCGCGAAAAAATGATATACACAATAAAGTATAAAATCCGAAAAAGTCGTGAAAATTTGTCGTTATCACGAAAAATGACTTTCCGAACCGCCAAGACTTGATGGAATCATTATTTTTCAGATGAACAGTAGAAGAACACCTTAAATCATCATGAACAGTAGAAAAAAAAAACCTTGATTCCAAACCGCCAAAACACCAATAATCTTCAATAACTTGGGTAAAATCACCAAACCAAGAACCGATACTTCAAAAATCAGTAGATCTTTAAAGACCCGCTCTGATACCACTTGTTAGGATTAAAACCCTAATTGTGATTTGATGAACAAGATGCGGAAAATAAGAACAAACACAAATATGAAGATTATGTCGAATGATCACTCGATTTATTCATAACATGAGGAATAAATTACACTTTCAGCATAGACTAAAGAATCTAACACTACATAAGAAACCTCACGTGGCGGCCACATTTTGTCTCACTCTTAACCCTAATTGTGAATAATACATGACTATTTATAGGGAAAAGACAAGTCTTGGGCATTTAACCTAGAATTCATCAAAGGGGCCCATTTCCATCATCCATGGAGTGCTTTGAAACCCTACAATCTCCCCCTCAAAGGATGGAATGGATGACAATGCTTTAACTTCCAAAACAAGCATCAAGCAAATAAAAAGATCTGCAACGAGGAATATATGAAGCAATCCTCGAATCTTGATTCTTCAATAGTCTTCAAACACGGGCTCTAGGATATATAAATCAAGCACTGAAGTAATGTCTTTAAACTTCATTTTCGAATGTAATCCCAAAGAATCTTCATGAAAACCAAACCCGCCATAAAAACCCATTTCAGAACAAAGAAACCGAATCACTTCTTGTCTTTGAAGAGCTCCCCTTCCAAGTCACAATGATCTTCAAATAAGCTAATGATATAAGCCATCAAAAAATGTCATGTAACAACCCAAACTTTAAGATTTGTAATGCCACTTGATCGAGAAAATACTAGAAGTCGGAGATATAACAAGTCCTTAGCACAGCTCGATAAAGAACTTCCGCTGTAAAGGATACTTCTCTGTAAAAGCTTTAGCAGAGCTCGATGAAGAACTTCCACTGTAAAAGCTACCTTCATAATTCTACCACAAGCTTTATCAAAAATCCTCAACTTTGAAAAGTCACAAATCCAATTTCGAATGACCATACCAAATTCTCCCCCGATTTATAATCAAAAACATGATTATAAAGCCTTCAAGTGGTCATGAGAATGATCTTGAATGGATAAAAATTTACTAAGCTCCCCCGCGAAAAAATGATATACACAATAAAGTATAAAATCCGAAAAAGTCGTGAAAATTTGTCGTTATCACGAAAAATGACTTTCCGAACCGCCAAGACTTGATGGAATCATTATTTTTCAGATGAACAGTAGAAGAACACCTTAAATCATCATGAACAGTAGAAAAAAAAAACCTTGATTCCAAACCGCCAAAACACCAATAATCTTCAATAACTTGGGTAAAATCACCAAACCAAGAACCGATACTTCAAAAATCAGTAGATCTTTAAAGACCCGCTCTGATACCACTTGTTAGGATTAAAACCCTAATTGTGATTTGATGAACAAGATGCGGAAAATAAGAACAAACACAAATATGAAGATTATGTCGAATGATCACTCGATTTATTCATAACATGAGGAATAAATTACACTTTCAGCATAGACTAAAGAATCTAACACTACATAAGAAACCTCACGTGGCGGCCACATTTTGTCTCACTCTTAACCCTAATTGTGAATAATACATGACTATTTATAGGGAAAAGACAAGTCTTGGGCATTTAACCTAGAATTCATCAAAGGGGCCCATTTCCATCATCCATGGAGTGCTTTGAAACCCTACAATCTCCCCCTCAAAGGATGGAATGGATGACAATGCTTTAACTTCCAAAACAAGCATCAAGCAAATAAAAAGATCTGCAACGAGGAATATATGAAGCAATCCTCGAATCTTGATTCTTCAATAGTCTTCAAACACGGGCTCTAGGATATATAAATCAAGCACTGAAGTAATGTCTTTAAACTTCATTTTCGAATGTAATCCCAAAGAATCTTCATGAAAACCAAACCCGCCATAAAAACCCATTTCAGAACAAAGAAACCGAATCACTTCTTGTCTTTGAAGAGCTCCCCTTCCAAGTCACAATGATCTTCAAATAAGCTAATGATATAAGCCATCAAAAAATGTCATGTAACAACCCAAACTTTAAGATTTGTAATGCCACTTGATCGAGAAAATACTAGAAGTCGGAGATATAACAAGTCCTTAGCAGAGCTCGATAAAGAACTTCCGCTGTAAAGGATACTTCTCTGTAAAAGCTTTAGCAGAGCTCGATGAAGAACTTCCACTGTAAAAGCTACCTTCATAATTCTACCACAAGCTTTATCAAAAATCCTCAACTTTGAAAAGTCACAAATCCAATTTCGAATGACCATACCAAATTCTCCCCCGATTTGTAATCAAAAACATGATTATAAAGCCTTCAAGTGGACATGAGAATGATCTTGAATGGATAAAAATTTACTAAGCTCCCCCGCGAAAAAATGATATACACAATAAAGTATAAAATCCGAAATAGTCGTGAAAATTTGTCGTTATCACGAAAAATGACTTTCCGAACCGCCAAGACTTGATGGAATCATTATTTTTCAGATGAACAGTAGAAGAACACCTTAAATCATCATGAACAGTAGAAAAAAAAAACCTTGATTCCAAACCGCCAAAACACCAATAATCTTCAATAACTTGGGTAAAATCACCAAACCAAGAACCGATACTTCAAAAATCAGTAGATCTTTAAAGACCCGTTCTGATACCACTTGTTAGGATTAAAACCCTAATTGTGATTTGATGAACAAGATGCGGAAAATAAGAACAAACACAAATATGAAGATTATGTCGAATGATCACTCGATTTATTCATAACATGAGGAATAAATTACACTTTCAGCATAGACTAAAGAATCTAACACTACATAAGAAACCTCACGTAGCGGCTACATTTTGTCTCACTCTTAACCCTAATTGTGAATAATACATGACTATTTATAGGGAAAAGACAAGTCTTGGGCATTTAACCTAGAATTCATCAAAGGGGCCCATTGCCATCATCCATGGAGTGCTTTGAAACCCTACAATCTCCCCCTCAAAGGATGGAATGGATGACAATGCTTTAACTTCCAAAACAAGCATCAAGCAAATAAAAAGATCTTCAACGAGGAATATATGAAGCAATCCTCGAATCTTGATTCTTCAAAAGTCTTCAAACACGGGCTCTAGGATATATATAAATCAAGCACTGAAGTAATGTCTTTAAACTTCATTTTCGAATGTAATCCCAAAGAATCTTCATGAAAACCAAACCCGCCATAAAAACCCATTTCAGAACAAAGAAACCGAATCACTTCTTGTCTTTGAAGAGCTCCCCTTCCAAGTCACAATGATCTTCAAATAAGCTAATGATATAAGCCATCAAAAAATGTCATGTAACAACCCAAACTTTAAGATTTGTAATGCCACTTGATCGAGAAAATACTAGAAGTCGGAGATATAACAAGTCCTTAGCAGAGCTCGATAAAGAACTTCCGCTGTAAAGGATACTTCTCTGTAAAAGCTTTAGCAGAGCTCGATGAAGAACTTCCACTGTAAAAGCTACCTTCATAATTCTACCACAAGCTTTATCAAAAATCCTCAACTTTGAAAAGTCACAAATCCAATTTCGAATGACCATACCAAATTCTCCCCCGATTTATAATCAAAAACATGATTATAAAGCCTTCAAGTGGTCATGAGAATGATCTTGAATGGATAAAAATTTACTAAGCTCCCCCGCGAAAAAATGATATACACAATAAAGTATAAAATCCGAAAAAGTCGTGAAAATTTGTCGTTATCACGAAAAATGACTTTCCGAACCGCCAAGACTTGATGGAATCATTATTTTTCAGATGAACAGTAGAAGAACACCTTAAATCATCATGAACAGTAGAAAAAAAAACCTTGATTCCAAACCGCCAAAACACCAATAATCTTCAATAACTTGGGTAAAATCACCAAACCAAGAACCGATACTTCAAAAATCAGTAGATCTTTAAAGACCCGCTCTGATACCACTTGTTAGGATTAAAACCCTAATTGTGATTTGATGAACAAGATGCGGAAAATAAGAACAAACACAAATATGAAGATTATGTCGAATGATCACTCGATTTATTCATAACATGAGGAATAAATTACACTTTCAGCATAGACTAAAGAATCTAACACTACATAAGAAACCTCACGTGGCGGCCACATTTTGTCTCACTCTTAACCCTAATTGTGAATAATACATGACTATTTATAGGGAAAAGACAAGTCTTGGGCATTTAACCTAGAATTCATCAAAGGGGCCCATTGCCATCATCCATGGAGTGCTTTGAAACCCTACAATCTCCCCCTCAAAGGATGGAATGGATGACAATGCTTTAACTTCCAAAACAAGCATCAAGCAAATAAAAAGATCTTCAACGAGGAATATATGAAGCAGTCCTCGAATCTTGATTCTTCAATAGTCTTCAAACACGGGCTCTAGGATATATATAAATCAAGCACTGAAGTAATGTCTTTAAACTTCATTTTCGAATGTAATCCCAAAGAATCTTCATGAAAACCAAACCCGCCATAAAAACCCATTTCAGAACAAAGAAACCGAATCACTTCTTGTCTTTGAAGAGCTCCCCTTCCAAGTCACAATGATCTTCAAATAAGCTAATGATATAAGCCATCAAAAAATGTCATGTAACAACCCAAACTTTAAGATTTGTAATGCCACTTGATCGAGAAAATACTAGAAGTCGGAGATATAACAAGTCCTTAGCAGAGCTCGATAAAGAACTTCCGCTGTAAAGGATACTTCTCTGTAAAAGCTTTAGCAGAGCTCGATGAAGAACTTCCACTGTAAAAGCTACCTTCATAATTCTACCACAAGCTTTATCAAAAATCCTCAACTTTGAAAAGTCACAAATCCAATTTCGAATGACCATACCAAATTCTCCCCCGATTTATAATCAAAAACATGATTATAAAGCCTTCAAGTGGTCATGAGAATGATCTTGAATGGATAAAAATTTACTAAGCTCCCCCGCGAAAAAATGATATACACAATAAAGTATAAAATCCGAAAAAGTCGTGAAAATTTGTCGTTATCACGAAAAATGACTTTCCGAACCGCCAAGACTTGATGGAATCATTATTTTTCAGATGAACAGTAGAAGAACACCTTAAATCATCATGAACAGTAGAAAAAAAAAACCTTGATTCCAAACCGCCAAAACACCAATAATCTTCAATAACTTGGGTAAAATCACCAAACCAAGAACCGATACTTCAAAAATCAGTAGATCTTTAAAGACCCGCTCTGATACCACTTGTTAGGATTAAAACCCTAATTGTGATTTGATGAACAAGATGCGGAAAATAAGAACAAACACAAATATGAAGATTATGTCGAATGATCACTCGATTTATTCATAACATGAGGAATAAATTACACTTTCAGCATAGACTAAAGAATCTAACACTACATAAGAAACCTCACGTGGCGGCCACATTTTGTCTCACTCTTAACCCTAATTGTGAATAATACATGACTATTTATAGGGAAAAGACAAGTCTTGGGCATTTAACCTAGAATTCATCAAAGGGGCCCATTGCCATCATCCATGGAGTGCTTTGAAACCCTACAATCTCCCCCTCAAAGGATGGAATGGATGACAATGCTTTAACTTCCAAAACAAGCATCAAGCAAATAAAAAGATCTTCAACGAGGAATATATGAAGCAATCCTCGAATCTTGATTCTTCAATAGTCTTCAAACACGGGCTCTAGGATATATATAAATCAAGCACTGAAGTAATGTCTTTAAACTTCATTTTCGAATGTAATCCCAAAGAATCTTCATGAAAACCAAACCCGCCATAAAAACCCATTTCAGAACAAAGAAACCGAATCACTTCTTGTCTTTGAAGAGCTCCCCTTCCAAGTCACAATGATCTTCAAATAAGCTAATGATATAAGCCATCAAAAAATGTCATGTAACAACCCAAACTTTAAGATTTGTAATGCCACTTGATCGAGAAAATACTAGAAGTCGGAGATATAACAAGTCCTTAGCAGAGCTCGATAAAGAACTTCCGCTGTAAAGGATACTTCTCTGTAAAAGCTTTAGCAGAGCTCGATGAAGAACTTCCACTGTAAAAGCTACCTTCATAATTCTACCACAAGCTTTATCAAAAATCCTCAACTTTGAAAAGTCACAAATCCAATTTCGAATGACCATACCAAATTCTCCCCCGATTTATAATCAAAAACATGATTATAAAGCCTTCAAGTGGTCATGAGAATGATCTTGAATGGATAAAAATTTACTAAGCTCCCCCGCGAAAAAATGATATACACAATAAAGTATAAAATCCGAAAAAGTCGTGAAAATTTGTCGTTATCACGAAAAATGACTTTCCGAACCGCCAAGACTTGATGGAATCATTATTTTTCAGATGAACAGTAGAAGAACACCTTAAATCATCATGAACAGTAGAAAAAAAAACCTTGATTCCAAACCGCCAAAACACCAATAATCTTCAATAACTTGGGTAAAATCACCAAACCAAGAACCGATACTTCAAAAATCAGTAGATCTTTAAAGACCCGCTCTGATACCACTTGTTAGGATTAAAACCCTAATTGTGATTTGATGAACAAGATGCGGAAAATAAGAACAAACACAAATATGAAGATTATGTCGAATGATCACTCGATTTATTCATAACATGAGGAATAAATTACACTTTCAGCATAGACTAAAGAATCTAACACTACATAAGAAACCTCACGTGGCGGCCACATTTTGTCTCACTCTTAACCCTAATTGTGAATAATACATGACTATTTATAGGGAAAAGACAAGTCTTGGGCATTTAACCTAGAATTCATCAAAGGGGCCCATTGCCATCATCCATGGAGTGCTTTGAAACCCTACAATCTCCCCCTCAAAGGATGGAATGGATGACAATGCTTTAACTTCCAAAACAAGCATCAAGCAAATAAAAAGATCTTCAACGAGGAATATATGAAGCAATCCTCGAATCTTGATTCTTCAATAGTCTTCAAACAGGGGCTCTAGGATATATATAAATCAAGCACTGAAGTAATGTCTTTAAACTTCATTTTCGAATGTAATCCCAAAGAATCAACATGAAAACCAAACCCGCCATAAAAACCCATTTCAGAACAAAGAAACCGAATCACTTCTTGTCTTTGAAGAGCTCCCCTTCCAAGTCACAATGATCTTCAAATAAGCTAATGATATAAGCCATCAAAAAATGTCATGTAACAACCCAAACTTTAAGATTTGTAATGCCACTTGATCGAGAAAATACTAGAAGTCGGAGATATAACAAGTCCTTAGCAGAGCTCGATAAAGAACTTCCGCTGTAAAGGATACTTCTCTGTAAAAGCTTTAGCAGAGATCGATGAAGAACTTCCACTGTAAAAGCTACCTTCATAATTCTACCACAAGCTTTATCAAAAATCCTCAACTTTGAAAAGTCACAAATCCAATTTCGAATGACCATACCAAATTCTCCCCCGATTTATAATAAAAAACATGATTATAAAGCCTTCAAGTGGTCATGAGAATGATCTTGAATGGATAAAAATTTACTAAGCTCCCCCGCGAAAAAATGATATACACAATAAAGTATAAAATCCGAAAAAGTCGTGAAAATTTGTCGTTATCACGAAAAATGACTTTCCGAACCGCCAAGACTTGATGGAATCATTATTTTTCAGATGAACAGTAGAAGAACACCTTAAATCATCATGAACAGTAGAAAAAAAAAAAAAAAAAACCTTGATTCCAAACCGCCAAAACACCAATAATCTTCAATAACTTGGGTAAAATCACCAAACCAAGAACCGATACTTCAAAAATCAGTAGATCTTTAAAGACCCGCTCTGATACCACTTGTTAGGATTAAAACCCTAATTGTGATTTGATGAACAAGATGCGGAAAATAAGAACAAACACAAATATGAAGATTATGTCGAATGATCACTCGATTTATTCATAACATGAGGAATAAATTACACTTTCAGCATAGACTAAAGAATCTAACACTACATAAGAAACCTCACGTGGCGGCCACATTTTGTCTCACTCTTAACCCTAATTGTGAATAATACATGACTATTTATAGGGAAAAGACAAGTCTTGGGCATTTAACCTAGAATTCATCAAAGGGGCCCATTGCCATCATCCATGGAGTGCTTTGAAACCCTACAATCTCCCCCTCAAAGGATGGAATGGATGACAATGCTTTAACTTCCAAAACAAGCATCAAGCAAATAAAAAGATCTTCAACGAGGAATATATGAAGCAATCCTCGAATCTTGATTCTTCAATAGTCTTCAAACACGGGCTCTAGGATATATATAAATCAAGCACTGAAGTAATGTCTTTAAACTTCATTTTCGAATGTAATCCCAAAGAATCTTCATGAAAACCAAACCCGCCATAAAAACCCATTTCAGAACAAAGAAACCGAATCACTTCTTGTCTTTGAAGAGCTCCCCTTCCAAGTCACAATGATCTTCAAATAAGCTAATGATATAAGCCATCAAAAAATGTCATGTAACAACCCAAACTTTAAGATTTGTAATGCCACTTGATCGAGAAAATACTAGAAGTCGGAGATATAACAAGTCCTTAGCAGAGCTCGATAAAGAACTTCCGCTGTAAAGGATACTTCTCTGTAAAAGCTTTAGCAGAGCTCGATGAAGAACTTCCACTGTAAAAGCTACCTTCATAATTCTACCACAAGCTTTATCAAAAATCCTCAACTTTGAAAAGTCACAAATCCAATTTCGAATGACCATACCAAATTCTCCCCCGATTTATAATCAAAAACATGATTATAAAGCCTTCAAGTGGTCATGAGAATGATCTTGAATGGATAAAAATTTACTAAGCTCCCCCGCGAAAAAATGATATACACAATAAAGTATAAAATCCGAAAAAGTCGTGAAAATTTGTCGTTATCACGAAAAATGACTTTCCGAACCGCCAAGACTTGATGGAATCATTATTTTTCAGATGAACAGTAGAAGAACACCTTAAATCATCATGAACAGTAGAAAAAAAAACCTTGATTCCAAACCGCCAAAACACCAATAATCTTCAATAACTTGGGTAAAATCACCAAACCAAGAACCGATACTTCAAAAATCAGTAGATCTTTAAAGACCCGCTCTGATACCACTTGTTAGGATTAAAACCCTAATTGTGATTTGATGAACAAGATGCGGAAAATAAGAACAAACACAAATATGAAGATTATGTCGAATGATCACTCGATTTATTCATAACATGAGGAATAAATTACACTTTCAGCATAGACTAAAGAATCTAACACTACATAAGAAACCTCACGTGGCGGCCACATTTTGTCTCACTCTTAACCCTAATTGTGAATAATACATGACTATTTATAGGGAAAAGACAAGTCTTGGGCATTTAACCTAGAATTCATCAAAGGGGCCCATTGCCATCATCCATGGAGTGCTTTGAAACCCTACAATCTCCCCCTCAAAGGATGGAATGGATGACAATGCTTTAACTTCCAAAACAAGCATCAAGCAAATAAAAAGATCTTCAACGAGGAATATATGAAGCAATCCTCGAATCTTGATTCTTCAATAGTCTTCAAACAGGGGCTCTAGGATATATATAAATCAAGCACTGAAGTAATGTCTTTAAACTTCATTTTCGAATGTAATCCCAAAGAATCTTCATGAAAACCAAACCCGCCATAAAAACCCATTTCAGAACAAAGAAACCGAATCACTTCTTGTCTTTGAAGAGCTCCCCTTCCAAGTCACAATGATCTTCAAATAAGCTAATGATATAAGCCATCAAAAAATGTCATGTAACAACCCAAACTTTAAGATTTGTAATGCCACTTGATCGAGAAAATACTAGAAGTCGGAGATATAACAAGTCCTTAGCAGAGCTCGATAAAGAACTTCCGCTGTAAAGGATACTTCTCTGTAAAAGCTTTAGCAGAGATCGATGAAGAACTTCCACTGTAAAAGCTACCTTCATAATTCTACCACAAGCTTTATCAAAAATCCTCAACTTTGAAAAGTCACAAATCCAATTTCGAATGACCATACCAAATTCTCCCCCGATTTATAATAAAAAACATGATTATAAAGCCTTCAAGTGGTCATGAGAATGATCTTGAATGGATAAAAATTTACTAAGCTCCCCCGCGAAAAAATGATATACACAATAAAGTATAAAATCCGAAAAAGTCGTGAAAATTTGTCGTTATCACGAAAAATGACTTTCCGAACCGCCAAGACTTGATGGAATCATTATTTTTCAGATGAACAGTAGAAGAACACCTTAAATCATCATGAACAGTAGAAAAAAAAAAAAAAAAAAACCTTGATTCCAAACCGCCAAAACACCAATAATCTTCAATAACTTGGGTAAAATCACCAAACCAAGAACCGATACTTCAAAAATCAGTAGATCTTTAAAGACCCGCTCTGATACCACTTGTTAGGATTAAAACCCTAATTGTGATTTGATGAACAAGATGCGGAAAATAAGAACAAACACAAATATGAAGATTATGTCGAATGATCACTCGATTTATTCATAACATGAGGAATAAATTACACTTTCAGCATAGACTAAAGAATCTAACACTACATAAGAAACCTCACGTGGCGGCCACATTTTGTCTCACTCTTAACCCTAATTGTGAATAATACATGACTATTTATAGGGAAAAGACAAGTCTTGGGCATTTAACCTAGAATTCATCAAAGGGGCCCATTGCCATCATCCATGGAGTGCTTTGAAACCCTACAATCTCCCCCTCAAAGGATGGAATGGATGACAATGCTTTAACTTCCAAAACAAGCATCAAGCAAATAAAAAGATCTTCAACGAGGAATATATGAAGCAATCCTCGAATCTTGATTCTTCAATAGTCTTCAAACACGGGCTCTAGGATATATATAAATCAAGCACTGAAGTAATGTCTTTAAACTTCATTTTCGAATGTAATCCCAAAGAATCTTCATGAAAACCAAACCCGCCATAAAAACCCATTTCAGAACAAAGAAACCGAATCACTTCTTGTCTTTGAAGAGCTCCCCTTCCAAGTCACAATGATCTTCAAATAAGCTAATGATATAAGCCATCAAAAAATGTCATGTAACAACCCAAACTTTAAGATTTGTAATGCCACTTGATCGAGAAAATACTAGAAGTCGGAGATATAACAAGTCCTTAGCAGAGCTCGATAAAGAACTTCCGCTGTAAAGGATACTTCTCTGTAAAAGCTTTAGCAGAGCTCGATGAAGAACTTCCACTGTAAAAGCTACCTTCATAATTCTACCACAAGCTTTATCAAAAATCCTCAACTTTGAAAAGTCACAAATCCAATTTCGAATGACCATACCAAATTCTCCCCCGATTTATAATCAAAAACATGATTATAAAGCCTTCAAGTGGTCATGAGAATGATCTTGAATGGATAAAAATTTACTAAGCTCCCCCGCGAAAAAATGATATACACAATAAAGTATAAAATCCGAAAAAGTCGTGAAAATTTGTCGTTATCACGAAAAATGACTTTCCGAACCGCCAAGACTTGATGGAATCATTATTTTTCAGATGAACAGTAGAAGAACACCTTAAATCATCATGAACAGTAGAAAAAAAAAAAAAAAAAAACCTTGATTCCAAACCGCCAAAACAC
Source organism: Lactuca serriola (assembly GCF_051521515.1). Classification (NCBI taxonomy): domain Eukaryota; kingdom Viridiplantae; phylum Streptophyta; class Magnoliopsida; order Asterales; family Asteraceae; genus Lactuca; species Lactuca serriola. Next base: position 151,925,392 of record NC_136416.1, read on the forward strand.
CAATAATCTTCAATAACTTGGGTAAAATCACCAAACCAAGAACCGATACTTCAAAAATCAGTAGATCTTTAAAGACCCGCTCTGATACCACTTGTTAGGATTAAAACCCTAATTGTGATTTGATGAACAAGATGCGGAAAATAAGAACAAACACAAATATGAAGATTATGTCGAATGATCACTCGATTTATTCATAACATGAGGAATAAATTACACTTTCAGCATAGACTAAAGAATCTAACACTACATAAGAAACCTCACGTGGCGGCCACATTTTGTCTCACTCTTAACCCTAATTGTGAATAATACATGACTATTTATAGGGAAAAGACAAGTCTTGGGCATTTAACCTAGAATTCATCAAAGGGGCCCATTGCCATCATCCATGGAGTGCTTTGAAACCCTACAATCTCCCCCTCAAAGGATGGAATGGATGACAATGCTTTAACTTCCAAAACAAGCATCAAGCAAATAAAAAGATCTTCAACGAGGAATATATGAAGCAATCCTCGAATCTTGATTCTTCAATAGTCTTCAAACACGGGCTCTAGGATATATATAAATCAAGCACTGAAGTAATGTCTTTAAACTTCATTTTCGAATGTAATCCCAAAGAATCTTCATGAAAACCAAACCCGCCATAAAAACCCATTTCAGAACAAAGAAACCGAATCACTTCTTGTCTTTGAAGAGCTCCCCTTCCAAGTCACAATGATCTTCAAATAAGCTAATGATATAAGCCATCAAAAAATGTCATGTAACAACCCAAACTTTAAGATTTGTAATGCCACTTGATCGAGAAAATACTAGAAGTCGGAGATATAACAAGTCCTTAGCAGAGCTCGATAAAGAACTTCCGCTGTAAAGGATACTTCTCTGTAAAAGCTTTAGCAGAGCTCGATGAAGAACTTCCACTGTAAAAGCTACCTTCATAATTCTACCACAAGCTTTATCAAAAATCCTCAACTTTGAAAAGTCACAAATCCAATTTCGAATGACCATACCAAATTCTCCCCCGATTTATAATCAAAAACATGATTATAAAGCCTTCAAGTGGTCATGAGAATGATCTTGAATGGATAAAAATTTACTAAGCTCCCCCGCGAAAAAATGATATACACAATAAAGTATAAAATCCGAAAAAGTCGTGAAAATTTGTCGTTATCACGAAAAATGACTTTCCGAACCGCCAAGACTTGATGGAATCATTATTTTTCAAATGAACAGTAGAAGAACACCTTAAATCATCATGAACAGTAGAAAAAAAAACCTTGATTCCAAACCGCCAAAACACCAATAATCTTCAATAACTTGGGTAAAATCACCAAACCAAGAACCGATACTTCAAAAATCAGTAGATCTTTAAAGACCCGCTCTGATACCACTTGTTAGGATTAAAACCCTAATTGTGATTTGATGAACAAGATGCGGAAAATAAGAACAAACACAAATATGAAGATTATGTCGAATGATCACTCGATTTATTCATAACATGAGGAATAAATTACACTTTCAGCATAGACTAAAGAATCTAACACTACATAAGAAACCTCACGTGGCGGCCACATTTTGTCTCACTCTTAACCCTAATTGTGAATAATACATGACTATTTATAGGGAAAAGACAAGTCTTGGGCATTTAACCTAGAATTCATCAAAGGGGCCCATTGCCATCATCCATGGAGTGCTTTGAAACCCTACAATCTCCCCCTCAAAGGATGGAATGGATGACAATGCTTTAACTTCCAAAACAAGCATCAAGCAAATAAAAAGATCTTCAACGAGGAATATATGAAGCAATCCTCGAATCTTGATTCTTCAATAGTCTTCAAACAGGGGCTCTAGGATATATATAAATCAAGCACTGAAGTAATGTCTTTAAACTTCATTTTCGAATGTAATCCCAAAGAATCAACATGAAAACCAAACCCGCCATAAAAACCCATTTCAGAACAAAGAAACCGAATCACTTCTTGTCTTTGAAGAGCTCCCCTTCCAAGTCACAATGATCTTCAAATAAGCTAATGATATAAGCCATCAAAAAATGTCATGTAACAACCCAAACTTTAAGATTTGTAATGCCACTTGATCGAGAAAATACTAGAAGTCGGAGATATAACAAGTCCTTAGCAGAGCTCGATAAAGAACTTCCGCTGTAAAGGATACTTCTCTGTAAAAGCTTTAGCAGAGATCGATGAAGAACTTCCACTGTAAAAGCTACCTTCATAATTCTACCACAAGCTTTATCAAAAATCCTCAACTTTGAAAAGTCACAAATCCAATTTCGAATGACCATACCAAATTCTCCCCCGATTTATAATAAAAAACATGATTATAAAGCCTTCAAGTGGTCATGAGAATGATCTTGAATGGATAAAAATTTACTAAGCTCCCCCGCGAAAAAATGATATACACAATAAAGTATAAAATCCGAAAAAGTCGTGAAAATTTGTCGTTATCACGAAAAATGACTTTCCGAACCGCCAAGACTTGATGGAATCATTATTTTTCAGATGAACAGTAGAAGAACACCTTAAATCATCATGAACAGTAGAAAAAAAAAAAAAAAAAACCTTGATTCCAAACCGCCAAAACACCAATAATCTTCAATAACTTGGGTAAAATCACCAAACCAAGAACCGATACTTCAAAAATCAGTAGATCTTTAAAGACCCGCTCTGATACCACTTGTTAGGATTAAAACCCTAATTGTGATTTGATGAACAAGATGCGGAAAATAAGAACAAACACAAATATGAAGATTATGTCGAATGATCACTCGATTTATTCATAACATGAGGAATAAATTACACTTTCAGCATAGACTAAAGAATCTAACACTACATAAGAAACCTCACGTGGCGGCCACATTTTGTCTCACTCTTAACCCTAATTGTGAATAATACATGACTATTTATAGGGAAAAGACAAGTCTTGGGCATTTAACCTAGAATTCATCAAAGGGGCCCATTGCCATCATCCATGGAGTGCTTTGAAACCCTACAATCTCCCCCTCAAAGGATGGAATGGATGACAATGCTTTAACTTCCAAAACAAGCATCAAGCAAATAAAAAGATCTTCAACGAGGAATATATGAAGCAATCCTCGAATCTTGATTCTTCAATAGTCTTCAAACACGGGCTCTAGGATATATATAAATCAAGCACTGAAGTAATGTCTTTAAACTTCATTTTCGAATGTAATCCCAAAGAATCTTCATGAAAACCAAACCCGCCATAAAAACCCATTTCAGAACAAAGAAACCGAATCACTTCTTGTCTTTGAAGAGCTCCCCTTCCAAGTCACAATGATCTTCAAATAAGCTAATGATATAAGCCATCAAAAAATGTCATGTAACAACCCAAACTTTAAGATTTGTAATGCCACTTGATCGAGAAAATACTAGAAGTCGGAGATATAACAAGTCCTTAGCAGAGCTCGATAAAGAACTTCCGCTGTAAAGGATACTTCTCTGTAAAAGCTTTAGCAGAGCTCGATGAAGAACTTCCACTGTAAAAGCTACCTTCATAATTCTACCACAAGCTTTATCAAAAATCCTCAACTTTGAAAAGTCACAAATCCAATTTCGAATGACCATACCAAATTCTCCCCCGATTTATAATCAAAAACATGATTATAAAGCCTTCAAGTGGTCATGAGAATGATCTTGAATGGATAAAAACTTACTAAGCTCCCCCGCGAAAAAATGATATACACAATAAAGTATAAAATCCGAAAAAGTCGTGAAAATTTGTCGTTATCACGAAAAATGACTTTCCGAACCGCCAAGACTTGATGGAATCATTATTTTTCAGATGAACAGTAGAAGAACACCTTAAATCATCATGAACAGTAGAAAAAAAAACCTTGATTCCAAACCGCCAAAACACCAATAATCTTCAATAACTTGGGTAAAATCACCAAACCAAGAACCGATACTTCAAAAATCAGTAGATCTTTAAAGACCCGCTCTGATACCACTTGTTAGGATTAAAACCCTAATTGTGATTTGATGAACAAGATGCGGAAAATAAGAACAAACACAAATATGAAGATTATGTCGAATGATCACTCGATTTATTCATAACATGAGGAATAAATTACACTTTCAGCATAGACTAAAGAATCTAACACTACATAAGAAACCTCACGTGGCGGCCACATTTTGTCTCACTCTTAACCCTAATTGTGAATAATACATGACTATTTATAGGGAAAAGACAAGTCTTGGGCATTTAACCTAGAATTCATCAAAGGGGCCCATTGCCATCATCCATGGAGTGCTTTGAAACCCTACAATCTCCCCCTCAAAGGATGGAATGGATGACAATGCTTTAACTTCCAAAACAAGCATCAAGCAAATAAAAAGATCTTCAACGAGGAATATATGAAGCAATCCTCGAATCTTGATTCTTCAATAGTCTTCAAACACGGGCTCTAGGATATATATAAATCAAGCACTGAAGTAATGTCTTTAAACTTCATTTTCGAATGTAATCCCAAAGAATCTTCATGAAAACCAAACCCGCCATAAAAACCCATTTCAGAACAAAGAAACCGAATCACTTCTTGTCTTTGAAGAGCTCCCCTTCCAAGTCACAATGATCTTCAAATAAGCTAATGATATAAGCCATCAAAAAATGTCATGTAACAACCCAAACTTTAAGATTTGTAATGCCACTTGATCGAGAAAATACTAGAAGTCGGAGATATAACAAGTCCTTAGCAGAGCTCGATAAAGAACTTCCGCTGTAAAGGATACTTCTCTGTAAAAGCTTTAGCAGAGCTCGATGAAGAACTTCCACTGTAAAAGCTACCTTCATAATTCTACCACAAGCTTTATCAAAAATCCTCAACTTTGAAAAGTCACAAATCCAATTTCGAATGACCATACCAAATTCTCCCCCGATTTATAATCAAAAACATGATTATAAAGCCTTCAAGTGGTCATGAGAATGATCTTGAATGGATAAAAATTTACTAAGCTCCCCCGCGAAAAAATGATATACACAATAAAGTATAAAATCCGAAAAAGTCGTGAAAATTTGTCGTTATCACGAAAAATGACTTTCCGAACCGCCAAGACTTGATGGAATCATTATTTTTCAGATGAACAGTAGAAGAACACCTTAAATCATCATGAACAGTAGAAAAAAAAACCTTGATTCCAAACCGCCAAAACACCAATAATCTTCAATAACTTGGGTAAAATCACCAAACCAAGAACCGATACTTCAAAAATCAGTAGATCTTTAAAGACCCGCTCTGATACCACTTGTTAGGATTAAAACCCTAATTGTGATTTGATGAACAAGATGCGGAAAATAAGAACAAACACAAATATGAAGATTATGTCGAATGATCACTCGATTTATTCATAACATGAGGAATAAATTACACTTTCAGCATAGACTAAAGAATCTAACACTACATAAGAAACCTCACGTGGCGGCCACATTTTGTCTCACTCTTAACCCTAATTGTGAATAATACATGACTATTTATAGGGAAAAGACAAGTCTTGGGCATTTAACCTAGAATTCATCAAAGGGGCCCATTGCCATCATCCATGGAGTGCTTTGAAACCCTACAATCTCCCCCTCAAAGGATGGAATGGATGACAATGCTTTAACTTCCAAAACAAGCATCAAGCAAATAAAAAGATCTGCAACGAGGAATATATGAAGCAATCCTCGAATCTTGATTCTTCAATAGTCTTCAAACAGGGGCTCTAGGATATATATAAATCAAGCACTGAAGTAATGTCTTTAAACTTCATTTTCGAATGTAATCCCAAAGAATCAACATGAAAACCAAACCCGCCATAAAAACCCATTTCAGAACAAAGAAACCGAATCACTTCTTGTCTTTGAAGAGCTCCCCTTCCAAGTCACAATGATCTTCAAATAAGCTAATGATATAAGCCTTCAAAAAATGTCATGTAACAACCCAAACTTTAAGATTTGTAATGCCACTTGATCGAGAAAATACTAGAAGTCGGAGATATAACAAGTCCTTAGTAGAGCTCGATAAAGAACTTCCGTTGTAAAGGATACTTCTCTGTAAAAGCTTTAGCAGAGATCGATGAAGAACTTCCACTGTAAAAGCTACCTTCATAATTCTACCACAAGCTTTATCAAAAATCCTCAACTTTGAAAAGTCACAAATCCAATTTCGAATGACCATACCAAATTCTCCCCCGATTTGTAATAAAAAACATGATTATAAAGCCTTCAAGTGGTCATGAGAATGATCTTGAATGGATAAAAATTTACTAAGCTCCCCCGCGAAAAAATGATATACACAATAAAGTATAAAATCCGAAAAAGTCGTGAAAATTTGTCGTTATCACGAAAAATGACTTTCCGAACCGCCAAGACTTGATGGAATCATTATTTTTCAGATGAACAGTAGAAGAACACCTTAAATCATCATGAACAGTAGAAAAAAAAAAACCTTGATTCCAAACCGCCAAAACACCAATAATCTTCAATAACTTGGGTAAAATCACCAAACCAAGAACCGATACTTCAAAAATCAGTAGATCTTTAAAGACCCGCTCTGATACCACTTGTTAGGATTAAAACCCTAATTGTGATTTGATGAACAAGATGCGGAAAATAAGAACAAACACAAATATGAAGATTATGTCGAATGATCACTCGATTTATTCATAACATGAGGAATAAATTACACTTTCAGCATAGACTAAAGAATCTAACACTACATAAGAAACCTCACGTGGCGGCCACATTTTGTCTCACTCTTAACCCTAATTGTGAATAATACATGACTATTTATAGGGAAAAGACAAGTCTTGGGCATTTAACCTAGAATTCATCAAAGGGGCCCATTGCCATCATCCATGGAGTGCTTTGAAACCCTACAATCTCCCCTTCAAAGGATGGAATGGATGACAATGCTTTAACTTCCAAAACAAGCATCAAGCAAATAAAAAGATCTGCAACGAGGAATATATGAAGCAATCCTCGAATCTTGATTCTTCAATAGTCTTCAAACACGGGCTCTAGGATATATAAATCAAGCACTGAAGTAATGTCTTTAAACTTCATTTTCGAATGTAATCCCAAAGAATCTTCATGAAAACCAAACCCGCCATAAAAACCCATTTCAGAACAAAGAAACCGAATCACTTCTTGTCTTTGAAGAGCTCCCCTTCCAAGTCACAATGATCTTCAAATAAGCTAATGATATAAGCCATCAAAAAATGTCATGTAACAACCCAAACTTTAAGATTTGTAATGCCACTTGATCGAGAAAATACTAGAAGTCGGAGATATAACAAGTCCTTAGCAGAGCTCGATAAAGAACTTCCGCTGTAAAGGATACTTCTCTGTAAAAGCTTTAGCAGAGCTCGATGAAGAACTTCCACTGTAAAAGCTACCTTCATAATTCTACCACAAGCTTTATCAAAAATCCTCAACTTTGAAAAGTCACAAATCCAATTTCGAATGACCATACCAAATTCTCCCCCGATTTGTAATCAAAAACATGATTATAAAGCCTTCAAGTGGACATGAGAATGATCTTGAATGGATAAAAATTTACTAAGCTCCCCCGCGAAAAAATGATATACACAATAAAGTATAAAATCCGAAATAGTCGTGAAAATTTGTCGTTATCACGAAAAATGACTTTCCGAACCGCCAAGACTTGATGGAATCATTATTTTTCAGATGAACAGTAGAAGATGACCTTAAATCATCATGAACAGTAGAAAAAAAAACCTTGATTCCAAACCGCCAAAACACCAATAATCTTCAATAACTTGGGTAAAATCACCAAACCAAGAACCGATACTTCAAAAATCAGTAGATCTTTAAAGACCCGCTCTGATACCACTTGTTAGGATTAAAACCCTAATTGTGATTTGATGAACAAGATGCGGAAAATAAGAACAAACACAAATATGAAGATTATGTCGAATGATCACTCGATTTATTCATAACATGAGGAATAAATTACACTTTCAGCATAGACTAAAGAATCTAACACTACATAAGAAACCTCACGTGGCGGCCACATTTTGTCTCACTCTTAACCCTAATTGTGAATAATACATGACTATTTATAGGGAAAAGACAAGTCTTGGGCATTTAACCTAGAATTCATCAAAGGGGCCCATTGCCATCATCCATGGAGTGCTTTGAAACCCTACAATCTCCCCTTCAAAGGATGGAATGGATGACAATGCTTTAACTTCCAAAACAAGCATCAAGCAAATAAAAAGATCTGCAACGAGGAATATATGAAGCAATCCTCGAATCTTGATTCTTCAATAGTCTTCAAACACGGGCTCTAGGATATATAAATCAAGCACTGAAGTAATGTCTTTAAACTTCATTTTCGAATGTAATCCCAAAGAATCTTCATGAAAACCAAACCCGCCATAAAAACCCATTTCAGAACAAAGAAACCGAATCACTTCTTGTCTTTGAAGAGCTCCCCTTCCAAGTCACAATGATCTTCAAATAAGCTAATGATATAAGCCATCAAAAAATGTCATGTAACAACCCAAACTTTAAGATTTGTAATGCCACTTGATCGAGAAAATACTAGAAGTCGGAGATATAACAAGTCCTTAGCAGAGCTCGATAAAGAACTTCCGCTGTAAAGGATACTTCTCTGTAAAAGCTTTAGCAGAGCTCGATGAAGAACTTCCACTGTAAAAGCTACCTTCATAATTCTACCACAAGCTTTATCAAAAATCCTCAACTTTGAAAAGTCACAAATCCAATTTCGAATGACCATACCAAATTCTCCCCCGATTTGTAATCAAAAACATGATTATAAAGCCTTCAAGTGGACATGAGAATGATCTTGAATGGATAAAAATTTACTAAGCTCCCCCGCGAAAAAATGATATACACAATAAAGTATAAAATCCGAAATAGTCGTGAAAATTTGTCGTTATCACGAAAAATGACTTTCCGAACCGCCAAGACTTGATGGAATCATTATTTTTCAGATGAACAGTAGAAGAAGACCTTAAATCATCATGAACAGTAGAAAAAAAAACCTTGATTCCAAACCGCCAAAACACCAATAATCTTCAATAACTTGGGTAAAATCACCAAACCAAGAACCGATACTTCAAAAATCAGTAGATCTTTAAAGACCCGCTCTGATACCACTTGTTAGGATTAAAACCCTAATTGTGATTTGATGAACAAGATGCGGAAAATAAGAACAAACACAAATATGAAGATTATGTCGAATGATCACTCGATTTATTCATAACATGAGGAATAAATTACACTTTCAGCATAGACTAAAGAATCTAACACTACATAAGAAACCTCACGTGGCGGCCACATTTTGTCTCACTCTTAACCCTAATTGTGAATAATACATGACTATTTATAGGGAAAAGACAAGTCTTGGGCATTTAACCTAGAATTCATCAAAGGGGCCCATTGCCATCATCCATGGAGTGCTTTGAAACCCTACAATCTCCCCCTCAAAGGATGGAATGGATGACAATGCTTTAACTTCCAAAACAAGCATCAAGCAAATAAAAAGATCTGCAACGAGGAATATATGAAGCAATCCTCGAATCTTGATTCTTCAATAGTCTTCAAACACGGGCTCTAGGATATATAAATCAAGCACTGAAGTAATGTCTTTAAACTTCATTTTCGAATGTAATCCCAAAGAATCTTCATGAAAACCAAACCCGCCATAAAAACCCATTTCAGAACAAAGAAACCGAATCACTTCTTGTCTTTGAAGAGCTCCCCTTCCAAGTCACAATGATCTTCAAATAAGCTAATGATATAAGCCATCAAAAAATGTCATGTAACAACCCAAACTTTAAGATTTGTAATGCCACTTGATCGAGAAAATACTAGAAGTCGGAGATATAACAAGTCCTTAGCAGAGCTCGATAAAGAACTTCCGCTGTAAAGGATACTTCTCTGTAAAAGCTTTAGCAGAGCTCGATGAAGAACTTCCACTGTAAAAGCTACCTTCATAATTCTACCACAAGCTTTATCAAAAATCCTCAACTTTGAAAAGTCACAAATCCAATTTCGAATGACCATACCAAATTCTCCCCCGATTTGTAATCAAAAACATGATTATAAAGCCTTCAAGTGGACATGAGAATGATCTTGAATGGATAAAAATTTACTAAGCTCCCCCGCGAAAAAATGATATACACAATAAAGTATAAAATCCGAAATAGTCGTGAAAATTTGTCGTTATCACGAAAAATGACTTTCCGAACCGCCAAGACTTGATGGAATCATTATTTTTCAGATGAACAGTAGAAGAAGACCTTAAATCATCATGAACAGTAGAAAAAAAAAACCTTGATTCCAAACCGCCAAAACACCAATAATCTTCAATAACTTGGGTAAAATCACCAAACCAAGAACCGATACTTCAAAAATCAGTAGATCTTTAAAGACCCGCTCTGATACCACTTGTTAGGATTAAACCCTAATTGTGATTTGATGAACAAGATGCGGAAAATAAGAACAAACACAAATATGAAGATTATGTCGAATGATCACTCGATTTATTCATAACATGAGGAATAAATTACACTTTCAGCATAGACTAAAGAATCTAACACTACATAAGAAACCTCACGTGGCGGCCACATTTTGTCTCACTCTTAACCCTAATTGTGAATAATACATGACTATTTATAGGGAAAAGACAAGTCTTGGGCATTTAACCTAGAATTCATCAAAGGGGCCCATTGCCATCATCCATGGAGTGCTTTGAAACCCTACAATCTCCCCCTCAAAGGATGGAATGGATGACAATGCTTTAACTTCCAAAACAAGCATCAAGCAAATAAAACGATCTGCAACGAGGAATATATGAAGCAATCCTCAAATCTTGATTCTTCAATAGTCTTCAAACACGGGCTCTAGGATATATAAATCAAGCACTGAAGTAATGTCTTTAAACTTCATTTTCGAATGTAATCCCAAAGAATCTTCATGAAAACCAAACCCGCCATAAAAACCCATTTCAGAACAAAGAAACCGAATCACTTCTTGTCTTTGAAGAGCTCCCCTTCCAAGTCACAATGATCTTCAAATAAGCTAATGATATAAGCCATCAAAAAATGTCATGTAACAACCCAAACTTTAAGATTTGTAATGCCACTTGATCGAGAAAATACTAGAAGTCGGAGATATAACAAGTCCTTAGCAGAGCTCGATAAAGAACTTCCGCTGTAAAGGATACTTCTCTGTAAAAGCTTTAGCAGAGCTCGATGAAGAACTTCCACTGTAAAAGCTACCTTCATAATTCTACCACAAGCTTTATCAAAAATCCTCAACTTTGAAAAGTCACAAATCCAATTTCGAATGACCATACCAAATTCTCCCCCGATTTGTAATCAAAAACATGATTATAAAGCCTTCAAGTGGACATGAGAATGATCTTGAATGGATAAAAATTTACTAAGCTCCCCCGCGAAAAAATGATATACACAATAAAGTATAAAATCCGAAATAGTCGTGAAAATTTGTCGTTATCACGAAAAATGACTTTCCGAACCGCCAAGACTTGATGGAATCATTATTTTTCAGATGAACAGTAGAAGAACACCTTAAATCATCATGAACAGTAGAAAAAAAAAACCTTGATTCCAAACCGCCAAAACACCAATAATCTTCAATAACTTGGGTAAAATCACCAAACCAAGAACCGATACTTCAAAAATCAGTAGATCTTTAAAGACCCGCTCTGATACCACTTGTTAGGATTAAAACCCTAATTGTGATTTGATGAACAAGATGCGGAAAATAAGAACAAACACAAATATGAAGATTATGTCGAATGATCACTCGATTTATTCATAACATGAGGAATAAATTACACTTTCAGCATAGACTAAAGAATCTAACACTACATAAGAAACCTCACGTGGCGGCCACATTTTGTCTCACTCTTAACCCTAATTGTGAATAATACATGACTATTTATAGGGAAAAGACAAGTCTTGGGCATTTAACCTAGAATTCATCAAAGGGGCCCATTGCCATCATCCATGGAGTGCTTTGAAACCCTACAATCTCCCCCTCAAAGGATGGAATGGATGACAATGCTTTAACTTCCAAAACAAGCATCAAGCAAATAAAAAGATCTGCAACGAGGAATATATGAAGCAATCCTCGAATCTTGATTCTTCAATAGTCTTCAAACACGGGCTCTAGGATATATAAATCAAGCACTGAAGTAATGTCTTTAAACTTCATTTTCGAATGTAATCCCAAAGAATCTTCATGAAAACCAAACCCGCCATAAAAACCCATTTCAGAACAAAGAAACCGAATCACTTCTTGTCTTTGAAGAGCTCCCCTTCCAAGTCACAATGATCTTCAAATAAGCTAATGATATAAGCCATCAAAAAATGTCATGTAACAACCCAAACTTTAAGATTTGTAATGCCACTTGATCGAGAAAATACTAGAAGTCGGAGATATAACAAGTCCTTAGCAGAGCTCGATAAAGAACTTCCGCTGTAAAGGATACTTCTCTGTAAAAGCTTTAGCAGAGCTCGATGAAGAACTTCCACTGTAAAAGCTACCTTCATAATTCTACCACAAGCTTTATCAAAAATCCTCAACTTTGAAAAGTCACAAATCCAATTTCGAATGACCATACCAAATTCTCCCCCGATTTGTAATCAAAAACATGATTATAAAGCCTTCAAGTGGACATGAGAATGATCTTGAATGGATAAAAATTTACTAAGCTCCCCCGCGAAAAAATGATATACACAATAAAGTATAAAATCCGAAATAGTCGTGAAAATTTGTCGTTATCACGAAAAATGACTTTCCGAACCGCCAAGACTTGATGGAATCATTATTTTTCAGATGAACAGTAGAAGAAGACCTTAAATCATCATGAACAGTAGAAAAAAAAAACCTTGATTCCAAACCGCCAAAACACCAATAATCTTCAATAACTTGGGTAAAATCACCAAACCAAGAACCGATACTTCAAAAATCAGTAGATCTTTAAAGACCCGCTCTGATACCACTTGTTAGGATTAAACCCTAATTGTGATTTGATGAACAAGATGCGGAAAATAAGAACAAACACAAATATGAAGATTATGTCGAATGATCACTCGATTTATTCATAACATGAGGAATAAATTACACTTTCAGCATAGACTAAAGAATCTAACACTACATAAGAAACCTCACGTGGCGGCCACATTTTGTCTCACTCTTAACCCTAATTGTGAATAATACATGACTATTTATAGGGAAAAGACAAGTCTTGGGCATTTAACCTAGAATTCATCAAAGGGGCCCATTGCCATCATCCATGGAGTGCTTTGAAACCCTACAATCTCCCCCTCAAAGGATGGAATGGATGACAATGCTTTAACTTCCAAAACAAGCATCAAGCAAATAAAAAGATCTGCAACGAGGAATATATGAAGCAATCCTCGAATCTTGATTCTTCAATAGTCTTCAAACACGGGCTCTAGGATATATAAATCAAGCACTGAAGTAATGTCTTTAAACTTCATTTTCGAATGTAATCCCAAAGAATCTTCATGAAAACCAAACCCGCCATAAAAACCCATTTCAGAACAAAGAAACCGAATCACTTCTTGTCTTGGAAGAGCTCCCCTTCCAAGTCACAATGATCTTCAAATAAGCTAATGATATAAGCCATCAAAAAATGTCATGTAACAACCCAAACTTTAAGATTTGTAATGCCACTTGATCGAGAAAATACTAGAAGTCGGAGATATAACAAGTCCTTAGCAGAGCTCGATAAAGAACTTCCGCTGTAAAGGATACTTCTCTGTAAAAGCTTTAGCAGAGCTCGATGAAGAACTTCCACTGTAAAAGCTACCTTCATAATTCTACCACAAGCTTTATCAAAAATCCTCAACTTTGAAAAGTCACAAATCCAATTTCGAATGACCATACCAAATTCTCCCCCGATTTGTAATCAAAAACATGATTATAAAGCCTTCAAGTGGACATGAGAATGATCTTGAATGGATAAAAATTTACTAAGCTCCCCCGCGAAAAAATGATATACACAATAAAGTATAAAATCCGAAATAGTCGTGAAAATTTGTCGTTATCACGAAAAATGACTTTCCGAACCGCCAAGACTTGATGGAATCATTATTTTTCAGATGAACAGTAGAAGAAGACCTTAAATCATCATGAACAGTAGAAAAAAAAACCTTGATTCCAAACCGCCAAAACACCAATAATCTTCAATAACTTGGGTAAAATCACCAAACCAAGAACCGATACTTCAAAAATCAGTAGATCTTTAAAGACCCGCTCTGATACCACTTGTTAGGATTAAAACCCTAATTGTGATTTGATGAACAAGATGCGGAAAATAAGAACAAACACAAATATGAAGATTATGTCGAATGATCACTCGATTTATTCATAACATGAGGAATAAATTACACTTTCAGCATAGACTAAAGAATCTAACACTACATAAGAAACCTCACGTGGCGGCCACATTTTGTCTCACTCTTAACCCTAATTGTGAATAATACATGACTATTTATAGGGAAAAGACAAGTCTTGGGCATTTAACCTAGAATTCATCAAAGGGGCCCATTGCCATCATCCATGGAGTGCTTTGAAACCCTACAATCTCCCCCTCAAAGGATGGAATGGATGACAATGCTTTAACTTCCAAAACAAGCATCAAGCAAATAAAAAGATCTGCAACGAGGAATATATGAAGCAATCCTCGAATCTTGATTCTTCAATAGTCTTCAAACACGGGCTCTAGGATATATAAATCAAGCACTGAAGTAATGTCTTTAAACTTCATTTTCGAATGTAATCCCAAAGAATCTTCATGAAAACCAAACCCGCCATAAAAACCCATTTCAGAACAAAGAAACCGAATCACTTCTTGTCTTTGAAGAGCTCCCCTTCCAAGTCACAATGATCTTCAAATAAGCTAATGATATAAGCCATCAAAAAATGTCATGTAACAACCCAAACTTTAAGATTTGTAATGCCACTTGATCGAGAAAATACTAGAAGTCGGAGATATAACAAGTCCTTAGCAGAGCTCGATAAAGAACTTCCGCTGTAAAGGATACTTCTCTGTAAAAGCTTTAGCAGAGCTCGATGAAGAACTTCCACTGTAAAAGCTACCTTCATAATTCTACCACAAGCTTTATCAAAAATCCTCAACTTTGAAAAGTCACAAATCCAATTTCGAATGACCATACCAAATTCTCCCCCGATTTGTAATCAAAAACATGATTATAAAGCCTTCAAGTGGACATGAGAATGATCTTGAATGGATAAAAATTTACTAAGCTCCCCCGCGAAAAAATGATATACACAATAAAGTATAAAATCCGAAATAGTCGTGAAAATTTGTCGTTATCACGAAAAATGACTTTCCGAACCGCCAAGACTTGATGGAATCATTATTTTTCAGATGAACAGTAGAAGAAGACCTTAAATCATCATGAACAGTAGAAAAAAAAAACCTTGATTCCAAACCGCCAAAACACCAATAATCTTCAATAACTTGGGTAAAATCACCAAACCAAGAACCGATACTTCAAAAATCAGTAGATCTTTAAAGACCCGCTCTGATACCACTTGTTAGGATTAAACCCTAATTGTGATTTGATGAACAAGATGCGGAAAATAAGAACAAACACAAATATGAAGATTATGTCGAATGATCACTCGATTTATTCATAACATGAGGAATAAATTACACTTTCAGCATAGACTAAAGAATCTAACACTACATAAGAAACCTCACGTGGCGGCCACATTTTGTCTCACTCTTAACCCTAATTGTGAATAATACATGACTATTTATAGGGAAAAGACAAGTCTTGGGCATTTAACCTAGAATTCATCAAAGGGGCCCATTGCCATCATCCATGGAGTGCTTTGAAACCCTACAATCTCCCCCTCAAAGGATGGAATGGATGACAATGCTTTAACTTCCAAAACAAGCATCAAGCAAATAAAACGATCTGCAACGAGGAATATATGAAGCAATCCTCAAATCTTGATTCTTCAATAGTCTTCAAACACGGGCTCTAGGATATATAAATCAAGCACTGAAGTAATGTCTTTAAACTTCATTTTCGAATGTAATCCCAAAGAATCTTCATGAAAACCAAACCCGCCATAAAAACCCATTTCAGAACAAAGAAACCGAATCACTTCTTGTCTTTGAAGAGCTCCCCTTCCAAGTCACAATGATCTTCAAATAAGCTAATGATATAAGCCATCAAAAAATGTCATGTAACAACCCAAACTTTAAGATTTGTAATGCCACTTGATCGAGAAAATACTAGAAGTCGGAGATATAACAAGTCCTTAGCAGAGCTCGATAAAGAACTTCCGCTGTAAAGGATACTTCTCTGTAAAAGCTTTAGCAGAGCTCGATGAAGAACTTCCACTGTAAAAGCTACCTTCATAATTCTACCACAAGCTTTATCAAAAATCCTCAACTTTGAAAAGTCACAAATCCAATTTCGAATGACCATACCAAATTCTCCCCCGATTTGTAATCAAAAACATGATTATAAAGCCTTCAAGTGGACATGAGAATGATCTTGAATGGATAAAAATTTACTAAGCTCCCCCGCGAAAAAATGATATACACAATAAAGTATAAAATCCGAAATAGTCGTGAAAATTTGTCGTTATCACGAAAAATGACTTTCCGAACCGCCAAGACTTGATGGAATCATTATTTTTCAGATGAACAGTAGAAGAACACCTTAAATCATCATGAACAGTAGAAAAAAAAAACCTTGATTCCAAACCGCCAAAACACCAATAATCTTCAATAACTTGGGTAAAATCACCAAACCAAGAACCGATACTTCAAAAATCAGTAGATCTTTAAAGACCCGCTCTGATACCACTTGTTAGGATTAAAACCCTAATTGTGATTTGATGAACAAGATGCGGAAAATAAGAACAAACACAAATATGAAGATTATGTCGAATGATCACTCGATTTATTCATAACATGAGGAATAAATTACACTTTCAGCATAGACTAAAGAATCTAACACTACATAAGAAACCTCACGTGGCGGCCACATTTTGTCTCACTCTTAACCCTAATTGTGAATAATACATGACTATTTATAGGGAAAAGACAAGTCTTGGGCATTTAACCTAGAATTCATCAAAGGGGCCCATTGCCATCATCCATGGAGTGCTTTGAAACCCTACAATCTCCCCCTCAAAGGATGGAATGGATGACAATGCTTTAACTTCCAAAACAAGCATCAAGCAAATAAAAAGATCTGCAACGAGGAATATATGAAGCAATCCTCGAATCTTGATTCTTCAATAGTCTTCAAACACGGGCTCTAGGATATATAAATCAAGCACTGAAGTAATGTCTTTAAACTTCATTTTCGAATGTAATCCCAAAGAATCTTCATGAAAACCAAACCCGCCATAAAAACCCATTTCAGAACAAAGAAACCGAATCACTTCTTGTCTTTGAAGAGCTCCCCTTCCAAGTCACAATGATCTTCAAATAAGCTAATGATATAAGCCATCAAAAAATGTCATGTAACAACCCAAACTTTAAGATTTGTAATGCCACTTGATCGAGAAAATACTAGAAGTCGGAGATATAACAAGTCCTTAGCAGAGCTCGATAAAGAACTTCCGCTGTAAAGGATACTTCTCTGTAAAAGCTTTAGCAGAGCTCGATGAAGAACTTCCACTGTAAAAGCTACCTTCATAATTCTACCACAAGCTTTATCAAAAATCCTCAACTTTGAAAAGTCACAAATCCAATTTCGAATGACCATACCAAATTCTCCCCCGATTTGTAATCAAAAACATGATTATAAAGCCTTCAAGTGGACATGAGAATGATCTTGAATGGATAAAAATTTACTAAGCTCCCCCGCGAAAAAATGATATACACAATAAAGTATAAAATCCGAAATAGTCGTGAAAATTTGTCGTTATCACGAAAAATGACTTTCCGAACCGCCAAGACTTGATGGAATCATTATTTTTCAGATGAACAGTAGAAGAAGACCTTAAATCATCATGAACAGTAGAAAAAAAAAACCTTGATTCCAAACCGCCAAAACACCAATAATCTTCAATAACTTGGGTAAAATCACCAAACCAAGAACCGATACTTCAAAAATCAGTAGATCTTTAAAGACCCGCTCTGATACCACTTGTTAGGATTAAACCCTAATTGTGATTTGATGAACAAGATGCGGAAAATAAGAACAAACACAAATATGAAGATTATGTCGAATGATCACTCGATTTATTCATAACATGAGGAATAAATTACACTTTCAGCATAGACTAAAGAATCTAACACTACATAAGAAACCTCACGTGGCGGCCACATTTTGTCTCACTCTTAACCCTAATTGTGAATAATACATGACTATTTATAGGGAAAAGACAAGTCTTGGGCATTTAACCTAGAATTCATCAAAGGGGCCCATTGCCATCATCCATGGAGTGCTTTGAAACCCTACAATCTCCCCCTCAAAGGATGGAATGGATGACAATGCTTTAACTTCCAAAACAAGCATCAAGCAAATAAAAAGATCTGCAACGAGGAATATATGAAGCAATCCTCGAATCTTGATTCTTCAATAGTCTTCAAACACGGGCTCTAGGATATATAAATCAAGCACTGAAGTAATGTCTTTAAACTTCATTTTCGAATGTAATCCCAAAGAATCTTCATGAAAACCAAACCCGCCATAAAAACCCATTTCAGAACAAAGAAACCGAATCACTTCTTGTCTTGGAAGAGCTCCCCTTCCAAGTCACAATGATCTTCAAATAAGCTAATGATATAAGCCATCAAAAAATGTCATGTAACAACCCAAACTTTAAGATTTGTAATGCCACTTGATCGAGAAAATACTAGAAGTCGGAGATATAACAAGTCCTTAGCAGAGCTCGATAAAGAACTTCCGCTGTAAAGGATACTTCTCTGTAAAAGCTTTAGCAGAGCTCGATGAAGAACTTCCACTGTAAAAGCTACCTTCATAATTCTACCACAAGCTTTATCAAAAATCCTCAACTTTGAAAAGTCACAAATCCAATTTCGAATGACCATACCAAATTCTCCCCCGATTTGTAATCAAAAACATGATTATAAAGCCTTCAAGTGGACATGAGAATGATCTTGAATGGATAAAAATTTACTAAGCTCCCCCGCGAAAAAATGATATACACAATAAAGTATAAAATCCAAAATAGTCGTGAAAATTTGTCGTTATCACGAAAAATGACTTTCCGAACCGCCAAGACTTGATGGAATCATTATTTTTCAGATGAACAGTAGAAGAACACCTTAAATCATCATGAACAGTAGAAAAAAAAAACCTTGATTCCAAACCGCCAAAACACCAATAATCTTCAATAACTTGGGTAAAATCACCAAACCAAGAACCGATACTTCAAAAATCAGTAGATCTTTAAAGACCCGCTCTGATACCACTTGCTAGGATTAAAACCCTAATTGTGATTTGATGAACAAGATGCGGAAAATAAGAACAAACACAAATATGAAGATTATGTCGAATGATCACTCGATTTATTCATAACATGAGGAATAAATTACACTTTCAGCATAGACTAAAGAATCTAACACTACATAAGAAACCTCACGTGGCGGCCACATTTTGTCTCACTCTTAACCCTAATTGTGAATAATACATGACTATTTATAGGGAAAAGACAAGTCTTGGGCATTTAACCTAGAATTCATCAAAGGGGCCCATTGCCATCATCCATGGAGTGCTTTGAAACCCTACAATCTCCCCCGCAAAGGATGGAATGGATGACAATGCTTTAACTTCCAAAACAAGCATCAAGCAAATAAAAAGATCTGCAACGAGGAATATATGAAGCAAGCCTCGAATCTTGATTCTTCAATAGTCTTCAAACACGGGCTCTAGGATATATAAATCAAGCACTGAAGTAATGTCTTTAAACTTCATTTTCGAATGTAATCCCAAAGAATCTTCATGAAAACCAAACCCGCCATAAAAACCCATTTGAGAACAAAGAAACCGAATCACTTCTTGTCTTTGAAGAGCTCCCCTTCCAAGTCACAATGATCTTCAAATAAGCTAATGATATAAGCCAACAAAAATGTCATGTAACAACCCAAACTTTAAGATTTGTAATGCCACTTGATCGAGAAAATACTAGAAGTCGGATATATAACAAGTCCTTAGCAGAGCTCGATAAAGAACTTCCGCTGTAAAGGATACTTCTCTGTAAAAGCTTTAGCAGAGCTCGATGAAGAACTTCCACTGTAAAAGCTACCTTCATAATTCTACCACAAGCTTTATCAAAAATCCTCAACTTTGAAAAGTCACAAATCCAATTTCGAATGACCATACCAAATTCTCCCCCGATTTATAATCAAAAACATGATTATAAAGCCTTCAAGTGGTCATGAGAATGATCTTGAATGGATAAAAATTTACTAAGCTCCCCCGCGAAAAAATGATATACACAATAAAGTATAAAATCCGAAATAGTCGTGAAAATTTGTCGTTATCACGAAAAATGACTTTCCGAACCGCCAAGACTTGATGGAATCATTATTTTTCAGATGAACAGTAGAAGAACACCTTAAATCATCATGAACAGTAGAAAAAAAAAAACCTTGATTCCAAACCGCCAAAACACCAATAATCTTCAATAACTTGGGTAAAATCACCAAACCAAGAACCGATACTTCAAAAATCAGTAGATCTTTAAAGACCCGCTCTGATACCACTTGTTAGGATTAAAACCCTAATTGTGATTTGATGAACAAGATGCGGAAAATAAGAACAAACACAAATATGAAGATTATGTCGAATGATCACTCGATTTATTCATAACATGAGGAATAAATTACACTTTCAGCATAGACTAAAGAATCTAACACTACATAAGAAACCTCACGTGGCGGCCACATTTTGTCTTACTCTTAACCCTAATTGTGAATAATACATGACTATTTATAGGGAAAAGACAAGTCTTGGGCATTTAACCTAGAATTCATCAAAGGGGCCCATTGCCATCATCCATGGAGTGCTTTGAAACCCTA
This sequence comes from Lactuca serriola, assembly GCF_051521515.1. Classification (NCBI taxonomy): domain Eukaryota; kingdom Viridiplantae; phylum Streptophyta; class Magnoliopsida; order Asterales; family Asteraceae; genus Lactuca; species Lactuca serriola. The sequence goes on from NC_136416.1 coordinate 151,946,495, forward strand.
CAATCTCCCCCTCAAAGGATGGAATGGATGACAATGCTTTAACTTCCAAAACAAGCATCAAGCAAATAAAAAGATCTTCAACGAGGAATATATGAAGCAATCCTCGAATCTTGATTCTTCAATAGTCTTCAAACACGGGCTCTAGGATATATAAATCAAGCACTGAAGTAATGTCTTTAAACTTCATTTTCGAATGTAATCCCAAAGAATCTTCATGAAAACCAAACCCGCCATAAAAACCCATTTCAGAACAAAGAAACCGAATCACTTCTTGTCTTTGAAGAGCTCCCCTTCCAAGTCACAATGATCTTCAAATAAGCTAATGATATAAGCCATCAAAAAATGTCATGTAACAACCCAAACTTTAAGATTTGTAATGCCACTTGATCGAGAAAATACTAGAAGTCGGAGATATAACAAGTCCTTAGCAGAGCTCGATAAAGAACTTCCGCTGTAAAGGATACTTCTCTGTAAAAGCTTTAGCAGAGCTCGATGAAGAACTTCCACTGTAAAAGCTACCTTCATAATTCTACCACAAGCTTTATCAAAAATCCTCAACTTTGAAAAGTCACAAATCCAATTTCGAATGACCATACCAAATTCTCCCCCGATTTGTAATCAAAAACATGATTATAAAGCCTTCAAGTGGACATGAGAATGATCTTGAATGGATAAAAATTTACTAAGCTCCCCCGCGAAAAAATGATATACACAATAAAGTATAAAATCCGAAATAGTCATGAAAATTTGTCGTTATCACGATAAATGACTTTCCGAACCGCCAAGACTTGATGAAATCAATATTTTTCAGATGAACAGTAGAAGAACACCTTAAATCATCATGAACAGTAGAAAAAAAACCTTGATTCCAAACCGCCAAAACACCTATAATCTTGAATAACTTGGGTAAAATCACCAAACCAAGAACCGATACTTCAAAAATTAGTAGATCTTTAAAGACCCGCTCTGATACCACTTGTTAGGATTAAAAACCTAATTGTGATTTGATGAACAAGATACGGAAAATAAGAACAAACACAAATATGAAGATTATGTCGAATGATCACTGGATTTATTCATAACACGAGGAATAAATTACACTTTCAGCATAGACTAAAGAATCTAACACTACATAAGAAACCTCACGTGGCGGCTACATTTTGTCTCACTCTTAACCCTTATTGTGAATAATACATGACTATTTATATGGAAAAGACAATTCTTGGGCATTTAACCTAGAATTCATCAAAGGGGCCCATTGCCATCTGATGGGTTTTGGTCCTAAGAACATCCTATGTGCTCATACAAAGCCTAATGCTTGGATCTAGGTTTCTCTATTGTACATGCAAGTTATCCAAGACTATAAACCCTAATTCTAGCATTCAAGTAATCATATTAACATGAGAATAGGTTTAAGATGTTACCTTGATTGTTATGTAGCAATAACAATCCCAAATCTCCTTGTATTGACTTTAGAAAGCTTAGAGTCACAATTGTCACTCCTCTAATGGTTCACAAACACCATAAGCAAGAGGATGAAGAGGAGAGACGATGGAGGCTGCCCAAAAACGTGTGAAACCCTAGAACAAAGCTTGTCCACGTTTTTTGTCCTTAAGGGGTCTATATATAGTGAGGCTATTAGGGTTATCTAACAAGGAAACCCTAATTTGGATGCTTAAGCCCTAAGCAACCCATGGACCCCTTTCCTTAAGGCCTTGGACGATTTCTTATGGGCTTCCCCATAGAATTCGTCTACTCCTTAATATAAGGCAATCCATGGCCCAAATAATCTTATAATTACAATTCCAGTCCCTTAAGTTTAATTAATCTCTTTTAGTCGCAAAACTAATTACCAATTAATTATTGACTAATATTAATTAAACAATATGATTTCTCCTTTAATATATTATTCCCATAATATATTAATAAATCATATTTAATCCTTTCTCTCCATAATTCATCCTATCAAGTTGCTTTGGTGAAGGCAACCCAAAAGGACCATGCACCATCGGGTCAAGTACACACCAAAATAGTTATGGACTTAGACACTAATCCAACAGTCTCCCACTTGGATATGTCTAATAACTATTTTGCGTATGACTTCAGATCCTGATCTGCAATTGTAGCTTTCCAAAGCCGTTGTCAACTCTGATCCTGTCAGATACGTGTGTCCTTAGATAAGGGATCATATATTCTTCCATTCTAGATATCGTATGAGACATGATTTCTAATCATTCTCTTTGTACTATCTCTCGAATTCCGATTTATGACGACTGACTAATTGAACAAATCAAATTAGCCCTAGCCCGGCCTAGCATTTACGTTTGTCATCACTAAATCATCGAGGGGCCCAAAGATATCGATTTTATCCTACCTTGGATAAAAGGAACGGATAAACTTTGATACAATGCTTGCATGCACTCACTCACCGAATCACACACAACAATATGTTTTATAACACCAAGTTACTAGTGCGTTTACATATTATCAATGTGCAACCGATTTGCAAGATACAACTCACACATCTCGGTTTCAAGAATATAAGATGTTATCGTCTCACCAATCACTCGTGATACAATTCATGGAGTGATCCAAGTGAGCGTGGGTTTAATCCAATGCTCAAATCATATTCATAAGCACTCATGAATGTTGCAGCAAACATTTGCTTATGTCTAATACTCTTTTAGACAATCCACACACCAATTCACGAAAGTCTTCATTCATACCTACTTCCAACATATGAACGACTGTGGCCCGTTCGAATAATTCGATTATTCTTAATAAACTCAATTATTCTGGAAGTCAAAACATGCAAAGTGAAACACAAGAATAATACTAATCCCACATGGCCTCAAACCTTTGAGTATAAATAAAACTCCTTTTATTTATCACCATATCGATTACTCATTATTTGTCGTTTCGGGTAATCAACTTCTTACTTGAATTATTACACTTGTCCCATGCTCTTAGCATGCACACAATGTTTACCTATGGTTCTTACTATTGTGAAATAGATCATATTGAACATATTTCCAACCATTCTCATTTCACAACTCCAAATCCTTTTTCATAAGTGTAAGAATATCAAATACTTGCCACTTATAGAATATGTTAGATTCTAACATTTTATGCAATGATCCTTTTGTAATGTCACTATACCAAAGTCACAAAGACTATTGCCAATGATATTACAAAATCCTCTATCGGATATTGTTACAATACAATTCCTTAGTTATGATGTCTCTCACTCAAAGAACATTCCTTTGAACATCCTTTTTGCATAAAAGTTTCTAATCTAGACATAGATTTTCAATATTCAATTCCCAATATGGACACGTTTCCATATTTTCCATATGACAACTCATTCTTAATAGAATCTTATCTATTCGTAATGATGTCGATATGGTCCATCGAATATGGAAACATTTCCAAAATTTCTATATGAGAACTCATTCTTAATAGAATCTTTTCTATGTCGATATGGTCCATCCAATACCATGCTTCCAACTACTCACAAGCGACCAATCCTCGTCAAACTTTGGATTGTCCTTTGATAGTTGTTTAATTATTTTAGTCAACCAATTCTAGTCCCTTTTCCCTCTAAATGCGCTCGACATTTGGAAAATTTTAGAATGGTCAAACATTAAAGCATTTGCAATCGATCCTATACCCGAAGCGTATGGGACACGACGCATAATGTTTTATTTGCTATGTTCTCAAATTCGAATTGTGAAGAGGAATGTCGTAATCATAATAGAAATTTTAAGAACACACTATGTACCGTTGACTAAATTTATTAACATTTCTCAACCTAATCCTTTAGATTTGAAATGAAGCATAATATTCTCTCCCTTAATTATATCAAAACAACTTTACAACCCTTACAACTTTGCAAGGTATAACTCTTGTTTTCTATAATTAATATTGCCAACTTGCAATACGCGCCTTAATAATCATACAATCATAACTTTTATGTTCCCACTATCATGATGATTATTATAAACATAACACTTATGCTCCCACTAGCTTCGACATGTATTCATAAACAGCTAACTTCCAGAAAAACAATACCTATTGAATTTCTTAAGTCCATGTTTCTAATACTTAATGCGTTGATAATCTTTTATCAAGGCCTCTTAAACTTATACACCTTTGCCTTAGATAGTTCATATGTGTGTCTAAACAATTAAGACTAATTGCCAAACCTCACAATTCAAATTATGGAAAGGGATACCGTAACCATAATCGAATTCAAGGATGCAATTTTACAATCACTATCTTCTTAAAATCTTTCTTAGTGAAAGCATTTCCTCACAATCATTTTCATGAGGGAGGAAATCTTATGACACTTATATTTAAACGGTGTATGTGTTCCTATCCATGTGAATTTGTTAAAACCAAGGTTTACGACAAATTCAAACTCATATGGACCGAACTTTCTTAATCTCGATTTCTTGCCTTATGGTAGCACAGCTGCCCACCACGTTTTCCAAGTAGTTAAGCAGCTCACCTTTTCTTATCAATGTACTTTTCATTGATCACGGTCCTTTCCTTTTATGTATTCAAATGAGAACTCATAGGACTCACATGCATAATTAACTCGATTGGATCGGCACAGAAACAAAATAATGTCAACACGATGGGTTGTAAACCTCAACTCGTGGCTAGTGATGACCGATAAGGTCTATTTGATTTGTTCTTGAAACCTTTCAAGACCAATAAGACTCCCACTGACTCCTTGACATATAAGATTCTCTTGTCAACAACCATTTCTTGAGAAACAAATATTCAAGAGTTAGTGTAGCTTTTATCAAAACACTTTATAAATTGGTCCTAGTTGGTCTTTGTCTTATCCAAGACATCACAACTTTCCACATTTGATGAATTTTATAAACCTTCTTAATACTTATCACTCAATGTCACACTCTTAACATTAAGACTTGTTTTGGAACGAAGTATGATTGACTTATTGATTTAACCATTTCTTCAATCCTTGATTCCTCTTCTTAAACATACAATCGTACTAAGACTCACTTAGAGGATCAATTGAGATATGGTTCTTAACCATTAAGACCTGTCATAAAGCATAAAAGGTACTCTCCCTTCTTCTTAGAATGGAGAAACTTTTATTTTTCTGCCTACTTGATTCTTCTTATTCGTTCTGCTATTGATTTAAACTTTTTCAATCAATTCAGAATTACACTTAATCTTATCATATTTACTAAACTTTAGTAAATCATGAGGAATATCTTTATTACTCTTATGGTGGACTTGATCAACACGCAACTTTGTGTGCTCGATCTCCTAGTCCTTCACTTGACACTTTGTCAATGAATTAGTCTAATTTCCAAAATATGAAATTTCTCATTCATCGTGCAACCAAGTTGCATGATTCCAAGTTTCTGTCCAATTGAAACTTGGGCGATGAGAAACTCTCCCTATTTGGTAAATTCTCGACTTTCCATAAATAACATAATAAGAACCAAATCCATTATTGCTAATAATAGAAACATTCAAACATCAATTTTTCATATACACCATTGCAAGGATAAATAAATAATATAAAATCAAAATTTATTTTATTGCGGAAAAATTTGTCCTTACAATGCAATTCATTGAAAAACTATGCTAATACATCTTTCTTAGCAATCTAATTCTAACTCTAAGTAGTAGCTCAAGAATCTAATCTTCGAGAAATGCGATCGAAATCCATTCCTTCACGGTTAGATTCTGCTCACTTCTTCCCTTAAGCTTACTTTCTTTTCTTCGATCCTACAAAACATCAATTGTAATCTTATCACATTATGTATTAAGAATCTAGAATAGAAGCTTAAAAGAGTTAGTTAATGGATTTTACCTATATTAGAGCCATACATTTCGACTCTCCCATCTCTTAGATCTCTTAGGTAAATGGGGCAGCTTCGTCTCCAATGCCCTTTCTCTTGGCAATAAAAGCAAATTGACTCTTTTGGAACATGACATGGAACTACTTTAGACATTGCCTTTCTCTTGTGATCAAACTTTTCGATCATAGCATGTCCTTCGTTGCCATTGTCTATATCCATAGAGGTCTTGAAGGCAGATTCACCAATCAACTTTTCTTTTCTATTGCGCCAAACCATTGCTGATTCAGCAGCAATAAGCATATAGGTGAGATCTATAAGGGTCACGTCGCGGTTCATCATATAGTACTCTCTTACGAACTCACTATATGAGTTAGGAAGTGACTGAAGAACCCAATCAACAGCCATTTCCTCAAAGACGATGGATCCCAACATTCTTAAACTATCAATGTGTGACTTCATCCCTAGGACGTGTGCACACACCGGCTTTCCTTCTTTATGTTTACTTGCCAAAAGGGCTTGAGTGATCTTGAACTTTTCAAGCCTTTGAACTTGTGGGTTAAGGAGAATAATTGGAGGAGGTGGAGGAAGTGAAGGATGATTTCTTGTTCCTCGATCGAATCGTGGAATATCATCTTCATGTGGAATGCTTGTTCCACGGGGTTTGGGAAGACCATAGTTGTCGAACTTTGACATCTACAAAACGGGAGAAAACGAATTCAAGTTAGTTGATTGATTGAGTCCTTAGTAAATCACCCAAATGAGATACTAAGGCTAGGACCCAACACAATATTCTACAACTCGGGAGAGGGATGTCGTAACCCAAATTGCAGAACATTTGAAGGTAAGTGAATGACGATTCACTAATTTCCACCATGAAAAAACGAAAAAGAAATTTAAGTTTTTAATCTATGAAAACTCATAGATCCTTTGAGATTCATTGAACATTTCAATGGCATGTTTAAATCTCGATATGCCCCTCTTGTTTGTGACTAGGATGCCGAGGATCACAAAGCGGGTGTGAATAACCTTGCAAACTTACATGGTGCCCTCACATGTTACAGTCGCCTATTCGATGTGTCGGTAAACCACACACGCTCCACCAAACTATGACAAACATTGAGTCACCCTTTGCTACCAGTGTCGGTAAACCACACACGCTCCACTAATGTCTTTGCAAGGGCACAAAGTGTAATTTCATGGAATTGCATCAATTCACTTTGCCTAAGTAACTAAGGTTGTGAATTTGAAAAACATTTAGTTACTTTAGTAAGTCATTATACTTATAATGGAAGGTTTCGTCCTATCCTACCCGTTCGGCTAACGACCCTCCACTAGTCAAGAGTGCGGTGGGTAAGAGTGGATACCCATTCAATCGCCATTTTATAGGCAATTTCCTTAAACACCCCTTATAGACCAGCTTCGTGAATCAGGCCTACTAACGGTAAGACTGACTTTTACTCATACATATATATAATGTTAGACTTTTAATGTTATATATAGTATAGGGTGTATTTTACACTTTTAAAATACTATGTGGTCAAATTTAATAATTACACTTTTAATTCAATTAAATTGTTAACCTAAACTTTTATGGATTTATTAAACCTCTTTTAATTATACACCTTAATTAATTAATAAAACCATAAGGGTGTGATTTGAACCCTTTTCAAAACAATGCTAGGGTTTTAGAATTTAACATTCTTAATTAAACTTTTAATCAACTTTTAAATTCCAAAACTTGAGGGCAAGTTTTGAAACATTTCAAAACATTAGGGTTTAGAATTTAAATATACATCAAAATTAAACTATTAATCAAAATTTAAATTCCAAAACTTGAGGGCAAGTTTTGAAACCTTTTTCAAAACATTAGGGTTTCAACTATTTAAATTTCAAAACAACAAAACTTCTGAGGTCAAATTTAAACTATAAAACCTAAAGGGGAAAATATGAAACATTTCATAACACAAGGATCAAATAACAAATAATATAAATTAACATTTAATCACATAATTATCCATATTTGATTTATTTAATGATTTCTTGCAAAACAATTTACCAATTTAATCAAAATAATTAATCAATTATCACATAAGGAAATAAATATTTTATTAATTGATAAATATCTTCAATTAGATCAAGAATATACTCATATATATATATATATATATATATATATATATATATATATATATATCATAAAATCGGATTTATATTGATCTAATATGATAAAGGCAAGTATCTCAAAGATAAACAGCAAGAAATCCCGAAAATAGCTCCATCTGACGCTCGAACTCACCGAGTACCACACTGTACTCGCCGAGTTGAGGCCTACTCGCCGAGTACACTGTGGTACTCGCCGAGTTCATCAGGCAGATGGCTCAAAACTCGATTTTGCAACTTGAACAAACATACAAGGCATCAATACAATAGAAACCAATCAAGGCTCTGATACCACTAATGGGTTTTGGTCCTAAGAACATCCTATGTGCTCATACAAACCCTAATGCTTGGATCTAGGTTTCTCTATTGTACATGCAAGTTATCCAAGACTATAAACCCTAATTCTAGCATTCAAGTAATTATATTAACATGAGAATAGGTTTAAGATGTTACCTTGATTGTTATGTAGCAATAACAATCCCAAATCTCCTTGTATTGTCTTTAGAAAGCTTAGAGTCACAATTGTCACTCCTCTAATGGTTCACAAACACCATAAGCAAGAGGATGAAGAGGAGAGAGGATGGAGGCTGCCCAAAAACGTGTAAAACCCTAGAACAAAGCTTGTCCACGTTTTTGGTCCTTAAGGGGTCTATATATAGTGAGGCTATTAGGGTTATCTAACAAGGAAACCCTAATTTGGATGCTTAAGCCCTATGCAACCCATGGACCCCTTTCCTTAAGGACTTGGACAATTTCTTATGGGCTTCCCCATAGAATTCGTCTACTCCTTAATATAAGGCAATCCGTGGCCCAAATTATCTTATAATTACAATTCCAGTCCCTTAAGTTTAATTAATCTCTTTTAGTCACAAAACTAATTACCAATTAATTATTGACTAATATTAATTAAACAATATGATTTCTCCTTTAATATATTATTCCCATAATATATTAATAAATCATATTTAATCCTTTCTCTCCATAATTCATCCTATCAAGTTGCTTTGGTGAAGGCAACCCAAAAGGACCATGCACCATCGGGTCAAGTACACACCAAAATAGTTATGGACTTAGACACTAATCCAACAACATCATCCATGGAGTGCTTTGAAACCCTAAAATTCCTATTTTGAACAAAACTACCATTTTCTTGATTTTAACCATAGTTTCTTTCATGCCGATTTTGAACAAAGTTTCCATTTCCTTCTTTTTGAACATTATGATATTGAACTTGATGTTGAATAGTAGTTCGAGTTTTTGGAAAATTATTTTGCTTTTGAGATGGTTTGTTTTGAACAGAAATCTTATTTTGAGAAAATGTCTGAACACGTTCAGTTAATTTTTGCTTAAAAACTTTTTGTTTTTGAAAAACTTTTACATTTTTCCATTAAACTTTTTTTCGTGCTTTTGTATTTGAAAAACCTTCCTCACAAACTAATTTGTCAATATTTTCCTTGAAAACTTGTGCTTTTTTCCTTTGATGTTCTGAAACATTTTCTTTATTTTGATTATCAACACTTGATTCTTCGTTTTTACTTCCCAAACATGTTTTGGATGTTGTCGTTGAGTTTTTGTTCAAACCATTTTCAAATTTTCTTTCATTCAAATAAAAACGATCTTTTGTCACATCTTTATTGTCTTCCTCAGCCATCTTGTTCAATTTTGGATTCATCTTATCACCATTTCCAGAGGTGAAAAATACTTGATTTGGAAATACAACATCATCTATACACTTGAGTCTTGGATAGACTACTGAGTTTGATTCTAGATAATGTTGTCCTTTGTCTTTCAACACCTTTGAGTATTCTGTTGATTCTTTTTAGACCTATTTGACTACAACTCTAAGAATAGGTGTTTCATTTGAAACATCATCCTCGTCGCTTGCATAGTCTTCTACCACAACATGGTCTAAAGGATCACAAACTTTGGACGTAGAATGTTGATCATTGTTAACCTTCGCCATTGAATCATGACATATTTCTTTGCCTTTTACCAAAGACGAGATCAGATACATCTCATCATTATCATCTCCTCCTTTAGCCATTAGAGAGATTCCTTTGGTTCGAGCCTTTAACTCTTCAATATATCCTGCTTATAATAGGTGTATGTGTTCCAGGTGGTCGGTTGGTGGTACGGGTTGATCATTATTATGTCAGTTAGGGGTGTTGGTATGGGTTTACGACCAAAATGGGTTTATAATAGGTGTATGGGTTTCAGGTGGTCGGTTGGTCGTACGGGTTGATCATTACTATGTCAGGAAAGGGTGTTGGTATGCGTTTAGGACCAAAATGGGTTTACAATAGGTGTATGGGTTCCAAGTGGTTGGTTAGTGATACGGGTTGATCATTACTATGTCCGGTAGGGGTGTTGGTATGAGTTTAGGACTAAAATGGGTTTATATTAGGTGTATGGGTTCCGGGTTTGGTAGTCGGTGGTACGGGTTGATCATTAGTATGTTAGGTAGGGGTGTTGGTACGGGTTAAGGACCAAAATGGGTTTATAATAGGTGTACGTGTTTCAGTTAGTCAGTTGGTGGTACGGGTTGATTATTACTTTGTCAGGTTAGGGTGTTGGTACGGCTTTAAGACCAAAATGGGTTTATAATAGTTGTATGGGTTCCAGGTGGTCGGTTGGTGGTACGGGTTGATCACTACTATGTCAGGTAGGGTGTTGGTATGGATATAGGACCAAAATGGGTTTATAATAGGTGTATGGGTTCCAGGTGGTCAGTTGGTTATACGGGTTGATTATTACTATGTCATGTAGCAGTGTTGGTTCGGGTTTAGGACCAAAATGGGTTTATAATAGGTGTAAGGGTTCCAGGTGGTCAGTTGGTGGTACGGGTTGATCATTACTATGATGGGTAGGGGTGTTAGTTCGGGTTTAGGACCAAAATAGGTTTATAATAGGTGTATGGGTTCCAAGTGGTCGGTTGGTGGTACGGGATGATCATTACTATGTCAGGTAGGGGTTTTGGTACGGGTTTAGGACCAAAATGGGTTTATAAGAGGTGTAAGGGATTCAGGTGGTCTGTTGGTGGTACGGTTTGATCATTAATATGTCAGGTAGTGGTGTTGGTACTGGTTTAGGATCAAAATGGGTTTATAATAGGTGTATGGGTTCCAGGTTGTCGGTTGGAGGTACGGGTTGATCCTTACTATGTCAGGTAGGGGTGTTGGTACGGGTTTAGAACCAAATGGGTTTATAATAGGTATATGGGTTCCAAGTGGTCGTTTGGTGGTATGGGATTATCATTACTATGTTAGGTAGGGGTGTTGGTATGGGTTTAGGACCATAATGGGTTTGTAATAGGTGTATGATTTCCAGGTGGTCAGTTGTTGGTATGGGTTGATTATTACTGTGTCAGGTAAGAGTGTTGGTTCGGGTTTAGGGACAAAATGGGTTTATAATAGGTGTATGGGTTCCGGGTGGTCGGTTGGTGGTATGGGTTGATCATTACTATGTCAGGTAGGGGTGTTGGTTCGGGTTTAGGACCAAAATGGGTTTATAATAGGTGTATGGGTTCCAAGTGGTCGGTTGGTGGTACGGGTTGATCATTACTAAGTCAAGTAGGGGTGTTGGTACTCGTTTAGGACCAAAATGGGTTTATAATAAGTGTATGGGTTCCAGGTGGTCGGTTGGTGGTACGGGTTGATCATTACTATGTCAAGTAGGGGTGTTGGTACGGGTTTAGAACCAAAATGGGTTTATAATAGATGTATGGGTTTCAGGTGGTCGGTTGGTGGTACGGGTTTGATCATTACTATGTCAGGTAGGGTTGTTGGTACGGGTGTAGGACCAAAATGGGTTTATAGTAGGTGTATGGGTTCCAAGAGGTCAGTTGTTCGTACTGATTTATGACCAAAATGGGTTTATAATAGGTGTATGGGTTTCATGTGGTCAGTTGGTGTTACGGGATGATCATTACTATGTTAGGTAGGGGTGTTGGTTGGGTTTTAGGACCAAAATATGTTTTTAATAGATGTATGGGTTCCAGGTTGTCGGTTGGTGGTATGGGTTGATCATTACTATGTCAGGTAGGGGTGTTGGTACATGTTTAGGACCAAAATGGGTTTATAATAGGTATATGTGTTTTAGGTGGTCGGTTGGTGGTACAAGTTTATCATTACTATGTCAGGTAGGGGTGTTGGTATGGGTTTAGGACCAAAATGGGTTTATAATAGGTGTATGGGTTCCAGGTGGTCGTTTGGTGGTACGGGTTGATCATTACTATGTCAGGTAGGGGTGTTCGTTCGTGTTTAGGACCATAATGGGTTTATAACTGGTGTATGGGTTCCAGGTGGTCAGTTGGTGGTACGGGTTTATCATTACTATGTCAGGTAGGGTGTTGGTTCGGGTTTAGGACCAAAATGGGTTTTTAATAGGTGTAAGGGTTCCAGGTGGTTAGTTGGTGGTACGGGTTGATCATTACTATGATGGGTAGGGGTGTTAGTATGGGTTTAGGACCAAAATGGGTTTATAATAGGTGTATGGGTTCCAAGTGGTCGGTTGGTGGTACGGGATGATCATTACTATGTCAGGTAGGGGTGTTGGTACGGGTTTAGGACCAAAATGGGTTTATAAGAGGTATATGGGATTCAGGTGGTCTGTTGGTGGTACGGTTTGATCATTACTATATGAGGTAGGGGTGTTGGTACGGGTTTAGGACCAAAATGGGTTTATAATAGGTGTATGGGTTTCAGGTGGTCGGTTGGTTGTACGGGTTGATCATTACTATGTCAGGTAGAGGTGTTGGTATAGGCTTAGGACCAAAATGGGTTTATAATAGGTGTATGGTTTTTTTCTTACTTAATGTAAAATAAAATAAAAAATCTTAACAAAGTGCTTACACAGAAGAACAAATGTTAGTAAGCAACGTGTGTAATACGATTGGGTAAATCAATGGTATATATATTTAGGGCATATAAATGATTATGAAAAATTTGTAAGCTAACTAGACCTTATTCTTATTTTTGTTTTATTATACTATTTTCCCATTGTATATACATAATTAAATGTTAAATATTTTTTAGTTCCAATAGTCATATAGTTGTATCCTAATGTAAAACTGTTAATTTACAAGGTCCAAATTTGTAATATTTCTATTAATATAAAATAACTCGTAATAATGTTTCAAAAGCCATAACATGTTTCCAAACCACAATTTATGCTTCTCATCATGTGGGATCACTATCAGATAAAAATTTGGAAAACATTTGAAATTGTCAAACAAAATTAAGCAAATATAATGTGAGGCAAACATTTTTTCCATTTTGTTTTGGGCTCCAAATCAAGGCGGGAATTCTTCATCTATCTCACCGCCAAAACTATGAAGATCAATCCATCAGATCAAGGAAATTCCGATAAATTTGGTAACAACCCTCAATTTAGGACGTACTAACATTGTAATATTTTATAGACCTTTATTTTTTCAACCATTGTATCGTTTTTCTATAGGTTATATCCCAGTTGGATTATAATTCAATTCATCAATCGACAACATTCATCACGCATTTCTACTGTAAGTATATTCTCTGTGTATGGTGTCAATGTTATTGATTGTATTGATTAGGGGATTATCCATAAAACAGAAAATTTTGATTCTTCATATTACTGTGCTTGTTGCACACCAAATGTTCGATGAAATGCGTTTGTGAAAATTTGTATGTAATATAAGTTACTCATACCTTTTTCATTAAACATATAAATAATCAAACTTATTTCTTTTGTTTCATGTCAACAGAAGAATCATGGAGGTGAACAAGGAACAACATGAGGATATGCCCGACTATGATATGGAATATGAGCAACATAATGGAACCAAAGTTTATGATTCGGACATAGAAAATGGTAAAAATAAGGACAATGACTACAACAGCCATTCAGATTTGGAAGAAGAAAACCAAAGCACATTTCCTACAAGGTTAAATAGGAAGAGGGGCATGACTTGATTGCCAAAGCTGAAGACCGAGTATGTTAATTCTGGTGGTAGAAAGAAAGCATGTCAATTTTGATGAATTCGGTAACTTTACAGGGAAGAATAATGCATTGTTTGTTAGTTATTTGGGAGATCTTGTCCGCGAGAAGGTGGGATTAAGTGCTCTTTGCTGGAAGAAAGTAAAACTAGAAGAGAAGGACAAACTTTGGGAAGAGATTACAGTAAATATTTTTTCACTTTTTTAACTTCATCTCATATTGTATTTACAAATCAAGTATTAATACTAACATATTCATTATTGTTTAATTTTAGCGCTTTTTTGAAGTTGATGAAACTGGAATACAATTTGTGATGAATAGGCTTGGTATCCTTCTACGGAACTTCAGAAGGAAATTGTATGCAGCTTACATGAAGCCACATCCAGGCAATCCCAAAAAGATTGGAACAATCCCCGTTCGTTATTGTCACACCCCCAAACCGGAACGGCAAAAACGTTCGGGAAGTGGAGGACGTCATATGTAGTATCACAACAATTGCATCATAGTAATCAAAGTCAACACAACCATTACATTAAGTTATGAATATTTACATCTGTTCAATATATGCTCCGTCTTCAAAATGTTGCAGGAGTACCTGTCTACTAATTTCCTAAGAATACAAGAGATTTTTGAAAGAGTATCAACATAAATCCGGTGAGTTCATAAGAATGTTTTTGTAATGAAAACCAGTCATTGAATTCTGTAAAATGTATGCATGTTTCCCAAGAAAATCCAATATTTTCTAACATGTATGTTCGTTATTGTAATTTTTTCAAAATCCTTGACTAACACTTGTATGTATTATATGTCCTGTTTGAAAACCCTGGCTACCACCAATATGCATAGTATGTTCTGTTTGAAAACCGTGGCTACCACCAGTATGTATAGTATGTTCTGTTTGGAACCCATGGCTACCACCAGTATATATAGTATGTTCTGTTTGAAAACCTTGGCTACCACCAGTATGTATAGTATGTTCTGTTTGAAAACCCTGGCTACCACCAGTATGCATAGTATGTTCTGTTTGAAAACCTTGGCTACCACCAGTATGTATAGTATGTTCCTTTTGAAAACTCTGTCTACCACCAGTATGTATGGTAGTTTTATTATTTAAAAAAAAACCATGTATTGTATCCCTGGAAACCCTCCAGTGTAAACTGTAGTAGTTCTATTAATTAAAATAAAACTAGTGAAGAATGAAATCCCGTAAACAAAGGTTAGTTTATACTTTTGTGAGTTCGTATAACCATGCTTGATATGACTGATGACCTCAACGACGTTACTTCAGGCGTCGTACGGTATGATATTTGTCACCCCAGGCATGCCTGCCTAATTGTAGCTAGCAGTTCAGGTGTAGGATTCTCAGTCCCGAATAGATCTATTCACAAATCTCATGTTTTCCCTCTAGGAGACTCTGGTTATACTAAATGTTGAGGATTTTACCAGTACACTAAAAGTTACAAATGAAGAGTTGTCTCACAATCCTATATTAACTAGTTTACGTCTAGTTCTGTATCGTCTTCTAGTAATTGAAACGGTTTGTATACTAGGTAGAGTATAAATAATTGTACGTAAAATAATTATTTAGTGTTATACTCTTGTTATCTGAACGTAGTAATGAATATCATAAACTAAAGCTGTCATAGTTTATATGATTGATCATGTAAGTAGTTTGTATCGGTAAAACTGGTAATGAATTCCCCAAACTATACCTATTATAGTTTGACTGAAATGTTATTTTCGTGAATTGTTCTGAAAACTATAAAATTATGTTTAGAAAGCATCCCTTATGCTCTGCATAATACAAAAGGGATAAAATATCTATATAATTTATGAAAATTGTTGGATTGTATCAATTGCATAAGTTTTAGACTTGATGAAAACCTTTTGTTTTAGTTTACAAAATCATTTGTGTTTGGCTTGTATTCCCCCCCCCCCTGCATAACATTTAAAAACCATAAAGCGTTGGGGTATGAACTCACCGTCAGTTGTGTGCAAGCGTTGAATCAACGAACTAGACATGAAGACCCTCAGATTGTTGTACGTGGCACTTAACGGACTAATAACAATTAAATACATATATGTATCTAAATTAGTGATTTCGTTAGATAAAGTGTTAGAAAAACACTTGCTTTGGGTTAAGGAATGTTACCGGGACTTGATTAAATCGAGGAAAACGTTTTTTCACCACTTTGGAAGTGTTTACAGCCGTGACAAGGGGTTTACGGTCATGAAGAGGGGTTTATGGCCAAGAAGGTAGTTTACGGCCATGAAAGGGGTTTATGGTCGTGAACTCCTCTTGAAGTTTTTACGGCCCTTTGCAGATTTGAAGTATGTATGGTCGTACACTCAAGAACAAGGGTGCTGAGTTCGATGAAAAACGTGTTCCAGATGCTCTAAATTGACTCCCAATGACGATTTTTGATGATTTTCGGAAGAAAAAGGGGTGTTTTTGGTGTTTACGGTTAGGAGTCTAAAGAGAGAAAGAGAGATTTTTCGGCCAAGAAAGTTCAAATGAAGGTGGGGGTCCCGTATATATAGGTCGGGGGTATGGTTGGTAGTGGGGTCCACCTGGCACCAACTGTACACGCGTTTACGGCCGTACACGGGTTTACGCCGTAAACTCGCCCTGGCCGCACACCAGTTGCTTTTCGAGAAAGTTCGAGTTTCCCCGCGATTTTTGGTCTTCCGACTTGTATATTATTTTAATTATATAAAACTAGTTGATTTTATAAACCGAGAGGTTTGGCGGAAATCCAATAAAAATTCAAATTTTATTAACGGAGATCGGTTTAAGATAACGGAAAAAGTTTCGGGTTGTCACATCATCCCCCCGTTAGAGGGAATTTCGTCCCGAAATTCAAGCATAGAATAGAAATCATGGACTCGAAAAGAGATGCAGATGTTTCTGTTTCATCTGACCTTTGCGCTCCCAAGTGAATTCAGGTCCCCACTTGGGATTCCAGCTAACCTTCACTATTGGCATGCTACTTTGTTTCGTTCGTTTGATCTCCCAATCCATGACTTCAACTGGTTCTTCCACGAAGTTAAGGTTCTCGTTGATATCGATCTCCTCAAGATGAATCACAAGGGTTTCGTCAGAGAAACACTTTTTAAGAGTCGAAACGTGGAAGACAGGATGTATGTTGCTAAGTTCCTGGGGTAAACGAAGTCTGTATGCTACGAAACCGATCCTAATAAGGATCTCGAACGGTCCTATGTATCTCGGATTCAGCTTTCCATGCTTTCCAAAGTGTATCATGCCTTTCCAGTGTGAGACCTTCAATAAAACACGGTCGCCAACCTGGAACTCCAAAGGTTTTCCTCTCTTATCAGCGTAGCTCTTTTGTCTATCTCTTGAAGCTTTTAGTCGTTCCCGGATTTGTACGATCTTTTCTGTGGTTTCACGGATGATTTCTGGGCCTGTGAGAGTGTTGTCGGGGACTTGCCCCTTGTCTAGCTACGTGTCACCCACCTCAGCCGAACACAGAGGGGATCTGCACTTTCGGCCATACAGGGCTTCAAACGGCGCAACCTTGATACTAGTATGATAACTCTTGTTGTAGGAGAATTCGACCAAGGGCAAATGGGTGTCCCATGACTTACCGAAATCTATAACGCATGCTCTCAACATGTCTTCCAATGTCTGAATGATCCTCTCACTCTGCCCATCTATTTGCAGATGATAAGTTGTGCTCATATCCAGCTTAGTCCTAAGAGAGCTTTCTGCAGTGACTGCCAAAATCTTGAGGTGAATCTGCTATCCTGATCGGAGATAATGGACACAGGCACACCATGCGGATGAACTATCTCTTGGATGTAGATTCGTGTAAGTCTTTCCATCTTGAACGTTTCTTTGATTGGCATGAAGTGGGCGGATTTGGTCAATTGATCGACAATTACCCATATGGTACCGTACCCACTCGGAGATTTGGGTAATTTAGTGATAAAATCAATAGTAATCCTTTCCCACTTCCACTCGGGTATTTCCAGCTGCTGAAGTAGACCTGAGGGCTTCTGATATTCGACCTTCACTTTGGCGCAAGTCAAGCACTTGCTCACCAAGGTAGCGATCTCTGCTTTCATATTTGGCCACCATTATAACTTTTTAAGATCCAGATACATCTTATCCGAACATGGGTGAAAGGAGTATCGGGTCTTATGGGCTTCGCTCATGACAACTTCTCTGTACCCACCGAACTTTGGGGTCCAGATATGGTTCATGAAATAATAAACTCCATCTCCCTTGATCTCTAAGTTCTTTTCCATTCCTCTCAAGGCTTCATCCGACTTGTTCTCTAGTTTCAAGGCTTTCAGCTGAGCCTTTCTGATTTGAGCGGACAAATAGGAATGGATGGTCATTGTCAGTTCCTTCATTCTACGACCTAAGTACTCTTTCCGGCTGAGGGAATCTGCTATCACATTGGCCTTGCCAGGATGATAACGTATCTCGCACTCATAATCACTGAGTAGCTCTACCCATCGTCGTTGCCTCATGTTCAACTCTTTATGGTCGAAAATATGTTGTGGGATTTTATAGTCTATGAAGATGGTGCACTTGGTTCCATAGAGATAATGTCTCCAAATCTTTAACGCAAAGACCACTGCTCCCAATTCCAAATCGTGAGTTGTATAATTGACTTCATGTGCTTTCAACTGTCTCGAGGCATACGCAATCACCTTTCCTCGTTGCATGAGCACACAACCTAGGCCCTGGTTGGATGCATCACAATAGAGAATGAAGTCCTCCGTCCCTTCAGACAAAGATGGGATAGGTGCAGTGCACAAGGCCTGCTTCAATGTTTGAATTGCAGTGTCTTGCTTTTTTCCCCAACAAAAGGATACAACTTTCTGGGTCAGGGTAGTTAGAGGCTTAGCAATTATGGAGAAATTCTGGATAAACCTGCGATAATAGCCAGCTAAGCCCAAGAATTGACAGATTTTTGTGGGCGTCTTCGGTGTTGACTAATTCTTAATCTCTTTGGTCTTGGAAGGGTCCACGTGTATGCCTTCCTCGCTAATCACGTGACCAAGGAAAGTTACTTTACTAATCTAGAATTCACACTTAGAGAATTTTGCATAAATCTTTTCCGCCCTTAAAGTTTCCAGCACTAGCCTCAAGTGCTGATTATGATCTTCCTCGCTTCGGAAATAGACAAGTATATCATCATGAACACTATCATGAACTTGTCTAGGAAAGGGCGGCACACCCGATTCATCATATCCATGAATACCGCTAGTACGTTGGTTAGACCAAATGGCATTACTACAAACTCATAGTGACCATATCGAGTCTAAAATGTTGTCTTAAGAACATCACCCTCATGGACTCGTAGCTGATGGTACCGTGATCTTAGGTCTATTTTCGAGAAGTAGCTGGCTCCTTGAGGTTGATCGAAGAGGTCGTCGATTCTGGGAAGGGGATAACGGTTCTTGATGGTAAGCTTGTTTAGTTTGCGATAATCTGTGCACATTCAAAAGGGTCCATCTTTCTTCTTTACAAACAAGACTGGGGCTCCCCAGGGTGAGGAACTTGGTCTGATGAATCCCTTGTTGAGTAGCTCATTGAGTTAGCTGGATAACTCTTGCATTTCTGTTGGTGCTAGACAGTATGGGGATTTGGCTATGGGGGTAGCTCCGGGGATTAAGTCGATACGGAACTCGACTTGGCGCTCGGGAGGAATTCTGGGAAGCTCTTCAAGAAAGACATTAGGAAATTTGTAGACTTTGGGGATGCTCTCGATGTCTTTAACTTCCTGCTTCCCATTTACGACAAGGGCTAGGAATGCATGGCACTCCTTTCACAGATATTTCTGAGCTTTGAGCTAAGTTTATCGCCATAAATAATAAGGGCTTCTCCAGATGGCAGATTTAGGCGAATGGCTTTTTCATAACAAAGGATATCAAATTGATTGGGGTCAACCAATCCATGCCAATGATGACGTCGAAGCTCTTTATGGAAACTGGCATAAGGTGGATTGGAAAGGAATGGTCGTTTAGGTTAAGGGTACAGCCGAAGAATATGTCGTGAGTGCTCTCTTTCTTACCGTTAGCCATCTCAACGGTGAATGTTTCGGTTAAGGAATGGGGTTTATGTTTGAGAAGATGATTAAATGCATGACGAACAAAACTTCTCTCCGCACCAGAATCGAAAAGAATGCATGTATAAGAGTTGTCAAGGAGGAATGTACCCGTCACAATAGTGGGATCAGCAACTACCTCTTCCTGGCCCATCACTAGCACTCTCCTTGTGTTGCCAGTTGTTGTTGCCTTGGGGCAGTTTCTCTTGTAGTGCCCGACCTCCCCACAGCCATAACAGGCTTGACCAACACCCGCTCCAGGAGCCTAATTGGTTGGTTAGATTGGTGTCTTACAAACTCGATCTGTGTGCCTCTTCTTGCCACAGTTGTCGCACAGCATTTCAAGACATGGTCCGTGATGATGATAGTTGCACTTGTCGTACCAAGGAAGGGTACCATCATATCTACTCGCAGGTGCTTAAGTTGCAGGAATAGTGGCAGGAGGGGTAGCAGCATGAACTGCCACTACTTGCTGTTTCTTGGAGGGCTCCTGTGAAGACTGGCCCTTACGCTAGTTCCAAAACTTTTTCTTCCCACCACTTGCGTTTGTTGGTTCGGGAGCGGCTGCCACTTCATCTAGATCAACCCCATGATCTATCAGGGTCTACGCCAGGCACTTGGCGCTGTCGAATATGGAAGGCTTAGCAGCCAAGAAATTTCCTTGAGTTGGGGGCGTTAATCCCCAAATGTACCTCTCTATCTTTTTGCTTCCCGGGGTGACCATTCCCGGACAGAGAAGAGCCAGATCACAGAATCTAGTTGTATGGGAGGCAATGTCGGAACCCTTCATCTTCATATTCTAAAGCTCGTATTCCAACTTCTGCATCTCGCCCCTTGGGCAGTACTCAGCGAGCATGAGTTCCTTTAAACTCTCACAACCCATGGCATTGGCTACAGGCAAAGTTAGGGATTTGACTTGGCCATTCCACCAGTTCAACACTCTATCGGTGAAAGTACAGGCGACGAACCTCACTTTGTTTGCTTCGGAGCACGCACACATCTCGAAGACTGGTTCGATCTTCTCAATCCATCGGGTGAGGGCAATGACACCTCCATTGTCGTCGAAGGATTTGGGTTTCATGTTCATGAAATATTTGTAGGAACACTCCTTCTGGTGTCCCTGACCTCCATCAAGGTTAAGAGGATGAGTACCACTTCCCGACCCGCTAGTGCCGCCAGAATTGATCTGCGACGTCGCGGCAGCCACAGCAGCCGTGACTGCTGCTTGGAACATGGCGGGGTTGAACTAAGGAGGTGGTGGTGTTGGATTCGTTGGGGGATTGTTGTTCTTTCTATTGGGTCTTTTCTTCGGAGGCATCTCGTTCTAAAAATAATCAGGAAAAAGAGGATGGTAAGTCCCTAGGTTTTTTAATCAAGAGATATGAAATAAGATATATCTCAACCTGATAGATCAAGTGTTCTACTAAGCGATAAGTAGAGAAAAGTTACAAATACAAGTAAATTATTGCTAGGAATAATTGAGTAGCAACACCTGGAATGAATCTCTATACTGTATTCGGTTCTGGATAAAATACTCCTATAGTATTTTAAGTCGTATGCTTTTTTCTATCGATGTCTTGTTGTATATTTCTTGGTAAGTTTTAGGCCTGCTGCAACACCACAGTCACTCCCAAACACATGTTGGTCATGTCTCAAATAAATATAGTTGATCAGGCTATATTAACCCCATACATGATTACATAACTATCCAGGTTTAACCGCAGTGTCCAACATCCAAATACTTATGTTTTGTTCTACTTGTGATACTGTTTCTGGGATGTATGTATAGTTGTATACTTCTTATAAAAGACTTACATTTTAAAAGTATACTTGTAGTTCAGAGCTCTTTGGCCCCTTAGCGTTTATTGTTGTATACCATGTAAGGTTCGGTATACCTAGTTCACTATAAACAATAGCTTTGATACCAATCTGTCACACCCCCAAACCGGAACTGCGGAAACATTCGGGGTGGAGGACGTCATATGTAGTATCACAACAATTGCATCATAGTAATAAAAGTAAACACAACCATTACATTAAGTAATGAATATTTACATTTTTTTGGTTCAATGTTTGTAAACATCAAAAGTATATAAAAATATAAAAGACGTGTCAATATATGCTCCGTCTTCAAAATGTTGCAGAAGTACTTGTCTACTGATTTCCCGATAATACAAGCGATTTTTGAAAGAGTGTCAGCATAAAGTTGGTGAGTTCATAAGAATGCTTTTGTAATGAAAACCAGTCATTGAATTATGTAAAATGTATGCATGTTTCCCAATAAAATCCAATATTTTCTAACATATATGTTCGTTATTGTAATTTGTTCAAAATCATTGACTAACACTTGTATGTATTGTATGTCCTGTTTGACAACCCTGGTTACCACCAATATGCATAGTATGTTCTGTTTGAAAACCCTGACTACCACCAGTATGTATAGTATGTTCTGTTTGAAAACCCTAGCTACCACCAGTATGTATAGTATGTTC
This sequence comes from Lactuca serriola, assembly GCF_051521515.1. Taxonomy (NCBI): domain Eukaryota; kingdom Viridiplantae; phylum Streptophyta; class Magnoliopsida; order Asterales; family Asteraceae; genus Lactuca; species Lactuca serriola. The sequence goes on from NC_136416.1 coordinate 151,969,049, forward strand.
TGTTTGAAAACCCTGGCTACCACCAGTATGCATAGTATGTTCTGTTTTAAAACCTTGGCTACCACCAGTATGTATAGTATGTTCCGTTTGAAAACTCTGGCTACCACCAGTATGTATTTAGTTTTATTATTTAAAATAAAACCATGTATTGTATCCCTGGAAACCCTCCAGTGTAAAGTGTAGTAGTTCTATTAATTAAAATAAAACTAGTGAAGAATGAAATCCCATAAACAAAGGTTAGTTTATACTATTGTGAGTTCGTATAACAATGCTTGATATGACTGATGACCTCAGCGACGTTTCTTCAAGCGTCATACGGTATGATATTTGTCACCCCAGGCGTGCCTGCCTAACTGTAGCTAGCAGTTCAGGTGTGGGATTGTCATTCCCGAATAGATCTATTCACAAATCTCACGCTAGCTCTCCCTCCAGGAGACTCTGGTTATACTAAATATTGAGGATTTTACCAGTACCCCGAAAGGTACAAATGAAGAGTTGTCTCACAATCTTGTATTGACTAGTTTACGTGTAGTTCTGTATCGTTTTCTCGTAATTGAAACCGTTTGTATACTTGGTAGAGTATCAATAATTATACGTAAAATAATTATTTAGTGTTATACTCTTGTTATCTGAACGTAGTAATGAATGGCTGTATTTAAATTTGGCAAACTATTTAACTATTATACTCTTGTATACTTGGTAGAGTATAAATAATTATACGTAAAATAATTATTTAGTCTTATACTCTTGTAGGATTAAACATGTTGATATACAAATGCAGAAGGATCACTTAAGAAGGAGACTGGGTGAACATCAGTTTGATTCGAATGGAAGCAGTGGTATTTCATATGGTTTAAATTTGGCAAACTATTTAACTGTTGATACATTTATTAGATAACTTTTTTAACAATCATACTCACTTACAGTGGCGTCTCAAATGAGTAATATGTCCGATCCAAATAAGATCATGAAATTACTAATGCATGATCGTGATTGTGGAAGGAAAGCCAAAGAACTTAAGGTATTATTAATTAATTCATTGCTTTTAATTACACTCTAAATTCCTATTGTATTTCAGTATGGATTAATTGAAAATTCAACTTAGCAGACCCATGTTGGGCAGCCAGGGTCAGGAAGTCCATGGTCGTTATTTGAAGACCAGGTCAAACTTTTTTTCACTAAATTTTTATGTATTATATTTGTTGAGAAATAAGTGTTGTTTATAAAATGTGTGTTGTCTCCTCAGGCACTTGTTGTGTTGGTTCATGATATGGGTCCAAACTGGGAGCTTATAAAATCATCATCTTATATTGTATTGCATGTTAAGTTACCGATTTCCCTGTGCAGGTTCTGACAGCTCTAGCAACCTCCTTCCATGCCCTGCAGCCTCTCAAAGTTCTTACATTCAGGTTATTCTCTTAGAAAGGATATTTTCAAAGGAGATTGTCAAAGGACAATTTAGTCATGGGTTTCTTTTAATGTTGTACATGTTTTGTTTTCTATAATAAATATTATGCAATATTAGCAATGTGTTACATTTACTTACTATTGGAATGATTATTTGTATTTGACATATTAGTGCAATGAATTATATTTATTGTTTATGGTATTTTATTTTGTATTATGAGACTTTTAATGTGTTATGTAATTTGAAAATTAGTAAATCTATTAAAAATATATAAATTTAAAAACATTTAAAATTATGACACGCAAAAATGTGTGTCGTCTTCCTTTATGACAGGGGCTTCTTTGATACACATTGGGTGTCATAAACACGCGTGTCGTAAGGTTATGACACGCAAATGCGTGTCGTCTTCCTTTACGACAGGGCCTTCCTTGATAGGCATTGCATGTCATAATTGCGCGTCGTAAATGTGTGTCATAAATGCGTATCATAAATGCACATCGTATCTCGTTATGACAGGGCCTTCCTTGACACGCATTTGTGCGTCGTCTGATCATTTTACGACACGCATTAGGCTGTTTTTCTAGTAGTGGATTGATCATGTAAGTAGTTTGTATTGGTAAAACTGGTAATGAATTTCCCAAACTATACGTATTATAGTTTGACTGAAATGTTATGTTCGTGAATTGTTCTGAAAACTATGCAATTATGTTTAGAAAGCGTCCCTTATGCTCCGCATAATACAAAAGGGATAAAATATCTATATAATTTATGAAAATCGTTGGATTGTATCAATTGCATAAGTTTTAGACTTGTTGAAAACCTTTTGTTTTAGTTCACAAAATCATTTGTGTTTGGCTTGTATTCCCCCCCCCCCCCCCTAAAAACGTTTAAAAACCGTAAAGCGTAGGGGTATGAACTCACTGTCAGTTGTGTGCAAGTGTTAAATCAACGAACTGGAAACGAAGACCCTCAATTGTTGTATGTGTCACTTAACGGAATCCTAATAACAATTAAATACATATATGTATCTAAATTAGCGATTTCGTTAGATAAAGTGTTAGAAAAAGTCTTGCTTTCGGTTAAGGAATGTTACCGGGACTTGATTGAATCGAGGAAAACGGTTTTTCACCATTATGGAAGTGATTACGGCCGTGAAAAGGGGTTTACGGCCAAGAAGGTAGTTTACGCAGGTGAAAGGGGTTTACGGTCGTGAACTCCTCTTGAAGGGTTTACGGTCCTTTGCAGATTTGAAGGGTGTACGGTCATGCACTCAAGAACAAGGGTGCTGAGTTCGATGAAAAACGTGTTCCAGATGCTCTAAATCGACTCCCAATGACGATTTTTGATGATTTTAAGAAGAAAAAGGGGTGTTTTGGTGTTTACGGTCAAGAGTCTAGAGAGAGAAAGAGAGAGTTTTCGGCCAAGAAAGTTCAAATGAAGGTGGGGGTCCCGTATATATAGGATGTGGGTATGGTCGGTGGTGGGGTCCACCCGGCACCAACCGTACACGGGTTTACCACCGTAAACTCGCCCTGGCCGCACACCAATTGTTTTTCGAGAAAGTTCGAGTTTTTCACATGATTTTTGGTCTTCCGACTTGTATATTATTTTAATTATATAAAACTAGTTGATTTTCTAAACCGAGAGGTTTGGCGGAAATCCAATAAAAGTTCAAATTTTATTAACAGATATCGGTTTAAGATAACCGAAAAAGTTTCGGGTTGTCACAGTTATCATGCACTAATTAGTGAAAAGGATGATTGAACAAATTCGTGACATATACGCAATCTGAAGAGTTTAATGTTACAACTTTTTTTCCAAAACTTCTTCATTTATTTATCAAAAACTTACCAAAAAGTGCTTGACAAATCTTTTTTTTTTGACAGGTTGTGTCACAAAGAACTACCAAAGCGCGAAAGATGTCAAAGTATGCTCATCGAATGGGACGAGGGGGGTATACTACTCTTAGGCGGAAGTTGGTAAGCTTTCTTTTTAGCTATATGATCCTATTATATTACCTTCATAGCATTGTACTTAACAAAATTTTACTTTATATTGTTTACAATTTTTTTTATCAAGATTGAAGAGAAAGTGATTTCAAAGGAAGAAATGCCCCCAAGGTCAATTATGTGGTGTAAAGGACGTGAAAGTAAAGGAGAATTTAAGGATGAAGATGTTAAACTCATGACATATAAACTAGTAACTTCAATAAACTTTTTTATTACTGTTATTGTAAAGATTTTAATCAGTTTTATTAGAACAATAATTATTAATATTTTGTTTGCTAGATGGAACAAGAAAAGCAGATAAAAGGACAAGTAAATGTTGAACCAGACAGGGATGCCATGACCTTAGTTTTTGGCATGGAAAAGGGCGGATTTTTAAAGGGTGTCGGCACGAGAGTCACTTACAACAGATATTTCAATGTTCCTTGCAGCAAAGGATTATCTAACGAGGAAATTAAAGATCTGAAAGTTGCACTGCAGAATGGAAAACTTGAGCTTCAGAAAAAACATATTGAACTCAAGGCTTTGTCTACAAAGGTTAATGAACAAGATCAAACACTAAAGCTAGTTTTGGCTCATCTTAATGCAAAAGGAGTTGACTTTCCAAATCTGTCTCATACAATTGTAAGTTATCTTATTAACAACATCTATTGTCAATGTTACTTGTAAATTGCATTTCATATATACATTTTTCCTGTTTCTTTATATTTGCAAGGGTATTTCAAGTGAGAAGATTGTTGAAAATAGTGAAACTCCTATTACTCTCAAAACCAAGGAACCATTTAGTTGCAGATTTGGTTTGAACTGCTTTTTTGGTGGGTTTTGCAATTACCTAAATAATTTAAAGTCCCAAGTGAAAAAAACAGAAATTAGTAGCAAATATATATATATATATATATATATATATATATATATATATATATATATATATATATATATATTTGCTACTAATTTCTGTTTTTTCACTTGGGACTTTAACTTATTTAGGTAATTGCAAACCTAATAGGCAACTGAAACTCCCGATACACAATTGGTTTCCATGAAATCTGCAACACTAGTATATACTAACTTTACAGTTTTCAATATTTTTAATTTATCTTTTATATTAAAATATAAATTTACATATATGTCTTAAATCTTTATATTAGGAAAATACAAAACCCACCAGAAAAGTTGTTGAGTCTAAGACTACCACTATCAATCCTGAGATACCAACAGTTTCACCAAATAAACCCCTTCACTAGGTTAGTGTTTTTTTCTTCATACTGAAAATACATTTCTGTCTTTTTCTTATTCTAATATTACTTATCATTGTAGCCAATCAGGTGTAGTCATAATATCCGTATAAAAGGAACATCGTTGCTCGTGGTACCGTTCACTTATCATCAGAAAGACAATTCATTCATGGAGTTCCTCTACAAAATGATTGCTATAAAGTTTCCATTGATGAATTGGTAAAAAAATATGCATTTCTACCCCCATAAAACTGGAGAATTCACAACATTTGGGGATGCATTTAAAAGTTTTGTTCCATGGCCAAAATACCTTGTGCAAGCCGATTCAAAGGTTTTTTATGTTAACTTCTTTGTGCATTACGTTTTTTTACTACGTAAACTTGTATATTAAGTTTTTAATGAACTCATTTTTTTTGTTTCAATGTTGTTCGTATAGGTACCATATATTATATCACATGAAGACCATAAACTTCAAAACTCAATGAAAAGGAAACCAACTTACATATCATCTGATACCCTTCTCAAGAAGACAATGAGCAATACTAATAAGATGAATGCCTAGTTATGTCTAGGTTTTGCTTTGTGATGTGTTTGCGTTTTTACCATAGTTATGTCTAGGTTTTGCTTTGTGATATGTTGCCATGTTTTATAGGTTTCTAATGTCTCTAAAATTTTACAATGGTTACTTTACATCAGTTATAACGTGTCACTAAATGGTTAACAATAGCCATAATATACAAGAATTCTGAGTCTACAGTTGTTTTATGATGATGTTTTTTCTAAAGTTTTTGTGACTAAGTTAAACAATAACAACATGAAAAATAATTTATGTGTCAAATAAATACCATAATTGATTGTTGTTGTGACCAAATACTAGCAAATTGTCACTTACAAAATTAATTACATGTGTTCGTTTAGCTAACATGGTCATGTTTACCGTAATTATATGTTTCTAAAAGATACCCAATAGTCTTAATACGATACCGAATACTCATTAATTTTAACAAAATGTGTGTCTTTATACTACTTATAATTGTGTTTCACTTAATTGTGTGTCTCTATACGATACACAATTGTCACAAAATTTGATTCTTTTTGTGACTAATTATAAGCAAATCGCCACTTATGGAATTAATTACATGTGGACATTTAGCGAACATGATCATGCGCACCGTAATTACATGTTTACAAAATATACACAATAGTCGTAATAAAATTTAAACTGTGTAACAATATATCAGAAAACAACCACACTTAAACAACATAAATATCGCAAGTTGGTGATATACAGTCACTACAGTTACTAAATAAATGTGTCTACTGACGGTTTAACGCTATAATATTAGATAAAATGATTGATTTAAGGTACAAAATTTTGTACGCATTAGCCACACTTTTAGTATACAGCCACATGTTTTCATATCATACAGACACTACATTTTAAAGTCACCATAAGACCCATACGATGGCGTCACCTTCCGTCACACTTTTAGTGAAAAAATAAAATGTCACTATACGCATATGGTCACACTTTTTTGGTGTGTCTGTAAGTCATTTTTGTACTAGTGTTAGTCCATAAACATGTTCCCAATTGGCCCACGAAGACCCACAACAACTTAGTCTAAGAAATGGGCCAACAAGAACCCAAACCTAATTAGGGTTTTTCACATAAAATAACGATTAGGGTTAACTGTTATTACTTAACCCATTAATGACTTAATCCATTAAGTCCATCACCCCACTAGGCCAAACATACGATGTAATCAGGCATAAGTAATAACATCAATCCAATGGTCCAAAACGCGGGTCCCGACAAATCCAAAACTCACATTTCCAGAATTAGGGTTTTCTAAACCCTAATTAGGGTTTCCAACCCAATCGTAAGACAATTTGTCAAATGGTTAAGTTTTTAGGTTAATTAATGTTAAATAATTTGGGCACTACGCACTACCACCTCGGGTAGTGATGGTCAATGGTGGTTCACGGTGGCAGCCACCACCTCACGGTGGTGGTGGTGGTGGTGGTTTTTCCTTTGGTTTTCGGTCAAGAAACACCCAACAACAACTTCAACTAAAATAAATACACATATAAACACCATTTCACACATACACAGCCACCTCTCACGATGGATGGTGGCGGCAGAAGGAGTAATGTGGGCGGCAGCCACCATGGTTGGCAGTCATGGTGGTCTTCTTGTTGTCCGGCCAACAACACACACACACACACACATATCCAAGGACCACCGTGACACACCTTCACATGAGCACACACACAGACATACTACAAGTCCCTCCTCACGGTAGTGAATCTCAACTGGAACAACTGAAAGGTGGGTTGTGCGAGCGGCGGCGGCGGCTAGCTGTTGTGGAACAAGGTCAGGAGCGAGGGGTGGTCGGACAGCACCGTTAACTGTCGTGCGTGGCTGGGGATGGCTACAGAAAGAAAGAAGGAGAAGAAAGGTGGCGGAAAGACGGCAACAGACACACCCGAATCTTATGCCGTCTACCTGCTCTCACCAGAGGAGATGGCAGCTGCGATGCACAACGGTGACAACAACCAAAAATGGATAACGGCATCGAAGGTGGTAGATGTAAGGGTGGCGACTGAATAGTCATCTTCTGATCAAGTGAGTGTATACTACCTTTCATAAACACGATAATAATACAAGTATGGTTCGAGTGTATTAAGTATATTGTTGTTTATATGTGTGGGTGTGTAGTTACTTTCTTCTAACACATAAACATGAAGTATTTGTTATAAAATACGTGCTATGTGTTTATATATTGTTGTTTATTTGAGATGAGTGTGGAATAGATGTTTTATATAGTTTTAAATGAGTTAAACTGTATATGTATTTTATATCTACCAAAATGTTGGGTAGAACATGGGTAGATGAGATAGTTGGTATGTGATAAAATGATGAGGTATGAAAGATGATTAAGAATGATGTTGGTAGATGTACCAATTAAAGAATGTCATAAAACTAGCAGATGCGCTTGAGAAAAATATCGGTAGATGCACCAAGTAGTGAATGTCGTGATCTTGGCAGATGCGCCAAATAGAGATTGTCATAATAATAGCAGATGCGCTTATAGGGTAATCTTGGCAGAGGCGCTTATAAGATAATGTCGGCAGATGCGCCTAAAAGAGAATGTCATAAACCTGGTAGTCGCGCCTCATAGTGTATGACGTAATCCTGGCAGAGGCGCTTAAAGGATAATGTTGGCAGATGCGCCTTATGTAGCAATGGAAGCTTGTGTAAATTCCTTAGGTCAATCCTTAGGAACGAATGAATGACGAGTAGTTGAATTTCTAGGGTAAAATCCTAAGAAAGATAATAGGGACGAGTAATTGAGTTGATTGTTTGATGGTTGAATATAATAATTATATTATTGTGGGTTGAAAACCCTATATGCTCACCAGGCTCCCAAGCCTGACCCACTCAGTTTTCTTTGCATTACAGGTAATGGCACAAGAGTATAAGTTGGTGGACCTGTCATAGCAGCAGCACCTGAGCCGATAACAATGGCTGGTGTACAATTGATGATTCAGATGATGTTGGATCGTCAGATGGATGAAACCAGGCGGTTGCTTCAACAGAATTGTGAAGAACTGTCAATTCAATTGGAAGAGCCTGAATTAAATGAAGGGCACTCGAAAGGAGGAAACTTTAATGGATCTGTTGGTCAAGTCAACCCACCGATAGTTAGGCAAAACAACCAGAATGGAAGGAATGATGGAATGGGATGCAAGTATAAGGATTTTCTGACTTGCAAACCATCGACCTTCACTGGAAAGGAGGATCCGATCGGAGTTATGGATTGGATATCGGAAATGGAGCTAGCCTTCATGACGTGTGGTTGCAAAGGCAAGTTGCAGACCACTTTCACAGTACGTCAGTTCAGGGGTGGGGCTGTTCGTTGGTGGAACACCTTGGGGAAGATCCTAAGTCCTAATGAGCCACTGCAACTGACCTGGACAGAGTTCTTGGTGCAATTCAAGCGCAAGTTCTGCTCGGCCCAAAACCTGCTAGAGTTGGAGAACAAATTTCTAATATTGAAGAAAGGCAGCATGTCAGTGGATGAATACACTAATGCCTTCACAGACAAGATGGAGTTTGCTTTGCGCATCGTCCCAGACGAACTAACAAAAGTCGACCGTTACGCAAAGGGACTCCCTTGGGAGTATGCGGTGCCAGTGCGTCAGGGACCTACTCTGGAGGCAGCTATTTGGGCTGCCAATTCTGTTGAGAATATGATCAAGGGGAGGACTGACAATAAGGTTGAAGTTGGCGAGAAGAGAAAGTTGGAAGGAACTTCAGGTTCTAATGAGAAAAGAAAATCCTCGAAGTCTGGAGGAGGAGGAAGGGATGAGGCACGGTGGTGCGATAAGTGCAAGAAGAAGCACTCAGGAAAATGTGGCGTGGAGGTGACATGCTTCAAGTGTGGAAAGCATGGGCATTACGTCGATGAATGTATTTTCAACAAAAAGGTGTGTTACGAATGTAACGAAGAGGGGCACTTCAAGCAAGACTGCCCAAGGAAAAATCAAGCAGCAAGGCTAGAGGCGCCGCCAAAGCTAAAGGCAAGAGCATTTCAAATGATCCTTGATGAAGCAGATGGCAATGCAAGGAATCAGGAATAAGGATCTTATATCTAAATATCAAGTTATAAAGTAGCGATATGAAAAGTATCATGTATGTAGCCTATTAAAGGCATAGTATAGGGTGAACTTGAACTTTTGTGTAATCGTTTCAAGGAATTAATATAAACCCTAGTTTTGCTAACTGATGTGTTGAATGATTGTCTGATTTTCTTGTACGGTGACTTGGTCGACTGCGGGACAATACTTGGGACGAGTATGAGTAGGTGTGAAAGGTAGTAGATGCATATACTACCGGAAGCACAGGAGTCACACTTGGATCAGGGAAAGTCACAAGGTTACCAAGAAGCTAGTGATTGATTCCATTTTATTCTGGTATGTCATTACCATTGTTTCGGTAATGACTAGTAAGATGGTTCTTGTTCCGACCCTAGTGGTCATATTTAAATTTGAGTTCGACTACGAGGAGTATGTTACGTCGTCTAGAGGACAAAGTTAGATGTAACATCTGACTTAAGGCATAAGGTTGGAGTTAATGCGATTGATAGTGTCGCGCTCGTTGTTAAAAGAAGTTGGTAGGTAGAAATGCTACATGATTGAATGTGATTATTGTTGGGTTTTGAGAAATCTAACACTTCCTAAGTGTGCATGCAACCCTAATAAACCTTGGATCTATGTTTGTCTAATACATGCAAAATAATAATTTTTCCAAGGTTCATAACTTATCTAACATGGCATGGGGAACTTTTAAACATAAAAGAGTTAGATGAGATTACCTACCTTTTGATGAGATTGATTCCTTGGAGTTTGAAAGCCAAGCACCAATAGTGTGAATGCCTCAAATGGAAATCGCAAATCACCACAAACACTTGGAAACCTTTAGAGAGTGTACACACACTTGTAATTTTCGGCCACACACAAGCACACACTCTAGTGGCTATTTCATGCAACATAAGCATGCTTATATAGTGTACATGGTTAGGGTGAAACCCTAATAACCCATGAGCTTTCCTTTTCCAAGGATCCATGGGTTAAAAGCTCCATGGATCATCCATGGACTTCCATATAAGCCTAGCCCATTAACAAATGAGTGTTAGCCCACACCATATAAAACCAATAGCCCATAACCTAATTAGTTTTCCTTTTAATCTCTAAATTAATTCATAATTAATTTAAGACTAAGACTAATTAAATAACATGACTTCATACTAATATATTATAACTTATAATATATTAATAAACATATGTGTATAACTCTCATAAAATTATCCATAAATAGTTCGGGTGAAGTGCAACCCAAATGGACCATGCCGGGTCGGGTCAAGTATATACCAAATAAGTTATGGACTTAGACACCTTATCCAACAGACTCCCACTTGGATAAGTCTAATAACTGTATTTGCCTATATAACTTCAGCAACCAACCAGCAATCGTAGCTCTCGAAAACTCTGTTGAACTATGAAGCGCCATTTTAAGACAAGTGATCATATAATCCTCTGTTCTCATGATATCAGCCGGACAAACACATGGAACTATGTCTTGCTTATTGTCTGGCAGTTGTTTCTCGATCTCCGATTTGTTTGACAAAGAACTTTACTGAACACATCAGTTTAGTTCTGACCGGGTGTCACAACTAGAAATTTTGTGTCTTGTAATCACTACACTCAAGTAAAATGTAGAATCAAAAACTTAAGAGCATGTATGATGCTTACTCTATGACAATAAAATTTCAATCCAATACACCATACAAGTACTACAAATAGTCAACAAGCAATTGGAAACCCTAGAAGTTCTTGTTAGGTCCATTTTGGACTAGGACTTCCTTATTGGACTCAATGGACCAATAAGCTTCCAATTTGACTATCATGGGATTAGAACCTTTAAATGGGCTCTAATTGGACCCAATTCCATTTAATTCAATATTTTGGGCCATATTGGGCCTAGAATGAAATAAATTATTTAAATGAACTATATTGGGCCATAATTAACCTAATTTAGCCTTAATAGGTCATAAAAATCACATTTATAATTAATTGGGGCCAAACATCACTTAACATAACCATGGAATGGGTTTAAGCATACAAGGCCCAATCCTCATCTTTTTCTCTCCATTCTCGGCCCAAGGCAAGCCCAAGAAGAAGAGTTGACTTTCCTATGCCACTGCATAATTGTCCATAGGTTTCCCATGCACCATCTCATGTTTTCATGCAAGTCAATTTAAGAGCCTCACTCCTCTCCTCTCTCTTCTTGCTCTCGGCTGAACACAACACACACACACTCACAAAAATTTATTCCACTCTCTCTAATATCTTGAAGAACATCTCCTCCCTCCTTCTTCAAAAATTTCGAGAATCAAGAGCTTTTCAAGGAGGTTTTTTCCCACAAACACATCATCTAAGGTAAGTTGATGACTAATCCATGATCTAGCAACTTCATTTCATCAAAAATCTCTTCTAAATCTATTCCAACTTGTGATCATGCACCTTAGAAGTCACTAAACTCGAGATCCACCAAGGAGACTTGCTAGGATCGAAATTTTCCCCTTTTCTCTCTTCAAAACCGAAACTACAACTCAAGCTGAGCTTCATACTCCATATTTTTCGGTTTTTATAAGTTTTGTGGGGGGAATACAAGAAAATGTGTAGATCTATGAGTATATGTATGCTTGGTATGATTTCTATGTGTATTTACATGTTCTTATGTGATTATGGTGTTGAAACTAGTCAAAAAGTCCTTAAAATCGAGATTTGCATTAGGATGTATGAAACAAGTGTTAAACATATTATTACACACAAATCATTTCTAGAAAAATAACCAAGTTGGTTAATATGAACTCCTTGGGCTAAAAATCCCATTTTTGGACTCAAAATGTTAAAAATATAAGGTTAAAGGGCCCAAAATGACAAAATACAAATTCTGATGGATGAAATGAGTCAAAGCAGTTTCAATAATGTATTTTTCTATAAATATTCTCTTTGAGGGATTAAATGTGAAATTTTTAAGCATAATGGGCCAAAAATGAATTTTTCGGCCCAATAAAGCCCAATATGCGAGATTTTCAAATTAGAGGGGCTGAAACTGTGATTTTCTAAAAAAAAGGGGACTACTAGTGCTCCAAGTCCATTTCAAGGGTTAAAAATGTTTTTCATATTTAAAAGGGGCCAAAGATGCAAAAATTTTCTACTTTGGGCCAAAAGTGTAAAAATTGCGAAAACAAGGGTTTCAGCCGAGAAAAATTTCATTTGATGGACTAAAACTGTTTTTCAAATAACTTTGAGCTGAAAAATAACTTTTCTACAAGTTTTGATACTAAAGTGTCATGAAAAATGGTTTGAGGACTAAAATAGAAATTTATTTTCTACAAAGGGTTAAATGTGTAAATTACCCAAAAGAAAGGGGCTGCAATAATGAAATATCCTAATGTTCTAAACAATAAATCCGACATGATGAAATACTAGCACCTCGACTATCGGCGAATTCTAATACACCTTCGACAGCAAAAATCGTTATCAAACAAATTGATTCGGTCTCGAATCAATAATGAATCCAAAATTACTAACACGACGAAACTTCAATACACACGCGGAAATTTCGGGAAGTCAATACACACGTGGGAATACACCAGACGTCGATACACCGTCTTTGGGCCCGAAAGTTTCAAATCGTGTTTGTTGGGCCTAGCTAGCCCAATGACATGATCTTTAGGCCCGAAGGAAACTCGCTTACATGTAGTTGGGTCTTATATGACCTAATTTCGTGTAAAAGGACTTTTACAGGCTTTGTGCTGTTGGACCCCAAGGGCCCTCTGGTGCTACTAGTAAAGTCGAGAATTCACCAAATGCGAGTCGGGCTAAGGGCCCTTCGCATTCACGGTAGCCTTGAACGACTTACGGAAAATATCGGGGCTTCGCACCCTCTTTTCCTCCTCGGTTGTGGGGCTACAAGAAGTCCGGGTGTTTGGATTAAGTGAATAGTGCGAGCGACGCCTAAGGGATCGTTTGTATGGTTGTAAACTAGTCATTTTCATTAATGTGTGTTTATAACAATTCAGAATCCATAATTAATCCAACGTCACCGGGACTCAACGAATACACCCGTCGTAATGAAATAACAAGACATAAATCATTTGATGCAAAGTATTAGGAAAACATCGGGTTTTCCTAGGGTTTTCAATAAATACACCTACGAGATTACATACCGAGTTTTACAAATCGTACTTTTAAATTTATAGAAACAAACAGGCATACTTACGGATCTTCACACTTTTTATACTATGCTCTTTTCGGAAAATATCGGATTTTCTGGTGATTTTCAAAACAATACAAACCACTATATTTCAAACATTACTTGTGAACTCACCAACATTTCATATGTTGACCGTTTTCAAAATACTTGTATTCTCAGGTAACAGGTAAATCGAAAAGGAAAAATGTACTCAGTAACGTCTTGCTGTAGTTTTTAATTAGTATCGAACAATTTACTTTTGGGCATGTAATATTATGGATCAATGTACCGAATGTAAACGCTACCAGTTGTAACATTTCAATGCTTGGTAATGTATGATGTTATGTTTCATGTATATTCATTGTGATGGTATTCAATTGAGTCACAATAGCCCTCGGACGTATCCGTCGTCTGGTTCGGGGGTGTGACAGGTTGGTATCAGAGCTCTGTTTATAGTGAACTAGCATATCTAACCATACATTGATATGCAACTATAAACCAAAAGAGGGACTAACATAACTCTGAACAAAACAAGTAAAATACAACAATAAAACACCTTTGCTTGCATTAGGAATAAGGAACATAACGCCGAACAAAACAAAATAATGCTAGTATCTCGGTTAATTCAGGACTGTTCTTAGCGGTACCAAGGAGTGGATGTAGCCTGATCAACTACATTCTCTCCAAAGTATAACTAACACACGTTCTGATGAGATCGTGATAGCTAGGGAACTTAAAACCATACCCCTTTTACCAACAAACAGAGAACGCTTGCTTAGTCTGTACAATAGTTGTAGCATCCTAGGAATAATGTTAGCATATTTACATACTCACGCAGACAGCATGGCTGGTTTTCATCACCCCGGAGACCCTTATTTCCCTAATCAGGGGAATAACGGATGGTTGGAGGAAGAGCCTGAGGAAGTGCCTGAGGAAGACCCCAAAGAGGAATCTGACGGGGAACCGGAGGCTGGAGACGAAGGCGAGCCTGCCGAACCAGAAGAAGACGAAGGGAACTTCGAGGAGGAACCCGATGATAGTGAAGGGGGAGATTCGGACGCAGAGTCCGAAGTCATCAACCCCCCTTACCCGATCAGGATGCCTGCTTACCGTGTGGGCCCCACTGGTCCTACCCTCCCTGGGGTATTGATCTTTGGAGATGGAGCGGACAGCAAGGACAGCGACCCCCGTTCGGCATGTCGCGCGAGTTCTTTGACCTGAGGGACGGAGGACCGGACGACCGAGCCCTACCGGTCATGGTGAGATGATTACGGAACACCGGCGATCTTGCTCAGGGCACTGCTGATCAGGTAGGCCAGCTGTGGACTAGGGTCGAGCGTGCGGAACAGGAGACACGTGACGTCCTTCGACAACTAGAAATTTTGTGTCTTGTAATCACTACACTCAAGTAAAATGTAGAATCAAAAACTTAAGAGCATGTATGATGCTTACTCTGTGACAACAAAATTTCCATCCAATACACCATACAAGTACTACAAATAGTCAACAAGCAATTGGAAACCCTAGAAGTTCTTGTTAGGTCCATTTTGGACTAGGACTTCCTTATTGGACTCAATGGACCAATAAGCTTCCAATTTGACTATCATGGGATTAGAACCTTTAAATGGGCTCTAATTGGACCCAATTCCATTTAATTCAATATTTTGGGCCATATTGGGCCTAGAATGAAATAAATTATTTAAATGAACTATATTGGGCCATAATTGACCTAATTTAGCCTTAATAGGTCATAAAAATCACATTTATAATTAATTGGGGCCAAACATCACTTAACATAACCATGGAATGGGTTTAAGCATACAAGGCCTAATCCTCATCTTTTTCTCTCCATTCTCAGCCCAAGGCAAGCCCAAGAAGAAGAGTTGACTTTCCTATGCCACCTCATAATTGTCCATAGGTTTCCCATGCACCATCTCATGTTTTCATGCAAGTCAATTCAAGAGCCTCACTCCTCTCCTCTCTCTTCTTGCTCTCGGCCGAACACAACACACACACACTCACAAAAATTTATTCCACTCTCTCTAATATCTTGAAGAACATCTCCTCCCTCCTTCTTCAAAAATTTCGAGAATCAAGAGCTTTTCAAGGAGGTTTTTTCCCACAAACACATCATCTAAGGTAAGTTGATGACTAATCCATGATCTAGCTACTTCATTTCATCAAAAATCTCTTCTAAATCTATTCCAACTTGTGATCATGCACCTTAGAAGTCACTAAACTCGAGATCTACCAAGGAGACTTGCTAGGATCGAAATTTTCCCCTTTTCTCTCTTCAAAACCGAAACTACAACTCAAGGTGAGCTTCATACCCCCTATTTTTCGGTTTTTATAAGTTTTGTGGGGCGGGGGAATACAAGCAAATGTGTAGATCTATGAGTATATGTATGCTTGGTATGATTTCTATGTTTATTTACATGTTCTTATGTGATTATGGTGTTGAAACTAGTCAAAAAGGGGGGGATGAGTATATGTATGCTTGGACGTTTCTGCCGTCTGGTTCGGGGGTGTGACACCGGGCCTGGTGCATGGGTCAACACAAAATCATCGAGGGGCCCAGATATCGCTTCTATTTCTAGAAGGAATAGATAAACTTCGACTCATATGCTTGTTCTACTACTTGTTGAATTGTACACAAAGGCACGTTTTATAACATCAAGTTACTGATGCGTTTACGTGCAATCAATGCACAACCAACTCATAGGTAACAACTCATATCTCTAGGTTTGAAGACTTATATGATATTATCGTCTCACGATCACTCGAGATAAATTCCATGAAGTGATACAAGTGAGCGTGGGTTTATACCAATACTCATAACTTATTAGTACTCATGAACGCTGCAGCAACCATTGCCATGTCTAAACACCTTTAGCCATCTACAATCCCAATTCATGACAATCTTGATTCATACTTACTTCCGACGTATGACCGATTGTGGAGGTTTGAATGAATTAATTATTCTGGAAGTCAAAACATGCAAAACTGAAACAATAGTAAATAATTGACAATGACAGTAACACCTTACTCATAAATAAATCACAAATTTTATTCATCATCAAATGTCGATTACATTTTACAAGTTTCAGGAAAACTATCTAATCTGTAAAACTAATATCGTCCCTCAGCCCGATGCGCCTCGCATGCTGAAAATGCTTAACCCTCGTCAGTCCCTTCGTAAGGGGATCTGCAGGATTCTCATCTGACGATACCCTCTTTGCCACGAGGAGTCCTTCTTCAATCTTGTGTCTTATGAAGTGATATTTTCTGTCAATGTGCCGGGATCTGCCATGATCTCTTGGTTCCTTGGCTAAGGCAACCGCACTATTGCTGTCAGAGAAAATCTCCATAGGTTCTTTAATAGCTGGTACAACTCCAAGGTCTCCGATGAAGTTCTTCAGCCATATCGCCTCCTTCGCTGCTTCACTCGCTGCTATATACTCTGATTCACAAGTCGAATCGGCCACCGTCTCCTGCTTGGAACTCTTCCAAGAAATTGCCCCTCCATTTAAGGTAAAGACCCAACCCGACTGAGAGCGGAAGTTATCCCTATCAGTCTGAAAACTAGCATCACTATACCCTAATACTCTCAATTCATCACTCCCACCAAGGGTAAGGATCCAATCCTTAGTCCTCCGCAGGTACTTGAGAATGTTCTTTACCGCGGTCCAATGAGCCTTTCTAGGGTTCCCTTGATACCTGCTGACCATGCTCAAAGCAAAGGCCACATCAGGGCGGGTACAAGTCATAGCATACATGATCGAGCCAACAGCGGAAGCATACGGTAATTGGCTCATCTCAGCTATCTCTGCCTTTGTACTTGGACTCTGAGTCTTACTCAGTTTGGCATTGCTTTGGATCGGTAAATCTCCTTTCTTGGAATTCTGCATGTTGAACCTTTTCAACACCTTATCAAAGTAGGTACTCTGACTAAGTCCAATTAGTCTTTTACTCCTTTCTCTTAATATCCTTATCCCTAGGATATAGGCAGCCTCCCCTAGGTCCTTCATAGCAAAGCACTTCCCAAGCCAGGACTTAACCTCCTGCAAGGTTGGGATGTCATTTCCTATAAGTAGTATGTCATCCACATACAGTACCAAGAAGCTAACTATACTCCCACTAGCTCTGACATACACGAAAAACTCATCTTCACTTCTCGAGAAGCCAAACTCTTTGACCTTCTCATCAAAACAAAGATTCCAGCTACGAGATGCTTGTTTTAATCCATAAATGGATTTCTCAAGCTTGCATACTCTATTAGGGTACTCTGCACTGACAAAACCCTCTGGCTGATTCATGTACACATCCTCAGCCAACTTTCCATTAAGAAAAGCGGTTTTGACATCCATTTGCCATATTTCATAATCATGAAATGCAGCAATGGCCAACATAACCCTAATAGACTTAATCTTTTCTACCGGCGAGAAAGTTTCATCATAATCAATACCTTAAGTCTGAGTAAAACCCTTCGCAACCAGTCGAGCCTTATAAGTATGCACTTTTCCTTCCATGTCGGTCTTCTTCTTGAAGATCCATTTGCACCCGACTGTTTTACGGCCTGGTACATTGTCAACCAAGTTCCAAACTTGATTGTCATACATGGACTGTATCTCGCTATCCATAGCCTCCTTCCATTTAGTAGACTCCGGGCCTGCCATGGCTTCCTTAACACTGCTAGGTTCATCCAAATTTACCAGTGTACTATCGTTGATAAACGTATCACCTTCCGTAGTAATATGAAAGCCATAATAAAACGAAGGTGTGTTCCTAACCCGTGTGGAACGCCTCGGAGGTACAGACTCGTCAGCTTGCTCAACAGGAGTTTCCTCCTCAGGTTGATTGCTAGTGTCTGAGGTTCCTTCACCAATTGCTTCTTGAATTTCTTCAAGATCAATTTGCCTCCCACTGTCTCCTTGGCTTATAAACTCCCTCTCACGGAAGATCCCTCTTCTTTCTACAAAGACCACATTCTCACTGGGTTTGTAGAAGAGGTAACCAAAAGATTTCTGTGGGTAGCCGATGAAAATACACCTTTCACTTCGGGGTTCGAGCTTATCATGAGTCTCACGCCTCACGAAAGCCTCGCAACCCCAAATCTTGATGTGGTCTAAATTGGGAACCTTCCCAGTCCACATCTCATGAGGTGTTTTGGTAACCTTCTTTGTAGGGACTAGATTAAGGATATGGGCGGCAGTCTCTAAGGCATACCCCCAAAAAGAGATTGGTAGCGAAGCTCGACTCATCATAGAGCGAACCATGTCTAACAAGGTTCGATTACGCCTCTCAGCTACACCATTTAGCTGTGGTGTCTTGGGAGGAGTCAATTGTGAGACAATCCCACACTCCTTAAGATAGTCAAGGAACTCGGTACTAAGATACTCACCACCTCGATCGGATCGAAGCATCTTAATGTTCCTGCCCAACAGATTTTCTACTTCCTGTTTAAATTCCTTAAACCTTTCAAAAGTTTCTGACTTATGTTTGATTAAGTAGACATACCCATATCTACTAAAATCATCAATAAAAGTCACATAATACCGATTAGCATCTCTTGTGGCGGTTTTGAATGGCCCACATACATCAGTATGTATTAGGTCCAACAAACCCTCACCCCTTTCACAAGCTCCAGTGAAGGGTGATTTTGTCATCTTTCCAAGTAGACAAGATTCACAACTATCATCCGATTTAAGGTCGAATGACTCCAAGACTCAACTCTTTTGGAGTTGGCCTATGCGTTTCTTGTTTACATGTCCAAGACGACAATGCCACAATGATGCTTTATCTAGGCTAGTAGAAGAATCAATATACAACACATTATTTCCTAAGTTGTCTACAATCGACATGGTTTCATACACACCATCACAAGGTAATGCTTTAAAATAAAACACATTTTTAAAGAAAGCATTAATACCACCACATTCATTATCAAACGAAAAGGTAAAACCTTGTTTGTACAAAGCATGAAAAGAAATAATATTCCTCGCCATTTCAGACGAGTACACACATTTATTCAAATCTAATTTTAACCCATTATTAAGCAACAAAGTATAAACTCCAATCTTGGAAACAGGTGAAGCCTTCCTATTCTCCATGATCAAGTTTATCTTCCCGTGCTCCACATCCTCACTTCTTCTTAGGCCCTGCAAATCAGAACATATATGAATACCAGATCCTGTATCAAGCACCCAAGAGTTAGAATATGATGAGTAATTAGACAATATTGTGTAAATACCTGCATGGGTGGGTTTCACTTTCCCATCCTTTAGATCCTGCAAGTACTTAGGGCAGTTTCGCTTCCAGTGCCCCTTGTCCAGGCAATAGTAGCAATCAGCATCCTTGGGAATGGCAGAAGGAGTGACAGAACCGCTCTTGGTCTTCGATGAGGAGCCTTCAAGAGACTTTCACTTGGTACCCTTCGAAGGGTGCTTCCTCTTTTTCCCTTTGCCTTGCCCGATAGCCAACACAGGGGTAGATGTTGGAGTAGGAGTAGTAGAGGTAACAACCGCCTTGCCCTTAAGACCGGTTTCAGCGGTCTTCAAGAGTCCTTGAAGCTTGCTGAGGGTAACTTCCTCCTTGTTCATATGATATGTCATACGAAAATGGTCATAACAAGAAGGTAAGGAGTGCAAAATGATGTCAATTGCCAACTCCTCGGGGATGTTCACATTCAGCTTCAGCAAACGGTCCACATACCTTTGCATCTTTTGCATGTGGGTCGTGACGGATTCACCGTCCTTCGTGCGGGTAGTTATTATGGAGGAGATTATTTCATACCGCTCCTGACGAGCACTCTGATGGTACCTTTCCATCAGGTCTTGGTGCATCTCAAAAGGGTAGAAGTCCTCATAGGACTTTTGGAGCTCGGCTGTCATCGTGGCCATCATGATGCATGCCACCTTAGTAGCATCTCTCTCATGTGTCCTGAATTCAGCGATCTCCTCAGGAGTAGCAGTAGACTCATCAAGCTCTTTTAACTCCTTATCGAGGACATATTCCTTGTCCTCATAACGAGTAACCATCCTGATGTTCCTAATCCAATCCATGAAGTTAGAACCATCAAAGATGACTCTCCCACAAAGATTCATGAGAGAGAAAGAACCAGCTGGGTTAGAGCCCGAAGCATTAGTGTTGGAAGACATCTGAAAGAAGAAAGCAAGTTTAGATTAGATATATAGAATCCTTAATAAGACACCCAAATGTAATATTAAGGCTAGGATCCAATCACAATATATTATACTTAGAAGAGGGATGTCATAATCTAAGTAATAATATATTTGAAAGGTAGGTGAATGACGATTCACCAATTTCCACCATAAAAAACAAAATGAATTATTAGGTTTTAATTGGATTTTAAATTCCTAGATTCTTTTGAGATTCATTGAACTTTTCAATGGCATGTTTCAATCTCGATTGTGCCCTTCAAGTTTTGTGACTGGGATGCCGAGGATCACAAAACAAGGTGTGAATAACAATGCTAATTCACTTGGTGCCCTTAATATTATCACCTAATCAATGTGCCGGTTAACCACACACGCTCCATTGATCTATGACAATCATTAAGTCACCCTTCGTGATCCTTACTAGTCCAAGTTAGTGTGCCGGTTAACCACACACGCTCCACCAACGACTTGGTAAGGTACAAAGTGTGAATTCCATGGACTAGCACCATGTTCACATTTTCCTAAAGTAACTAAGATTGCGAATTAAAAAAAAATGTTTAGTTACTTTATAATAATCATTATACTTTTAATGAGGATTTAAAGTCATTGTCTAACCCGTTCGGCTAACGACCCTCTACCGATCAAGGAAGCGGTGGGTGAGAGTGGACACCCATTAAGCTGCCATTTTATAGGCAACAACCTTATACCCCCCTTATAGACCGGCTTCGTGAATGAGGCCTACTAACGGTAGAACGACTTATTCTTATACATATATATAATAATTAACCATTAATGTTATATATAGTATAAGGGTTGAATTTTAACTATTAAAACTCTAAGGGTTGGAATTAAAGTTTATTAAAGTGTGTGAAACTTTACAAATTCCAAAACTTGAGGGCAAGTTTTGTAACTATCCAAAACTTTTCATTTCATAACTTATGAATTAAAGGTTCATAAAAATGAAGACTCTTCATTTTCATGTAACTTATGTGTTTAAATGTGTGTTAAAGAAAAGTGACCTTTGGATATCCATAACTTGAGGACAAATTATGGACTCCATTAAAACACATAAATGATCAAGAATTAATTCTAAACAATTCAGCAAATAATTCCTATCATCTTCTAAATTCATAAGAACATGAACATGATCATCAAAATTTCAAGAATTATATGAACATATAAAAATCATGGAATTCTGATATATGCTATTGTAAATGGATTAGAACAACCATTACACCAACTAAAACAAGTTTTAAAACACCAAAACAGGTTAGGGTAATGTTTCTAGTCCATTTCCAGCAGCAAAAGTCGAAATTCTGCATTCTGATCATTCTACTCGCCGAGTGCACGAACCTACTCGGCGAGTAGGATGAATTTTGCCATGGACTCGGCGAGTCCCCCCATGGACTCGGCGAGTCCATTAGCCAAACAGCAACAATTTCAACTTTTTTCACTATTTTGCATCAAGTATCAAACAAGCAAGCCTAGGCTCTGATACCACTGTTGGGTTTTGAGCAATCTAACACTTCCTAAGTGTGCATGCAACCCTAATAAACCTTGGATCTATGTTTGTCTAATACATGAAAAATAATAATTTTTCCAAGGTTCATAACTTATCTAACATGGCATGGGGAACTTTTAAACATAAAAGAGTTAGATGAGATTACATACCTTTTGATGAGATTGATTCCTTGGAGTTTGAGAGCCAAGCACAAATAGTGTGAATGCCTCAAATGGAAATCACAAATCACCACAAACACTTGGAAACCTTTAGAGAGTGTACACACACTTGTAATTTTCGGCCACACACAAGCACACACTCTAGTGGCTATTTCATGCAACATAAGCATGCTTATATAGTGTACATGGTTAGGGTGAAACCCTAATAACCCATGACCTTTCCTTTTCCAAGGATCCATGGGTTAAAAGCTCCATGGATCATCCATGGACTTCCATATAAGCCTAGCCCATTAACAAATGAGTGTTAGCCCACACCATATAAAACCAATAGCCCATAATCTAATTAGTCTTCCTTTTAATCTCTAAATTAATTCATAATTAATTTAAGACTAAGACTAATTAAATAACATGACTTTATACTAATATATTATAACTTATAATATATTAATAAACATATGTGTATAACTCTCATAAAATTATCCATAAATAGTTCGGGTGAAGTGCAACCCAAATGGACCATGCCGGGTCGGGTCAAGTATATACCAAATAAGTTATGGACTTAGACACCTTATCCAACAATTATAACACATTAGAATATGAAGGAATGTATATTCCATTTTGGAATTTAACTCTAAGAGACCTGAGTCTAAGCATTGCATTATTCGATGAGAGGTCAGTAGAGCACGACCCATCGGTTTGTTACAATAGATAAAGGAAAGTATTTATCGTGAAAAGAAGAAGGAGTCCATAATAACGACTTATTGGGTAACTCGAGGGTTACGATTGAAAGTACAACATAGTACGATAAGCAGATGCAAGATTGGACATCGTCTGCGGTCAAGAAAGCCAAAGAGTTAAATACTCTTTCGAAGAAACATAGAATTTAAGGATACTACAAAGGATGAATAAATAACGTGTGGAATCATTATGCAAGTCCTATTTCGTTGATGATTCCGGGACGTAATCATCCTAAGGGGGAGATAATTGTAACGCCCGTAGATCAGGGCTAGTCAATTTAAAGACGATAGGCGTCAAAAATGACTTTTTGATGGAAGATTATCTAGAAGGATTAATCTTAACCAAGTTGTAGTATATGCCACAAGGTTTCCGTGCATATAAAGAATGCCAAAATCCGAGTTATAACGAAGAAGTTATGACCTATCGAAGTTTCACGACAGAACTGGCACGACACAGCGCGACGTAAAAAGTGAATTTATGTTAGATCGATATTTAGCCTTAGCAATCTAAATGAAAGTCGTATAATACGTTAAACCGTGAGCGTGCATAAAAAGAACGTCCAAATCTGACTTCGTATGAGGAAGTTATGATTTTTCTAAGTTTCGACTTAGCGGTATGTAGCCCGAATACTCGATTTGAGATCGAGCGGTTTATAGCCGAAACAATCTAAACAAGGATCGAAGATCTCGTTAATTGTAGTGAAACGATGAAAAGATAGGCGAAAACGGACGTTGGATAAAGAAGTTATGATTTTATAACGGAGTTTTCCTGTCCCGGCCTACTAAAAATAAATAATAAAAATAAAGTTAAAATTAGCCGACGGAGTCTAAACAAAAGTTGTAGAGCGTAGTCTCACCTTCGCGTGGATATAAAGAACGTCGAAAACGGAGTTCGTATGAAGAAGATATGAATTTCCGAAGTTTATTAAATAATTTGTATTAAATTTAATCTTTAATTCGGACGATTATCCGAAGGAGTCACCGATCTGATCCGAGTTACGCCCCACGTACTCGTGTACGCCCTACGTACACCGAGGTATGTCGACACTCGCACTCGAGTTCTTCGGATACGTAAGCAATGACGATTCTGAGGCAGTACGCCCCGCGTACTCTGAGGCTCCAGCCTCCTATAAATAGGATGCGAGGGCAGCCGACTCCTTTGCTATTTTTCTCTCTTCTCTCTCCCGTTTTGCATCGATTTGCGTGCCAGAAATACCCCGAAGCCCCGGTATTATTCTCGAGCCCCGAAGCAAGTCCCGAGATCCCGAAGATCCCGAGAAGTGCGGTTCCCGAGCCGAAGCTCTGCCCGCGAGAAGTTCGATTTTTGTGGAGATCTTCCAGATCTGCTGAGGATTACTACTTCTGCAAGTCGTAGTGTTGTCCGATCATCTTCTGATCAAGTGAGTGTATACTACCTTTCATAAACACGATAATAATACAAGTATGGTTCGAGTGTATTAAGTATATTGCTGTTTATATGTGTGGGTGTGTAGTTACTTTCTTCTAACACATAAACATGAAGTATTTGTTATAAAATACGTGCTATGTGTTTATTTATTGTTGTTTATTTGAGATGAGTGTGGAATAGATGTTTTATATAGTTTTAAATGAGTTAAACTGTATATGTATTGTATATCTACCAAAATTTTGGGTAGAACATGGGTAGATGAGATAGTTGGTATGTGATAAAATGATGAGGTATGAAAGATGATTAAGAATGATGTTGGTAGATGTACCAATTAAAGAATGTCATAAAACTAGCAGATGCGCTTGAGAAAAATATCGTTAGATGCACCAAGTAGTGAATGTCATGATCTTGGCAGATGCGCCAAATAGAGATTGTCATAATAATAGCAGATGCGCTTATAGGGTAATCTTGGCAGAGGCGCTTATAAGATAATGTCGGCAGATGCGCCTAAAAGAGAATTTCATAAACCTGGCAGTCGCGCCTCATAGTGTATGACGTAATCCTGGCAGAGGCGCTTAAAGGATAATGTTGGCAGATGCGCCTTATGTAGCAATGGAAGCTTGTGTAAATTCCTTAGGTCAATCCTTAGGAACGAATGAATGACGAGTAGTTGAATTTCTAGGGTAAAATCCTAAGAAAGATAATAGGGACGAGTAATTGAGTTGATTGTTTGATGGTTGAATATAATAATTATATTATTGTGGGTTGAAAACCCAATATGCTCACCAGGCTCCCAAGCCTGACCCACTCAGTTTTCTTTGCATTACAGGTAATGGCACAAGAGTATAAGTTGGTGGACTTGACGAGAGATTTTGGATTATAGGCCAATAGTTATGAATAACTGTTGTAAGGTCTATTTTGTTCTGTTTATGCTTTTGGTCTGTATTGGACATGACATCCCGAGATTTCGTTATATAATGAAAATACATTTCTTTAAAGAAATGTTTTGATAATTTTTATCATATTTTGTTTTGGGAACAAATTCCGCAACTGTTTTCTTTAAAAGATTACTCTGATTTTATAAAACAAAGCATAAACAAATCGGTCTTTTTTGGCCGAGAAATTGGGGATGTCACAGTGGGTTAGATCTGATCCCACATCGGCTGGGAAGGAGAACTAAGCATTCCTTATAAGGGGTGTGGATACCTTCCCTATCACAACGTGTTTTAAAGCCGTGAGTGCAGCAGATCCTATAAGAACTCTGCAGTTAAGCGTGCTCGGACGGGAGTAGTACTAGGATGGGTGACCCCCTGGGAAGTCCTCGTGTCGAGTGGCCCAAAGCGGACAATATTGTGATACGTGCCAGAGGGGGATGTTACATCATTGGAGTGTGTGTGTGTGTGTATGTGTGTGTGTGTGTCTGTGTGTGTAGAGTTCAATGGGGATTAAACTTCTCATTCTTTTGAGTTTCATGTCATTAACCTACAATAAAGATTTTGAGTTTAATGATATTAAATGAGTTGTGTTTATTGTTTATATAATACAGTTTTCTATACAACCATATTATATTTTAGTGTATTTTGTTTGTTGTTTTCTAGTAGTATCAGTTAATGAAACAAATTTACTAATAACATTTACTAGGGGTGAGCATAATAACCGAAAAACAGAATCAAAGCCAAATTAACCGATATAACTGAATCATAATAACCGAACCATTTAAAAACCGTTGGTTCGGTTTCTAATTTTTGTTAACCAATAACTAATGGTTCGGTTATAGTTTTATAGGTTAACCGAACCATTATTAACTGAACCGCTAACTTTATGTTTTAATATATAAAAATTATAGATTATATATAAAATAATATAGTAAAACTTACTTAAGATCCATTAAAATTTTGAAAATATAATCTGTTAATCCTCACTTATCAGGAGACAAATGAGCAATCAAACCATCGAAGGTTGATAACACAGACACACACAATCTTCCAATCATGCATTGAGTTAGATTATTGATTAATGTTGTAATTCCTAACCGGCTAATTCTACAATTTGTAAACATTATTCACAATTAGTTTAATCTTCACACTCATAATCGTAATCGAAGACTTCTCACACCGTTGATCCTAATCAAAGATTGTTTTGACTTTATAGTCCTATTTGAAGGATTTTTTGACTTTATAATCAAGACTTCTAGGTAAGTTATGTTTTTGGCTCTTCTTGACTCTGTGATATATTAAGAATTTATTTTTATTTTTTTTAATTTTTTTGGTTTTTTCTATTTACTGTTTTTACTTAATCACATTGAATGTATATGAGTAATTGACTTTTTTTTATTTATCAAAGAACACATAATAAGAATGTTTGGCTCTTTTATTTTATAGTTTTTGATTTAATCGTAGTGAACATATATGAATGTTTGCTTTATTTTAATATTAATATCAATTATCAATATATGAAATTATTAATGTCAATCTTTTTAATGTTTTATATTTTTATTGAATGTTTTTGATTTTGAATGTGATTATGTGCTATCTCACTTTAAGTATTAAAAGTACACATTTTATTCTATTACTATAAGTTAGGTTACAAACATTGGCGTTGAAGACTTTTTGGTATTTTATTTTCATTTTTTATGCCAATATACTTTCGTCATTTATATTCTTTTGAGCATTATGGCTAACCAATATTAATCATTAACGGAAACCATTAACCGAGAAAAACCATTAACCATAACTAATATTAACCATACCCAATGGCTATCAAAATACATTAACCAATCATAATGATTATGGTTCAATTTTAACCAATAATCAAACCAAACCACCCCACACACATCCCTAAGTCATTTACAAAACAACATATTACAAAAGAACACATCCCTAAGTCATTTACAAAACAACAGATTACAGTAAAAGAAAGGATAAATAATGTCACGTAACCCAAAGGAATAGACACAATGGTACTTATCAACACTAGGTAAAGACATTTCATATCGACACACTGTTAGGTATACCCCTTCCAGTAAGCCCTTCTTCGCTACTGGGCATCAGCAGGGTGTATCGTACCTTTGCAGGTCCATACCTATTCTTCAACCTCTCATCTTCATTCATCTTCACAATTCTTTCCTCAATTTCTTTAAGCCTCTCACCAAATTTTTCGAATGCCTTCAAAGGTTCTGCATCCATGGTCCACCCAGGACACTCTCTTTGCCCAAGGTATATCTCATCCGACGTGTGTCTCGATAATATCTCAATCAAAGACACACTGATAAGTGACTGCAATTGAGGAGTAACGGTTTTCAAAAAGAATTTCTGGGGATCCTCTTCTAGTTCCTTGTACTCGAGAGTATTGTTTGGTTCTGGAATAAGCCTGCGGGTTAGAGTGGGACGATTGGGTGGATAACCAGCATAAGGGTATTGCCCAAAGTTTACAGCTGCGTGAAGAGCAGAAGACACCCATATGATTATGGTGCAATTGTCAATCAGGTCTTGAACCGAACTCACTGTGGGCCACCATGTCTCGTCTTTCAAGTCACCATGTCCCTCCTCTCGAACTTCCTTCCACCAAGATTGCAGTTCAGCGTCATTTTGCACCATGTTATCGTCTTTGTAATAGAACTTACAGTAATCCTCAACCCATGCTTTAATCGCTGACCAAATCTCAAGCCCATCTACAGCATATGGGTAGTCTTCAATCAGTAAACGAAGTCCATGACGAGAATCAGCGTCCTCAACAGCCAACCCCCTGTACATTAAAAGCATCCATTAGTGAGTTATAATACTAGTAATTATATTATACGACCAAAGTTCTTTATTTCTTTTAGAACTTTGGAAGAAAGAGAGTACAAAGGTTGTAGATGAATCGCTCACCTCAAGATAAGGTCCTTAGGGAGAGCCTGGTTGGGGAACACCCAGTTCTTGTATATCTTGGAGCAAATTTCAATTGAATATGGACCTGTAAAGAAAGTTCTTTCAAGAATACCTCCAGCATTGATCAAGACAACCCTAGCAGAAGCGTTGATGTTCATTGTATCACGGAAATGAGGATGGAGAAGCTTGTAGATGGGATGGAGCACACTTAACTGTCTATTTGTTGCTATAATAAATGGCTCAATACAAGCATGTGTATTCAACCTGTGAAATATGAATTCGATATCAATATATAGTTTAAGACAATAGAAAGATCTATATATGATCAACAATTAGTGTTAAAACTTTACCAGTGGCTGATAAGTTGATGAACTCCAGAATCATTCACTGTTACATATGTTTTGGCCAACTTCCAAATTGCAGCTTCCACACCATCTTTAGCGGGGGTGCATACTTTGTTAATGGCGCCAAGATGATCACCATCTGGATGAGGCAAACTTAACTCGATAGCTATTGGTTTTAAAGTTCCATCCGTTTGTAATAAGAGCAAAGTTCTAGTGGCGTAAATCTTGCTGGAAGTTTCATTTAATCGCCTCACATATGGCATCAATGAGTCATGATGATCTAGTATAAATAGTCTATTTGCTTTTAGTACCTGTATGATGATAAGTGTAAATGATGTTTCAGTTTTCAAGTATATTAACTTTCTACTTCATTAGGTCAAGGTACCAAAATTAAGACTTTAATTAATTACCTCCTGTACATCTACACCATCAAGATGTTCCTCTATGTGATGTGATCTTATTGAACTAGTTTGGTCACCATAGAGTTTTTCATCCAGGTTGCTTGTTGGAGGGAACTCCTGCAAAATTATGATCATCAAATTTTGTCATTTTGAAAAGGAGATTTATTATTCTTAATTTGTTTGTTTGAATATGGATGAAACCTAAAGAAATTAAACTAGTCAAGTTAGACAAGTTCACATGAATGTCTTATGTTTTCTTGTGTTGGAAAAATATGATGCCTTAGAAAAGCTAGAGCTTACTTTCAATAGTTTGATCACAACTGGGTTGAGTCCAGCCACCATTTCTCTTGCAAATTCTTCATCGGTGCTCCAAGCCAATGGGTCAGCTAGTTTACAAGATCATAAATAATATTCAAATTAAGAATTACAATGTGGTGTCAACCCAAAATACGTAGTTTAACAAACATGGTGTATCACATTTGCAATAAGGCAATGGGTGTGTAACCTAAAAGCCTTATGTATTGTTTATATACAAGGACACATTCATAATTAAAACATCCATGATACATAGTTCAAAGAAATTTTATTTTTAGATACATTTCATAAATTATGTTTTGTAATAAAAGATTTTTTTATATGTTTAATTGAATTTTGTAGAGTGTTTGTTATAAAAAAAAATGACGGTACAAGAAATATAAGTATAAAAAATATAAGCAATCCATTAAACTATATAAAATTATAAATTAATTAATGCCCTTAACATGTTGTTTTAAAGTGTTTAATATGGGACACATTAGTACCTTCGATGACTTTTGGTATCGAGTATCTGGATAGACCCTCTCCATCCGATCGAATAAGTTCTTTCACCACTTGTAAAGGAATGTCTTTTAGAATAGTCTCAAGTACAGGGCCTTCAGGAAGCTTGATTCCTCCATTGTAAAGCTTCATGAAATCTTCGAAATTGTCAAATTCGTCTAGGGTAGCGTCAGTTAGAGACTGAAACTCGGGGAGAAGAAACTTAAGGATGGCTTCTAATCCATAAGACAGAAAGTCAGACCTCTTCAAGTGCCCAAATCGCTCATCCCTTGGAACATATATCTTATAACTCTCGATGAGAAAAAGCCTGCTCTCAGTTTTAGGATCTACCAACACCCAAAAAAATGTTCTTTAGCATGTCTTCAAAGTAACTAATTATAATCATATTCTAAAATTATCATACTTCGATCTAACTAACCTGATTTCGTTGGTTTTCTTCCTGTTCTTCCCCTACGAGGGTAGGGATACTCCGATGACCCACCAATAACAGGGCGCACATTCTTCTTATCATCTGGATCTCCTAAGTCATTGTACAAAGCATAATCATAAACCCTGTCCCATTCCTCAAGCATCCCAGTTCCATTTCCTCTCAAGATTTCTAGTTCTTGATCTCTATAGTAACGTAGCAACTCAGGTGTCTCATCAGGAAGATATGCCTGCATCAATGTTAAATGATCGTGTTAAGAAAAACTCGAACTTGAGGCTCCAGTTTGAAAAACATATATGAAACCGGTCTATATATATATACCTTATTAGTAAAGAAGACACGATTTTTGGTATAGTTTTCAACAGGATAAACCCATGAGTTACAAACAAAATGAACTTCCCCATAACCAGGAACATCATCGAGAGTGAGTGTCATGAGATAAAATTGACTGTGGTGAAGATTTTTTACTATAAATGCTCCTGGTAGTCCCATTTCTTCACTCCAATCAAATGTGACTTCATATGTTGATTCAGCGGCAGTGAGAGGAGTGATGGTGCTTATCCAGTCCTCCAAGATTGCTGGTTCTCCAAGCTTCCCTTTCAACTTTTTGTCTGCAACACAAAACCCTAAACCTGATCAGCATTTCCTTAATTTACTTTCTAAATTGTATAGTAAAAAATGTTTTTTTTGTTTGTTTTAACTTGAATTTTATGTTAGAAAGTAAAGCGAAATGTAATATTCTTATTTATTTAAGGGATTCAATTCAAGATGGTAAAAGATACATGGAAGATCGATTTTGATCTAAAGATATTCTTAATTTTACTTAAAATACATTTTTGATACTGGATTTTTAAAAAATATATATATTTACTAAAATATTTAGAAAATAATACATGTTGTATAATTTGAAACAATTAATGTTATAATAAACTAGACTCTAAACTGCATATGCATGCACATGCAAAGAGTATCTTGATCCATTATGATATTGACTAAAAAATTTACAAAATGAAAACAAAAAATTTATTGTATTTCATAAAACAAGTTGGCAATGTTCAATTTGGGAAATGTATGATTATTTTTGTGATAAACAGATAGTCTCGTTTAGTTATAGATAGTACTCTATATATTCTTTTTCGGTTTAGTGAATAGTTGTATATTCCTAACGTGTATACATCATAAACAAATTAAAAGTCGTCTCAAATAAGCGTATAGTTGAAAATTGGTTTGAGTTCAATAAGATTCCTTTTCAAAGATCATAAGGTTAACTAGTTCCAATTCTTTCAAGCTAGTCCATATGGACAAAGGACAAACTAAAATCCAGGCCAAAATAAATTGATCTATATGAAGCCAAATTCATACACGTTCAAACAATTAATATATATCTTTGATTCTTATACATCGTGAAGAAGTCTTATATTGGCATCAATTTTAAACAGTTTACGATTAATAATCACTTTAAACTATTATGAAAAATTTTAAAAATTAAGATTTCTTGAAAAAAAAATAGAGTAATTAGTTTAATTATGTGCAAATATGAGACAGTGCGTAGTAGGTTTATTTGTCACTTATATTATATAAACAAAGACCCTACCGGTCATTAAATAATAAGAGTAGTTGATGCATATGAAATCAAACATTCTTTATTTGTATTTACAGGTTGTTCATTATTAATTCACACATGGCACATTTCAATAAACATTTGGTCAAATAAAAACTTAATGCAATTTAGGAAAGGATTTGTACCTCTCCACACCATAACTGCCTTATAATAATAACCAATTTTATTTATTAAAAAAAAAGGATAAATAATATTTATGAACGGTGATCAAGTCAACTCATTTTATAGCCAACACGAAAAGTTGATGGTTGAACACTACGGACATTTTTAATGTGTCAAAGTCTTTATCGTGAACTAATTTTATTGGGAAAATGACTTCCTAAGCTATTTAACTTTTCGTTATGTTTATATTTGGGTAACTATCTTTTTTTGTACACATCTAGTTAACGAACTTGTTGGAAGTGTTTACATATGACCATTATGACTGGTTGTAACAGGTCACATCCTAGATGTGAGCATTTTCAACAAGTTCGTTACCTAGATGTGTACAAAAAAATAGTTACCTGAATATGAACAAAATGAAAAGTAAGAGTAATTACACGAATGGTCCCTGTGGTCTGGGGAAATTTGTGTTTTTGGTTCCTAACTTATATTTTTAACACGGATGGTCCCTACTTTTATTTTTGTTGCATGTTTGGTCTCTATCTTACCTAAAAAGACTATTGTGCCCTTATTAATTTATTTTCTTATTTATGTATTTATTTTTTATATATTTAAAAAAATTAATAGACCTCACATATCTGTATCTCCTCACCGTAAACCTACAACTACATTTGAGAAATTTAATATGATTCTCACCAATCACCATCCCATCTCTCATCCTCCTCAACTTCTATTTATTTTTCATCTTTAGTGACATCGACGTTTTCACCATCCTTTTTTTGGTCCTTCAACTCTGGCGAACCAACACCATAACCCACTGTCTCTTCATCTTTAATGGGTGTGGTGTTGATTCGACGGAGTTGAAAGACTGGAAAAAGAAGAGATTGTGAAGACATCGATATCACTAAAGATGGAGGATGAGGGATTGGATGGTGAGGAGATATATACAGATATGTGAGGTCTATTAATTATTTTAAATATATAAAAAGTAAATACATAAATAGGAAAATTGATTAAAAAATAAACACAGTTGTCTTTTTAGGTAAGACAGGGACCAAACGCACAACAAAAATAAATAGTATGGACCATCCGAGCTAAAAAAAAATAAGTTAGAAACCAAAAACACAAATTTCCCTAAAACCACAAGGACCATTGGTGTAATTTACTCTTACTTTTCGTTTTGTTCATATTTGGATAACTATTTTTTTTTTGTATACATCTAGGTAAAAAACTTGTTGAAAGTGTTCACATCTAGAATGTGACCTGCTATAGCCGATCATAATTGTCATATGTGAATACTTCCAACAAGTTTGTTACCAAGATATGTACTAAAAAAGATTGTTACCCACATGTGAATATACCGAAAAGTTAATAATTACCATAGCAAGTATTTTCCCAATTTTATTTATAGACAGAAAACACATCCTTTTATATATTTGTCATTTTCTTCAAACCCAAAATGGTATATTGCCAAACAATTGCGGAAAATATTTATTTTAGTTATATTTTTTTTTTACTTTTAAGGTCGTTTAACTGGTTGTTCGAATGTTATATCGTTGTGAAGGTGGACAGTTGCTGAAAACACGCTCTAGCTAAATTTCTTTCAAACACACAACACCAACACACACAAACCGATCACTATTAGCAAGTAGTCAACTCTATACAAGTCAATTTTTCACATATATCGAAAAAGTAGCGTTTAGAAAATATAATAGTAAATTAAAAAACTATAAAGGAAACTAGGGTTGACATTTCGAATTTCCTTAGTAGATTTTCTACCTCAATCAAATACAATCACCAAAAGCTAGCTTATGTACATGGCAGACTCAACAAATTTCAAGCATATTCCATTGGCATTAATTTGTTTTTCTTATAGAACAATGATTATCATATTGTTTGTATTGGTAGTTAAGGAGGCAACTAAATACTACCAAATATTAAAGAAATAGCATGTCCATGTATATGATATAGAAGAGTAGCCAAAGTCTGAGAAATTTAACCTGACGATCCGCCATCTGCATGAGTTGCACTTACGAACTGGATAGATATATGTTGGCCGAAAAACTCATGAGCTCGATCAAGAACGGAGGCACCCAAGTCATTGAAATCGAGCAAGTTCTTCTTCATCAACACCACTTTCCCTTTAACAATAATTTTCTTGCTCTCATGTTTCTCACCGAACACTAACTTCGCAAACTTACGAAATAAGTTATCCATGCACGCAGGTTTCTCTGTGTGGGTTTCTGTGTCGGTATCTCTACTTTTCTTTGATTCTTTCTTTGATACTTCCTTTTTAGAGATGAATGGACGAAGCATGAGCACGTCAAGCTGTTACTTAAAAGCAGAAGGTAGAAGGTATAAACAGTAAGGAGACTAATAATTTGACATTTATAGGCCTGAATATGCAAATCAAAGAGGGTAGATATCCCTCGATCTCTATCTTTTTGTTCCAGTCAATAATTTATATTGAAGTCAAATTTTTGGTGTTTTTCTCTTTCTAAACATGTTACAAGTAGAGATTATTAATAAAGAGTAATTAGTCACTAAGCATATAAGCACATTATTAAGCCTAATCCAGCTATATTATATGTAATGTCTGCTGCACGCCGTGGTATTTAAACATCAACTTGAAGTAGTATATATATATATATATATATATATATATATATATATATATATATATATATATATATATATATATATATATATAGAGAGAGAGAGAGAGAGAGAGAGAGAGAGGATCATTTAAGAACTCATAGTTTCCCGAAAATCCGAAAACTAAAAGTGGAGCGTTGGATTTAAAAAAAATGGTCAAGATGCATTATGGCATTTTTGTAAATAAGCTGAAAACTAAAGATGCAAGGGTATCTTAATCAAATTAGGCAGGAGTATTTTCAGAATCACAATCATAATTATAATTTCTTTAATCTATGATCTGATAAATTAGATTTTTAAAAACTCACATCTCTTTCTTATCTCTCATTCTCTCTTAGTCGTCGATAGCAATTTAGAAATCCATGCTCTCTCTCACCTTCCTCCATAACTGATGTTCCTAGATCCAAGTGGTGGCGCCACCCACCGAGAAAATTTTCAACGACTGAGAAGAAAGCAACTGTCGTCTTCTTCACTGTATTTGTTGTCTCGATTCTCTCTTTTTCCTCTAGTAGCATCCCAATCGGAGAAGAAATCAACGTCCACTTCACTGCCTTCCGATCGCTTGTGTCCGTCTCTGGCCTATTTGGAATGCACAACGTCCACTCCTCCACAATTTCTTCAAGATATGGACTTAATCATCCTCTCACACATCTCTCTCCACTTCCCCTCACATTGCCACTGTAGAAAAGCCCTAGAATGTCGACTCTTTGATTTTTGCATCGATCGTCATCCATCGAAGAACTAGTCGTTCACAACGTTTTTTTTTTGTTGAGAACGATTGTCGAATGGATAGACGAGTGGAAAATGTGGAATATGGACGACAGAGCGAGGAAGAGTCAGAGCGTGGTGCATCCAACAATCGAACCTATGATTTATCTTCTCGAAACTTGGAGAGATGAAGGAGATGGCGGTTTCCCCACCATATCCTCCTTCACATATGGCAAAGAGCTCTACTCATCCCGGTAACAAGGTAACTCTAAATCTATCTAGGCTTAATATTTAATCAAATGGAAAGTGCTTGTTATTATTTACTGAAATCAGAAATTCATATCTCAAATTGACAATCATCGACTGGTGACTCTACTTGGCGGAACGACCACGACCACAACTTCCTAGTCTCGAGAACTTCGAGAATACTTTAGCAAACTCGAATTTGATGGAGTAAACTCGAGTCTATATAGTCTGTTATCAAATTGTAAGAACTCATTATCGTTGCCTTATTACTTGAATTGAAACATTACTTGGCTTAATTTATCATCAGGTGCAGAAGGTAGCTGTTGATATTGTTTGTGATTTAACTAAATCAGAAGATGGACTACAATCCCTCGCCAGTTATTCCAAAACCATGCTTCCATCCTTGTGTCGACTATTAGGTGAAAAAAGGTGATATATTTATATTGTTTACGTTTTGGAGATGAAGATCTTTTTTCTGAATACTTTAGCTTTATCGTATTCTTCATGTTCATCTTTATCAATACATGTAGTGGTTTGACTTTTTTTCTATTTAATAATGGATTTCAAGTGTCATTACCTTCTTTCTCTCTGGGATTACCGACATACTATGTTCTTGGTTCATCCGAATCTTCTTCAAACTTTTTAGGTAATATATAAAATCTTGTTTTTCTTCAAATATAGATATGGAACCTATTATTTATGAAATAACATTACAATAATAGTAGATGAACAAGTTTATATGACTTAAAAAATATAAAGATTGGTAGGAGAAAAGCATAATAATAGGTTGCTAACATCATTTTTTTTTAAATTTCCAGCTATGGTAACCAAATTGTTTCTGATGAGCTAAGTTCCCTCTACGGAGGTTCTCGTGCTAATTGATTAGGTCCAGAGGTATGAAATGAAAACTAAATAAAGGGCAAATTTGTAAAAGGTTAAGATTTAAATAAAGTTAATATTTTTCAGGTAAAAAGGAGGATTTTGATGGGGACATATGCCCTTTCAGCAGGTTATTATGATGCCTATTACAAGCGAGCTTAGCAAGTAACTTTACTTGGTGTTGTGTTGTTACACAAGTTTTCTAGGGTTATTTTTTTATGATAAGAACGACGAGAGAACTTATGTCTTTTTCACATACAAGAAATCAAGTGTGACTCACTATTCCACCTTGTTTAACCAAAAAACAAATGTGAATTTTATCCCGTTGAGTAAACAGTAAATAGTAAATTATGGTGATTTAGGTGAGAACTATAGTCCAAAAAAGCTTCAAATTCAAATTACATTAAAATACATGTGATTCACAAGTGAATCACATATGAATTGCATGTGAATCACATATAATTCACATGTAAATCACAAGCGAATCACATATGAATTACATGTAATTCACATGTAAATCATATATGAATCACATGTGAATCACAAGTGAATTGCATATGAATTACATGTGATTCAAATATAAATCACATGGGAATCACATGTAAGTCACAAGTGAATCACATATGAATTACATGTGATTCACATGTAAGTCACAAGTGAATGAATTACATGTGATTCACATGTAAATCACAAGGGAATCACATGTAAATCACAAGTGAATCACATATGAATTATGTGACATCCGCATTTTTTTCACGGCCAGAAAAGACCGATTTTCTTTATGCTTTATAAAAATCAAAGTATCTCTTTTAATCAAAATGTTGCGGAATTTGTTCCCAGTAAAACATGATAAATACATTATCAAAGCATTTCCGAAGAAAAGTATTTTTATTCATTTTAAAACATTTGGGATGTCATTGTCAATACAGAAACATAAGCATAAACAGAACATACATTTATTATCACTACTGATCTATATCTCCTTAATCTCTCAGTGTAATGTGACTTCATATCAACATCTGTGATATAAATAAACTGAGTGGGTCAGGTTGGGAAACCTGGTGAGTACATAGGGTTTTCAACCCACAATAATATAATTATTATGTTTAATCGTCAAACAGTTAACCCAATTACTCATCCCCATTATCTTCTTTACTCTTAAGGGTCTACCCTAAGAATCAGCTACTCCTCGTTAATTCATTCCTAAGGATCATCCTAAGGAATCGGCACGAAATCCATCGTTGCGAGGGTTTACTCAACAGGCACTAAATCCATAGCTGCCAAGGTTTGCTCAACGGGCACTAAATCCATAGCTGCCAGGGCTATTTTGTTTATCGACAGTATCCACTCGCAATACATGTCAATGAGTTTTTAGAGTACACCGGTGAACACATCGTTCACAACACCTACAGGTTGTGAGCCTGCTAGTGTTCCACTGGACTGTCTAGAATAGTCCGTAGTTATCATCCATACTCTGCTGAATGGCGGGGCCGTCGTTTGGGAAAAGGCTTCTCACAACGTTCACCTCTCACCCTCACCTCGTGGTCTATAACGCCTCTCAACTCATCGTCCAACTCATATTCCATCTATTATATCTACCCATTTTTATCCCAACATTTTCGTAGATATAAAATACATATACAGTTCAAATCGTTTAAAACGTGTATAAAATCGTTCATCTAGCATAGACAGCAAGTATTCAGATAATATGCACACATAACATGTAATTTATATAAAATACTTCATATCTATGTGTAATATGAAAGTAACTATGCACTCACTTGAAAGGTGGTGACTCGGCACTCGGACAGCGCTTCGATACTCTTAAAACAATTTTCCTTCGATAAAACCTAGTATCAATACCACTAGGGTTTAGTCTAATGTCAACCGCGACTAATTAATAGTCTAGCTATTATTATTATTATATAAGAATTAAATAACATTCAATATAACTCATAATAATAGTCCAAATAATTATTTTAAAGACCTAATAACATTACTATAATTATTTGAAAGCTATATTAAAATTTGCATAAGCGTAGCTCACTTACAGTGGATTTTAAAGAAAACCGGGCTTTTCTCGAAGCAGCATTTCGAAACCGAAAGACACTTTTTCTCGGGACTCCGGGAGCCTCGGGGCTTCCTTAGGGTGCTAGGGGATCACCTAGGCTTAGGGGAGGGTTAAAATCCTTAGAGAGAGAAAGTATTTTAGAGAGAAAAGGAGAATGGTGTGGAAAATGAAGGCTGCCTCGCCCCCTTTTATAGCCTACGAGGCCTCGGATTACGCTGGGCGTAATCCTTGGCTACGTTAGGCGTAGTGCTCGGATAAGGATGCCAGATGGGTGGGTCGACGTGGCTTCGTCTCGAACCGCAGAAGATCAAGTACACCGAGCGTAACCAACTTTGGACGCAGGGCGTAATGCGAGGCGACGTGTCCTTATCGGATGCGAGACCGAGGGGAGCAAGGGAAGGCTAGGATCGTGCCACATCATCACAGTTTCGCAAATTACACACTTAACTTCTAAAAATCATAATTTTCGCATATGAGCTCCGTTTTCAACGTTATTTATATCCACGCGTAGGCGGGAACACACTCTACAACTTTTGTTTAGACTCTGTCGGCTAATTTTGACTTTATTTTAAAAGTTATATTATTAACAGGCCGGGATAGGATTGGTCCGTTAAATTCTCATAACTTCTTCATCCGACGTCTATTTTGGCCTATCTTTTTCTCGTTACGCTAATCTTAATGAGATCTTCGATTCTCGTTTAGGTCGTGTCGGCTAGAAACCGCTCGATCTATTATTCGAATTTCGGGTTGTACATTGGTAATCCGAAACTTCGGAAAATCATAACTTCCTCATACGAAGTCAGATTTGGGCGTTCTTTTTATGGACGCTCTCGATTTCACGTATTCTACGACTTCCTTTTAGATCGCTAAGGCTAAATCTTGCTCTATCGTAAATTCACTATCTATGCTTCCCGGTATCGTGTCGGTTCTGTCGCGAAACTTCGACGGGTCATAACTTCTTCGTTATAACTCGGATTTCGGCGTTCTTTATATGTACGGAACCCTTGAGACATATTCTACAAATTGGTTAAGATTATTTATTCTAAATAATTGTTTGTCGAAAAGTAGTTTTTGACTCCTATTATCTCTAAATTGACTAGCCCAGATCTACGGGCGTTACAATTATCTCCCCCTTAGGATGATTACGTCCCGGAATCATCAATGAAACAGGGATCACATGATGACTCCATACGTTATCTCTTCATCCTAAGTCATAATTGTAACTTTGATGTTTCTTCGAATGAGTATCTAGCTCTACGACTTTCTGATTGCAGGTGGTGCTCGATTTTGCACTTGCTCCCTATCTCACGTTAGACTCTAAATTATGAACTTCAGGTCACAATCTTAATCCTCACTGGATACGAACTTAAGATAAGTTCTTTTATTACTATCATGGGTCGGTGTTTCATATTCTAATGACTTCTCATCGTATGTTGCAACGCTCAGACTCAGGTCTCTTAAAGTCAAATTCCATAATAGACTATACCATCCTTTATGTTCTAATGTGATACAATCACATTTCAATCTTCTGGTTTAAGTCAGATGCTACATCGAACTTGGTTCTCTGAACAACGTATCATACTCATCGTTAGTCGAACTCAATTTGATATGACCACTAGGGTCGGAATAACAACAATCTTCTTAGTCATTACCGAAACGATGGTAACGACATGCTTGAATAAAATGGAATCAATTATTGGCTTCTTGGTAACCTTGTGACTTTCCCTGATCCAAGTGTGATTCCTGTGCTTCCGTTAGTATATGCATCTACTACCTTTCACACCTACTCATACTTGTCCCAAGTATTGTCTCGCAGTTTTCCAAGTCACCATGCAAGAAAATCAAATTAACACATCAGATAACAAAACGAAGGCTTTATTATTTCTTGAAACTATTACATAGGTGTTCAAGTTCACTCTAGACTATGCCTCTAATAGGCTACATCATATTGTTTTATCTCTTAGGCTACCTCATAACTCGATCTTCGGGTATGGATTCCTCATCCTTGGCTCCTTGCGTTGTTGTCCGCTTCATCGAGGATCACATGGAATACCCTTGGCCTTGGTGGTGTGTTTGGCTTTGCTGCTTCGTTTTTCTTTGGGAAATTTATAGACAGGTGCCCCTTGCCTCCACATTCGTAGCATACCTTATCATTATGTGTACAATCCTTGGAATAGTGACCAGTCCTTCCACACTTGTAACAATTTACTTCTTCGTTGCACTTCCCATAATGCTTCTTCTTGCATTTATCACACCATCTCGCTTCACCTCCTTCTCCTCCTCCAAGCTTTGAGAATTTTCTCTCCTTGTTGGACCTTGAAGATCCTTCAAACTTCCGCTTTTCTCCTGCCTTATCTTTTTCTATACTTTTTTCTCTTATCTGGGTCTCTACGTTCTTAGCTGCCCTAACAACTGTTTTCAAGGTAGTTGCCATTTTGACCATTGGGCCAAAGTCAGTGGGTAATCCGTTAGCAAACCTATCAATTTTGGAAAGTTCAGTAGGAACCAAGTAGGGAA
The DNA here is from genome assembly GCF_051521515.1 of Lactuca serriola. Classification (NCBI taxonomy): domain Eukaryota; kingdom Viridiplantae; phylum Streptophyta; class Magnoliopsida; order Asterales; family Asteraceae; genus Lactuca; species Lactuca serriola. Next base: position 152,010,184 of record NC_136416.1, read on the forward strand.
ATAGCTTCATCCTCTCGGTGAATGCGGTGGCATACTCATCAATACTCATCTTTCCTTTCTTCAGGTTCTGAAACTCATTGTTTAGGTCTATCAGATCTATCTCTGAGCAGTTCTGCATTTTCAACTGTTCCAAGAACTCTTCCCATGACATCCTTAAGGCTTATCCTCGTGGCATCGTATCTGCCAATAGCTTCCACCAACTCAAGACTCTAGTTTTCAGTTGTCTTACAGCGAAGACGGCCTTCTGTTTCTCGCTACAGTCATAGCTCTCAAACACGATCTCCATCTCGGAGATCCAATCCGTAATCTCAACAGGCTTTGGGATTCCTGAGAGACTTGGTGGTTTCGCACTCAATAAATTATTGTACATTCGGCCATCCTTGTCGTTTCTTCTTTCCGGGCCATCCCTTCGTTCACCTTGAGTCCCCACTTGACTCACTTGGCGGTTGTAGTTTTTAAAATTGCAGTTTTTATTTTAAATGCAGTTTTTTAAAATATATATATATATATATATATATATATATATATATATATATATATATATATATATATATATATATTGAAAAAAAATGCAGTTTTCTTTAATAAAAAATTGTAGTTTTTTTATGTTGCAGTTTTTTATTTAAAAATGTTGTTTTTTAAAAATATAACAGTTTTTTTAAATATGCAGTTTTCATTTAAAAAAATTCAGTTTTTTTTTTTGAAAAAATTGCATTTTTTAATGAAAAAAATTTCAGTTTTTTATTTGAAAATTATAGTATTTTTAAATATTCCAGTTTTTTTTTAATTTTATTGATTTTTAAATGTTTTTTAAAAAATTGCAGTTTTTTAAAAAAAATGCAATTTTGTTTTTCAAAAATTCATGTTTTCTATAAAAAATTAAAAAATCTGCACTTTTTATAAAAAAAAATTGAAAAATACTGTTTTTTTAAATCCAAAATTTTGATTTATTATGTAATTTTCTAGACGTTTCTATTAATATTTCCAATAATACGAAAAATTAAACATTAAATAAGATTGGTAAGATTACGATCATGTCCTTAATGAATTAGTTTTGATCTAACGTTCCACTTTTAGTTTTCGGGTTCTCGGAAAACTATAAGTTCCTCAACCGATCTCACCCATATATATATATATATATATATATATATATATATATATATATATATATAGAGAGAGAGAGAGAGAGAGAGAGAGGAAGGACCATTTGAGAACTCATAATTTCCCGAGAACCCGAGAACTAAATGTGGAACTTTAGATTAAAAAACAGATGATCAAGATTATTTGTACCATTTTTGTAAATAAAAAGAAACTTAAAGGGGCGGGGTATCTTAACTTAAAAGGACAAGGGTATTATGGGAAACACAAATGCCTGCTCTATCCCGATGAAACTGGCCCTAAATATATCGGCTTCCATCGTCTTCTTGGTGTATGTGTATCATATCGTGATACCAACTGCCTCCATCTCCTCTGATCGCCATCATTCCCATTCCAAACCCTCGCCTCCAACCTTATGTCGATAACCTAATCATTCACGAGCATAACGCAGTAACCCCCGCCGCCACCAACGATACTCGAACAGTTCCTGAAGAAAGCACAAACTCGATTGGATTCATTGTGGACAATATGATTCAGTTCAAACCATAAATTCCTCTAAGTCAGAACATCTCGATTGAAACTAAAGGTACCGTTCTATCTAACACCACTATCAGTTAATGGAAAAATCCCCAAGTTAGTCTATCTATCTCTCTCTTGCTTATGTGTTCTCCACCGATACTCTCCTCTATGATTGCCTCCCTCCGCCTGTCAACAATCAGAAAACCTAATCGTTGGATTTGAAGGAGGTCAGTAATCTGATTTATTGCCCTAAACGCTCAACTATACATCCACATGATGTCGGTAGCATTCGTTAACAAGATGGTCATCATAATCAGAGACGTAATTGAATTTGAGATAAACAAAATCCATGGGTGAGTATAGTTTCTATTTCTCAATTCACCATGTTAATGTGTTATTTCACCGGATGATGATCATTGATCAATGTGTCTGAGTTGTGGAATCATAACCTAAACGTAAGGGTTTTTTGGGACAATGTGTTTGAGCTGGTGTGATTTATATGGTTTTTTCCCTCATTTGTTTTTACCGCTTCAATTCAATTCTTTGTATCCATTTTATAACTTATAACACAAACATTCTCCTTCATTGTTGACGGTTGACTAAATACTTGCATTATTTCTTGGAAATAAATAAGAGAATGTCATTGGTGTGCAATTCTTTTTTATGTCAAATCTATGTTTTTCACTTCTTCTACCATTTTAATGCTAAAATTTGTTAACTAATCAACCATTTTGTGTAGATTTTAACTGTTAAATCAGGAAAAGAAGATTATCAAGATACATCCTATATCTTGAGACAAGCTTCACCTTTTAAGAATATCAAGTATGAGAATTTAAAATTGTATAAAATTTTGTGTATAATCATTTTTAAGCACATAAATTAAAATATTAAAGATAGTGACTTACGGTTTTCTGTTTTAGGTTTGAGAATATTGAAGAACAGCCTATAAATACACACACACACACACACACACACACACACATATATATATATATATATATATATATATATATATATATATTCAACTTGCTTCATTTCTAATTTGATGCAAAACTTTCCCCAATCACTGATGGTTTAGTCCGTTTTTGTTCATGAATAGTTGCCCCATGCATGAAGTAGATCAAATATTTGCACACTAGTTGTTTGATTAAATGCCCAAGAAGGATTTATACACGTGATTCACATGTAAATCACATGTGATTCGCATGTAAATCACATGTGAGTCAAATTTGAATCACATTTTATTCACATGTTAATCACATTTAATTCACATGTAAACCACATGTGATTCACATGTACATCACATGTGATTCACATATGAATCACATGTGATTCACATGTAAATCACATGTGATTCACATGTAAATCACATGTGATTCACATATGAATCACATGTGATTCACATATTAATTATATTTGATTCACATGTAAATCACATGTGATTCATATGAAAATCAAATGTAATTCACATATGATGTCATATGTAAATGTGATTCATATGTAAATCGCATGTGATTAATATGTGAATCTCATGTGATTCATATGTTAATCACATGTAAGTCACATATGTATTTTTGTGAGTGTTTTTGCATTAATCATTTCTTTTTTAACTTTCTTACAGATTTGAAAGAAATTGTGGTGAATATTAAAGAGGTGAAAAATGATATATTGAAGAACATATGGAAATATTGACACGAAAACATGAAAACGATTTGATATTTTTTAGCATCTTTTTGTTTTTTATATTTTATATTGTATCGAATAAAATACTTATTGTACTATGTTTATAGATTAGTAAATAAAATGAGTTTTCTTATGATTTTCATACAAATATTATAGTATATGAGAGATGCATATATGCATTTGTAAAAATATATACATATATTTACCTAAAATGTTGATTTATTTGGTTAAAAATTTATAGCAATTTTTAAATATTCAGGTTTTTTTATTGATTTTTAAATGCTTTTAAAAACATTGTAAGTTTTTTTAAAAAAAATATTTTTTTCAATTTTTTTTTAAAAAAATCATGTTTTCTATAAAAATAAAAAAAAATTTGCACTTTTAAAAAAAATTAAAAAATACTATTTTTTTTAAAATCCAAAATTTTGATTTATTATGTAAAGTTTTAGACATTTATATTAATATTTCCAATGACACAAACAAATTAAACATTAAATAAGATTGGTAAGACGAAAATCATGCATTTAATGAATTAACTTTGATCTAACTCCCCACTTTTAGTTCTCGGTAAATTATGAGTTCTCAACCGATATATATATATATATATATATATATATATATATATATATATATATATATATATATATATATATATATATATATTCAAATTTGAGTTTGGAAACTTCCCTAGTTGAAATAGGTAACGTGCAAGTCGGTTGGTAATCCCAACCGAATAAGCATATTGTTAGCGCTCCTTCTAAGCCAGATCAAACTCTTCTTTTGACTATGATTTATATATATATATATATATATATATATATATATATATATATATATATATATATATATATATAAGAAAGATATATTTTTACCTTCACCTTATGCATTTCAAACCTACATGACTTTTCAATTTCTTTTTAATACGTATTTTAAATTGGTTAATAATGTTAAATTAATGCAAAAACTAAATATATCATATTTTACTTCTATTTATAAAATTATGACTTTAACTTTTTAACATATTATACTAATTAACATATTGGTTTAGATATGTTGTCGTATCATATGTGAGCAATTGTCATTTTAAAGTCATAATTTTTGTATACTTTATGATTTTACGCAAAATAGTTAAATTATTAATTTCAATACAGTGTTAAACGGTTAACTTAAATCAAAATTTCAGTTAAACTTGAAAAATATTGAGAATATTTTAAAAATAGCTAAAAGTTATAAACTATAATGTTAAACCTAAATTACAATCATAAATTAACAAAAAAAAATCATGAAACAATTTTTTGTAATCATTAAGAATTTCAAACAAATAGCTTAAAAAATAAGTAACATCCCGAAAATCAGGACATAAAATTTTTTTGCTTTTAGTTTAATAAATTGATAATACATATTGTTTCCATAAAACCAGAGTAACCAATATTTAACAAAACATCATTAAATCAGAGTAATTCACAGAATGCTGAAACATGTGTTGTGTGCACTGCAATCGTCCCGAACTATTCCATTTGAAAACTAGAGTACCAAAAACATAAACTGAAAACTGTAAGCACAAAGATTAGCGAGTCCCCCAAAATACCATACAACATACAATCACATGAAAACCATGCAAGAGAAAGGCATACATGAATTGCCATGGGCACCCTCCATGGTCTTTACATGGAATGCCTTGGGCTCCTCCCACTATCTGATAACCAAGTGACATGGACTCCCCCCATGGTCTGACATCCAATTGCCACGGGCTCCCCCTGCGGTCTTCCATGCAAGTATCACAAAGACAACTATCATACCACATAACACGTAATGGGTTGGCATTGGTGCCTTTGACCCATGGATATAGTGAGAGGACTCACCTCGCACTGTTGAATCATACAGAAACACCCTTGGCTATTGGATGGCAGATCCCGGGACTATCAATAACAAAAAAAACACCTAATTAACAATTGGGTTCCAATCCATAACCACAACTCCATACCTGGGGTAAAAAGACCATTTTACCCCAAACCTAGCCTCGTCCAAATCTAAGACCCAAACTTACAATCTGAAAGGCCTAAAGTTCAATTAATCAACCAATGGCCCAATTTTCCAAATTGGTCCCAACCCCTTACATGGGTCTTACCTTAAGGCCTAACCATTAGTTCTAGTCCAAAACACTTTGTATTCCGATGGCCCATTAAATACTCACACACTCAAACTCAAAATATCAAAAACCACTTGTGGCCCAAATCATGGCCTAATTTTCCAAATTGGGCCCAAACCCCTTCGTGGTCCTTCTCAACATCACTATCAGACCAAAACCTGATGGCCCAATAGGACCCATGACAAATAAGCCCAACAGATGGCCCACACTGAAGCCCAATAAGAAAAAGTTCCCTTGACTGAGTACGCGGGGCGTACTCAGCTGTACGCTAAGCGTACTAGTTGTTTGGCTTGTACGCTGCGCGTACAGACTTGTACGCCCATCGTATTCCTCCATTGAGCCAAAACCTTCATTAAGCTCTTAATGCTTGACCCCATAAGCCCAAACCACAGGTCTACTACTAGATGAACGTCTAGAACCATAAAGTCACTGACTTGGTGATTTGCATGCCCCAAGAAGACCCAATATCAGTGTGTAGCATTCTACTTTCATGAAAAGGACCCAAAATCAAACATGGATGGTTTTAAACTCTAAAGGTGCCAACTTTATGGACCTTGAACCTCAGAAACACTAAGTGGGGAAAATCAAAGCTCCTTAAATGGGATCAATACCACTATATCTCATTTTTAGGAGCAAAATGAACCAAAACGCATAAATGATAGATCTAAGACATCAATAATCAAGCTCAAAGCTTTTTACCTCCAACAAGCTGGAAATGAGACACATAAGCAAGATCCATAAGCTCTTCCTTGATTCCCATCCTTGCACCAAACTCCATCTTCTTGGAGATTGACCAAACACATCAAAAAAGGACACCATGAGCTCAAAATGTCACCATGAAGGCTAAAGGATGGTTTGGGGTTTTGAGATGGTGGAGGCTGACCTAGAAATGAAGGAAAAGGGTTAACATTATACTTATATAGGGTAAAACCCTAAAATTAGGGTTTCTTCATAAAGTCATGCATGAGTTGATCATTTTACAAATATTATTAAGTCATCTTTGTAATAATTAAATCAAGAAACCTTATTTTTATGTTCCATAGAAAAATCAAACTACAAATAATTACTGAGTCACAATAGGCAAATAATATCAAACTAAAATCAAACATCAAACTAAATACAAATGTAAAATAAAGATAAGTTATTTATATGTTACCATTTTATACATACCTGGTTTGTCTCTGATTTAGAATAAAGAAAATGTTGTACCACACACATTATCACATACATGTGCGGGTTTAGTTCGTGTTCTTCCATATACGTGTGTTTTTTACCCATAACACCAATAATTGTAAATCGAATCCATCATGTGAAAAAGTTCATCTTTATCAATTAGATCTAAATATTAAAAAAAATCATCCTCTCTAGAAGTTCTTTGTGTCGTTTCTCTTATATCTTTGTTCCTTCACACCACAAAAACATAGGCATATAGCATAGATCGGTGTAGAAGCCATAACATGGTAGTTAACGTAAGTGCTGGTGGTGGGATAACGACGATTGTAGTGAAAGATTACGGGTTTAACATACACACACACACACAGAGAGAGAGAGAGAGAGAGAGAGATAAGAATGTTAAGGTTTCCAAAAAAAAGGTTGAGACGGGAAATGGTGGAAACATGCTTTTCTTCTACGATTGCACATAGTGAACTTGGGGAACACCGACCCCTAAACTCAACATGTCAAGCTCGGAATGGCAACTCAACAATGGCAAGCGGAGTCTTTTTATTCTTACTCTCTTCTTCCCTCCTTTATTTTCACCATTCGACAACCCACCCCTCTCTTCTCCATCGTTTCTTCTTCCAAGCTTTTCGCCCATTTATTCTCTGATGGAGCTCGGTGTTCTTAGGGGCGGAGCCAGTATATGGATATAAGCGGGGATAAAAATGTAGCATCCCAAACCTACTGAGTAATTTTTTTTAAATACGTCAAAACCATTCATTCGTTGTTCCAAAAGACGATCAGAGTCAAAGTATTCTCAAAACATCAGAGTAAAGTCATAACACTCAATGCAAAAATAAATCTCTACGGGATGTAGTGCGATCAAGATGGTCCCTTCATTTTGAAACCAAAAGTACCTGAAAATATTAAAACTAAACCATAAGCACAAAGCTAAGTGAGTTCTACAAAATACCATATCCAAAATAAATGGGCCCAACCCACCACATAACTAAATGGGCCTAACCCAACATACATAAATGGGCCCATCCCAACATAATAATGGGCCCAACCCAACATACATTATAATGATCCCAACCCAACATCTATAATAATGGCCCAACCCAACATATAAATGGGCTCATCCCAATATAACTAATAATGGGCCTAGTCTAACATACAAATAAGCCCAGCCCAACATACAAGTGGGCCCAACCCAACATACAAATTGGCCCAACCCAACATAAACATGCAAGAGTCACAAAGAAAACTAACACAATCCAATGGGCCGACATTAGTGTCTTTGACCTATGAGAATAGTGGGAAGACTCACCTCAATCGGTCAACAAAAATATCTCATACACGAACTTTTGGTGCTAAAGTCTCTCTCACTAAACATATCCAAAACTAAACCATAATTATCAATTAAAGTTAATACTCCAACTTAGTAATTTCAAATACTAAGATAAATCCTCATTTGGTCAAAAGACCATTTTTCCTTTTATAAGTCCTCAACCCCTCACCGTTGACCAAAAGTCAAACTAGTAAAAAAAGTCAACGGTCAACATTTTGTTGACTTACACGCTACATACGTCTTGCTCTACGCAGGGCGTAAAGTCTTATGCAGAAAATAGGCAAGAATCAGGCTACGTTACACGTAGCCCAGATTATGCCCCGTATATGGCGTCCCTTGCCACACTTTATTTTAAGCACTTAATACATAAATACCTTGCACTCAAATCTCATATCTAGTTCCTAATAGCTCTATAATGGTTAAAATTTCCAACTTTAGCCATTAGGATGGTCCAAACAACCAAGATCTAGTCTTTAAGCCTTAAAAGGGACCAAAATGCATCTTTCTCAACATACTCCAGTAAGTCCAAGTCTCCAACCTTCAAATCTAAATCAATATGATGTTTAGATGGATAAAGTCTCCAACTTTATCCATAACAAGGTCACAAACTTTCAAGATCCAAAATTTATGCACTAAAATGACCCAAAAACACTAACACAACTTGCATGGCTTAATGAACAAGCACCAAAGCACAACTTTCCAAGTCCAACAAGTCCCAAGAGTGTTCCATATAACTCAAAATGTGATGGAGTTGCCTCACCTCCCAAAACACAAGCTTAAGGGACCAAAAAGTGACAAATATGAAAATTATCAAGATCCTATAGCAAGTTTGAAGCTATTTTACTCACAATGGTCAGAGAATGAAGTAACCTTGTTGGATATATACTTAAACCCTTCTTCTATACACTTTCTTACCATCTTGTTCTTCAAGATTCCACCTTCCAATGGAGAAACGAGCTCATAAATGATGCCAAAGTTCAAATCAAGTGAGAGGAGGCTATGTGTCACACCCCAAAACCAGAACGGCGGAAACGTTCTGGGGTGGAGGACGTCATGTGAAGTATCATAACAGTGTAAAGTAGTAAACAAACAACAACATCATCTATTGCAGTAAAAGTAAAGTTTTAATACATGTGTGTTCTTTCATAATGTACAACAATAAAATGAATAATCAAAATAAGACGAGTCATGTCTATGCTCCGTCTTCTCAAGGCCTGGCCATCGTACCTGTCTAACTGGTGACGTGAGAATACAAGTTATTTTGAAAGCGAGTATCCGCCTAAAGCTGGTGAATTCATAAGTATTTAAGTGTCATTGTCTTGTTTTGGAAAGATGTTATGAATGCCTTGTAAATCTTTAAATGAAACAATTGAAATAAGTATGAAAACCCTAGAAAATCCCTTATTTCCTACTAGTATGAAATGTAGTCTTCTACCAAGACCCGAATGTTTTGCTATGATAATGATAGTTTTTCCTTCTTTTTGACTATTACAAACAGTACTTAGTCTAACTCATCGTTTATGTGAATGTATCACAAAATAAAGTAAATAGGAAAAGAATATAATAGTCTTCTACCAAGACCCGAAAGTTGTACTATGATAATGATAGTTTTTCCTTCTCTTTGACTATTACAAACAATACTTAGTCTAACTCATCATTTATGTGAATGTATCACAAAATAAAGTAATAGGAAAATATAATCATGTAAGTGTTATCCTTTTGTATTAGGATTAACACGACATCGCGATTTGCGAAATGTATAACTCTTGAACATCCGTAGATTGTTCAATTTTCCTCTGTAGCTACAACAGGTGGGAGGAAGGGTTAGTCCCGTAAAAGTATTACTAATATAAGTATTAACCGTAGGCATCCATAGATGTTCATCAACCTCTGTAGCGAACAGTAGGCCCAAGGAATGGTTAGTCCCGTAAAGGTACTCCTAGTATAAGTAATAACCGTAGGCATACGTAGATGTTCATCAATCACTGGTGCTAACAGCTGGGCTTCGGAATGGTTAGTCCTGTCTAGATATCCCGTTGAACTGGGATAGGCAGGACAATTTACACAGAAGGTACTAATAAATCATCCTAGTGAATCGAGGTACAAGTATCCATGTAAATGTATACAGGAAAATGTATCTACGTAAAGGTACTCATGTATGGCATTCATGTAAGCGTATTCATGTAAGCGTATCTATATAAGCGTATTCATGTAAGCGTATTCATGTAAGCGTATCTATGTAAGCATATTCATGTAAGCGTATCTATGTAAGCGTACTCATGTATCATGTAATGTACTGGTATAGACTCGTGAATGAACTAACTCTTGTGTGATTTCTTGTAAGAGGAATGATGTTATGTATCTTCTAACTATCCCTATAATAGTTAACTGGAAGGTAATTGGTTGTTCAAGTAGGTTTATACACCCTTGTTACACAAGAGTGTGGGAAACTGAATGAAGGATGAAAACTATAACATCAATACATATATAAGAACATAAGTGCATAAGTATAGTTTTGTTCAAGAAGGTAAAAATGGTTTGGTAAGATATCTAAGAGTTTTGAACAATAATTAACAATGACTTGATGTCATTTTAATAAACATTTCAAATGTAATACTTTTGCTATCCAAGTATTTTTAAGATATAAAACCATTTCATGCATCACATTTTGAAGTATGTGAAATCCGCTGAATGAAAACACAGTTATAAATACATATGATTGATTTAATAACATGTTGTTTTCTACTTGTATTCCCCCCCCCCCCCCAGTAAAGCATTTAAAATCATTTAAAATATTGATTAAGGGGTATGAACTCACCTGTAGATGGTGGTTTGGATGAACTGGATGATGTAGGATAGCCAGGTGACAAGTGAAGACTTGTTCACACTCGAAGATCCTAGTTAACATATAATCACACATATATGTATTCAATTAGACTTTAAACCACTAATTGACAAAGTTAAGACATCCTAAGGCATGTAAAACACCTTATATAAGTGCTACAAGTCTTAAGGATTGCATCTAAGTGCTAAAGGACCTTGCTATAGTGTTTGGGGTTCAAGGGTAAACTCCCTTGGAGTTTACGGTTTTTATGACTTTGACCTAATGAGTTTACGGTCATAAACTCAAGAGTTTACAGTCGTAAACTCCTCTCTTTTTTACCATAAGTTGTTTTGAGGTTTTGCAAGTCCTTTGAAGCATTTCTACTTGGTGGTTTGGCCTTTGGAAGAGATTAGGGCATCATTACACTCCTTTGAGGAGTTTACGGCCTCATGGTCATTTCTCTTTGGGTTTACTACCTTAAACCCATATGGAAATTGGTAGTGTTATGTTTTCAAGTCCCTAACTCATCAAGGTAATTGTCTAAGCTAGTTTTTAGGCCTAATGAAGGAAAATGACCCATTTAAACACACTAAAGGGTGTTTACAGTTTTTGGAGCTTCCCAAACCGTAAACACATGATCATTTCATTCCTTGGTGTTTTTCATGGCTTAAACCCATCAAGGGAAGGTTCAAACATGTAAAGGTAAGTCTTAAACATCAAACTAGGCCTAAACCAGGGACTTAGGCACACTTTGGTGCCATTTATGGTGTTTACGGCCCAAGAACCTTCTTGGACCGTGAACACCTCTAACCTTGTGTTCTTGGCATAATTTCTTGATGTTTAGATGTAATACTAGCTTAATAACACTCAAGGATGGGAGTACTTACTATTAGGAGGATTGATTTGAGCTAAAAGTCCAAGAACACTTAGTGTGTTTTCTTGGTGTTCTTGGTGTTTTTGGAAATCTAATCAAAAACACAAAAATGAATGGATGAATAGATGCACAAACACTAGATTAAGTGTTTATTCAACTTGGAATGGATAGAACACTTACAATTTTGAAGATCTTGAATTGTTTCTAGTTTGCTACTTGAGAGGTTTTCTTGAGTTTACTCTTTTGGAGTTTACTCTTTTAGGGTGAAAAGTGAAAAGTGATTAACTAGAGGAGTAAACTCATGCTTATGCATGAGTTCATTATTTTTGGAAGTTTTTCCGACCCAAACATAAAAGTTTGGCCGTGAACTTCTAAGACACGAGGTGTTTGCGGTTTTTAAAATTCAAAACCCGAGACGGCACTTTCTTTCACCCGTTCGTTTAAAAATAATATTAAAATAATCAAACGGACTTATTTTTCCCAAAAACAAGTAAAAGTGAACTTGACTTATAATATGAAGTGATTGACTGCTAGGGTTTGACCAAATGAAAATTTCGAGTTTTCACATCATCCCCCTGTTAAAGGGAATTTCGTCCCGAAATTAGAATTTAGGTAAGGAAGTAGGTATGAATGATCAAGTCGAGAGGTGGGAAACTTCCTAATCGATTGGTTCTTGCGCTCATAAGTGAATACGGGTCCTCGGTTGGTATTCCAATGAACCTTCACTAACGGGCGACGACGTTGCTTCGTTCGCTTGACCACTCGTTTAAGGGTCACTACGGTTCTAATACGAAGGCGAGGATCTCGTTAATCTCGATCTCGTCGAGTGGCTTACGAGAGTCCTAACGGAAAGGTACGGTTTGAAAATCGAGACGCGAAGGGTAAAATGTACTTTTCTGAGTTCGAGGAGTAGGTCTAGTTTGTGAGATACAGAACCGATTCTGGTAAGAATCTCGGAGGTCCTAACTATATTGGATTTAGCTTTCCACGTTTTACGAAGCATATTAAGCCATTCCCAGAGTGAGATTTCCTAAAGAATTTGGTCTCTCACTTGGAATTCCAAAGGTTCTTTCTCCTGCTTAACTTCCCAGTCAAGGGCCACCCCTTGCTGGGTCAAAGTCGAAAGGGTTTCTATAATTTGTGAGGAATTCTGAATGGACTATGATAGTAGGTCCGTAAGACCTAGAATTTGGCGAATTTTCTGTCGGTGACTACGGTGCCGACAAATTCCCAACGGTTTTGGATAATTTGCCAGAGTACTCAAGAATTTCCACATCACTAATAGTGTGTCTCAGGAAATTTGACTCTTTAATTCCAAAACTCGTGTTCAGAGAACTTTGCGAAAAGTATCTCCGAGGGTAATGTTTCCATGGGTTCTTTCTTACTACGAGGGTAGATAAGTAAGTCATTACATGGAGAAATGAAGAACTGATCCCAGTAAAAAAGACGTACCCTACTCATTTAGCTCATGAATACTATGGGCGTATTGGTCCTATCCGAGGGGTATCACTACGGACTCGAAGTGTCCGCATCAAGTTCGGGGGGTAGTCTTCAGGACATCCTTCCCTAACACTCGAACTGGTGATATTCGGATCTCAGGTCCATTTTTGAGAGTAACTCTTTCCCTGCGTTTGTTCAATCAATTCATCTATGCGAGGCAGAGATAATGATTTCTAAAGGAAATCTTAATGAAGTCCCCGATCGTCGAGGTATATATGATGCACTCCGTCGACTTCTGGTAAGAATAAGACCAGAGCTCTCAAGGGTGAGAAGCCTAGTCTTTCAATTCTATTGCTGATTAGTTCGCTGAGTTTTCTGGGCTCTTCTTGTATCTCCGTAGGTGTTTAGACTGTAAGGGGATCTGGTTATAAGAGTCATACTGGGTTCTAAGTTTGTTCACATGCCAAATGCAATTACTCGTAGTCTTGGGCAGCCTCTGTCCTGAAGTTCATATTAGAATTCATACATGGCTCAGCGATCACAATCTCATGTATACGAGTCGTATATAATTAAGATTGAAAAGGTAGTCGAATAACTGATTCTTCTTTAAGCTCACATCCCATCGAGGGAAAAGAAGTTAAAGTGGAATCATCAATTCAAAACTTGTAGAACCTTGATTATATATTACTCTCATGTATACATTCTTCAGTGATATATCAACCGTATGAATCTTTGGATTGAACTTGACGTATTGTACGAGTGATACTGTAAGGATTCCTTCGGAAAGGAAAAGAACTATAAGGTATTCCATGCATGAATACTTCGGTGTTCTGCTATGACGGCTTCGCTAAAAGACGATTACTGAGAAAAAGATGTACGTATGGAGCTGGTATTGCGAGGATCGAATTTACTCGAGTCGTATGATAAAGTCGGAATCATATGGAAAACTAAAGACATTAGATTTGAACAAAAGGCATTACAGACAAAACCCAACAGTGAAACCTTTAACAGAGTTACTGAACTTAAGATTTACTACAAAACTATTGTTGCGAACTAGGTACACTACAAAAGATAAGTATACGCAGCACGAGCATCCCTTAACGGAAGGGATCTCGCAAAAGATAAAACTCTGGTTACACTAGTTTTTGGATGGTTCATAAGTCTGTTACAACGAAACGCCTAAATTACATTAACGTGGGTCCGGAGTAGTCTCTCATGCGGCGGTGGTTGGTAGTAGACTTTTGTTTGTGCCAGCATTTTCTGCCGCTGGTCAATTCCTTCTGTAGTGACCTACCTTGCCACAACCGTAGCAAGCCTGGTTCACACCGGTGCTGGGCACTTGGTTGATCAGCCTTGTTAGGCTCTTGTAGTAACATCTGGTGTGCCCCTTTCTGTTACAGTTTGAGCACTACATCTCCCGACAACGTCCATGGTGGTGATAACTGCATTGGATGCATTTTGGGAGATTTCCAGCATATTGTCTGGCTGGGTTAGGGACAATTGGGATGCCCGAAGGGATGGTAGTAGGAGGTACTGATGTCGTGGCGGTGAAGGTTGTTACTGGTGGTTGTTTCCTGTTCACCCTTCGAAGCGATTTGTCCTTAGATTTAGCCCAAGACTTCCGTTTGATACTCTTGGTCTTGGGACTCGGGGTATCGTGGTAGTTTGTTGCTTGTTGAGGTGCTTGATTGTTACTCGGATTGGAATTGTTGTTAACAATCCCACTAACATTTGTGTTGTTAGCGTTCAGGTGGGTCAGAATAGCTGATACGGTAGGCAAGACTGCATCTTGAAAGGTAGTTGCATCAATCTGAAGAGTTGGTGTTTGGTTGATGGGCTGATCGTTTTTCTTGGGCAACATGATTCTGTTACACTGAAAGAAAATGAATTTGTGAGCGAGGATGGTTGAACCTAGACGTAGTTCGATCGCTCATGTAAAGAATAGAAGTATGTACTCTAAGGTTCGACCTACAACCCTATGATGCAGTCCTAGTACGGACTGGAAGCATGTTCGCGAAGGTTTAACCTACATCCCTATGATGCAGTCCTAGAAAAAGTGGAAGTAAGCTCATACAGTGGTCTCAAGACGTTTGTCGTTCGAGCCGAGGTATTGTTGGTTGGTGAATAACATGATCCAACCATTAAAAGAGACTTGGAGATGTCTCCGGAGTTAAATTGTTATAGTCCAATGAATTGACTAAAGCATGTTTCAGATAGACTCTAATGAAAGTATGATAAGAGTATTTGAATAAAGAATGACACAGAAGTTAGCCGACTGTCAATATCTTTGATATTCATGACGAACAAGTTCGGGAAAATGACCTTGTAAAAAGGTCTTACATCATATCCAAAGAAGATAGTTCTTGACAGCATAAAGACCTAACCAAAAGTACTTACAGTACAAGATAGTTTCATAGAAAATGCCACATCGAGCATAGACAGAAAAACGATTCCTTTCTAGCAAGGAAAATAAAATAAGGCATCTACTACTGGCGACGGTCATCCCTCTGGTGAACTCTCAGTTCAGCCAGTTGGCGTTCCACATCAAGTAGGTGTCTTTCATACACCCTCTGGCGTATTCGAAGTTCTATGACTTCAGCTCGTGATTCAGCCAATGCTTGTAGCAGGATTTCATGGTTTCTCTCAGATCTCTCACGAGCATCTTCTAGACGAATGGTGCGGAAGGTATGCATTCTCACATCGGCGACAACTTTAGTGATCTGATGTAGGGTTGTCCTGCCTTGAATCTCATTTCGGGCCACTCCATGGACCAAGATTGGAAAGATTCTGTATGCTGATCCCCCATTGCTCAGGTCATAGAAGTATCGGTTACCATTAAATGGCATGGGTTGATCTTGTCCTTGGCTCCATGTTTCAAAGCATTCCACCCACTCAGGCGTCGGGCCATGAAAAGTCGGACGAGGGTTAGGAATTGGAAAGGGAGCTGCATGGGGTAGGTTCTCAACCTCGGGTTCGGAGTTAGCACTGTCTGAAAGGTCTTCGTCATGGTGATCATTCAAAAGGATAGGATGATCATTCTCCGGTTCTTCTCCAAACCATCCAGAAATGACTTCGTTTGGAAGGTACGGGTTGTCGTGGGGATGGAGTCCAGCCATGTTATCTACGCGAGAATTTGGGTAAGGAAATAATTATCAGCCGAACTATCTAGATAATTATTAGAAAATCTTCATCAGTTATATCGCTATTTGTAAAGTGCATATCAGTTATATGTAATCAACACAGGATAGGCCTTCGAATAAGTGACCTCAACTCCAAATTCACAAGGAATAGGGGTAAAGCAAAAATTTCACCGATTCTAAGTCTATAACATCCTAGTTACATATAACTTTAGTGTATCCACTTAGCAACTATCAACTTAGTAATGAAGATCCCGTTTTAGTTCTTAGATATAAAGTACTTATAGTAACACAAAACACCCCTATGGTATTTTAGACTTAGGTTCGGTTATAATGTTCTCATTGTGGTAATGTTGGTAAGTTATTAGACTTGTTGCCATATCACAACCATTCTTGGGCATGTGCTAATCACTCCTTGGAACAACATAGTTGCTCAGGCTATGCCACTCCCAAGACTGACCATACATCCCCGAGCTTACCTGTGATATTCAACAATCGCAATACTTTTGTTCTTGTCATTATGACACGGATTTTAGTATGAATGCAGGCACGTATACTAAATTAAATATGTTACTATTTAAAGTATAAACTCTTGGACAGAGTGTTTTAATCTCAATGTATTTATAGTTAGTATATCTTTTAAGGGTTGATATACTTAATTCACTATAAACAAAGCTCTGATACCAATCTGTCACACCCCAAAACCAAGAACGGCGGAAACGTTCCGGGGTGGAGGACGTCATGTGAAGTATCATAACAGTGTAAAGTAGTAAACAAGCAACAACATCATCCATTGCATTAAAAGTAAATTTTTAATACATGTGTGTTCTTTCATAATGTTCAACAATAAAATGAATAATCAAAATAAGACGAGTCATGTCTGTGCTCCGTCTTCTCAAGGCCTGGCCATCGTACCTGTCTAACTGGTGACCTGAGAATACAAGTTATTTTGAAAGAGAGTATCAGCCTAAAGCTGGTGAATTCATAAGTATTTAAGTGTCGTTCTCTTGTTTTGGAAAGCTGTTATGAATGCCTTGTAAATCTTTAAATGAAACAATTGAAATAAGTATGAAAACCCTAGAAAATCCCTTATTTCCTACTAGTATGAAATGTAGTCTTCTACCAAGACCCGAATGTTTTGCTATGATAATGATAGTTTTTCCTTCTTTTTGACTATTACAAACAATACTTAGTCTAACTCATCGTTTATGTGAATGTATCACAAAATAAAGTAAATAGGAAAAGAATATAATAGTCTTCTACCAAGACCCGAAAGTTGTACTATGATAATGATAGTTTTTCCTTCTCTTTGACTATTACAAACAGTACTTAGTCTAACTCATCGTTTATGTGAATGTATCACAAAATAAAGTAATAGGAAAATATAATCATGTAAGTGTTATCCTTTTGTATTAGGATTAACATGACATCGCGATTTGCGAAATGTATAACTCTTGAACATCCGTAGATTGTTCAATTTTCCTCTGTAGCTACAGCAGGTGGGAGGAAGGGTTTGTCCCGTAAAAGTATTCCTAATATAAGTATTAACCGTAGGCATCCGTAGATGTTCATCAACCTCTGTAGCGAACAGTAGGCCCATGGAATGGTTAGTCCTGTAAAGGTACTCCTAGTATAAGTAATAACCGTAGGCATCCGTAGATGTTCATCAACCACTGGTGCTAACAGCTGGGCTACGGAATGGTTAGTCCCGTCTAGATATCCCGTTGAACTGGGATACGCAGGACAATTTACACAGAAGGTACTAATAAATCATCCTAGTGAATTGAGGTACAAGTATCCATGTAAATGTATACAGGAAAATGTATCTACGTAAAGGTACTCATGTATGGTATTCATGTAAGCATATTCATGTAAGCGTGTCTATATATGCGTATTCATGTAAGCGTATTCATGTAAGCGTATCTATGTAAGCATATTCATGTGAGCGTATCTATGTAAGCGTACTCATGTATCATGTAATGTACTGGTATAGACTCATGAATGAACTAACTCTTGTGTGATTTCTTGTAAGAGGAATGATGTTATGTATCTTCTAACTATCCCTATAATAGTTAACTGGAAGGTAATTGGTTGTTCAAGTAGGTTTATACACCCTTGTTACACAAGAGTGTGGGAAACTGAATGAAGGATGAAAACTATAACATCAATACATATATAAGAACATAAGTGTATAAGTATAGTTTTGTTCAAGAAGGTAAAAATGGTTTGGTAAGATATCTAAGAGTTTTGAACAATAATTAACAATGACTTGATGTCATTTTAATAAACATTTCAAATGTAATACTTTTGCTATCCAGGTATTTTTAAGATATAAAACCATTTCATGCATCACATTTTGAAGTATGTGAAATCTGCTGAATGAAAACACAGTTATAAATACATATGATTGATTTAATAACATGTTGTTTTCTACTTGTATCCCCCCCCAGTAAACATTTAAAATCATTTAAAATATTGATTAAGGGGTATGAACTCACCTGTAGATGGTGGTTTGGATGAACTGGATGATGTAGGATAGCCAGGTGACAAGTGAAGACTTGTTCACACTCGAAGATCCTAGTTAACATATAATCACACATATATGTATTCAATTAGACTTTAAACCACTAATTGACAAAGTTAAGACATCCTAAGGCATGTAAAACACCTTATATAAGTGCTACAAGTCTTAAGGATTGCATCTAAGTGCTAAAGGACCTTGCTATAGTGTTTGGGGTTCAAGGGTAAACTCCCTTGGAGTTTACGGTTTTTATGACTTTGACCTAATGAGTTTATGGTCGTAAACTCCTCTCTTTTTTACCATAAGTTGTTTTGAGGTTTTGCCAGTCCTTTGAAGCGTTTCTACTTGGTGGTTTGGCCTTTGGAAGAGATTAGGGCATCATTACACTCCTTTGAGTAGTTTACGGCCTCATGGTCATTTCTCTTTGGGTTTACTACCTTAAACCCATATGGAAATTGGTATTGTTATGTTTTCAAGTCCCTAACTCATCAAGGTAATTGTCTAAGCTAGTTTTTAGGCCTAAGGAAGGAAAATGACCCATTTAAACACACTAAAGGGTGTTCCCGGTTTTTGGAGCTCCCCAAACCGTAAACACATGATCATGTCATTCTTTGGTGTTTTTCATGGCTTAAACCCATCAAGAGAAGGTTCAAACATGTCAAGGTAAGTCTTAAACATCAAAATAGGGCTAAACAAGGGACTTAGGCACACTTTGGTGCCATTTATGGTGTTTACGGCCCAAGAACCTTCTTGCACTGTGAACACTTCTAACCTTGTGTTGTTGGCATAATTTCTTGATGTTTAGATGTAATACTAGCTTAATAACACTCAAGGATGGGAGTACTTACTATTAGGAGGCTTGATTTGAGCAAAAGTCCAAGAACACTTAGTGTTTGTTCTTGGTGTTCTTGGTGTTTTTGGAAATCTAATCAAAAACACAAAAATGAATGGATGAATAGATGCACAAACACTAGATTAAGTGTTTAATCAACTTGGAATGGATAGAACACTTACAACTTTGATGATCTTGAATTGTTTCTAGTTTGCTACTTGAGAGGTTTTCTTGAGTTTACTCTTTTGGAGTTTACTCTTTTAGGGTGAAAAGTGAAAAGTGATTAACTAGAGGAGTAAACTCATGCTTATGCATGAGTTCATGATTTTGGAAGTTTTTCCGACCCAAACATAAAAGTTTGGCCGTGAACTTCTAAAACACGAGGTGTTTGCGTTTTTTAAAATTCAAAACCCGAGACGCACTTTCTTTCACCCGTTCGTTTAAAGATAATATTAAAATAATCAAACGAACTTATTTTTCCCAAAAACAAGTAAAAGTGAACTTGACTTATAATATGAAGTAATTGACTGCTAGGGTTTGACCGAATGAAAATTTCAATTTGTCACATCATGGTTTCTCAAGGAATGATATTAGGTGATGCAGGTTGCTTATTAGAGGGTTCCCCAGAAGTTAGAGCCTTTAAATAGGGCTCAAAACCAAAGAATCAGGGTTTTGATCTGACGTGATTACGCCCTATGTAACCTAAGTTATGCCATGTGTAGCCCATTAGAAACGCGATCCACACTCAGCACGTTATTGATGAGTTTTGAGCATTCTAACACTCCTAAGGTGTACATGCAACCCTAAATACCTTGGATCTATTTTTTCTCTATTATACATGCAAATATCAATTTTCCAAGGTATTGTTCTAACTAGCATAATATGAAGTACATATAATATAAATTATAGTAGAATTACATACCTCTTTGTTGTAGCTTGATTCCATGGAGCTTAAGAGCCTAGTGCCTCAAGTGTGACACCTCAAATGGTTCACACAACATCACCAACATCTTGGAATAACTTGAGATAAAAGGTTCCTATGCTCAAATCGGCTAGCCCTCATGTACACACACAGTAGTGCCAATTTCTTGAGCCATGGGTTCCTTTATATATGATGGCTATTAGGGTTACACCATGTAACTCATGTCTTTCCATATTCTTCATGCTCCATGGGTTAAAACCTCCATGGAGTATCCATGGGTTACTCCATGGGTTTAGCCCAACATGAAGAACTATGGATCATAAGCCCACATATATAAGAATGAATGATTTACACAATCAATCCCCATATATTTAATTAGTCTCCTTTTGATCACAAAATTAATTCCAAATTAATTCTTGATCAATAATAATTAAATAATATGATTTCATATTAATATATTAGAACTTATGATATATTAACAAAATGGACACGAGATCATCCGAAAACTCAAGTAATTGGTGAATCGCATGAGGGAGTTCTTACACGCTCTCAACTTAATGCGAAGCAAACTGCTTTCTTCTCTCAAGTAGAATTTTGTATGTTTAACTCGTTTGTTTCCACTATTGAGTCGAAAACAGTGAATACTTGTAACACCACAAATTTTCAAACAAAATTTTCGATTTTAAATTACCAACATCACATATAATAATTCTTAAAATCTCAAGTGTCAATGTCATAACTGTTGGGTTTTGAGCAATCTAACACTCCTAAGTGTACATGCAACCCTAAATACCTTGGATCTATGTTTTCTCTATTATACATGCAATTATCAACTTTCCAAGGTATTGTTCTATTCTAGCATACAAAACTTTGAATAACACAAGTTAGAATAACATACCTTTTGTTGGTGCTTGTCTTCATGAAGCTTGAGTGCCTAGTGCCCCAAGTGTGACACCTCAAATGGTTCACACAACACCATAAGCACTTGGAATAACTTAGAGAGAAATTAGAACACTTCAAGAATCGGCTTGCCCTCCATGCATATCATAGTCGCCGATTTTCCCAAGAAAAAGATCATTATATAGTGTGTTACAATTAGGGTAAACCCTAATTGTCATGGCTATCCATTTCCATGGATCCACGGGTTCAAATACACCATTGAGCATCCATGGAGCATCCAATGGGTTTGAGCCCAACTTGATAATCCATGGAGCATTAGCCCACTATATAAGTATGGATGATTTACACAATCAACCCATATATTTAATTAGTCTTCTTTTGATCACATAATTAATTCTAAATTAATTATTGATCAATACTAATTAAATAATCTTATTAATATATTAGAACTTATAATATATTAATAAACCTTAAGTGTTATTTCTCTCATTTTAGTCTATCCAAGTGCATGATGCCATGCAACCCAAATGGACCATGCCGGGTCGGGTCAAGTCTTACCAATTATAGTTATGGACTTAGACATTAATCCAACAGTCTCCCACTTGTATAAGTCTAAAACTATTATTGCAAGTATGACTTCAGAACCCGACTAGCAATCGTAGCTCTCAAAAGCTTCTGTCGATCTCTGACCTTGTCGATGAACTCTGACCTCTGTCAATTACTTGTCCATTAGATAAGTGATCATATATTCCTCCATTCTAGATATCATATGGACTGAGACATGGATTATAATCATTCTCTCTGTCCATTTGTTGTTTCCCAATTTCTGATTTATGACGACTGACTAATTAAACAAATCAAATCAGTCCAGGCCCGGCCAAGCACTTACTTTTGTCATCACTAAATCATCGAGGGGCCCACAGATATCGCTTTTATCCCCTTGAGGGTAAAAGGAATGGAAAAACTTCGACTCATATGCTTGTACTAACTACTTGTTGAATCATATACAAAGGCACGTTTTATAGCATCGAGTTACCAATGCGTTTTCGTACAATCAATGTATAACCAACTCATAGGCAACAACTCATATCTCTAGGTTTGAAGAATATAAGATATTATCGTCTCATGATTCACTCGTGATAAAATCCATGAAGTGAATCCAAATGAGCGTGGGTTGAATCCAATACTCAACCCTTATGAGTACTCATGAATGTTGTAGCAACTATTGCATTGTCTAAAGCACTTTAGACAAATCATACAAGCCAAATTCACGACAGTCTTGATTCATATCTACTTCCAACATATGACCGACTGTGGATGGTTTGAATAACTTGGTCATTTGGGAGAATGACCTAGTTATTCTGGAAGTCAAAACATGCAAAGTGAAACATAAAATAATACTAGTCCTATATGGCCTCAACACTTTGAGCGTAAATAAAACACCTTTTATCTAAGCACCATATTGATCACTCATTATTCATGTTTCGATTAATCAACTTAATACTTGAATTGAAACAGTAGTGATGCCATGCTCCAAACATGCATACTTTGTTTCTCTAAACAATAGCTATGCCATACTCCAAGTATGCACACTATGTTTACATATGGTCGTCTCTTTGTGAAATGTATATCAATTGAACATGACTTCAATGATTCTCATTTCATAATCCCAATCCTTATTGTAAATGTAAGAATACCAAGTTCTCGTCATTTACCGTAATCTATGCAATGATCCTCTTGTAATGATATTCACACAAGTCACAAAGACTTGGCAACAAACAGTACAAAGTATTCCAATGGAAAGCAATTCCATGGAGATGAAGTCTCAAATTCAAAGTACATTTCTTTGAACATCCTTCTTTGCATTAAGTTCTTTAATCTTACACAGATTCAAAGAATAACTTCCACCTATGGAAACAATTCCATATTCCCATCTTGACCATCACTTTTGAACAAGAGTTGCCTCTTTCCAAAATATGTCAATACGATCCTTACTCTATACTTCCAATTGTCCATGAGTAACCAAACTTTGGAAAACCCCAAATTGTTCTCGACAATTGCTTAATCATCTTAGTCATATCCAGTTCTAATCCCTTTTCCCTTCTTAACGCTCTAAGCATTAGGAAAATTTAGAATGGATGGATATTATAACACATGCAATCGATCCTATATTTGAAGCATATGGGATACGATTCATGCTATAAAATTTTTATTTGCCATGTTCTCATAATTCGAACTATGAAGAGGGATGCCGTAATCATAATTGAATTTTGAGAAAGCAACATATATAGAAATTCCTTATGCTGAACCATTCCAACATAACATTCATATATATTCTTGACTAAAGTTGATTAAAATCTCAATCTAAGCTTGTAGAATTGGAATGAAGTATAAATTTATCTCCCTTAATTATAGTAAAACAACTTTTTCAAAGCGAGTTGAAACTTTTGTTTTCTATAATTAACATTGCTAACTTGCAACATAATCATCATGCTCCCACTAGCATAATGATTATTATCTAACTAGCATAACACTTTATGCTCCCACTAACTTTGACATATACCTAGAAATCAGTCAGATTTCTGATACTAGATTGCCTTGATAAGACTATCAAATCATACACCTGGAGTCTAAACCATTCCTTAGATAGCTCACATGTGAGTCTAAACCTTTTCCATTCTCATTAGTTAGTGTGTCGGTTAACCACGCACGCTCCACTAATGACATGAGAATGCAAACTTCACACTTGCTATCCACTTAAATCTACTTAGTGAAAGAGTTTCCTCACTATCATTTTCATGAATCAGAGAGAAACCTTATGACACTTAGATTTTGATGGTGTATTTGTTCATATCCATGTGAATTTGACATAACCATAATCACACAACAAGGTTAATGACAAATCCAAATTCATATGGACTGAACTTGTGCAGTCTTAATTTCTTGCCACCTGGTAGCACAAGGGACTGCCATTGCTTCCAAGTTGTTATGCAACCAGTTGACAACTCTCAGAACTCCAATGCAAAACCAACTTTAACTGGAATGGGCACAGAATATGTCAACACGACAGGTTACAAACCTCAAGTCGTGGTCTAGTGATTAACAAAACTCTTGATTAGTTCTTGAATCTATCTTAAGATCCTTTTAAGACTCCTACTGACCTCTTGACATATAAGATTCTC
This sequence comes from Lactuca serriola, assembly GCF_051521515.1. NCBI lineage: Eukaryota > Viridiplantae > Streptophyta > Magnoliopsida > Asterales > Asteraceae > Lactuca > Lactuca serriola. Next base: position 152,034,774 of record NC_136416.1, read on the forward strand.
TTTGTCAAGAACCATTCCTTGACAAAAACGAATATTCAAGAGTTAGTGCAGATTCTTATCAAGTTAAACACTTCTCATAATTGGTCTTAGTTGGTCTTTGTTTTATCCAAAACATCACAACTTACCAATTTCAAATGTACAAGAGTAAGAACACATTTTACTCTACATTTAACAAGTGTTTTAAACTTTTCTTAAGATTATGTCACCCAAGGCTTAATCTTGGAGTATGACTCTAAGATTTATTTTTTGGAACGAAGTATAATTTATCTTTTGATCTAACCATTTCAACAATTCACGATTCCTCTCCTTAGCCAAACAAAATGAACTAAGGTGTCCTTAGAGGATCAATTGTGACATGGTTTCATAATCACTGAGATAATCATAAAACAAGATACTCAAGTACTCTCCCATCTCTTCAGATTAGAGAAACTTTTATCTTTCTACCTTATTTGATTCTTCTTACTCATTATGTCTGTCATTGAAACTTCTCCAATGATCTAGAACTATACTTAAACTTGTAAGTATAACCATATTTACTAAACTCTAGTAAATCATAATGAATAATCTTATCAACTTTGTGGTGGACTTGATCAGCGCACACCCAAGTGTATCCGATCCCTTTGTCCTTCACTTGATTCACATATACATGTGAACAAGGAATTAGACTTAATTTCCCAAATATATAAAAAATTTCTCATGATCATACAATACAAGTTGCATGATTCCAAGTTTCTATCCAACTGAAACTTGGGTGATGAGAATCTTTTCTTATTTGGTAAATTATGACACTTCCACTAATGAAAGAATCAAATCCATTTACCCATATTGCTTATCAATGGAAACATATAATCAACAATTTTTCACAAATGCCATTGTAAGGATACTTAAAATAAATAAAATCAAAACCATTTTTCTTTTATTTTAAAACTTTGCGGAAAAATTTATCCTTACAATCCATATGGAAAACTTGTTGTTATCTATTCCTAAGCAATATATCATAACTCTTAAGTAACAACTCAAAATTCTGATCACCGAACCATGCGATCGAAATCCATCTTCGCGATCAGAATCAACATATACTTCCTTTAAGTTTCTTCACCTTTTCTATGATTCTTAAAACATCAACATGTGACCTCTTCACATTATGCAATAAGAATCTTAGAATAGAAAATTAATAGAGTTAGACAATGGACTTTACCTGAAGTAGAGTCAAACCTATTGACTTTACCATCCTTAAGATGTTTCATGTAAATTTAGCAGCTTCGCAACCAATGTCTTTCCTTTGGCAACAGAATCATATGGACCTTTTGGAAACGGTACATGGGACTATCACAGACTTAACCTTTCTCTTTACCATTTGGTCAACCGAGTTGACTATGGCCGATCCCTTTCCATTGGGAAGAGAAAGTTTTTCTTGGACCTCCAATGTCACCATTTTCAATGTCCAAATAGGTTTGGAAAGTAGATCTTCCAATCCAGTTTGCTTTACTAATGCTCCAAATCATTGCTGATTTTGCATCATCAAGCAAATAGGTAAGATCATTAAAGGTCCTGTCGCGACCTGTCATCAGGGAGTGACTGAAGAACCAAGTCAGCAGCCAGCTACCTCGAGACTTCGACACCCGACTCTCCCGACTTTTCAAAATGTGGCTTAATCCCCAAGATCTAAGCACATATAGACTTTGCTTGCCAATAGGGATTGAGTGAATTAGAACTTATCAAGTCTTAAAACTTGTGGGATAGGGAGATTTATTGGAGGAAGTGGATGAAGTGAAGTATGATTTCTAGTCCCACAAATGCCCAACAAAGGGATTGATCTTTCACCTTCATTGCCATTTGGGATATCATCTTCATTAGGAAGCTTGTTCCTAAAGATTTGGGAAGACCATAGCTGTCTAAACTAGACATCTATAATGGGAGAAATTCAAGTTAGTTGATTTAAAGTCCTTAATATAACACCCAATATGAAATATTAAGGCTAGGACCCAACAACCTATTTATAACTGGAAGAGGGATGCCGTAATCCAAATTATAAAATAGTTGAAGGTAGGTAAATGACGATTTACCAATTTCCACCATGAAAATGAAATATTTTATTATTAGGTTTTATTGGTTTTGAAACTCCTAGATCTTTTGAGATACATTGAACTTTTCAATGACATGTTTGAATCTCGATTGTGCCCTCTCAAATTTGTGACTGGGATGTCGAGGATCACAAACAAGGTGTGAATAACCATACAAATTGACTTGGTACCCTTAACAATATTACCTAATCGATGTGTAGGTTAACCACACACGCTCCACCGATCTATAATAAAGTCAAGTTACCCTTTGCCACTCTTACTAGTCCATGTTAGTGTGTCGGTTAACCACACACGCTGCACTAACGACTTGGTAAGGTACAAAGTGTAATTTTATGGGCTAGAACCTTTTCACATTTTCCTAAGTAACTAAGATTGGGAATTTATAAGTGTTTAGTTACTTAGTATTTTTCATTATACTTTTAATGAAGGGAGAATAATAGTCCATTCCTACCCGTTCGGCTAACGACCCTCCACCAATCAAGGAAGCGGTGGGTGAGAGTGGACACCCATTAAACTGTCATTTTATAGGCAGTAACCTTATACCCCCCCCCCCTTATAGACCGACTTCGTGAATGAGGCCTACTAACGGTAAGATTGACTTCCTCTTATACATATCTATATAATTAAAATTATAATAATAGTATAAGGGTTGAATTTTAAACTTTTTAAACTTTCAATGTTCAATTTGGAATTAAAGTATACATGCGGAGTAACTTTTCAAATTCCAAAACTTGAGGGCAAGTTTTGAAACTATTTCAAGACTCTTTAAATCATAACTTATGAGTTTAATGTTTCATTAAAATGAAGACTCTTCATTTTAATGTAACCCCTTATTCTTTAAAAAAAACACTTTAAAGAAGTGTCTCTTCAACATCCATAACTTGAGGACAAGTTATGGAGTCATTAAACTATTTAATGGAAAAAACTCTTACATTTTATGTAACCTACCAAACTTTTATGAGTTTTTAAGATTCATAAATATGACTTTTCACATAACTTGAAGACAAGTTACAAAAACATATTTTATGAACTTCTTTTAGACTAATATGGATTGAAAACAACTAAAACATAATTTTTTTCATTATAAATCTAAACTAACTCATAAATCAAGGAAACATAAAATTATTGAAAATTCATAACTTGAGGACAAGTTATGAACTCCATACAATTTTCAACAAGATCATGAATTATATCACCAAACAATTTGCACACAATTCCTATGATCTAGCAAAACTCATAAGCATGATCATTCATAATCAACAATTTTCAAGAATAACATGAACACATATAAACTTGAAACTTTTATTATATCATTGAAATTGGTTTAACATAATCATTACCACATTCAAAACAAGTTTTATAAGCCCAAAACAGTCAAAGGCAATGATTCTAGACCAATGCCAGCACCAAAACTCGAAAATATGTTGTCTGGGGGTCCAACTCGTCGAGTGCATGAACAAACTCGGTGAGTTGGATTCATTTTTCCTTGGACTCGTCGAGTCCCTTCATGGACTCGGAGAGTCTGCTGGGCAGACAGCACCAAAAGTCGATTTTTAAGCAGTTTAAGCAAGTACAACAAGAAAACAAGCCTAGGCTCTGATACCACTGTTGGGTTTTTAGAAATCTAACACTCCTAAGTGTACATGCAACCCTAAATACCTTGGATCTATGTTTTCTCTATTATACATGCAAATATCAACTTTCCAAGGTATTGTTCTATTCTAGCATACAAAACTTTAAATAACACAAGTTAGAATAACATACCTTTTGTTGGTGCTTGTCTTCATGAAGCTTGAGTGCCTAGGGCCCCAAGTGTGACACCTCAAATGGTTCACACAACACCATAAGCACTTGGAATAACTTAGAGAGAAATTAGAACACTTCAAGAATCGGCTTGCCCTCCATGCATATCATAGTCGCCGATTTTCCCAAGAAAAAGATCATTATATAGTGTGTTACAATTAGGGTAAACCCTAATTGTCATGGCTATCCATTTCCATGGATCCACGGGTTCAAATACACCATTGAGCATCCATGGAGCATCCAATGGGTTTGAGCCCAACTTGATAATCCATGGAGCATTAGCCCACTATATAAGTATGGATGATTTACACAATCAACTCATATATTTAATTAGTCTTCTTTTGATCACATAATTAATTCTAAATTAATTATTGATCAATACTAATTAAATAATCTTATTAATATATTAGAACTTATAATATATTAATAAACCTTAAGTGTTATTTCTCTCATTTTAGTCTATCCAAGTGCATGATGCCATGCAACCCAAATGGACCATGCCGGGTCGGGTCAAGTCTTACCAATTATAGTTATGGACTTAGAAATTAATCCAACAATAACATATTTCAAAATAGTTTTCAAAAGTAATTATCAAAATCCAGGATCCTCATTCATGACTCTTTTCTCTTGTGTGTACAATCGAGTCGTCTCCTTCCCGCGATCCTGATAAGAACCTAAAACACGTAACACATAACACGGTAAGCACGAAGCTTAGTGAGTTCCCCAAAATACCACATACAACACACAGGATCCTCATTCATGACTCTTTCTCTTGTGTGTACAATAGAGTCGTCGCCTTCCTGCGATCCTGATAAGAACCTGAAACACATAACACATAACACGGTAAGCACAAAGCTTAGTGAGTTCCCCAAAATACCATATACAACACATAAGCCACTCGAGGCAATAACTCGGTATGACCCTCCGGTCAATGTGTCTCAGCGGGACCCTCCAGTCCCGTAGCTCGTTGCACTCTCCGGTCCGGTCTAGCTCGTTGGACCCTCCGGTCCGGTCTGATCGAGGACCCTCTGGCCTCATAAGTCGTTGGACCCTCTGGTCCGGTCTATACATCACATAGCATACATATATCACAATGCACATAATCTCAAACATACACATAACACATAAGACCCTCCGGTCTGCACATAGATACCAGTCTAGGTAATGTATAGCGAGAAGACTGACCTCGGATGATGAACAATCCCTATAAACGCTGCTGCCACGCACCGCCCTCTATCTTTGTGCCAAACGCACAATTATCCTAATTAGGGACTAATTCTCAACTCTCGCTCATTAGGTCTAAAGGTAGTCCACTAACCAGCCCATCAATGACCTAAAACCCATTGGGCCCACCAAGGCCCAATAATAAATGGCCTCTCCCGAAGCCCAACTCTCTCACATCTAATGGCAAGCCCAACTCAAGGGCCCAAAGCACATATATATAATCCTCTAGTCCAAGACTCTATTGCAACAAGTCCAAACTCTAGGCCCAAAATGAGACTAAGCCCAAAAGTCCACAGTAAGGTTACGCGGGGCGTACCTCTCTTGGTACGCTCAGCGTACTCACGAATCCATATTAGCCATCGGGGACACTGGGGCATTACACGGGGCGTACACGAATTACGCTCAACATACTCCCTAGATTCACTCTTTCTACTCATTTGGTCTTAAACAGTTAAGACATTACCTCAATCCCTAGATCTGGACTCCCTAATGGCACTTACTCCATAAAGTCAGTGACTTTAAGCCTTTTCTTGGCTGGAAAGGTCACAAACACCCAAAACACTCACTTCCTTATCTCAAAAACCTGCTATCTCATGCATGGCTTGATTCCAACGACCAAGATTGGATTTTTATGACATAACACCATTAAATATACTCAAAGGGACATATATTATGCTTTGGAGTTCAACAACTCATAAAGCTTCAAGCTTTGGGACCAAAAACCCTAAAATGGACCCAAAACAAAAACTAGCACAACAATAAGCAAGTTCAAAACTTGATACCTCTGGAAGATGCACCAACAAGAGAAGAACATAGATCCAAAAGCTAGGTGCTCAAGTTATTCTCTTTCAAAGCTCCTTCTTGTTCAAAAGCCAAACACAACAAGTGATCACCCCACTAGATCCACATGAGAAAGCCACCAAGATTCAAACTTTCTTCTTTCTGGAGCTAGATCTACATGATTAGGGCTTGGATCCACAAGCTCCAAACCAAGCAATGCTTCCTCAAGGAACTCCTTCTTCCACAATATGCACCAAAAACTCACCAAATCACCGAAATGTTCAAGAATCACTCAAATGGAGGCTTAGGGTCGATTTCTAGGGTTTAGAGGGATGGAGGCTGAAGATATTAGGGTTAGGTTATGAGATAAGGAGCTTAAATAGGGTCCAAGACCTTAAAATAGCATTCAGGTCTGATTGGTGTACGCCCAACGTTCATATAGTACGCCCAGCGTACTCTGAAGAACATTCACGATCAGCCCTGGTCAGTACGCCCAGCGTACTCCAAAATTAAGCCCAACGTACACTTTGTGTACGCCCAACGTACTCGGCTAATCCTGCAAACCTCAAAACTTCTTAAGGCCATAACTTCTTCGTTATAAATCTGTTTCCGACAATCCTTATATCCACGAAAAGGTAACGAGAAGCCCTACACTTTTATCAACTTTATTCCTCCTGAAGCCCACTCGAACTCAGATCCAAAATTCCTGAAAAGCCCGCACCAGCTCCTTTAACAATACATTTGGGCTCTAAATCACAAAAGGAACTCTTTTATCACACAACCTACCTTACCCATAACCCAAAAAGACATAAACCTTTCTCCTTTAAAGCCTCAAAACCTTCTCATACTCGAATTAAGGCCCATGGGCCTTAAATCACATAATAATCTGGAACAAGATTGTAACGACGTAAATTTTCAAAACAAATTTTCATTTTTAAATTATACTTTCATCCACACGATAATCATAAAACATAATGTATCGTTGTATCATAACAAAACATGTCCCCAAAATCTAAATGACAAAAACTCTATAAGTGTGTACGGATCATGCTGGCACCTTCCCGCGATCCTCGCTAGTACCTGAAACACATAACACAACAATTGTAAGCATAAATGCTCAGTGAGTTCCCCAAAATACCACATACCCCACATACACCTTTCCAGGCCATAACTCTGTAGGATCTTCCGATCCATGTGTCTTAGGGGACTTCCGTCCCAAATCCCGATAGACCTTCCGGTCCTACCCATATCGACCTTCCGATCCGTACCCACTTGACCTTCCGATCGATATCATCTTGACCTTTTGGTCCTTACCATACGTAACATACATAGCACATACATAAATATCATCTTAACCTTCCGGTCCTTATCATACATAACATACATAGCACATACATATCACATAATCACATATAGCACATACATCATATCATACAAGACCTTCCGGTCACACATAGGTACCCTTCCAGGTACAGTTTAGTGAGAAGACTCACCTCAATGAAGTCAGATAAACTCTCGTGCTCAACGTCCCGACTTAACCTCCTCCTATTATTCAAATAACATTCCCGATCAATACTCTCTCATGATCTCATCTCTATAGAATGGATAGAAGGCCATTCTACCCTTCCCTGAACTCTCCTGAATCAGTCTTGACCAGAACCCTAAAGTCAACAAAAGTCAATGGTCAACTTTGACCCGTCTCGTCGAGTGCACAAAGGTGACTCGGCGAGTCCAAGCGGGTCCTCCGAATCCTTCCAGACTCTCGTAGTTCGTGGAGTCTTTCTTCCACTCGATGAGTTATACCTATCACGAATCACGGGGCAACCCCGACTCGACTCGTCGAGTCCTCTCATGGACTCGGCGAGTTCATTCCATGCTCTTACTCAAATGGCCTTCTGAGGTCAGATCTGCTTCCACAATCCATAAATCTGACCTTCCCAAGCTCAATAAACACGTAAAGGTTTGAACTTGATACTCATGCAATGTCCAAATGACACTACTGATGATTTAGTGTGACAACCCAATAATTTCCACTTCAATAGAAGCCAAGTCTGTTTCTGCTAACTTTCAAACTTTTGGGACAAGTTTGAGCAACTCGGGATTTACACTTAAGGAAATATCAGGAGAGAGGTTGCACTTGGGTCTTGTGCAACTCTGTTATTCAAAAACTCTATGATATTAGAGTTCTTTCCGGGAATAAAATATTTTCTGCCAAAATCCCAGGGCTATATATAGAATTCTGAACCAAATTATTCATTAGTTACAATTCCAACTAGAGAAAAGCCAAATTCTCTCTCAAGGATCTTCGGACTTTTGTTCTGGAAAGTGAGTACTTCTATCTAGTGTTGTTTTAAAGCTTTATATATGCTTAATACACTAGAAATCATAGGAAAACACCAAGATCTGTGAGTTTACCGCCCAAGAACACCTTGGGGAGTAAACTCCATTTCAAGGGCCAAAGTGTGCCCAATCTCCCCTAGACCTTGGAAACCAAACATGGGACAAACCTTGACATTTTTAGGCATCAAAATCATTTAAAATCAAGGACCAAAAGTGAGTTCACGGCCAAGGAAGTTCTTGGGCCGTGAACTCCATTTTAGGGTGTCAAAATGCCCTAAATGCCACCCTTAAGCCAAGAGACTAGCATAGCTTTTTACCATGATGTGTCTAGGAGCCAAAACAACCAAAATAAAAACACCCATAAGTGTTTATGGCCGCAAACACATGACCAAATGGTCCATGGGCCGTAAACTCAAGATAGAGGTGTTTTGATGCCACAAACACTTCCAAGGGCTTAGGCATGAATTTAGAATGCTTCTTTATGACCTTTAGGACCCTCATAAGAATATTTGGCCATGAGTTTATGGTTGTAAACTCATTTGGGCCGTGAACACCCCAAAAGTGCCAAAAGAAGTGGTCTTTCTCATCCTAGGCTAAAGCTAATGTCCCTAAATAATTCCCTATCTTTCATACTTGCTTTCCCACATGTTTAGCCATGAGTTTACGGCCGTAAACTCCCTTGGGCCGTGAAATCATGGTAGTAAACTCATATGTGTGCCTTATACCTTCCTATGTTGAATCACATGTGATTCCAACACTTGGTCAAGGTGTTTCCTAGTCCCGGAAGGTGTTTCCTAGTCCCGGAAGGTGTTTCCTTTCATATAGTTGTTTATAAACACTATATTCATGTCATTGTGTGTCCTTAAATATCATTTAGGACTTATTGTGTCTCGGAACTTCATTCATGGAACTTCTCATCCGTATGCGCATACCCGTTTGAATCACCCACATCAGGTGAGTTCATACCCCGTAATGAATCATTTAACTATTTTAAACTGTTTTAAGGGGGGGAATACAAGTTGAACACAATGATAATTGTGTAATTATTTGTTGTTAAACATTCTTCAAAATGTTACTTATGTCATTTATGAGTCGTCTTTACATTTCAAAACTCTTTTAAAGGTTATGTTACTTTATAGTTATACAAAACTCCATTTTTAAAGTATAAGCATAACTTTGTAGATAAATGAGTCTTTTCAGTAACAGTCCAGTTAGAGCGTTAGTAAACTATTATAAGTACAGTTTAAGAGAATACAAATCATTACTTCTAGTACAATGAAGCATGCACAAAATAGAACAGAACAGAACAGAACATAATAAGGTGCTATAGCATGGAACAATTTCAGGATCTAACTATACCAATGAATCACAACGCATTGTGGTAGTTATATTGGGTATACGTGATCACATAACTTTAATGTGGATAACGTGGCCTAGCAACTCCTTGCGAAAGTCAACCTTGATTCCCAGAATCTCTTGTGGGGAGAACGTTTAGTATGGGAATTTCTTAGCACATTATGACCTTAATAAAACACATATGTTTTTAGGTTGTTAGTACCTCCGTATGTCATTATAAACGACATCAAGGTACTTATTTCTCCCATTACTTTCATAAAAGTGTTGGTACCACTTGAAGGTTGATCTATTCTCTAATCGAGATAGGTTATAAACTAGAGAGAATGTATTTTTCAGTTGACAAGGGAACAGTAGAGTCTTGGTAGAAGATTGTTGTCATAACAGTAGAGTCTTGGTAGAAGAATGTGTTAGATTAGTGTCTAAGTCCATAACTATTTTGGTATGTACTTGACCCGATGGTGCATGGTCCTTTTGGGTTGCCTTCACCAAAGCAACTTGATTGGAGAAATAAATAAAGAGAGAGGTTATTATGATTTATTAATATGTTATAAGAATAATATATTAAAGGAGAAATCATATTTGTTTAATTAATATTGGTCAATAATTAATTAAGACCTAATTTTGTGGTCAAGTGTAATTAATTAAACTAGAGGGGCTGAATTGTAATTATGTGATAGTTACAAAATAGGGCAATGGTTATCCTTGTTAAAGGATGGACGAATTCAAGGATAACGATATCCTTAAAATCGTCCAAGGTCCAAAAGATAGGGATTTTCAAGGCTTATCTTATGGTTGCTTGATGGGCAAGTAACTAGATAAGGATAAGGACTGAAACCCTAATCCTAACCCTATATAAAGACCCCAAGGCTCATGAATTCGTCTAAGCCTTCCCAAGAGGTCCTAGAAACGAATTCAATACCTCCCCTCTCTCCTTATACCTTCTCCACTTGCTTATGGTGTTTGTAAGCCATTAGAGGAGTGACACTTGTGACTCTAAGCCTTCCAAAGCCAATTCAAGGAGGAATTGGGATTGTTGTTGCTACATAACAATCAAGGTAATATCATAAACCTAATTATATGTTAATATTGATTTCTATATGCTAGAATTAGGGTTTATAGTCTTGGATTCAAAGCATGTACAATAGAGAAACCTAGATCCAAGCATTAGGGTTTGTATGAGCACATAGGATGTCTTATGACCAAAACCCATCAGTGGTATCAGAGCCTAGCTTGGTTTCAATTGTATTGATGCATTACATGTTCAAAAAATTCGATTTCTGGGTTTCTGGAGGCTGGACTCGCCGAGTCCATAGCTGAACTCGCCGAGTCCAAGGTGACTCGACGAGTCCAGGCTTGACTCGACGAGTCAACTCGTCAGATGGAGGTTATCTCGGGATTTCTTGTTGTTTTTGCATTAGGATAGTTACCTTATCATGTTAGATCAATATTAATCTGATTATATGATATATTTGACTATAATTTTGATCTAATTGAAGATATTTATCAATTAATAAGATAATTGTTTCCTTATAAGATAATTGTTTCCTTATAAGATAATTGATTAATTATTTTGACTAAATTGATAAATTGTTTTGCAAGAAATCATTAAACAAATCAAATATGGATAATTATGTGATTAAATGTTAATTTAAATTATTTGTTATTTGATCCTTGTTGTTATGAAAAGTTTCATATTTTGCTCTTTATGTTTTATAGTTTAAATTTTAACCCAAAAGTTTTGTTGTTTTGAAATTTAAATAGTTGAAACCCTAATGTTTTGAAAAAGGTTTCAAAACTTGCCCTCAAGTTCTGGAATTTAAATTTTGATTAATAGTTTAATTTTGATGTATATTTAAATTCTAAACCCTAATGTGTTGAAATGTTTCAAAACTTGCCCTCAAGTTTTGGAATTTAAAAGTTGATTAAAAGTTTAATTAAGAATGTTAAATTCTAAAACTCTAGTATAGTTTTGAAAAGGTTCAAATCACACCCTTATGGTTTTATTAATTAATTAAGATGTATAATTATAAGAGGTTTAATAAATCCATAAAAGTTTAGGTTTACAATTTAATTGAATTAAAAGTATAATTGTTAAATTAGACCACCAAGTATTTTGAAAGTATAAAATACACCCTATACTATATATAACATTAAAAGTCTAACATTATATATATGTATGAGTAAAAGTCAATCTTACCGTTAGTAGGCCTCATTCACGAAGCTGGTCTATAAGGGGTGTTTAAGGAAATTGCCTATAAAATGGTGATTGAATGGGTATCCACTCTTACCCACCGCACTCTTGACTAGTGGAGGGTCGTTAGCCGAACAGGTAGGATAGGACGAAACCTTCCATTATAAGTATAATGAATTATTAAAGTAACTAAATGTTTTATAAAATTCCTAATCTAAGTTACTTAGGAAAAAGTGAATTGATGCAATTCCATGAAATTACACTTTGTGCCCTTGTGAAGACGTTAGTGGAGCGTGTGTGGTTTACCGGCACACTAAATGGTTCTAAGCAAAGGTAGCAAAGGGTGACTCAATGTTTGTCATAGTTCGGTGGAGCGTGTGTGGTTTACCGGCACATCGAATAGGTGACTGTAACATGTGAGGGCACCATGTAAGTTTTCATGGTTATTCACACCCGCTTTGTGATCCTCGGCATCCCAGTCACAAACAAGAGGGGCATATCGAGATTTAAACATGCCATTGAAAGTTCAATGAATCTCAAAGGATCTAGGAGTTTTCATAGATTTAAAACTTAAATTTCTTTTTCGTTTCTCGTGGTGGAAATTAGTGAATCGTCATTCACTTACCTTCAAATATTTTGCAATTAGGATTACGGCATCCCTCTCCCAAGTTGTAGAATATTGTGTTGGGTCCTAGCCTTAGTATCTCATTTGGGTGATTTACTAAGGACTCAATCTATCAACTAACTTGAATTTGTTTTTCTCCCATTTTGTAGATGTCAAAGTTCGACAACTATGGTTTTCCCAAATCCCGTGGAACAAGCTTTCCACATGAAGATGGTATTCCACGATTCAATCGAGGAACAAGAAATCATGCTTCATTTCCTCCTCCTCCTCCTATTGTTCTCCCCAACCCACAAGATCGAAGAATTGAAAGGTTCAATATCACTAAAGCCCTATTGGAAATGAAACATGAAGCTGGTAAACCTGTGTGTGCCCACGTTCTAGGAATGAAATCACACATTGATAGGTTGATAATGTTGGGTGTGTCATTCCGAGATGAGTTGGCTGTGAATTGGGTTTTGCAGTCACTTCCTGAATCATATAATGAGTTCAAAAGAAAGTATTATATGATGGATCATGACGACAACCTCATTGACCTGAATTACATGCTCATTGCTGCTGAATCAGAAATGATTTGGCGAAGCAATGGAGCATATTTGTTGGGAAAGTCAACCGACCATGCTTCCGAGGACATTCTAGGAGAACCGACCTGTGTTTGCTGCCAAAAGAAAGGGCGTTGGATACAAGTCTGCCCAAAGAGCCTGAAGAGTCCAGAAGATGGGAGAGTCAAAGAGTATGGCTGCGCTTCAGGTAAAATCCACTAACTCCATTAAGTTCCTATTCATTAATTCTTAATACATAATGTAATAAGATTGCATTTGAATGTTTTACAGGATCGGTGAAAAGAAAGGAAGCTTGGTGAAAGAGCAAGATGAATCTAATCACAAGGAATGGATCTTGATCGCATGGACTTGAAGATTAGATTTTGAGCTTAGATAGTTATGATAGATTTGTTAGAAAATTTTCTTTTGAAATACATAGTTTTCAATGGATTTTGCATTGTAAGGACAAATGTTTTCCGCTGCTTTTATAAATAAAATAAATTTTCGTTTGACTTATTTATTTATTTGTTTATTTCCTTGTAATGAAATCGTTATGAAAATTGGTGTTTGAATATTTCTACAACAAATGGATATGATTCTTATTTATGGTGTTTATGGAAAAGTCGAGAATTTACCAAATAGGGAGAGTTTCTCATCGCCCAAGTTTCAATTGGACAGAAACTTAGAATCATGCAACTTGGTTGCACGATGAATGAGAAATTTCATATTTGGAAATTAGACTAATTCATTGACAAAGTGTCAAGTGAAGGACTTGGAGATCGAATACACAAAGTTGCGTGTTGATCAAGTCCACCATAAGAGTAACAAAGATATTCGTCATGATTTACTAAAGGTTTAGTAAATATGATTATACTTACAAGATTAAGTGTAATTCTGAATTGATTGAAGGGTTTAGATCAATAGTAGAACGAATAAGAAGAATCAAATAGGCAGAAAGATAAAAGTTTCTCCATTCTAAGAAGAAGGGAGAGTACCTTTTATGCTTTATGATAAATCTTAATGATTAAGAACCATATCTCAATTGATCCTCTAAATGAGTCTTAGTACAATTGTGTGTCTAAGAAGAGGAATCAAGAATTAAAGAAATGGTTAAATCAAGAAGTCAATCATACTTCGTTCCAAAACAAGTCTTAGAGTTAAGATTGTGACAATGAGTGACAAGTATTAAAAGGTTTATAACATTCATCAAATGTGGAAAGTTGTGATGTCTTGGATAAGACAAAGACCAACTAGGACCCAATTATGAAGAGTTTTGATAAAAGCTACACTAACTCTTGAATATTTGTTTGTCAAGAAATGTTTTGACAAGAGAATCTTATATGTCAAGGATTCAGTGGGAGTCTTAATGGTCTTGAAAGGTTTCAAGAACAAATCAAATAAACCTTATCGATCATCACTAGCACACGAGTTGAGGTTTACAACCTATCGTGTTGACATTATTTTGTTTCTGTGCCAATCCAATCGAGTTAATTATGCATGTGAGTCCTATGAGTTCTCATTTGAATGCATAAAAGGCAAGGACCTTGATCAATGGAAAGTACATTGATAAGAAAAGGTGAGTTGCTTAACTGCTTGGAAGACATGGTGGGCAGCTGTGCTACCATAAGGCAAGAAATCAAGATTAAGAAAGATCGGTCCATATGAGTTTGAATTTGTCGTAAACCTTAGTTTCAACAAATTCACATGGATAGAAAACATACACCGCTCAAATCTAAGTGTCATAAGATTTCCTCCTTCATGAAAATGATTGTGAGGAAATGCTTTCACTAAGAAAGATTTAAGAAGATAGTGATTGTAAAATTGCATTCTCGAATTCGATTATGGTTACGGTATCCCTTTCCATAATTTGAATTGTGAGGTTTGGCAATTAGTCTTAATTGTTTATACACACATATGAACTATCGAAGGCAAAGGTGTATAAGTTCAAGAAACCTTGATAAAAGATTATCAAAGCACTAAGTATTAGAAACATGAACTTAAGAAATTCAATAAGCATTGTTTTTCTGAAAGTTAAGATGTCTATGAATACATGTCGAAGGTAGTGGGAGCATAAGTGTTATGTTTTATATTTATCATCATGATAGTGGGAGCATAAATGTTATGATTGTATGATTATTAAGGCACGTATTGCAAGATGGCAATATTAATTATAGAAAACAAGAGTTATACCTTGCAAAGTAGTAAGGGTTATAAAGTTGTTTTCCTATAATTAAGGGAGAGAATATTATGCTTCATTTCAAATCTAAAGGTTTAGGTTGAGAAATCTTAATAAATTTAGTCAAAGGTACATAGTGTGTTCTTAAAATTTCGATTATGATTACGGCATTCCTCTTCACAATTCGAATTTTGAGAACATAGCAAATAAAACATTATGTGTCATGTCCCATACGCTTCGGGTATAGGATCGATTGCGAATGCTTTAATGTTTTGACCATTCTAAAATTTTCCAAATGTCTAGCGCATTTAGAAGGAAAAATGACAAGAATTGGTTTTGGCTAAAATAATTAAACAACTATCAAAGGACAATCCAAAGTTCGATGAGGATTGGTCGCTTGTGAGTAGTTGGAAGCATGGTATTGGATGGACCATATCGACATTATTATGAATAGAAAAGATTCTATTAAGGATGAGTTGTCATATGGAAATTGTGGAAATGTTTCCATATCGGATGGACCATATTGACATCATTACGAATAGATAAGATTCTATTAAGAATGAGTTGTCATATGGAAAATATGGAAGCATGTCCATATTAGGGAATTGAATATTGAAAATCTATGTCTAGATTAGAAACTCTTATGCAAAAGGATGTTCAAAGGAATGTACTTTGAGTGAGAGACATCATATCTAAGGAATTGTCTTGTAACAATCTCCGATAGAAGACTTTGTAATATCATTGGCAATAGTCTTTGTGACTTTGGTGCAGTGACATTACAAAAGAGATCATTGCATAAAATGTTAGAATCTAGCATATTCTATAAGTAGCAAGAATTTGATATTCTTTCACTTATGAAAAGGATTTGGAGTTGTGAAATGAGAATAATTGGAAATGTGTTCAATGTGATCTATTTCACAAAGTAAGAACCATAGGTAAACATTGTGTGCATGCTAGGAGCATGGGACAAGTGTTGTAATTCAAGTAAGAAGTTGATTACCCAAAACGACAAATAATGAGTAATCAATATGGTGATAAATAAAAAGTGTTTTATTTATGCTCAAAGGGTTGAGGCCATATGGGATTAGTATTATTCTTGTGTTTCACATTTGCATATTTTGACTTCCAGAATAATTGAGTTTATTAAGAATAATCGAATTATTCAAACGGGCCACAGTCGTTCATATGTTGGAAGTAGATATGAATGAAGACTGTCATGAATTGGTGTGTGGATTGTCTAAAAGAGTATTAGACATAAGCAAATGTTTGCTGCAACGTTCATGAGTGCTTATGAATATAATTTGAGCATTGGATTAAACCCACGCTCACTTGGATCACTCCATGGATTGTATCACGAGTGATTGGTGAGACGATAACATCTTATATTCTTGAAACTGAGATGTGTGAGTTGTATCTTGCAAATCGGTTGCACATTGATAATATGTAAACGCACTAGTAACTTGGTGTTATAAAACATATTGTTGTCTGTGATTTGGTTAGTAAGTGCAAGAAAGCATTGTATCAAAGTTTATTCGTTCCTTTTATCCAAAGTAGGATAAAAGCAATATCTTTGGGCCCCTCGATGGTTTTGTGATGACAAACATAAATGCTCGGCCGGGCTAGGGCTAATTTGATTTGTTAAATTAGTCAGTCGTCATAAATCGGGAATCGAGATATAGTACAAAGAGAATGATTTGAAATCATATCTCATATGATATCTAGAATGGAGGAATATATGATCCCTTATCTAAGGACACGCGTATCTGATATGATCAGAGTTGACAGTGGCTTTGGAAAGCTACGATTGTAGATCAGGATCTGAAGTCATACGCAGAATAGTTATTAGACTTATCCAAGTGGGAGACTATTGGATTAGTGTCTAAGTCCATAACTATTTTGGTATGTACTTAACCCGATGGTGCATGGTCCTTTTGGGTTGCCTTCACCAAAGCAACTTGATTGGAGAAATAAATAAAGAGAGAGGTTATTATGATTTATTAATATGTTATAAGAATAATATATTAAAGGAGAAATCATATTTGTTTAATTAATATTGGTCAATAATTAATTAAGAATTAATTTTGTGATCAAGTGTAATTAATTAAACTAAAGGGGTTGAATTGTAATTATGTGATAGTTACAAAATAGGGCAATGGTTATCCTTGTTAAAGGATGGACGAATTCAAGGATAAGGATATCCTTAAAATCGTCCAAGGTCCAAAAGATAGGGATTTTCAAGGCTTATCTTATGGTTGCTTGATGGGCAAGTAACTAGATAAGGATAAGGACTGAAACCCTAATCCTAACCCTATATAAAGACCCCAAGGCTCATGAATTCGTCTAAGCCTTCCCAAGAGGTCCTAGAAATGAGTTCAATCCCTCCCCTCTCTCCTTATACCTTCTCCACTTGCTTATGTTGTTTGTAAGCCATTAGAGGAGTGACACTTGTGACTCTAAGCCTTCCAAATCCAATTCAAGGAGGAATTGGGATTGTTGTTGCTACATAACAATCAAGGTAATATCATAAACCTAATTATATGTTAATATTGATTTCCATATGCTAGAATTAGGGTTTATAGTCTTGGATTCAAAGCATGTACAATAGAGAAACCTAGATCCAAGCATTAGGGTTTGTATGAGCACATAGGATGTCTTATGACCAAAACCCATCAGACTGATTTCAAAAAATCGAGTCTTGGTAGGAGGCTACTTTAAAAAGTTAGAACCATGATGCTAACCTTATGATTCCGTAATGTATACACTATAGGATACATATATGTTAAGTAGATTCCGATAGCTAATAGGATGTGTGTTCTTCGTTGTACGTCATGTTCCCATTGGATGTGGGTTTACACCGAGGTCACCCAATCTATTATCTACCCGTATATATATATATATATATATATATATATATATATATATATATATATATTTATGCTTAGTATACATTAAGTCATCATAAGGGTACCAGGTATGGATCAGGTCATAGGACACAGAGTCAATGCACAGCTTTTCTAGTACAAAACTTTCGTTTCAAAATCAGTACTTTTGATATACAAAAGTAGTGATTTCCCAGTTAAGGGCTTAATCCATTTTATTAAGTCAGTACAGTTTTAAAGACTTTAAGTGATTTAACCCTATAATACCTTAGTTTATACACCATGTTTATATATAAGACTAATATCTGACAGCTAATAGGATGTGTGTTCTTCGTTGTACGCCCTGTTCCTGTTGGATGTGGATTTACACCGAGATCACCCAATCTATTATCTACCCGATACCAAATTATATATAGCAGTATAAACAACGCTATTATAAAAGTAATCACCATAGTCAATATTTTATTATAAGAAATATAGGTTTTCTTAAAAGGAACTCTCCATTAGACATAAAGGAACCATTACAAATAACTCCATGAGTAACAAGTGAATACCCCAAGGTTATATATGACAACGATCTAACAACCAATGGAATATGTGCTATCCGCCTTACTTACTGTACCCCATCGGGTTGTAGGTTGAGGGCAGATGCGCATAATCGATTGTTTGTTTACTCCAAGTATATATAACTTGTACCAACTTATTACGCATAAAAAGGCTTGTAGTGTCATTTTACTCAACTCCCATTTTAAGTAGGAAATATATGATTTTCTAGAGGAACAGGCAAACTTTAAAAAACAACACCTTACAGCTTACAGTACTTTACATATACATTTTAAACCACATTTTTACAGCTTACTCACATCACTAAAATCTTATGAACTCACCAGCTTAATTGTTGATCAACTCTTTCAAATAACTTGTATTCTCAGGAGACTATTAGACAGGTGCTTGTGTTGGGACTTTAGAAGATGGAGCATTATAGCTTTAAGTCTTGTTTTGTTATTTGTTTACGACTTCTATGTTTTGTGAACACATACATTGTAAACACTTTCTTTCTAAATGAAATGGTTGTTCATTACTTGCTTACCATATACATATCTCGTGATACTTGACATGACGTCCTCCACCCCCGAACGTTTCCACCGTTCCGGTTTTGGGGTGTGACATTTAGCCCCAAATACAACATCCAAAGTCCATTTTTCCATAACTCAACATAAAGCAACATGGATAACATTCTCTGGACCACTATGGATCCAGATCTGAAGTCTAAACATGATAAGGGACCATATTCCCCACAAATCAACCCACTAAAGGGTATAGAAAGCCCTAGATCCATGGATTCTATAGCAAATCAAAAAGAGGATTGATATGCTACCTCAAAGATGATGCCCTCTGCTTGGAATCCACAAATATGCAACCTCCTTGGCCTCCTTTAAGTTGGAATCATCTTCTTCTTGCAAAACCAACCCACAAACGTCAAATAATGGCTTCTTCTCTCTCACAAACGCTCCGACACTATTAGGGTTTCTCTCAAGGGTCTAGTAGCCACAAATGGTGGCTATAAGGGTCCTTAAATAGGTCCCAAACCCAAGAAATTAGGGTTTCATTAAACGGCATGGACTCGCCGAGTCCACTTATGGACTCGCCGAGTCCCTCATTAAATCAGACCAAAAGATGCGCGATCCCACTTGGCAAGTCTGAGCGCCTGCTCGCCGAGTCCCTCTCACAAATTCAATATAAATACTTAACATAGAGTACCTAGGAGATGTTACAAAGATGTTACAATTCTCCCCCAATTAAATTAGATTTCGCCCTTGAAATCGTTCCTTTTCTTCGCATAGACCGAAACAAATAACCCGAGAAGCACAGCGGGAAAATCTCGTAACATTCAACGATCCTTCTCCCAACACATCCAAAACCAAATAGAAATTTCCCAAGCCGAAGAAGGACGGACCCCTTTTTCCATGAAGGTACCTGCTCTAACTCTCTAGAATTAGAAACTATAGTGGTCTGTCTCCCCGACAGACCGCACATGCAGAATATCACCCTGATAATCGCTCATCGAATAACAGAGTCGGATAACACACTCCCAACTCTGAGTACCAGGTCAACTTCTGACCCAATGGTTGAACCTCCAAGGGATACCCCTTGCACACCCAATAAAATGACTTTACAGCCCTCCTGCTCACAATAGCTATCTCAGCTCATCGCGACACACAAGTCATGTAGTTTGCTTTACCCCAAGAGAATACTACAACTTATCTGAAATCGCCTCACCTTCGACCTCTATCATCTACCAACCACTGATTCCATGCGTTTTGCGGTTCTTCCCATACCAACAAACTAACTCACTTTGGTCTATTACATCTGATGGAGAACAATACTTCCCAAAATGAACCCATCTACGAATCTGAAACCTCATCTTGCCTACTAAACACATGAACGAATCCAGACTCAACATGGACAAAGAAGGAAATGTGATATGCAATAAGGCAAGGCTAGTGGTTAAGGGATATTGTCTGGAAGAAGGGATAGACTATGAAGAAGCCTTCGATCCTGTAGCAAGGTTAGAATCAGTTCGGATCTTTCTGGCATACGCTGCTCACAAGAATTTCGAAGTTTTTCAAATGGACGTCAAGTGTGCGTTCTTAAATGGAGAACTAGAAGAGATTGTGTACATTGAGCAACCACCTGGATTTTTGAACGATAAGTATCCTGATCATTGCTATATTCTGGACAAGGCGGTTTACGGTCTGAAGCAAGCCATGAGAGCCTGGTATGAAACACTAACTCGCTTTCTAAAAACGTCTAAATTCAAACAAGGTTCAGTTAACCCAACCTTCTTTCGCAAGAAAGAGGGTGAACACCTAATGATCATCCAAATTTATGTCGATGACATCATCTTCGGCTCTATGAATCCAAGATTAATAGTTGAATTCCAAACGTTAATGAAGAGTAAGTTTGAGATGAGCTCAATGGGTCCGATTAACTTTTTCCTTGAACTGAACATAAGACAGGGACCAGAAGGCATATTCATTAATCAGGAGGCTTACACAAAGACTCTACTGGCAAAGTTCGGTATGATGGCAGATTCTAAAGTAAAGGTTCCAATGGCATTCGGAACAGATCTAACACCATCTCTAAAGAAACCAAATGCTAATATGACCCTCTATCTTCAAATAATAGGGTCTCCAATGTATCTAACAGCTAGTAGACCAGATATTATGTTTTCTATCTGCTATTGTGCCAGGTTCCAAGCTAATCCACGAGAACCTCATATGGTGGCAGTGAAAAATATCTTCAGGTATTTGAAGCGAACCTCGTCACTCGGTCTTTGGGACCCGGCGAAATCTGGCTTCTTTGTTCAAGCATTCTCAGATGCCGATCTTGGAGGATGTGGTCTAGACCAAAAGAGCACAGCTGGTGAGTGTCAATTCCTTAATGGAAAACTCGTTAGCTGGCAATCCAAGAAACAAACGTGCATGTCTCTTTCTACGGCCGAAGTTGAATACATCGTCGCAACGTCTTGCACTTCATAGGTCATATGGATACAAAGTGCAACACTCGAAAATGAAACATATAGCACTAAGATACCACTTCATCAAGGATCACGTAGAAGATGGTAACGTTGAAATCCACTTTGTTCGATCTTCTGATCAATTAGCTGACATTTTCACAAAAGCCTAACCTGAAGCAATTTTTAATAAAATACTCCAAGGCTTGGGAACAATGGAAGCTGAATCAGTACCAAAACCACTTTCGCCTTATTAAAATTGGACAAGCGAAATAGAGCGAACGCTCGGTCTATTTCGGTTCCAGATTTTCCGGGAACCGAAATGAACCGAACGCTCGGTCCATTTCACTTCATCACTTCTAAGGTGAAATTTTGGTTGTATATTTTGTACATTATCTATATCTTTTCTGAATTAATTTTATGTTTTTCATTTATTTTCATAAAATCCAAAAATATTTTCTTTTCTGTTTTTATTTCTTTTCAGAAAAATTCATAAAATCCAAAAATATTTTCTTTTTTGTTTTTATTTCTTTTCAGAAAAAATCATAAAATCCAAAAATATTTTCTTTTCTGTTTTTATTTCTTTTCAGAAGAATTCATAAAATCCAAAAATATTTTCTTTTCTTTTTTTATTTCTTTTCAGAAAATTCACAAAATCCAAAAATATTTTCTTTTATGTTTTATTTATTTTCTTGTGCTTAGTTTTAATTTTAACTTATTCACACTAAATGGCTCCTGGACAACTTCACATGATGGAGCTGGAGCAGGTATAACTTTCTTTCTTTGCTCTAGCTACGTGTCCCTAAAAGCATGTTGTTGTATGTTGTCCAAAGTCTCAAAGACTTCAAGTGAAGCCTTACTGATTCGATATATACAAATCAATTCTTCCCAATCAGGCTGATAAAATCACTTAAGTCACGAGCTACCTTACTCTTCTCATATTGAGTCAAGAGTTAACTGCTTGGTCACTTTCGCATAGCAAAGGTACTTTTGGTTCTTTAACCACCTCAACACCTTTCTCCATCATATTTCAATTCATGCTTGTAACCCTTGAGACTCTCAGAATTTACCATTGAGGTTTATGGTTACACAACATCTGCATTAATGATCTTAGTTTCGTTTCACCACGTGCTAAGTGAAACTCAAAATCCAACACCTATAATGAATTGACGGTGAACAATCAAACGTTTTAGTTTTCGCCCAAGTACAAACGAAACCACTTTAGTGGGAGATACCAAGAAATCTCTTTTTATTTATTGCATGATCTTTATGAAATTGTCTAACACCAAGACTTTTCTACACAAAAGATTCAGTTTAATTTTGTTTTTAATATTTCCATAATATCACCAAGTCACTGAAATATGTTCAAACCTACTTGTTTTATAGGCTACATCAGTCTTACAAGTACTTCATCCCACTTTCGGTCTTATATCAAGCTCCGTAGTGTGGTTAAAGCGAAAGCTACCCTAATAGCCTTATACTAAAAAGATGTCTTTCAATGCTTCTTAATAAGCATTTGATCGTATTTTAACAGGAAACCACACAGACACTTCTAAGTCTCTCTTGACTTTGAAGGAAGAGATTCGTGCCCGGGATCCAGTGTTTCGTGTCTTAATTGACATCACTTATATCCCACAAATAATTCGTTTTATTTCTTTTTCTTTGGCACACTCTTGCACAGAGAACTTTATGATTTTCCACAAGTCTTGATTATGGTACTAATGGCTATTTCTCAGATATACAGTTCGGTTCAATATGTTGTGATGGTACATTATGTTGGGAGCGAAAGCTATTTAATATGTATGAAGCGAAAGGTTAAGTCAACATTTCAACAGGAATTTAAACCATTTCAAAACTAAAGAGAAGGTGAAAAGATAAGGTTGAAAAAGGGCGCGTGAATTCGAAATGGCTACCTAAGATCACGCCGCCTGACACACTATTGGAGGAAACAGTTGTCAAATCGCGCTTTTTCAGGCGTCGCTTCAGAGGATCGAGCAATCATCACTCATATTTTTCTCTCTCATGGTAATCGTATAAAAGGATCTCTCACATCACTTTTACTTCTTTACCACTTCCAAAATCCTCTCGAGCATTCATCGACGATCTATCTCCTCTTACTGTTCATCTTCTTCTACAAGCTTCATCAATGGCAGACTCATCATCCGTTCAAGATCAAAGCATACAGTCCTCGCTACTCACTATCAAGCCCAATCAAAACCTCATCATCGAACTCTCTCTCCTTTTCAGTACGATCATTACATGCTTCAGATGGTTGAATTCCTCAAATATTCACCACTCGTTATTGCTCTAACCAAGGTGGAGTCTGTTCCGATGTCTCTCCTTTCTCAAGTCTATTCAAAAACGATATACGATAAAGCCAAGGAGAGGATTTTCTTTGAGATTTTCAATCTAAAGACTTCGATTTCAAAGGCTAGGTTTTGTTCATTGCAAGGGCTTGTCGTCAACGACTCCATGATGAACTCCGATTCGATCACCACGACTCAACTTTTCACCATGTTTTACGATATGGAGTAAAATGACCTTCTTTCTACTGTGACCAAATTCAAGAAGTCATGTCTTCCTCCACAGTGGAATGGTTTATTTACCCTTCTCTTCAAGGGCTTATTAGAAAGGGTTACAGGATCATATGGGGCAAGCAAGTCATTTATGACTATTCTCTATGGTCTCTACTATGGAATCGACATAGACTATGGGTCGATTCTCTGGATTCAACTGGTACAAAGCCTAAATTTGGCTTCTCGTCATTACAAAATTTCATGTGGAAGGTTTTGGACCACTATTACTTAATGGGCAATGGAGAAGTTTCACATTCCGGTAATGGCGGACTCTTTACTGTCCTCAATTGCCACATTTCACACGACGAAAATCAACGTAGCCGACCGAACCAAGTATGCATTGATTGGTTCCATCCCTGAGTCAATGTATTAATGTGTTTCTGGGGAAATCAAGGTTATCTAAGAATACAAGAAAATCCATCCTACGGGACTGAGGCAGCGAACCCCTGAAATGCAAAGATCGTTGGATGCTGCTGATAAACCAACAAAACGAGGGAAGAAGGTTGATCAACGAAAGGGCAAGAAGGAAGGACCATCGTCTAAAGCTGATGTGCCTAAAAAGAGAAAGTCAGAACAAGCGGCTCCTTTCGCTCCTAAGAAGTGAAAGATCAAGAAGAAGGCGCACAAGCAAAGGGTTCAGTCTTCAAGGGATTAAGAATATGTTCCCTCTGACCATATGCCCGAACAAGAGTCAAGTGATAGTGAAGATTCCCAAGATGAGGGTTTGCTCCGAGGAGCTTCACCTCCACCTTCACCGGCTCATCAGGGTAACCGAACCTCACCTCCTTCCTCTCCTACTCACTCTGTTCCTATCACAATTGCTCCATGCCCTCCTCCAATCTCCACTCCAACCACAACTTCTATACCAATATCAACCCCCTTATTCACCGAAATTACCACCACCACTATACCAATTACAACTGAACCTCAAGTTCGTGTCAACGTATTTGATACGGGGGCACCTACTTCAAGAACCGAAACCTCCATTACCTCTAAACCGCTTTCTCCATGTAACTCAAACGAATCTGACACCGTTCTCGTTGGAGTGAATGTTGAGTTTGATTCTTTCTACTATATCCCCTACAGAGTTCAGAGCGATGATGATGATGATGCTCCTGTAACGAAACGACATTTAAAGGATCTTAACAAGAAGCTTGACCAGTTGCTTTCCTCTTCCTCTTCCACTCCAAGCGAGACTTACTCAGAGACTGCTATCAAGGCTATGTTGGCAACTTTTGTCAAGGAGCATGACTCCTCTATTTCCAACGCTGCCAAAGCCATTGAAGCTTCCACCTCCTCTTTCTAGAAAGCAACCATTGTTGTTGAAGAATCAACAAAAGATTGCAAGAAAGCGACCGGAAACGTCGAAAAACTAATTTCTGATGCTAATGTCTTTCTAGATTCTCTTCAGGCGGCTGCTCAAAAGAACGCCAAAACTATTAATGCCTCTATTGACAATCTCACCAAATCGCTTCAAGCTGAGAAGAAGCACTTTGAAGAAGCACGCCAAAGCATCAAGTCTAACAACACTGAGCTTCAAACATCTATCCATTCCCATCTTACTAAACTCCAGGCTGATCTTTCCTTCGAAAACAAAGTCATGGATGATCTCGCCCTCAAAACAACCAAGATTAAGACTCGGGCCTTGAATCTCAATCAGGCGAACAAGGAAATTTATGACCTCAAGTCTGAGAGAGCCGTTATCAAAAGTTGTGTTTGTGATGTGCACTCTCTTCTCTCCAATCTTCTGGAAGAATATGATTCGGTTCTTACTCTCACCGTTCGAAGGCACTGGGCTGAGAAGTTGAGACCGTGTTGAGCCGTATTGAAAGTGTTCCAGAGACTGTTGTCCCTCCAAAACAAGGGGAGAAGCAAGTCAGGGTCAACCACAACAACCTCCAACAAGCAAACCTACTTCACAACTGAAAGTCACCACTAAACTGAAGGGTAATGAAGCTTCGGGCTCTAGTGTGAAGGACAAAGGCAAAAAGATTATCGGTGATAGTGATGAAGAAGAATCCAAAGAAGATGCTCTCAAAAAGAAAGCAACATGACAGAGAGCGTGATGAAAAGCTTCGCATTGCAAGAGAAGAAGAAGAGAGGGAAAGAAAATGAAAAGAAGAAAACGGTGCATTGGAACATAGAAAAACTCTATTTCCTTTGTGGTCGTTGGAGAAACTCTTAAAAGAAGCAATTGAGTCTCCCAGCACTCATTGGCTCGAACTGGTCATCTCGTTTGATCGTGAAAATTCGAAAGACTCTCAGTTTGACATGTCGATCACCCGAAAGTCATTCATGTGTCATTGCTTTGAGCCAACTGTTGCTATCCCTTATCCTGACCTGAAGGTTGACCGAGAATTAATTGACTACTATCTCGCATTCTCTTAACCACAATACTTGACCTAGAGTGCACAAAAGATCACATCGGTCAAGGTTTTTGAAACCAAATTCAGCAGGGAATTTTATAAATGTTAAGTTCAAGGTGACCCGGGGCTCTGACAGCTCGGTTCATATGATCTCCCTTGCTGATCTGCCAAACTTAAACCCACATGACTTGATCCTCCTAAACAACATTTTGCTAACTGATCAAGAGCAATACGAACCTATCATCGATCACATCAAACGAATGTTGATGTGCTACATTCTTGAAGTTGCCAAGATGGATCAAGAGATTGCCTCTGCCTTAAGGAAGAATCCTACAATCAAACCAATTGGGAAGGCAAGCGATGTCAACAAGATGTGAAAGGGTAAGATTGACCCAAAGTATCACACAGTCATGTTCACCAGAGCCGAAGGCCAAAAGTGCTTGTTCGCTCTTGATGATAAACACCTGTTCTCCACTACTTGTCTGGAGCACATTCTTGACATCATTCACAGACGTAGTCAAAACACTGAAGTTGATAAGAAGATTTTTTCGGATATGCTTCGATGGTATATTGACTTCTGTCAAACTCTTCTTGCCATCATACCGAAGCTATTCAATACTGTGAAGAAATCCACCCTCACTCAACCAAAATGATCTCTCGCCTCAATTGACGCAAAGGGGGAGATTGTTGAGTCTAGGAGTTGCGTCATTGGGCTTGTTTATTCGGTCCAGTATTATCATGGTTTGGGCTTTTCCAGCCGTGTTTATGTCATTAGGGTTAGTATTTATGATGCATGCATGCATCGTTATTAGTATGCTTCTCAATTATTATTTCTTTCATCGTATTGTAACCCTAGCACACATCTACGGTAGAAGTTCTTTGTCGAGCTCTTCTGAGGTGTTGCAGTTTTAATCATTTAACACTTGTTTGATTCATTTATGTTCATGTTTTTATTCACTTTCTGATTTACTTGTTAAGAATCTAAATGATCTTAAAAGATTTTTCATCTCATTAGAAACCCTAGAGATAGTGTGGACGGATTCTTAGGGATAGGGCCTTCAGAATTCATCCAAGGTAGGGATTCAAGAACATTCTTATAGGCTGCTTAGAGCCTAAGAAACCGGATAAGTGTTTGACTGAAACCCTAACTCCTCACCTATATAAAGGGACCCTTGGCTACACATAACCCTAAGAGTTCTAGGAATCGATTTTTAGCCTTCCCCCCCCCCCCCCCCGCTCTCTCTCTCTCTCTTGCCTTCTCCAATTGTTTTGGTGTTTGTGATCTATTAGAGGCACAACATTTGAAGTGCTAAGGTTCTCAAAGGCTCAAGTTCTTCAAGAAACAATCAAGGTAACTTTCTAACTAGTTTATTATATATGATTTCGAATTTTATGATATGCTAGATTAGGGTTTATGCAAGTCTTGGACAATTATGCATGTACAATTAGAAAAACATAGATCCAAGCATTAGGGTTTGCTTGAACACCATAGGAATGTTGTTTTGCTTAAAACCCATCAGTGGTACCAGAGCTTAGGATGTTTATTCTAATGTATTTGATGCAAAGTTTATTGTTCATAGTTGTAAAATTCGTTTTTCTGTTTTAGACCAAACTCACGACGTGACCAGAGAAGGTCATGATGTGAGCACAACTGTTTGCTGGATTCCAAATTTTCTAGCCTTCATTTGCTTTGGATGATTACCATAAATGGTTTTTTCAAATTAAAAATCAAATTTTTTTTGTTATTGTGATTGATATCCAAATCAAATTAATGGATAATTGTCAATTTAAGATAATTACTTGTTTTATAAGATAAAGATTGACTATTTGTAAATTGATTTGAATTATCTTGTACGGAAAAGATTAGGTGAAATTATGTGATATAAATTAATAATATGTTAATTAATTATTTTCAAATTTGATCTAAAAGATGTTTTGAAAAGTTTCAAAACTTGCCCTCAAGTTTTGGGATTTAAATTTTTTAATTAAAAGTTTTAATTTTGAAATATTTAAATTCCAAACCCTAGAATTTTACAAATTTAAAATTCAACCTTTATACTATTATAATATTATAAGATTAATAGTTATATATATATATATATATATATATATATATATATATATATATATGTATAAGATTAAGCTAGTCTTACCGTTAGTAGGCCTCATTCACGAAGCCGATATATAAGGGGGGTATAAGGTTGTTGCTTAATAAAATGGCAGTTTAATGGGTGTCCACTCTCACCCACCGCTTCCTTGATTGGTGGAGGGTCGTTAGCCGAACGGGTAGCATAGGGCAACTAATTCCTGATTAATAGTATAATGTTTAACTAAAGTAACTAACTTTTTTTATAAAATTCCCGATCTTAGTTACTTTAGGAAAAATGTGAAATGATGTTATTCCATGAAATTACACTTTATACCCTTGTCAAGTCATTAGTGGAGCGTGCGTAGATAACTGACATACTAATATGGACTAGCAATGGTGGCAAAGGGTGACTCGATTTTTATCATAAATCAATGGAGCGTGTGTGGTTATCCGACACATTGATTAGGTGGTAAATGATATCGAGGGTACCAAGTAATTTGCATGGTTATTCACACCTTGTTTGTGATCCTCGGTATCCCAGTCACAATCTTGAAGGACATATCAAGATTTAAACATGCCATTGAAAAGTTCAATAAATCTCAAAAGATCTAGGAGTTTCAAGACATTTAAAACTTAATTTCTTTTCATTTTTCATGGTGGAAATTAGTGAATTGTCATTCACTTATCTTCAAATTATTTGCAATTCAGATTATGGCATCCGTCTTCTATTTCAGATGTCTACGTCGAACAACAACGCTTCAGGCTCATTCTCACTCATGAACTTATGTGGGAGGGTGATTTCCTATGGGACCAATTTCAATGATGGGATCTGCAACATCCGCATGGTCACCCGCTACGAGGACAAGGAGTATGTTCTTGATAAGGAGCTAAAATAGGTAAATGCTAACACTGCTACTCCCGAAGAAATCATTGCTTTCAAGGCTTACGAGCGAGATGCTACTAAAGTCCATTGCATCATGCTCGCGACCATGACCGTCGAACTCCAAAAGTCCTACGAGGACTACTACCCCTACAAGATGCATCAAGATTTGATGGATATGTACCATCAAAGCGCGAGGCAGGAAAGGTACGAGATCATCGCTGCGATGATCACTACCAAAATGAAGGATGGAAAGTCTGTCACGACCCACCTGCAGAAAATGCAGAGATACGTGGACTGCTTACTGAAGTTAAATGTTAACTTCGATGAGGATCTGGCCATAAGTATCATTCTTCACTCCTTATCTCCTTGTTACAGCCAGTTCTGCATGACCTACCCCATGAACAAGGAGGAGGTCACTCTAAGCAAGCTTCAAGGCTTGCTGAGAGTAGTCTGAAAGACAAATCTGTTGCATTAACTCCTACTACCGCCCCCGTCTTGGCAATTAGGCGAGGGAAGGGCAAGATGTCACACCCGTGTTTCTGGGCTAGGCATTAATGGCGATGTAATACTCTAGGTTAACCTTTATAACTCATTTTGAAATAATAAGAATGTATTATTTGATTATTATGTATTTTATGCTTAATTGTGTGGCTTAATTGAATTAAGAATAAAAATAAGCGTAAAAATAAAATGTTAGATAAAACCGATATCGATACATGATGACGTAGTGGTCGTGACAAGGATTCCGGATATATAAAGAATGCCGAAATCCGAGTTATAATGAATAAGTTATGACCTATCGAAGTTTTGCGACAGAACCGGTACGACACTACATGACGTAAATAGTGAGTTTACAATAGAGTGATATTTAGCCTTAATGATCTAAACGAAAGTCGTAGAATAAGTTAAACTGACAGCGTACATAAAAAGAATGTCTAAATCTGACTTCGTATGAGGAAGTTATGATTTTTCGAAGTTTTGACTTAGCGGTATACAGCCCAAAATTCGAATTTGAGATCGAGTGATAGCAGAAACAATCTAAACGAGAATCGAAGATCTCATCGATAGTAGTCCAACGGTGAAAAAATAGACGAAAACGGACGTCGGATGAAGAAGTTATGAATTTCTAACGGAGTTTTCCTATCCCGGCCTGTTAAAAATATAAAATTTAAAATAAAGTCAAAACTAGTCGACGGAGTCTAAACAAAAGTTATAGAGCACGTTCCCGCCTACGCATGGATATAAATATCATCAAAAACGGAGCTCATATGCAACAGTTAAGAATTTTTGAAGTTTGGAAATACGGAGTACACCCAACATAAGGGAGTACGCCCAACGTACTCATGTTCTTGGCCTCGGATGAGCCACGTCCCGCTTCGCATTACGCCCCGTGTCCGAAACCAAGCACGCCCAGCGTACTTCAGCCTCGTGTGGTCCGAGAGAGGGCCGCATAGCACCACCCAAAGTTCGCCACCTAGAAGCCTGATCCGAACTACGCCCCACGTAGAGCTTTGTATGCCCAGCGTACGTGCGAGGTTCAACCCATATCAAATGCATGCGAGGGCTGCCGATCTTTTTTTTCCAAATTTCTTTTCTCTTTCCCGTTTTACCTCGTTTTACGTGCAAGATATACCCCCGAAGCCCCGGTATCATCCCGACACCCGAAGCAAGTCTCGAAGCCCTGAAGATCCCGAGAAATAGAGCTGTCAAGCCGAAACTCTGCCCGCGAGAAGCCCGGTTTTTTTGTAAGATATCCCGGTTTCATCAAAGATTATTATTTTAAGAACCATAGTGCTATCTGAGCATCGTCTTATCAAGTGAGTGTGTATTTACTTTCTTCTAACACATAAATATGAAGTATTTCCATAAAATACGTACTATGTGTTTATATGTTATGTGTTATTTGAAATGAGTATCGGTTGAATGTTTTATACAGGTTTTATGTTGTATATATATTTATATTTTTATCTACAAAGATGTTGGGTAGAACATGGGTAGATAGTGGATGTGTGATAAAATAAAATGATGAGAGGTCTCAATGTTGTTATTGGTGATCCAGTCATCTAGCGGAGTATGGATGACGACCACGGACTCTTTCTAGACAGTCCTGTGGAACGCTGGCAGGTTCATAACCTGTAGGTATTGTGAACGATGTGTTCACCGGTGTACTCTATCCCCTTCATGGTTGCCTTTAGGACATCTATTGTCGAGGAAACCCCTTTACGGTGATGTCTGTCTCGACGAAAATCCTAGATTAGGTCCCTTGTAACAGTTGTTGTCATAGGGACGTAAAGTGATGATAACGAGAATGGGTAATCGGGTTATCGTTGGTTGGTGAAATTAAATATAATTATTTATTGTGGGTTGAAAACCCTATATGCTCACCAGGCTCCTAAGCCTGACCCGCTCAACTTTATTTGTATTATAGGTAGTGGCCCGAGAGCATAAGTTGGACAACTTGTGAAGATATTTTGTTTATAGGTCAGTAGTTGTGTATAACTGTTGTATGACTTATAATATGTTGTTTATGCTTTTGTGTCTGTATCGGAACATGACATCCTGAGTTTTGATATATAATGAAAACACATTTCTTTAAGGAATGCTTTGATAAATTTTATATATCATATTTTGTTTTGGGAATAAATTTCGCAACTCTTTTAAATCAAAGGATTACTCTGAAATAATTTTAAAATCATAAATTAAATCGATCTTTTCTGGCCGTGATTTTGGCGATGTCACAGTTGGTATCATAGCATTAGTTTAAGCGAACTAGGAATTTGTAGGATTTCTAGACTTAAACTTAGAATGCTAAGTGAAGATTATGGGATGTGTGTCTGTTGTATTTTAGACACGAGCACTAGTTTATTTTAGGAAAGTTGCCTAAAATGCTTTTATGTGCTAAATGTTATATGATTGCCATATATGATATTATTTGTTCGAATCTATGGTTTGTTGCCACCTGAATTTGGAAACCTCATGTGTTTAGGATTATAAGCGTAGGATTACGATATTAGAACTAGCATGTAAATGTTTCAGAGTGATAAGGATGATTTAATTATCTATCGTGATTGAGGATCTAAATTCACCTTATTCGGTGTGTAAATCAAAAATGGTAAGAACCAGAAGTGGCGTTGGAAACGCAGATGAAAACAGGAATCAATCACCAATGATTGAGCGACTACCTATTGTTGGATCGTCAATGACAATGGTCGTGGTACAATTGATGATTCAAACAATGTTGGATCGTCATATGGAAGAAACGAGACGTCTGCTTTGGCAGAATCGTGAAGAACTTTCAATTCCGATTGAACAACCTGAGTTGAATGAAGGGCATTTGTTAGGAGGAAACTTCAGTGGGACTGTTGGTTAAGCCAACCCACCGATTGTTAGGCAAGTCAACCAGGATGTAGGAAATGATAGGGGTGGGTGCAAGTACAAGGATTTCATGGCATCCAAGCCACCATGTCTATCCGGAAGCCCGACGCCAGTGGAAGTTATAAACCGGATCTCCGAAATGGAAACAATGTTTGAGAGTTGCGAATGCAGCAACAGACAGAAGACCGCTCTTGCGATCCCTCTGTTAAAATCTGGCGTGTTTAGTTGGTGGAATTTGTAGCTTACTCTATGCCTAAGGGAGAAGTGAGCAAAATGTCTTGGTAAGACTTTGTGGTGCAACTCAAATTGCAATACTACTCCGAGCAGGACCATCTGGAAATCAATAATGAGTTTCAGAATTTGAAGAAGGGAAAATTGAGCGTTATTGAATACGCTGCTAGTTTCACGGAAAAGATGAAGCTTATTCCATATTTAGTTCCAACTGAACTCTCTCAGGTCAACAAGTTTGCCCTCGGACTACCAGCGGACTATGGTCCAATGGTTAAGCAAGCAACCACATTGAAAGCCGCCATCTGGGCTGCTATAAATGTTGAGACCCAGATCAGGGAGAAAGGTCTGGATAGGTCAGAGGTTGGTGAGAAGAGGAAGTTCGACGGACCCTCGGGGTCCAGCAAAAAAGGTAAATTCTCGAAGTCTAGTTCGAGAGGAGGTGGAGGAGGCGAAGCGAAATGGTGCAACAAATGCAAGAAGAAGCAACATGGGAAATGTGGCGGGGAAGCCACATGCTTCAAATGTGGAAAGCCAGGGCACTATGCCAACGAATGCACCCTTACCAAGAAAGTCTGCTATAGGTGTGGTGAGGAGGGGCACATCTCGAGGGATTTTCCGAAGAAGGAGGAAACCAAGCCCAACATTCCCCCACAGCCGAAGGCGAGAGCCTTCCAGATGACACTGGAAGCGACGGAAGATGAAGCTGATGTCACTTCAGGTCCTTTCTCGTAAACGAATTGTCTGCCCAAATTTTATTTGATTCTGGAGCTAAATACTCCTTTATTTCGCATGAATTTGGTAGAAAACTAGCTTTGCCTGTCGATAGACTAGATAATGCTTTATTAATCGAAGTTGCTAGTGGCAAGTTGATACCTGTTAGTCATCGCATGAAAAACATCTTAATTGATTTGAAAAGGAATAAGTTCCACGAGGAATTTTTGTCTATTGAACTAAATGGTTTCGATGTCGTGCTGGGAATGGATTGGCTTAGCGCCAATGATGCCGAAATATTATGCAGAAAGAAAATAGTAAAAGTAAAACCGCCAGGGAAAGAGTCATTTATGGTGTGTGGGGACAAACGCAGAGTAAATTCTAGAATCATTTCGCTAATGAAAGCCAGAAAGTGTTTGGCCAAAGGATGTACATCATATTTGGCATTTATGATAGATGCAAAGAGGGGAAAAAGTAGATGCAGAACATTCCTATCGTGTGTGATTATACGGAACTATTTCCCGAATATCTTCCCGGATTACCGCCTGATCGACAAGTAGAATTCTATATCGACTTGTTACCAGGGACGACGCCAATAGCAAAAGCACCTTACCGATTAGCACCAACGAATATGAAGGAGCCGATGATGCAACTTCAGGAGTTATTGAACAAAGGTTTCATAAGACCTAGTTCATCACCCTGGGGAACTCCAGTGTTATTCGTGAAAAAGAAAGACGGGAGTATGAGAATGTGCATTGATTACAGAGAGCTGAACAAGGCAACACTAAAGAATAGATATCTGTTGCCGAGGATTGATAACCTGTTCGATCAACTACAAGGTTCAAGTTATTTTTCAAAGATCGACCTAAGGTCAGGATATCATCAGCTAAAAGTAAGAGAGCAGGATATCGAGAAGACTGCATTCAGAACACGATATGGACACTACAAGTTTTTGGTTATGTCGTTTGGACTAAACAATGCTCCAACAACATTCATGGATTTAATGAACAGGGTTTGTAATCCGTTCCTTGATAAATTTGTGATAGTGTTCATAGATGACATTCTGATTTACTCGAAAAGCCAAGAGGAGCATGGCAGACACTTACGGGAAGTGTTGGAAGTCTTGAAGAAGGAGAAGTTGTATGCTAAGTTCTCCAAATGTGATTTTTGGATTCGAGAAGTCCAATTCTTGGGTCACATGGTCAACCAAGGAGGGATAATGGTTGATCCAGCAAAGATTGAAGCTATGATGAAGTGGGAACAACCGAAAAGTCCCACGGAGATCCGAAGTTTTTTGGGATTAGCCGGATATTACCGAAGGTTTATCCAAGGCTTTTCTTCGATCACTACTCCACTAAAAGCTTTAACCCATAAAGGAGCATGTAACGCCCCAATTTCCCAGGTATTAGATCAAGAATTTATTAGTTTTTTTAAACCCTACTCGACGAGTAATGATGCCCTACTCGTTGAGTAGTGTCGACGCGGGGTCGCAGAATTAGTGACCTACTCGCCGAGTCCATAAAGGGACTCGACGAGTAGGAGCTGGCAGAAGAAACCCTAAGTCCCGAGTTCTGCACCCTATTTAAGGGTACTTAAGCCCCATTTGGCCTCCTTGCAGTCATTTAAGAGCTCAAAGGAAACCCTAATCGTGTATTGTGTCCTTGTGTGCCTTGAAAGCTTGAAAGGAGGACTTTGTGGAAGGAAAAGCTTGGAGAAGCAAAGGGTTAGAAGCAAGGGATGAGTGGAATCCGATTTCTACCTCAGTTAGCACTCATAGAAGGTACCAAGTCGACACCTTTATCCTTTTTCCCTTCTACATCTCATATAGTGGAAATCTAGGGTTTATAAGGTATGAGTGAGGTGATATTGCAAAACATAAGCTAGGTCTGAAGCTGTAACTTCAGATCTGGACCATTCCCGAGTTCTAGATCCATAAAGTCCCTGTTTTAGACGTGAATGAGGCCTCCCTTGTGTATGGAACCCATTAAGAGCTTAGTTTTGGGCATTAAGAACCTTTTTTAGCCATGCATGCACGTAAAGTTTGCAACTTTACGTGAAAGGCATGCCTTAGGAGCTTGGATCTGTAGTTTGGAGTCGTTGCATGGCTTAAAATGGGTCTGTATGGCTTAAGGACTGAAGGAACTCGGCGAGTCGCAAGGGCGAGTCGGCGAGTCATATGAATATAGCCGCGAACCCGACAAGTTGGAAGAACAACTCAGCGAGTCCGATGAAGATTGCCTTAGACTCGACGAGTTGCATGAACAACTCGGCGAGTCGGATGAGTTTTCTCCAAGTTAGGAATGCATGTGCATCGACGTGTTACTAGAAGGGAACTCGACGGGTGACTTAGGGCCTCAATCGAAAATCGTGGGAACTCGACAAGTCACGCCAATGACTCGACGAGTGGGTAAAGGTTTCAGGGAACTCAGCGAGGAACCGAGGGTACTCGACGAGTTAAGGTCAACATTGACTGTTGACCTTGACTAAGGACTTTGACCTTGATCAGGGTTAATTGGTTCGGTTATGGAGTACTCTGAGAGGACAGAGACTTATGAGCATGTTCGTATTTTGGTAATAGGTGGTGGACTCCTTGACGGGTGATCAGAGAGCTGTAATTAATTACCAAGCTGGCATCTGGAAGGTGAGTTATCCTCACTATACTAAGGGGTCTAAGGCACCAAGGTCGGCCCATTGGATTTGATATCCTAGTAGTTATTGATATGTTGAGTTGAGTTAGTAATGTATGCCTGTTGATATGCTAGTCGGGTAGGTCTGTAGGACTGCCTGTGATACTGATTGATTACTTGTATGTGCATTTATCTGTTACATGTCGACATGTTATGTGGGGTGGGTTGAGGTCGTACTGCTTCGTGCAGTAGCCAACAAACACGAGAGTATTCCAGATATGAGTTGAAGGCCCGGTAGGCATTCCAGACTCATACTAAGGACTCGGGAGCATTCCAGATACGAGCTGAGGGCCCGATAGGCATTTCAGACTCATACTGAGGGTTCGATGGCATTCCAGATACAAGCTGAGGGCCCGGTAGGCATTTCAGACTCATACTGAGGGCCCAAGGGTAGTCCAGCTTGTAAAGCTGTGGACCCAGTGCATGATGTTATGTTTTTATTGATATGATATGCTAATACTGATATTGCTATGTGGACTATATGTGTATCGGTATTTTGGAGGTAACTCACTAAGCTTTCGGGATTACAGTTTTAGTTTGTTGTTTCGGGTACATCAGGGGATCGCGGCAAGGCCAAGGCGTGATCGTACTGCTCCTCCTATTATGTTATGTTTCTGGGGAAGACTCTGATAAACAATGTTTTGAAAACAAAGTTGTAATGTTTTGATGAACTTGACACGTTTTTAAAAGTTTTAATTTGTTTGAAATTTCGGATGTTACAGAGCATCTTATGCTTGGATTGATAAGCACAAAGAAGCATTCGAGTTGCTAAAGAAGAAGCTATGTGAGGCACCGATTCTTTCTCTACCCAATGGAGTTGAAGACTTCGTTATCTGTAGCGATGTGTCTTGTGTTGGGTTGGGTTGTGTTTTGACCCAAAGAGAAAAGGTGATAGCATATACGTCTCGACAGCTGAAAGAGCATGAAAAGAACTACCCCACTCATGATTTGGAGTTGGCAGCGGTAGTATTTGCTCTAAAGATATGGAGGCACTACCTTTATGGCTCGAAGTGGAAACTTTTCATTGATCATAAGAGTCTCCAATATCTCTTTAACCAGAAAGAATTGAATATGAGGAAACGACGCTGGCTAGAGTTACTTAAGGACTACGACTGTGAGATACTTTACCACCCTGGTAAAGCAAATGTTGTCGCTGATGCTCTCGGTCAGAAAGTCAATCTTGAAAGAAAAATGCCAAGAGCGTTGAGAATAGAAGTTGCCTCGACAATTGTGGAGACTATAAAAAAAACTCAAGAGGAACCTTCTGAAAATAATGACCGGAAGGAGGAACATTTGAGCAAAACGTTGGTGTTTGGTACAAACGGTCATGGACTAAAGGTATTCCAAGATCGTATTTGGGTACCTAAGTCAGGGGGAATGAGTAGGGCTGTTCGTTTGGATGGATCGGTTTGATCCGATCCAATCAAGTGAATCCAAATTGATTTCGGTTTTCAAAACATGGATCCGAATAGTCCAAACTAAACTCAGATCCGATCCGATCCGATTACAATTCCGTTGGATCGGTTTTTATAATTCGGTTTTCAAAAACCGAAACATTTTAAAACAACATATAGTTATAATATTACCCAATTTTACACAAGAAGCGAGAAAAATTATTTAGTTGTGATTTGAAATTTATAAACAACTACTAAGTAAATATTATAGTTAGATATTTTATAGATAGAAAACTTTTGAGAGATAAGACATATTGATGTTTTTTATCGGGTGAAATGTTTTGAACCTATTTGAAAAAAAAATTACAAAATTAATAGATAACTATAGATATATATTATAAATAAATAAATAAATAAATGTTTATTCAGTTTTTTTGGACTATTTGTTTCTTATTTTATAAACCAAAACCAATCCGAAATCCAAAATAATAGTTCGGTTTAGTTGAAAACCAATCCAAAAATCCAAATATCCGAACCAAATAGTCCAATCAAAATTGTCCAATTGGACAATTCGGTTTTATCCAAATAGTTAAAAGTCCTAGGAATACGAGATCTTCTGGTGGAAGAAGCTCACAAAACCATGTACTCAATTCATCATGGCAGCACTAAAATGTATAGGGATCTAAAACCCTATTATTGGTGG
This sequence comes from Lactuca serriola, assembly GCF_051521515.1. Lineage (NCBI taxonomy): Eukaryota > Viridiplantae > Streptophyta > Magnoliopsida > Asterales > Asteraceae > Lactuca > Lactuca serriola. The sequence continues at coordinate 152,073,303 of NC_136416.1, forward strand.
CCGACGATGAAGCTTGATATTGCAAAGTACATGGCAGAGTGTGTGACATGTACGCGGGTCAAGGCACAACATCAGAAACCATACGGGAGTTTAGAACCTTTACCTATACTTATGGGTAAATGGGAAGACATTTTTATGGATTTTGTCACTAAACTGCCCAGAACAAAGAATGGTCACGACATGATTTGGGTGGTCGTTGATTGCTTCACTAAGAGTGCGCATTTCATAGCAGCTAATGAGAAATGGTTAATGGATAAGCTTGTGAATTCTTATGTGAAGGAAATTGTGAGGCTTCACGGTGTTCCGTTAACGATTGTGTCAAATCGTGACAGCCATTTCACCTCGCGATTTTGGAGAAGTCTGCAAGAGGAATTGGGTACCAAGTTGTGTTTAAGTACAGCTTACCATCCACAAACTGATGGTCAAAGCAAATGAACGATACAAATACTTGAAGATATGCTGAGAGCATGTACCCTAGAATTCCAAGGTAACTAGGATGAACATTTACCTTTGGTAGAATTCTCATACAATAATAGTTTCTACTCAAGCATAAAGATGGCACCTTATCAAGCTATGTACGGAAAAAAAAATGTCGTACGTCGTCTTGTTGGCTTGAGGCTGGGGAAAGCAGTTTATGGGACCAGAGATAGTCCATTAAACTGCTGAAAAGTTGAAAATAATTAGGGAGAGAATGTTAGCAGCTCAGGATCGTCAAAAGAGCTATGCTGACAACAAGCGAAGACCGATAACTTTTAAAGTTGGGGATTCGGTTTTGCTTAAAGTCTCACCGTGGAAAGGACTTATAGGATTTGGAAAAAGCGGAAAGTTAAGTCCAAGGTTTATTGGACCGTTTAAAGTTCTTCAGAGGATTGGGAACCAAGCTTACAAGCTAGAACTACTCGAAGAACTGAATGGAATTCATAACACTTTCCATGTGTGTTATTCGAGGAAGCTCACGGGAGAAGTTCCCTACATGATTCCACTTTCGGAATTGAGACTTGATGAGAACAAGAGGTTAATTGAAGAACCAGAGGCAATTGTTGACCGAAAGACTAAGAAGTTGCGACACTAGATGGTCAAATTAGTGCTTGTCTGATGGAAACATGCGAATGGGCCAAATCTCACCTGGGAGACGGAGAGTGGCATGATGAGTCGCTATCCACATTTGTTTGTTGATGTGTGATTCCGGGGACGAAATCATCCTAAGGTGGAGAGAATTGTAACGCCCGTGTTTCTGGGCTAGACATTAATGGCTATGTAATAGTCTAGGTTAACCATCATAACTCATTTTGAAATAATAAGAATGTATTATTTGAGTATTATGTGTTTTATGTTTAATTATGTGGCTTAATTGAATTAAGAATAAAAATAAGCATAAAAATAAAATGTTAGATAAAATCGATATCGATACATGAAGACGTAGTGGTCGTGACAAGGATTCCGAATATATAAAGAATGCCAAAATCCAAGTTATAGCGAAGAAGTTATGACATGTCGAAGTTTCGCGACAGAACCGGTACGACACTGCATGACGTAAATAGTGAGTTTACGATAGAGTGATATTTAGCCTTTGTAATCTAAACTAAAGTCGTAGAATAAGTTAAACCGAGAGCGTACATAAAAAGAATGTCTAAATCTGACTTCATATAAGGAAGTTATGATTTTTCGAAGTTTCAACTTAGCGGTATGCAGCCCAAAGTTCGAATTTGAGATCGAGTGATATTTGGCCGAAACAATCTAAACGAGAATCGAAGATCTCGTCGATAGTAGTCCAACGGTGAAAAGACGGACGAAAACGGTCGTCGGATGAAGAAGTTATGAATTTCTAACGGAGTTTTCCTGTCCCGGCCTGTTAAAAATATAAAATTTAAAATAAATTCAAAATTAGCTGACGGTGTCTAAACGAAAGTTGTAGAGTACAATCCCGCCTATGCATAGATATAAAGATCGTCAAAAACGGAGCTCGTATGTGAAAGTTATGAATTTTTGAAGTTTGAAAATACGGAGTACGCCCAGCGTAAGGGGGTACGCCCAGCGTACTCATCTTCTTGGCCTCGGATGAGCAAGATCACCCTTCGCATTACGCCCCGCATCCGAAACCAAGTAAGCCCAGTGTACTTCGTCCTCGTGTGGTCCAAGAGAGGGCCGCGTAGCACCATCCGAAGTTTGCTACCTGGAAGCCTAATCCGAACTACGCCCAACGTACGTGCGAGGTTCAGCCCCTATAAAAGGCATGCGAGGGCTGTCGATCTTTTTTGCCAAATTTCTTTTCTCTCTCTCGTTTTACCTCGTTTTACGTGCAAGATATACCCCCGAACCCTGGTATCATCCCGACACCCAAAGCAAGTCCCGAAGCCCCGAAGATCCCGAGAAATAGAGCTGTCGAGCCGAAACTCTGCCTGCGAGAAGCCCGGTTTTTTTGGAAGATATCCCGGTTTCATCGAAGATTATTATTTTAAGAGCCGTAGTGTTGTCCGAGCATCGTCTTATCAAGTGAGTGTGTAGTTACTTTCATCTAACACATAAATATGAAGTATTTCCATAAAATACGTACTATGTGTTTATATGTTATGTGTTATTTGAAATGAGTATCGGTTGAATGTTTTATACAGGTTTTATGTTGTATATATATTTATATTTTTATCTACAAAGATGTTGGGTAGAACATGGGTAGATAGTGGATGTGTGATAAAATAAAATGATGAGAGGTCTCGATGTTGTTATTGGTGATCCAATCATCTAGCGTAGTATGGATGACGACCACAGACTCTTTCTAGACAGTCATGTGGAACGCTGGCAGGTTCATAACCTGTAGGTGTTATGAACGATGTGTTCACCGGTGTACTCTATACCCCTCAGGGTTGCCTTTAGGACATCTATTGTCGAGGAAACCCCTTTGCGGTGATGTCTGTCTCGACGAAAAACCTAGATTAGGTCCCTTGTAATAGTTGTTGTCATAGGGACGTAAAGTGAGGATAACAGGAATCGGTAATCGGGTTATTGTTGGTTGGTGAAATTAAATATAATTACTTATTGTGGGTTGAAAACCCTATATGCTCACCAGGCTCCCAAGCCTGGCCCACTCAACTTTATTTGTATTACAGGTAGTGGCACGAGAGCATAAGTTGGACAACTTGTGAAAATATTTTGTTTATAGGCCAGTAGTTGTGTATAACTGTTGTATGACTTATAATATGCTATTTATGCTTTTGTGTCTGTATCGGAACATGACATCCAGAGTTTTGATATATAATGAAAATACATTTCTTTAAGGAATGCTTTGAGAAAATTTTATTTATCATATTTTGTTTTGGGAACAAATTCCGCAACTCATTAAAATCAAAGGATTATTCTGCAAAATTATTTTAAAAGCATAAATTAAATCGGTCTTTTCTAACCATGATTTTGGGGATGTCACACAAGAAGAGGAAGGCTCCTTCAAAGAGAAACAAGGGAAAGTCCCACGATGGCTCCTCTTCTAGTGGAACCAAGGATGGTCCCGGAACCAAATCGATATGGAACTCCACTTGCCTCTCGGGAGGTACACCCGACAATTCCTCGAGAAAAACATCCGGGAACTCACACACTATCGGAGCCTCATCAATTGAACTTGGCCTCCAAGCGGCCACTCACGTGTCCATCAGATAGGCTACGAACCCGCTGCAGCCCTGCTGCAAACTCTGTCTCGCCCTGGCAGCCGAACAAAACGCTGACCCACATCGGGTACCCTCGCCGTACACCGTAAGTACTCCCCCACTAGGGTCTCGTATCGTCACCAACCGACGCTCGCAGTCTATAACAGCTCGAAATCGGCTCAGCCAATCCATGCCCACTATAACACATACGTCCCCCATCGCAATCGGGACCAGATCTATCGGGAACTCCACACCGAAGATCTCAAGTATACATCCTCGAATCACATCCGTAGCATACACCGCTCGATCTTCAGCTATAGAAACTCGCAGAGGTCAACTGAACGCCTCTCGTCGGATACTAATGTGCTGAATAAATGCCAAGAAAACAAATGACCGACTCGCACCCGAGTCAAATAACACCAAAACAGGTACATAATTCACAAGAAAAGTACCTACACATATCATCATATAAGCACAATATCTCAACTCAACAAAAATAAATAAAGAATACATACCAGCAACAACATCGGGCGCTGAGCGGACCTCCTCCGCTGTCAACTGGAAATCTCTCCCACGAGCCTTCGGTGCCTCGGCCTTCACTGGCCGAACCTCGGTAACCCTAGCAGCAGGCGCAGATCCATGTGCGGTCCCGTGATGCAGTTGCGGGCACTCGGCCTTACGATGGCCAGTCTGGTTGCAATGAAAGCAAACCATAAATCCCTTGGGGCAATCCTTGGCGATATGCCCCTCCTTGCCACATTTGTAGCAAGCACTCGATCGATAGACCCCATCATATCCCTTGCCGCACTTCCTACAAGTGCGGCCCTTCTGCCCTCCAGACCTCGTATCAGCGGACTTGGTCCGCTTGGCTGCCGGCTGAGACTGTGCCGGCCGTCGATCCATCCTCTGAGTCTCGGCCTCCTCCCTGGCCTGAGTCTCCAACTCAATCTCCCCCTTCCGTGCATTTTCCTGGAGCTCAACAAATGTACGCTACGTCGAGTTCGACACGAACTCCCGAATGTCTCTCCTCAGAACGCCCAAATACTTGCTCATATGTGCCTGCTCAGTAGACACCTGCTCAGGGCAGGACATCGCCCTCTCATGAAACTTCCTGGTAATCACAGTAGCCGAATCAGTACCCTACTTGAGGGTCAAGAACTCCTGAACCAACTGTTCCCTCTCCACCGGGGGAACTTACTCATCTCTGAACATGGTGGTGAACCTCTCCCAGGTCACCTCTGAAATCTCTGCAACTGTGAAGCTTACAGTCACGAACTTCCACCAGTCCTTCGCTCCCGCGCGAAGCTGGTTCAATGCGAACCGAACCCTCAGATGCTCCAGACATGAACACGTATAGAAGCATCCCTCAATATCAGCAATCCATCTCGTTGTAGCGATCAGATCATGCGTCCCATCAAACTCGGGTGGCTTCGTGTTGCTGAACTCCCAAAACAACAATGAATCACCTCCCTGAGGCATGGCAGCAGCCACAGCTGCGGTAGCTACAGAAGCAGCAGCCTCAGTCACCGCGGCGTACTGCTCATCGAAAGTCTCAATCAGTGTGGTCTTGATAGACCCAAACATCTCCAGAATCTCGGTCCTGATCGCCGCCGCCACCTCATTGTGGATCATCTGACGAAGATCCTCGTCACTCACACCGCTCGCCTCAGGTCTGTGGCGTGTCCCAACCATGATGTCTCTGAGATATAACATAATAATATCAAAGACTTGTTCGATCATCCTCGCACTCGATAACTCAACCCTACTTGTTCCTTAGTACCCAAAGGATTCTTACTTAGAGTGCGCACTGCTCTGGTGTCTTAAGTAGCACGGGCCCTTATACTACCATCTACACCGCATCAGTATTCACCCGAAGTCCTCCTCCTTGGATCCCAGATCACAAGTACTCTATATCTCACTGGCATAGGCTACCCTTCGGTAGACCTCTTATCAGCCCCTCACTGCTACCTACTCGCTCTCAAGCATCACATAGAAGCAAAATCCTTCCTAGGCTAAGGCATCACAAAATCAGGCCACTCTAGTCCTAATATGAATACCTAGCCAACTCTAGCATGCATATCATATCATAACATATCTCATAACACACATTGTTAGGGTATTTTAGGAAACCATCGTTTGGGCGCTGGCTGATCGTACACACACTGCTCCGTTCTGTCTTCCTCAAAACCTTTTACTCTTTTAGAAAAATTGTTTATTTTACAAAAACTTTCTCAAATCCTCAGTTTGAGTTCAGATTCATCCTAAGATGCACCCGAATCCCTCAAACCAAGGCCCCGATACCAACTTGTAACGACATAAATTTTCGAAAACAAATTTTCACTTTTTAAAAACATACTTTCATTCATAATAGTTATAAAAATGTCAATGTATCACATAACAACCCTTAACATTACATCCCAAGATCATAACATGTAAAACTCCTCGTGTGTGTACTGATCATGCCGGAGCCTTCCCGCGATCGTCACTGTACCTAAAACACATCACACAACACTATAAGCATAAACACTTAGTGAGTTCCCCAAAATACCACATACCACACATACGCCTTTCCAGGCCATAACTCTATGGGATCTTCCGATCTGAGTGTCTCAGGGGACTTCCGTCCCGAACTCCAGTAGACCTTCCGATCTTACCCGTATCGACCTTCCGGTCCATAACCTCTTGATCTTCCGGTCCATATCATCTTGACCTTCCGGTCCATACCATACATAAGATACATAGCACATACATATAACATAGCATATAACACATACATCTCATAGCATACAAGACCTTCCGGTCACACATAGGTACCCTTCCAGGTAAAGTATAGTGAGAAGACTCACCTCGGTATCTCGGATATTCACATACTTGATCGCACCGGTCTATCCCCCGCCTAAACATATAACAATACTCTCAAATAAATACCGGCTCTCAAAGGCTAGATTAAATCCACTCTATAATTTCCACAGAAGGGTAAAAGACCATTTTACCCCTCCCTGACCCAAAAGTCCAAAGGTTGACCAAAACCCTAAAAGTCAATGAAAGTCAACGAAAGTCAACAGAAGGCAGTACGTGGCGCGTACCTTCTCTGTATGCGGGACGTACGCCAGCAAACCACAATCGGGGCTTCAACCCCTTACGCTACGCGTACTGAGAGTTACACCCAACGTAAGTCCCAGTTCAGCCATTTCTTAGATTTTGGTCTTAAACGGTGAAGACACTCCTTGAACTTCCAGATCTGACTCTCTTACAACCTCTTATTCCATAAAGTCGGAACCTTTAAGTCTTTGCATGGCTGTAAAGGTCCCTACACCCTCAAACCTCTTTCCTTTTTCCCTCCAAAGGTCTAGATCTCATGCATAGCTCCATCTTTACGTCGAAGTTTTCATTTTTACGAACATACAACACTTATAGACCAGAAATATGATAGATCTAGGCCAATGGAGATCATTTGCTCATAAAGTCTCCATCTTGGGACCAAAAACCCTAGAAATTGGTCCAAGAAGCACATAACACAAATAACAAGGCAAGGTTTGAGCTTTTTACCTCAGTAAGAACCTCCAACCTCTGAAAAGCTCAGATCTACTCTTTCCCACAAGCCTCTAGCCTCCCAAATGACCTCTTCCTTCCTCCCACCACCTTGAAATGACACTTAGAAGCTTAGAACACAAACACACTTGCTAAAAACGAAAGGGGACTCTCTATTAGGGTTTTTCTCTCTAGAATGGAGGTTGAGGTCGCAGCCATATCATTCCTTTTATAGTGCTCAAGCCCCAAATTAGGGTTTACATCTGGACACATTACGCCCAGCGTAACCTGGATACGCCCAGCATACCCAGGCGAGTCTGCGTCCAAAATAAGCGCGCGAATACGCGCAACGTACTCCTCAGTACGCCCAGCGTACTCACAAGCCTAACATATACTTAAAGGACTTAACTTGACAACTTGGGGAAAAGAGAAGGGTTAAATAGCTTTACCTGAATTTTGGGATGTTACAATTCTCCCCCACTAGAACCAGACTTCACCCTCGAAGTCTCATGCCGAAAACAACTCCGGATGCTGCTCCCGCATCTCTAACTCCGACTCCCAAGTCAGCTCGGACCCCTTCCGATGCTGCCACTGGACCTGAACCAGGGGCACTTCCTTGTTCCTCAGAACCTTGATCTTCCGATCCAAGATTGCAATCAGCCTCTCAATATAATTCAGACTCGCGTCCACCTGGATATCCTCCAACGGTACCACTGCCGACTCATCGGTTATACACTTCCTCAGCTGAGACACGTGGAAGGTATCATGAATCTGGCTCAACTCCGTAGGTAGCTCCAAACGATATGCTACTCTACCCACCCTCGCGACCACCCTAAACGGACCAATATACCGGGGGCCCAGCTTGCCCCTCTTCCTGAATCGAATCACTCCTTTCCAAGGAGACACTTTCAGGAGTACAAAATCCCCAACCTGAAACTCGAGCTCGGATCGTCGCCTATCCGCGTAACTTTTCTGGCGACTCTGAGCTGTCAACAATCTCTGTCTGACCTATTGTATCTACTCTATCGTCTGAAGCACTATCTCAGTGTTGCCCATTACTCTCTGCCCTACCTCTCCCCAACAAATGGGAGTCTGACACCTCCTCGCATACAACAGCTCAAAGGGAGGCATACCAATGCTCGAATGGTGGCTGTTGTTATAGGAAAACTCAGCCAAAGGCAGATACATGTCCCAACTCCCTCCGAAGTCCAACACACATGCCCGAAGCATGTCTTCGAGCGTCTGAATCGTCTGCCCACTCTGTCTGTCCGTCTGTGGGTGGTAAGCGGTACTGAAATGCAGCCTCGTGCCCAACTCCTCGTGGAACTTCTTCCAGAACCTGGAAGTAAAACGTACATCCCGATCCGATACAATTAAGATCAGCACCCCATGTCGCGATACTACCTCCCTCACATACAACTCTGCTAGCCTCTTAGCAGAAGAGCTCTCACTGATAGCAAGAAAGTGAGCGCTCTTTTTTAGCCGGTTGACGATCACCCAAATTGCGTCGACACCCCTCTCGGTTCTCTGCAACTTGGTGATGAAATCCATAGAAATCTGTTCCCACTTCCATTGGGGAACCTCCAGTGGCTGCAACATGCCATGCGGTCACCGGTGCTCGGCTTTAACCCTGCGACAGGTTAAGCACCTCTCAACAAACCATGCTACATCCCTCTTCATACATGGCCACCAATACTCCTTTTTCAAATCCAAATACATATTAGTGGCCCCGGGATGGATAGAAAATCTCGATCTATGCGCCTCCTCCATCAAGGTGGTGCGCACTCCGCCTGCATACGGCACCCAAATCCGACCCTGAAGGGTCATCAGCCCGCGACTATCGGTAACGAACTCCGGCACCTACCCAATAACCCGCTCCCTCTTGCGGTTCTCCGGTCTCACAGCCTCTGCCTGGGCCTCCCGAATGGTGTCCAACACCGGAGTCATTACTGTTAACCGCATACAAATATCCCGAATCGGGGCGCTCTCCGCCCTACGGCTCAGGGCATCAGCTACAACATTAGCCTTGCCCGGGTGGTACAGGATCTCACAATCATAATCCTTTACCACATCCAGCCATCTCCTCTGGCGCATATTCAGATTGGGCTGATCCATCAAATACTTCAAACTCTTGTGGTCCGTGTAGATGGTACATCGAACCCCATACAAATAGTGACGCCAGATCTTGAGGGCGAACACCACAACCCCCAACTCCAAATCGTGGGTGGGATACCTCGTCTCATGAGGCTTCAGCTGCCTCGACGCATACGCTATCACATGCCCCCTCTGCATAACTACTGCACCCAACCCCGATATTGATGCGTCACAATACACCACAAAATCCTCCATCCCTTCCGGGAGGGCTAGCATCGGGGCTTCGCACAATTTCTGGCAAAGTGTCTCAAACGAGGTCTGCTGCTCCGGACCCCATGAAAAGGCAACACCCTTCCGGGTCAACCTGGTGAGTGGCATGGCGATCTTGGAGAAATCCCTAATAAATCTCCTATAATAGCCGGCCAATCCTAAAAAGCTCCTAATCTCGGTGGGCGATCTTGGCACCTCCCACCTCATGACCGCCTCAATCTTGGCCGGATCGACCAAAATCCCATTCTGGTTGACGAGATGCCCCAAGAACTAGACCTCTCGTAACCAGAACTCGCACTTGGAGAATTTGGCATAAAGCCTCTCCGATCTCAGAACTCCAAGGATCTCCCTCAAATGCTCCTCATGCTGCTTTCTAGATCTCGAATACACCAAAATATCATCAATGAACACGATCACCGACCGATCCAGCATCGGCCTGCACACCCTGTTCATGAGATCCATGAACGCTGCCGGTGTGTTGGTGAGCCCGAAAGGCATCACCGCGAACTCGTAATGCCCATAACGAGTCTTGAACGCCATCTTCTGGATATCCTCATCACACACTCTCATCTGATGATATCCAGACCTCAGATCAATCTTGTAAAACCAAAGACACTCCCTGCAACTGATCGTACAAATCGTCGATCCTCGGTAATGGATAAAGGTTCTTGACCGTCAGCTTGTTCAACTCCCGATAATCAATACACATCCAGTGTGAACCATCCTTTTTCTTGACAAAAAGGATCGGCGCTCCCCATGGCGAGCTACTCGGTCGAATAAACCCCTTCCCCATCAGCTCCTGAAGCTGCGAGGATAACTCCTGCATCTCTGGCAGCGCAAGACGATAAGGCGCCTTGGCGATAGGCGCTGCTCCCGGAACCAAATCGATACGGAACTCCACTTGCCTCTCGGGAGGCACACCCGGCAATTCCTCAGGAAAAACATCTGGGACTCACACACTATTGGAGCCTCATCAATCGAACATGGCCGTGTGTCCATCACATAGGCAATGAACCCGCTACAACCCTGCTACAAACTCGGTCTCGCCCTAGCAGCCGAACAAAATACTGACCCACATCGGGTACCCTCGCCGTACACCGTAAGTACTCCCCCACTAGGGTCTTGTAGCGTCACCAACTGACGCTCACAATCTATAATAGCTCCAAATCGGCTCAACCAATCCATGCCCACTATAACACATACGCCCCCCATCGCAATCGGGACCAGATCTACAAGGAACTCCACACCAAAGATCTCAAGTATACATCCTTGAATCACATCCGTAGCATACACCGCTCGCTCTTCAGCTATAGAAACTCGCAGAGGTCGACTCAACGCCTCTCGTCGGATACTAATGTGTTGAATAAATGCCAAGGAAACAAATGACCGACTCGCACCCGAGTCAAATAACACCAAAATAGGTACATAATTCACAAGAAAAGTACCTACACATATCATCATATAAGCACAATATCTCAACTCAACAAAAATAAATAAAGAATACATACCAGCAACAACATCGGGCGCTGAGCGGACCTCCTCCGCTGTCAACTGGAAATCTCTCCCACGAGCCTTCGGTGCCTCGGCCTTCACTGGCCGAACCTCGGTAACCCTAGCAGCAGGCGCAGATCCATGTGCGGTCCCGTGATGCAGTTGCGGGCACTCGGCCTTACGATGGCCAGTTTGGTTGCAATGAAAGCAAACCATAAATCCCTTGGGGCAATCCTTGGCGATATGCCCCTCCTTGCCACATTTGTAGCAAGCACTCGATCGATAGACCCCATCATATCCCTTGCCGCACTTCCTACAAGTGCGGCCCTTCTGCCCTCCAGACCTCGTATCAGCGGACTTGGTCCGCTTGGCTGCCGGCTGAGACTGTGCCGGCCGTCGATCCATCCTCTGAGTCTCGGCCTCCTCCCTGGCCTGAGTCTCCAACTCAATCTCCCCCTTCCGTGCATTTTCCTGGAGCTCAGAAAATGTACGGTACGTCGAGTTCGACACGAACTCCCGAATGTCTCTCTTCAGAACGCCCAAATACCGGCTCATACGTGCCTGCTCAGGGCAGGACATCGCTCTCTCATGAAACTTCCTGGTACTCACAGTAACCGAATCAGTACCCTACTTGAGGGTCAAGAACTCCTGAACCAACTGTTCCCTCTCCATCGGGGGAACTTACTCATCTCTGAACATGGTGGTGAACCTCTCCCAGGTCGCCTCTAAAATCTTTGCAACTGTGAAGCTTACCATCACGAACTTCCACCAGTCCTTCGCTCCCGCGCGAAGCTGGTTCAACGCGAACCGAACCCTCAGATGCTCCAGACATGAACACGTATAGAAGCATCCCTCAATATCAGCAATCCATCTCGTTGTAGCGATCGGATCATGCGTCCCATCAATCTCGGGTGGCTTCGTGTTGCTGAACTCCCGAAACAACAACGAATCACCTCCCTAAGGCCTGGCAGCAGCCACAGCTGCGGTAGCTACAGCAGCAGCAGCCTCAGTCACCGCGGCGTACTGCTCATCGAAAGTCTCAATCAGTGTGGTCTTGATAGACCCAAACATCTCCGGAATCTCGGTCCTGATCGCCGCCGCCACCTCATCGTGGATCATCTGACGAAGATCCTCGTCACTCACACCGCTCGCCTCAGGTCTGTGGCATGTCCCAACCATGATGTCTCTGAGATATAACATAATAATATCAAAGACTCGTTCGATCATGCTCACATTCGATAACTCAACCCTACTTGTTCCTTAGTACCCAAAGGATTCTTACTTAGAGTGCGCACTGCTCTGGTGTCTTAAGTAGCACGGGCCCTTATACTACCATCTACACCACATCAGTATTCACCCGAAGTCCTCCTCCTTGGATCCCAGATCACAAGTACTCTATATCTCACTGGCATAGGCTACCCTTCGGTAGACCTCTTATCAGCCCCTCACTGCTACCTACTCGCTCTCAAGCATCACATAGAAGCAAAATCCTTCCTAGGCTAAGGCATCACAAAATCAGGCCACTCTAGTCCTAATATGAATACCTAGCCAACTCTAGCATGCATATCATATCATAACATATCTCATAACACACATTGTTAGGGTATTTTAGGAAACCATCGTTTGGGCGCTGGCTGATCGTACACACACTGCTTCGTTCTGTCTTCCTCAAAACCTTTTACTCTTTTAGAAAAATTGTTTATTTTACAAAAACTTTCTCAAATCCTCAGTTTGAGTTCAGATTCATCCTAAGATGCACCCGAATCCCTCAAACCAAGGCCCCGATACCAACTTGTAACGACATAAATTTTCGAAAACAAATTTTCACTTTTTAAAAACATACTTTCATTCATAATAGTTATAAAAATGTCAATGTATCACATAACAACCCTTAACATTACATCCCAAGATCATAACATGTAAAACTCCTCGTGTGTGTACTGATCATGCCGGAGCCTTCCCGCGATCGTCACTGTACCTAAAACACATCACACAACACTATAAGCATAAACACTTAGTGAGTTCCCCAAAATACCACATACCACACATACGCCTTTCCAGGCCATAACTCTATGGGATCTTCCGATCTGAGTGTCTCAGGGGACTTCCGTCCCGAACTCCAGTAGACCTTCCGATCTTACCCGTATCGACCTTCCGGTCCATAACCTCTTGATCTTCCGGTCCATATCATCTTGACCTTCCGTTCCATACCATACATAAGATACATAGCACATACATATAACATAGCATATAACACATACATCTCATAGCATACAAGACCTTCCGGTCACACATAGGTACCCTTCCAGGTAAAGTATAGTGAGAAGACTCACCTCGGTATCTCGGATATTCACATACTTGATCGCACCGGTCTATCCCCCGCCTAAACATATAACAATACTCTCAAATAAATACCGGCTCTCAAAGGCTAGATTAAATCCACTCTATAATTTCCACAGAAGGGTAAAAGACCATTTTACCCCTCCCTGACCCAAAAGTCCAAAGGTTAACCAAAACCCTAAAAGTCAACAGAAGGCAGTATGCGGCGCGTACCTTCTCTGTACGCGGGGCGTATGCCAGCGAACCACAATCGGGGCTTCAACCCCTTACGCTGCGCGTACTGAGAGTTACGCCCAACGTAAGTCCCAATTCAGCCATTTCTTAGATTTTGGTCTTAAACGGTGAAGACACTCCTTCAACTTCCATATCTGACTCTCTTACAACCTCTTATTCCGTAAAGTCGGAACCTTTAAGCCTTTGCATGGCTGTAAAGGTCCCTACACCCTCAAACCTCTTTCCTTTTTCCCTCCAAAGGTCTAGATCTCATGCATGGCTCCATCTTTACGTCCAAGTTTGTATTTTTATGAACATACAACACTTATAGACCAGAAATATGATAGATCTAGGCCAATGGAGACCATTTGCTCATAAAGTCTCCATCTTGGGACCAAAAACCCTAGAAATTGGTCCAAGAAGCACATAACACAAATAACAAAGCAAGGTTTGAGCTTTTTACCTCAGGAAGAACCTCCAACCTCTGAAAAGCTCAGATCTACTCTTTCCCACAAGCCTCTAGCCTCCCAAATGACCTCTTTTTTCCTTCCACCACCTTGAAATGACACTTAGAAGCTTAGAACACCAACACACTTGCTAAAAACGAAAGGAGACTCTCTATTAGGGTTTTTCTCTCTGGAATGGAGGCTGAGGTCGCAGCCATATCATTCCTTTTATAGTGCTCAAGCCCCAACTTAGGGTTTACATCTAGACACATTGCCTAGCATAACCTGGATACGCCCAGCGTATCCAGGCGAGTCCGCGTCAAAAATAAGCGCGCGAGTACGCGTTGCGTACTCCTCAGTACGCCAAACGTACTCGCAAGCCTAACACATACTTAAAGGACTTAACTTGACAAATTAGGGAAAGGAGAAGGGTTAAATAGCTTTACCTGACTTTTGGGATGTTACAATTACCTTGTAATGGAATATATGAAATTGTGATGGTTGTAGATAACTTAGGAAATGATGTGTTGCATATCGATTCTTCCAATAGTTTGGACAAAGCATGATCGTGGCATTGTCGTCTTGGACATGTTAACAAGAAACACATAGCCCAACTCCAAAAGGACGGAGTGTTGGAGTCATTCGAACTTAGGGACGATGACGTGTGCGAGTCTTGTTTACTTGGAAAGATGACCAAGTTACCCTTCACTGGTACTTGTGAAAGGGGTGAGGATTTATTGGATCTCATACACACTGATGTGTGTAGGCCCTTTAGATCCACCACTAGGGATGCAAGCCGCTTCTATGTGACTTTTACCGATGATTATAGTAGATATGGATGCGTCTACTTAATCAAGTACAAGTCAAAAACCTTTGAAAAGTTCAAAGAGTTTAAACAAGAAGTGGAGAATCAGCTGGTCAGGAAAATTAAGATGCTCCGATCCGATCGAGGTGGTGAGTACCTTGGTCTTGAATTCCACGATTACCTCAAGGAATGCGAAATTGTTTCGCAATTGACGCCACCTAGGACACCATAGTTGAATGGTGTGACTGAGAGGCGCAATCGAACCTTATTGGATATGGTTTGTTCCATGATGAGTCGTGCTCCGTTGCCTATCTTATTTTGGGGGTATGCCTTAGAGATTGCCACACATATCCTTAATCTAGTCCCAACTAAGAAGTTTGCCAAAAAACCTCACGAGATGTGGACAGGGAAAGCTCCATTGTTGGTACATATCAAGGTTTGGGGTTGCGAGGCTTTCGTAAGATGAGAGACTCACGACAAGCTCGAACCTCGTAGTGAGTGGTATATTTTCATCGGCTACCTGCAAAAGTCCTTTAGATATCTCTTTTATAGACCGAGTGACAATGTTGTCTTCATTGCGAGGAGAGGGGTTTTCCGAGAGCGAGAACTCATAAGCCAAGAGGACAGCGAGAGGCAAATTGATATTGAAGAGCTTCAAGAATCAAGCGATGAAGAAACCTCTAATATTGGCGCTCAACTCGAGGAGGAAACTCCGATTGAATCAATTGGCGAGTCCCTACCTCTTAGACGTTCCAATAGAGTTAGTGTTTCACCCTTGTTGTATGGTTTTCATATAACAAGTGAGGGTGATACGTTTATTAGTGATAGTACACTAGTAAATTTGGATGAACCTAACAACTACAAGGAAGCCATGGCAGGCCCCGAGTCTACGAAGTGGAAAGAGGCTATGGACAGTGAGATTCAGTCCATGTATGACAATCAAGTTTGGAACTTGGTTGACAATTTACCCGTTCGTAAGACGGTCAGGTGCAAATGGATCTTCAAGAAGAAGCCCGAAATGGATAGGAAAGTACACACTTATAAGGCACGATTGGTTGCGAAGGGCTTTATTCAAACTCCCGGAGTTGACTATGATGAGACCTTCTCACAAGTAGCGAAGATAAATTCTATAAGGGTTATGCTAGCCATAGCTACGTTTCATGATTATGAAATGTGGCAGATGGATGTCAAAACCGCTTTCCTTAATGGAAAGTTGGTTGAAGATGTTTACATGAGTCAGCTAGAGGGTTTTGTCGATGCAAAACACCCTAATAGAGTGTGTAAGCTTGAGAAATCCATTTATGGATTGAAACAAGCATCTCACAGATGGAATCTTTGTTTTGATGAGAAAGTCAAAGAGTTTGGTTTCTCAAGAAGCGAGGATGAGTCATGTATGTATGTCAAAGCCAGTGGAAGTATAGTTAGCTTTCTCGTTTTGTATGTCAATGACATACTACTCATAGGAAACGACGTCCCAACTCTACAGGAAGTTAAGTCCTGGCTTGGGTAGTGCTTCGCTATGAACGACCTCGGAGAAGCTGTCTATATTCTTGGGATAAGGATAGTGAGAAATAGGAGTAAAAGACTAATAGGACTTAGTCAAAGTACTTACTTAGTTAAAGTATTAAAGCGTTTTAGTATGGATAATTCCAAGAAAGGGGAGTTACCAATCCAAAGCAATACCAGTAAGACTCAAAGTCCGAGTACCGAAGCTGAGATAGTAGAGATGATTCGAGTACTTTATCCTTCCGCAGTTGGCATGATAATGTATGTTATGACTTGTACTCGCCCTGATGTGGCCTTCGCCTTGAGCATGGTGAGCAGATATCAAGGGAACCCTGGTAGAGCACATTGGACCGTAGTCAAAAATATTCTTAAGTACCTTCGGAGGACTAAGGAATGGTTTCTTATCCTCGGTGGGAGTGATGACTTGAAAGTGCGAGGGTATAGTGATGCTAGTTTTCAGACTGACTGGGATAATTTCCGCTCGTAGTCGGGCTGGGTCTTTACCCTCAATGGGGGAGAAATGACTTGGAAAAGTTCCAAGCAGGAAACTGTAGCTAATTCAATGTGCGAATCAGAGTACATAGCAACGAGCAAAGCGTCAAAGGAGGCAATATGGTTGAAGAACTTCATCAGAGACCTCGGAGTTGTGCCAGCCATAAAGGAGCCTATGGAGATTTTCTGCGATAACGAAGGTGCGGTTGCCTTAACCAAGGAACCGAGGGATCATGGCAGATCCACACTACTAGAAAAACAGCCTTTTACGACGCTCATTGCGCGTCGTAAAAGGCTCAAACGACGCGCAAATGCGTGTCAAGGAAGGCCCTGTCATAAAGAGAGACGACGCGCATTTACGACGCTCATTTACGACGCGCGTTTACGACACGCAATGCGTATCAAGGAAGGCCCTGTCATAAAGGAAGACGACACGCATTCGCGTGTCGTAACCTTACGACGCGCGTGTTAATGACACGCAATGCGTATCAAGAAAGCCCATGTCAAGAAAGGCCATGTCATAAATGAAGACGACACACATTTTTGCGTATCGTAAATTTAAATGTTTAAAAAAAATAAATTTATATATTTATTAATTTTTAAATTAAATTTGCATTTAATTTCTCATAATAGAAATAAAATACCATATACAAAAAATATAATCCATTGCATAATATAAAATAAAATTTCATACTCAAAAAATAAAATAAATTGCACAAATTATAATGTCATACAAAGAATCATTCAAATGTTAAACAAAAATAATACATTGCTAACATGGGTTATACATTCCTATAAAACTAACAAATAATCATACAACTCTGTTTGTTACTGGAAAGGAATGTTAAACATGATTACAAGTCTCCCTTAATCTTGATTACTCACCTGCTTAAGTAGAATGTTGATGTTGAGAAGGTTACCTAGCAACAGAGAAAAACACAACACCTCTCCCACAATCACAACATCATTTACAGAGAAAGGGTTGTCAATTATTTCATTAAGACTTTCATTCAATCACAAAAATATTAAATAAAAGGGTGAAAAAGTAACTTACTTTTGATAAGTTGATCTCCCTTAGAGCAAACACAGCTAAAGCATTGAACAAGACCCTATTTCAAAATTTTATAAATACACAAATCATGATACCTGATATTGGAATACACACTTTGAGACATGAATTAATACGATTAGATTAACCTGGATACATAGGAAGTAAAGATGGAAGGTGCCAGAACTCCGAGGGCATTGGGTTGGTTCCTTCCCACTCACACACACCAAGCCAGAACTCCACTTAATCCAGCACCAAAATAAGCCTGCATTCAGAAAGCTGCAGGGGCGAGTCACAATTCAAGAATCTGTTAAAATTTGAGGAATAACATGTTCAACCAAAACAATATTAGAAAACAGGGTTAAATGTGAAACATAGCAATGTAATAATTATCAAGGTGCTGGAATACTTGAAATCTAGATTATTTGCTTGTTTGTACATCCAGACGATTTTATCACGAACATAAGTCATGTTATCAACTTTCTGAAGAAGTATACCAAGACATTTGTAGGAGAATAATACTCTCAATAAGATAATTTAATTAAAAAAATGTAATGATAATGATAATGAGTTCATACCTGTGAAGTAGTGCAGAATGCTCATCATCATATGTATAAAGCTCATACTGCTTTGCAAAAGCATTTCCAAGAGAAATGACCCAATCAATGTCTTGAACAACATCCAAAGTTTTTGCAAGAAACTGCAAACAAAAAAAGAAATAAATAACAATGACATGAAAAGTAAAATCGCTATCCATATGAATTATAACACATACATTGATTGTCATATCATCCTACGTTTCTTGATAATTAAGGTCTTTAGTGTCACTGACAGCTTTCATTTTTGGAATCTAGAGCTTACCAAAACAATATATAACTTAGAGTTAGGTCACAACATCATAACTAATCCAATTCCAAACACATTAAAAAATAAAAATAAATAAAGATTATTGCAATAGATGCATGAATCTTGATTCTTGGCCTGCAAACTACATAAAATCAGAAATAAAGACAAAGTGGAGCTTTAATCTTACCTTGAAAACAAACCAAAAATCAAGAATATACCATTCAAACCCAAGCCCAACAAGAATAAGTGACATGAACTCTCAAAATTTTATTGGTTTCATATTCGTTATAAAGTAAGCCTGGAAATTTAAAACATAATAAAAACTCCATATATTATATTGTCTCAAGTAAAATTGAAAAGGTTTATTTAAATTACCTCTCCTGCAGCTCTCTTTGAGGCAGATCCATCTGAAGCTAGAGCTCTTTCAGCACATACATGAGCATGTGCAACATTCTCAACATATGTGAAATCATACATGTTTGTTCCATCCCCTATAATAAACTGGTAATCCAAAAATCAACCAAAGAATGTAAAAATTAAAATCAGTTTCAATTAAATAGAGACTCATTAAAAACTTATATAATCGAATTTCAGATTACCTTTGATTTCCCTGCCCTTGTTGCAGCTAAAGATGGAACAAGCAACTTATCACCAGGGCCAAAATATTATTGGATAGTCAGCCTTTGAATTTTATTAGTGGTGTTGTAGATGAGATCTTGACACTTTCCCCAATCCACCGGGCCACCATGAAAGAAAAGATTAAGAGAGTGGAAACAAAGTTGAATTAGAAAATACGAAAAAATATCAAAAAGTGGAAAAACAAAGAGAAAAGGGGGGATCTTTATATAAGAACAGTCCATTTCATGTTACTTGCTTTGATTGAAGTTAAAGTAGGACTATGAAGGACAAACTCGTCCATTTGGGGATCAAATGTTGCAGTTATTTCAAGACCTTGAACATTGGATCAATGACCAAGTTATGTTTGTGCATAAAAACCAATAATTTGCATCTTTTGGGCCAATGGCAACCATTTCTGTTTTTGTTCCTCAGTGCCTTGTCCTTCTATAGCCGGGATGAACAATCCCTAGGAAATCATAGAGCACAATCTTTTTGTTAATCATTGAAGATAAAAGTAATCAACTGTATAGTTTCAGAAGGGACATAGATCCATTCCATTGTATGTGCAAAGTTATCACTTGTGGTTGATAAGAAAATGAAAATCTCCAAAAAAAACATCCATAAGCATGTTCATAACTAAGACTTGGGAGTTGGGAAGGACAAGAAATTACCCAGTGAAGATTCAAGTTCAGCCATGTCTTGTGGTGTTAGTTTCACAGATAAAGCTCCAATGTTTTGCTGAAGGTTTTCAATTTTAGTGGTTCCTGGTATGGGCACAACATCTTTCCCCTGGTGGTGAACCCACGCCAATGCTAGTTGTGATGGAGTGCACCCTTTTCTTTACTGCAATCGCACTAACTCGTTCGTACAACATTTTATTATTCTCAAGATTCTCAGGTAGGAACCTTGGTAGATTCTACAAAAAGAGCAAGTATATATATAAACACAAGCTCAAACTCAGTTTAATGATTTTATATTATAATTGATAAAGAATCTGATTCAATTTGTTTTATGTAGACCTGACGAAAATCGCCCTCTGCCAAATTCTCAGCCATCTTCGGACCCAATGAAAGAAATCCACGTCCTAGAGGACTGTACGCCACAATTCCAATGCCAAGTTCTCTGATAAAAAGCAGGGATACAAATTTGAATCCTTTTATTAGTTTATCAATTCATGATCAAAATGATTATATATAGTGTTTGAAATATTATATTATTTAGCCTTTAAACTAAAAAAAAAAGTCGAATAATGATAACCTGCAAGTAGGAACAATTTCATCTTCCACATCCCTGGACCATAAAGACCACTCTAGTTGAACAGCAGTTATTGGGTGCACGATATGGGCTCTTCTAATGGTTGAAGCCGAAGCTTCTGATAATCCTACATATTTTATCTTCCCTTCTTCCACCAGTTAATTTCTTCATTTCTACCATCTTTCAAGCAAAGAAATTAACCAATCTCAGATGCTAAGTAGGAAATAGAAACATGATAATATAGATCAATCGATCTCATCCGTTTACCTTCAATCACCAAAAAAGATTCATGGAAAGCATTAAATCTAAGAAAGAATACGACCTGTGAGGTTCGAGAAAGAACAGCCAAAGAGACCGCCGGAGCACCTCCCCCCCCCCCCCCCCAAGCTGTGGCAGACAAGAGAAGCGTCGCTGCTTCTCCCTTCTCCTTTTGTCAAATCGATCCCGCACCAGAGGTGCTTCCCCTTTCTCGATTGATTTCCATCATCGAGCCACCATGGATGCTTGCGTTCCCATCTTCCTTTCTCGATAGATGAACCACGACCACCGGACCAAAACTCCCGCTACCTTCGTCATTCTAATTCCCCTTTTTCGATTTATCTATGGGGAATAAGAAACAAACAAGAATCAATATTTGCATTCTAATATTGAGACTTGAGAGTATAATACTGAATTAGGGCTTTGTCTGAAAATTTCAACATCGAGTGGGAGATATAGTGGTTCCAGTGGGTAGAAGTAAATGAGCCTTGATCGATGTCAATGAATGGGGAAGAATCGCTGGCGACGGTTGGAGTGCAAGAGAAAGAAGCAAGCAACACTAGATGTAGGGAGGCGGAGGAAGATCGGAGAAGATTTTTGTGTTCAAAGAAGCAAGTCAAGGAATAGTGCAAGAAAACTATTGGCGAGTATTCTCAATAACAGCAGAGAGATGAAGAAGGTGAAATTATAGCAACGATGAAGTAGATGAATGGAAATCAGAAGCCCTTTTTCTTGATTGAGATGATGAAGTCGAGAGATGGAGATGAAATCGTAACCTTCGATCTTTGATTGAGAAGTTGCACAACAGTGTGAGGAGAATGAAAGATGCGTGAAAATGCTTAGGACATGGAGGGTAGCGGGCTTTTCTAATATTTTGGCTTTTCTTTTCCCGCTTGTAACTAAGGAACGCGCGTTCATTAAAATTATAAAGTGACACATATAGAGGGCGCACATTTAAGGTACAACGCCCTCCGTGTTTTTAATTTTTTTTCTTTTGACACTAATTTAAAGGCACGCAATAATGCGAGACCTAAATCCTTAAATATTCTGAAGAGATGACACTTTTTTAATGTCACTCTCGTTTGCGTAACATATATTAATGAGTGTCGTAATTTGCGCGTCGTAAAAGGCTATTTTTCTAGTAGTGCCAGGCATATCAACAGGAAATATCATTTCATTAGACATCGGGTAGAAGAGGGACTCCTCGTGGTTAAGAGGGTATCGTCAGAGGATAACCCAGCTGATCCCCTTACAAAGGGATTAAGTAGGGTTAAGCACGTGCAACACGCTAGGAGCATTAGGCTGAAGGACGATATTAGTTTTAGTAATTAGATAGCCATAGAAACTTGTAATAGATAAATTGTAATTGACATTTTGATGATTAAATAAAGGAGTGTTATTTATGAGTAATGTTACTATTTTATGTCAATTATTTACTATTGTTTCATTTTGCATGTTTTGACTTCCTAAATAGTAAGATTATTTAAACTATCCACAATCGCTCATACTTTGGAAGTATGTATGAAAGAAGATTGTCATGAATTGGTTTGTAGATTGTCTAAGTGTTTAGACATAGCAAAGGTTTGTTGCAACGTTCATGAGTGCTCTAGAAATATGATTTGAGTATTGGATTAAACCCGCGCTCACTTGAATCACTTCATGGAATTAATCACGAGTGATTATGAGACGATAATATCATATAATCTTTAAACCTAGATATATGGTTTATTGTGTGCGAGTTGGTTGTGCATTGATAATGCATAAACACATTAGTAACTTGATGTTATAAAATACATTGTTGTGTATGATTTGATGAGTAAATAGTAAATGCATATAAGTTGAAGTTTATTTGTTCCTTTTATCCTGTGAGGGTAAAAGCGATATCTTAGACCCCTCGATGATTTGGTTTGACTTATGTGTTGGCCTCGATCAGGACTGAGTCGATGCATTCAATTAAGTTCTATGTCATACAAATCAGAGATTGAGAAACAAATGGCTGGAGAATAAGTATGACTATGTTCCATGTGATTTTCCATACAATATCTTGAGAACGGAGGACTATACGATCCCTTATCTAAAGGACGTGTCAGAGTTCGACAACGGCTTTTGAGAGTTACGATTGCTAATTGGATCTTGAAGTCGTACTTGCATTTATAGTTATTAGATTTATCCAAGTGAGAAATTGTTAGATTAGTGTCTAAGTCCATAACTATATTTGGTATGTAATTGGCCCGGTTGTAGCATAGTCATTTTGGGTTGCCTTCACCAAAGCAACTTGATTGGATGAATAATAGAGAAAGAGGTTATTACGGTTTATTAATATATTATATGAATAATATATTAAAGGATAAATCATATTTGTTTAATTAATATTGGTCAAGAATTAATTGAGAATTAATTTTGTGATCAAAAGATATTAATTAAAATATAGGGGACTGATATTGCAATTATTGGATAGTTGCAAAGTAGGTAAGGAATCCCTAGAGATAGTGTGGACGAATTCTTGGGGATAAGGCCTTAAGAATTCGTCCAAGGTAGAGATTCCAGAACATTCTTATGGGCTGCTTAGAGCCTAAGAAACCGGATAAGTGTTTGACTGAAATCCTAACTCCTCACCTATATAAAGGGACCCTTGGCTACCAAAATCGGCTACACATAGCCCTAAGAGTTCTAGGAGCTGATTTTTAGCCTTCCCTTCTCTCCCTCTTGCATTCTCCAATTGTTTTGGTGTTTGTGATCTATTAGAGGCACAACATTTGAGGTGCTAAGGTTCTCAAAGGCTCAAGTTCTTCAAGAAACAATAAAGGCAACTTTCTAACTAGTTTATTATTTATGATTTCAATTTTTATGATATGCTAGATTCGGGTTTATGCAAGTCTTGGACAATTATGCATGAACAATTAGAAAAACATAGATCCAAGCATTAAGGTTTGCATGAACACCATAGGAATGTTGTTTTTCTTAATACCCATCACAAAATCCTTAATTTCCACTTTAACTTCAAACAACCATAACTTATTCGTTTCAACTCCGTTTTCGACGTTCTTTATATGCACGGAAAGGTATTGAAGAGCCCCATAATTCTATATAATTACTTTTGACTTAAAACATACTGAAATAAAATCCTTAATTCATGAAACAGGTCTGAAACATCACTTTTTCCATTTTACCTTTTGACTCCAAAACACAAACCAATGGCTTGGATCAAACAACCAATATTATCAACATCCAATAGGGTCTAAACCCTATTTTCTTGAACCCCCAAACCCTTTACTTGATCCATTTATTATCCAGAATCTCGAAATGAGAATTTCTAGAAACATGATGTTACAAAAAAAATCAACAATGGCATACTATACTACAATTGTAAAACTAGTTCTCATGGCTGAATAGTGGACCTCTTTCTCTCTCTCTCTCTCTATCTCTCTCTTTTTGTGTGTGTGTGTGTGTGTATATATATATGCTTAGTAAATTGATTTTTTCCTGTAATGATCATGAACAAAAAAATTATTTCAAGTGAAAAAATTATAATTTTTCTATGTTTATAAAACAAGAGAAATTTAAAATTCCGATATATATATATATATATATATATATATATATATATATATATATAAAGTTTATTAATATATAAACGAATCATTAACAGACAAAGCTCATAGACAAGAAAGAGGTGGTTCAAATTTCAAGTACATTTATTTTTTTGTCAGATTCAATTACTTTTATTCTTCTGGTTTTACTTACTGCATCTTTACCCCGAATTTTAATTGTGCATAAAAAACTTAAGAAAATAAAATATGGGTTAGATATATACATACGATCGAGTGAGAAGCAGAGCATATACTCATGTACCATTATCGAGGGGTAGGGCTGCAGAGGCAACGACGACTGGCAACATACGACCGACTATCGTATGTGGTTGATAAACAGAGGCACAAAGCCTTGAAAACGATTTGAGCACTCAACAAGTCAATAAAGGACAATAGGAAGACGGGAAGAGAGTGTGAGAGTGGAGATTTGATTTGTGGGAAAGCTCATCGACGCACGACTGACAGTAGCCCTTTGAAAGGGGTTTCGTTTTTTTTTGAAAGATTTTAAACTTGTATTTTTACTAGGATTTGGTGGGTTTCAAAAAATTTGAAAATTTCAATTTGCTTAGTTATCTTTCTAAAAAAACCAGAGCAAGTTTTTTTCCTCTTTTTTAAAATATATAATTATTTTAATCGGAAAACTATGTATTATCACCATATAATGCGGTCAGTGTTTAGTTTAATAAGGCATTTTGTAGTTGGATAAAGGGAAAAGTATGAAATAGTAGTAATATTCAATACATGATAAAAAAAATTCTCGGTAAGTTGCCCGTCCTTGGTGTTCTCAATACCACTTCCCTCGGCATAAACCCTTGGTGAAAAAAACTGTTTATGTGATTCGCCCTTATAGATAGGTGAAATAACATTTTATAAATGTTATATTTTATGATAAGAAATCTCAAAACCCCACATGTGCTTTGCTTATGGGAAAATGACTATTGAGGGTAACTAACTGTTGCGTTTATTCTCAGTTGACCCCTTTCCTTTTTTGTACTCAATATACCATCATACTTGTTGTTTGTGTTCACCATAACCCTTTTGACCGACTTTGACATGTGATAGCCGATCAAAAGGTTATAGTGAACACAAACAACAAATTCGATGGTATACTGAGTACAAAAAAGGAAAAGGGACCAAATGAGAACAAATACAACAGTTGGTTACCCTCTTGATTCATTTTCTCTTTACTCATTTACTGCAAATCCCACGTCATCTCCTGCTGATATTAATGACTTTATGAGATTCATTGATGCTTCTCTTCAAAACATAACCCACGGAAGAACATTATTCATACATGTACAACTTTGTAATGCACTTGAATATTTATTAAGGGTTTCTTGACTAAGCATGTGCATTTCATGACTACATTTACATTTTCAATCAAATGATTTATCGTATCATGGATTCTAGACAAGTCTACAAACGAGTGGAATCACACGTGCTGCGATTTTTTAGTTTACATAGCTTTAAGATCGAGTTCATGGGATAAGATACAACATCAATATGTATAATATCATGCAGCTTTTGCAGTCATATCATCATAATATACCTTGAGGTAAACGTTTATGCTGATAAATATACCTCTCATACACAGTCATATCTTTTTGTAGAGAGGTGTTGACAACTAACCACATTAAACATAGTATAGACCATGTGTTAACGAAGTTACCCCTCTGAAACGCTATTCATATACATTATGACCAAAGAAGGTTGCAGTCTTTGATAATTTTGTAACTTTAATTTCATTTAACTTTTCGGTGGAAATGACTTAGGAGGATAATCAACTGTTGAGTTTGTTCTCATTTGATCTCTTTCCTTTTTTTGTACTTAATATACTATCAAACTTGTTCTTTGTGTTCACCATAACCCTTTGACCGACTATCACAGATCAAAAACCGGCCAAAAAGGTTATAATGAACACAAACAACAAATTCGATGGAATGATATATTGAGTAAAAAAAAAGACCAAATAAAAACAAATATAACACTTAATTACCTTCACACGAGTCATTTTCCCTTTGCTTATTAAACTCCCACATACATACCTCTATTGTTCAACATGTAATTTTATTTATTTATTTATTTTTATGTAACACTTAATTACCTTCACACTAGTCATTTTCCCTTTGCTTATTAAACTCCGACATACATATCTCTGTTGTTCAACATGTAATTTTATTTATTTATTTATTTATTTTTCTATTATTAATTGTTTAGTCTACAGGAGCGTATAGGGTACCATGGCTCGTGCATTCTCCACAGGAGGTTTTAAATTACACCCGCCAAATAAACCCTTATCGGTGTTCTCGGTCAAATCCCCAATTCTATGCTCAAACCCTAATCTTTATTGTATTCTCAATTGGATGGACTGAACAACAGAGAGGATCGTGTTGTATATAATTGCCCCAATTTTCACGAAGTTCAGAGAAATCAATGGCAGACTCCCAGCCGGATTTGAAGATTTTCAGCGTTCGGATAGTGTCAATTGATTACTACATGTCTCCTCCAATTCCAGGCCTTGATCTCTGTTACAGTAGCTTTCAAGGTATCTATGCTCATGAACTATATTTTATTTATCTCATCTCGAGTCATAACTTTTCTACACTCTTACAAGTGGCTCCATTTACCATGGTACTATGCGCTATCGTTTTGGAAATGTGATGCGGCTATTTGTACTTAATCGATTCATCAACACAAAGTTTTGAAGTTTTTCAATTCCTCTAAAGAGATGCATGCACTTTGCATTTGTACCACATAAATTACTCCCAACACAACACACAAAGCCTTAATTTTAAATAACTTCCAAATGAATGTTCAAGCATTAAAGCCGAAGATACTGAGAATTGAAATGGCTTGTTTACACCATAAAAGCACACCAATTGTACTATATAAAAAAGTGAGGGTCTATCTCTGCTTTGCAAAGAAAGTTCTTTTGCAAATGTATATCTGTTTCTGTTACTTATATTTCTCAATGTACAGGTGGGAAGGTGAATGAGGTTCCTGTGATTAGAGTATATGGGTCAACTCCATCTGGTCAGAAGACTTGTTTGCATATTCATCGAGTAAGTTTCTCATATAAGTCCTCTAAAAACCTGGGAGTTTATGAGAAAATGCAACTTTGTAGTTACTTATGGTTGACAATGTTGAATCAAGTCACATTTTTTTATTACATAGTGCTGTTATTATTTGATTGCTATTTGTCAAATAGCTATTGAGTATGATGAGTATGAAGTATCTTGATTATGATGCAGGCTTTACCATATCTATATGTTCCTTGTTCGGATATAGTTCATCAACCAGACCAAGAAGGTATTGCACATATTCTTAATGGCATTGATTTCATCAAATTCTTTCTCAATTACTAATAAAAGAGTTATATATAATCAACTTTTTGTTCATTGTTGGCTAATATTGATCAGGTGATGCATGTGCACGAATTGTATCTCTTGCTCTTGAGAGGGCACTGAAGGTAATTTTTTTTTCTTGAAAAATGTGTATTTGCAGGATCTCATGTTAACTATAGGTATGATTCTTCAACTGTTACAGCTTAAAGCTAGTGCTGGATCAAAACGTCAACATGTGCATGATTGTAGTCTTGTTCGTGCAAGAAGGTTATATGGTTATGATGCATCAGAGCAACTATATGCTAAGCTTTACCTGTATCCAAAATGCTTTAACCTGTTGTTAAATTCACATGTATATGATTTGTTTCATGTGGTGTTTATATGTTCTACACTGGGATATCATCACTCTCTTCGTAAATAACTAAACATCTGTCTTTACCAGTTTGCCCCTTTTTCAAAATCTGAATATTTTAATCATCTCCATCTCCATCCATTTTCTGAAGTGTTTATATTTATACTACTTTTAGTTATGCTATTAGCTCCTTGACAGAGGTTAAAGATATCATCCACAGGATGTCTCTCGAGCAGCAAATCTTCTTTTGGTAAATATTTGAAACTTCTTTATGTTTTACATTTGTTCTTCACATGAACCTTGTGTCAACATTGAATTAACTTTATGTTAAATTGTTAATCAATCCACTAATGGCATCCTATTTCCATATCCCACTATACTAGTTTCATAGTATGAAGCATCAAGTCTTATAATATCATTTTTAGAAAAAGATAAACATTGAATTAACTTTATGTTAAATTGTTAATCAATCCACTAATGGCATCCTATTTCTCAGGGGGGTTCAGTTCTTGAAAAGAGTTTGCAGCCCATTGAATCACATATTCCATTTCTTCTCCAGTTCTTGGTAAACACACTTTTGCTATTAAATCATTAATTTTCTTGTTTGTTGTATAAAAATATAACCTCCACTAATGTTTGTTTACCTTTTTCTTAATTCACATGTTCAAGATTGATTACAACTTGCAAGGAATGGGACACCTACATTTATCAAAGATGAAATTCCGTCATCCAGTGCCACATGTTTTCACTAAAAGGAAGGCGACTTATTATCCACAACATAAACAACATGTAGATAACTCCTCTATGGCTTCTACTTCTCAGGTAATAGTTATCAAGGTGCATAAATTAATGGTTTTTGGACATGAACAAGATGGTATTTGTCTATACTTATGTGTGGACATGTCAGGCAGGTTTAAGTAGTGATGTTAGTTTAGAATCACCAATCTGGCTTTCATCCACTATTCCTGACTCTTGGAGTTGGCATTCTTCTACTCAAGACCTTGAGAATGATCTTGTTAAACGTCAGAGTGTCTGTGAACTTGAAGGAGATGCTGGAATTGATGGTTAGTTTGTGTTTTGGAGTCTTTCACAATGTTTTTATGGATACAGGGTAGTGACTGAGTTTATGTTTATTTGATATTTGACACTTGACAGATATCCTTAACCAGAAAAGTAAATTGTACTCATCACTTTCACAAACCCTTTCAGATGTTAGAATGGTTCAGTCACTCATACCAATTTGGGAGGTCTTCTTCTGTTCTTCAATCTTATTGGCATCCTCTCTCTTATTTCCACTAAACCATAAGTTTTTAAATTTTGACTTTCTTCTTCATTGTTTTAGGAATTTGAGAGGACTGGAATGCATATGGAAACCATATCATCTGACCCTGGAAAACCAAGCCCACATGATGTTTTAAATATTCTGTCAAATAAAGTTGAGCTTGAAAACAAGCTATTGGAATTGTGTGAAGTGGAAGATTCTTTACCTTGTACACCAGTTGAGACTGAAAGAATGAATTCACAGTGTATAAGATCTCCAGTTGCAGATGCAGAGGCTTTGAGGCTTCTAGATTGGCTAGCATCTTCTCAAGCTGCAGAAGATATAAACTCTGATGATGAACTTAGACGAGAGATCATCTTAAGCCCATTAATGCCTTCAACAACAATCAATGAGGTTATTGAAAAAGCTGATATGGAATTCACAAATGCATCCCGACAAGAGTGTCAAGATATTCTTGATTCTGTTCAAGAAGTTCAAGAATCTTCTCCTCAATCACCAACAAAGAAAGAGATTCCTCAAGTGGATAATATTTCTAAGATAGAGAAAAACCCCATAAAAGAACGAGTAAAAATCGATTCTTGTTCGAGCTTCAGAAGGAAAGATAGAAGAAAACGATCCTTATGGAGCACTTTGCCTTTTTCTTTGCCTAAGAACACGAATGATAGTGAATTTGGTACAGAAACTTGTCCAGATTCAGAAAAAGGTTTATCAAAGTCAGGAAGTACAATTGTTGGATGCTCAGTGAGGGATTTGATGAGGAGAAAACGTTGTCATCGGGGTGAAACTTCAAAAGTTGAAATTTCTCATATTACACCAGATAACAATTCCATTTTTGCCCCTGAAGAAAGGAGTGATCAGCAAGACACTGGTCCAAATCCTCCTACTAGTTCCAACTCAAGGTGTTGTTCTGATGATGATTCACAAGCTGTTCATGTGAAGGACATGAATTTTGAAGCTTCTGCTTCTCAAGAATGTGGTAAAGCCTTCCCATATATCTTAATCTTAAGTTTTCTAATATATCTTTCTCTACCAGTTTCCTCATTTCTTGCAATTTATGTTGTAGTTGAGGATACAGACATTGATGACTCACCTCCTCCACCTTCCATTGATGGGAACTCTCAAGAAGCTACACATACTGAGCCTAAAATAGATGACTCCATTCCTAATCAAGAACAAGTCATAGGTGCTCCTATTCACTATCATAACAATGGTTCCTCTTTCTACATGTTGACACCTGTCTTTTCACCTCCATCAGTAGATGATGTTAATACATGGTTGCTTCATCAAGGTATTGTTACACCTCTACACCTACACCGAACTTTTGATGAAATTTTACAAATTGTTCAGAAAATGTACTTATTTTGTCTCTTTCATGTTAGATGTTGTTAGAGAGAATACAAATGCATTAACAGAAGAATCTTCATCACCAAAGGGTAAAGTCTTTTTAATGGATTCACAAGAGTTTTGTAATGACAACAAAACTAATTTGGATCATGGGAAAAATACTTCACAATCACAAGATATCTCTCAGATATCAGGTCCAGAAGGGAAAAACCTGACTCCTTTAAGTCAATCAGGCTTTAGGGATCCTGCAAGTATTGGTGCAGGACAACAGTTGACTATGTTTAGCATTGAGGTTCTCTTGATTTCTCTTTCATATTACTATTGTTGTTGATATGTGAGACTTATGTAAGACTTATTTACAGGTTCAAGCTGAATCTAGGGGAGACTTGAGACCTGATCCTAGATTTGATGCTGTGAATTTCATAGTAATTGTTATTCAAGAAGATGATGAATCCTTAATCAATAGTTATGTTCTCTTACGAAGTGAAACCACATCTGTTTCAAGGTGCATCATTTTTAACTTTTTGTAGACTCCAATTTGCTTAGAATTAATTCCATTATCAGTAAAAAGAAAAAGAATCAATGATCAACGTTTGTTTAACATAAACTTGTTTTTTCACTTCATAAGAATTGAAATCCATTTTGCCAGAATAATTATAAATTCTGAACTGGAATTACTGTACTTTACAGAAATCTAGATGCTATAACTGGTTGCAAGCTGTTGGTTTCCACCCAAGAGAAGCAATTATTCAACAATTTCATGGAAATCATAAATAATCATGATCCAGATATACTAATAGGGTGGGAGATTCAAGGTGGTTCATTAGGGTTCTTAGCTGAAAGAGCTGCATATCTTGGAATTGGATTACTTAATAAAATATCTCGCACACCATCTCATCCCATTTCAAATCCAGATAAATCAACAATGACTGATTTGCCCCCTGAAGCAATAAATTCCGACATTGACCCTTCAAATGATGCAGTTATTGAGGATGAATGGGGGCGAACTCATGCAAGTGGGGTCCATGTCGGGGGTAGAATCGTCCTTAATCTTTGGCGGCTAGTCCGCAGTGAGGTTAAGCTCAATATTTACACAGCTGAAGCAGTGGCAGAAGCAGTTCTTAGAAGAAAAATTCCATTTATTTATTTCAAGACATTGACAAAGTGGTTTTCTAGTGGTCCTGGAAAAGCAAGATACAGATGTATAGAATATGTTTTGGAAAGGGCAAAATTGAACTTTCAAGTCATGAATCAACTCGATATGGTATGTTCTCTTATTTTTGAAATCTAGATTCTGTTTTTTAAATAAGATAAAGTTCATACATCTTTTTTCCTATACAGATAAACAGAACATCAGAGCTTGCACGTGTATTTGGCATTGATTTCTTTTCTGTTCTTTCAAGAGGTTCTCAATATCGTGTTGAATCTATGCTACTTAGATTAGCACATACACAAAATTATCTTGCAATTTCTCCTGGAAGCCAACAGGTTTACTTTTATCTTTAATCTTAAATCTTAATTTATCAGTATCAATTGATAATTAGTTAATTACTAAGGTAATTTGTTGTCATCTAGGTTGCAAATCAACCTGCAATGGAATGCTTGCCACTTGTTATGGAGCCAGAATCTGGATTCTATTCAGATCCAGTTATTGTTCTAGATTTTCAGTCTCTGTATCCATCAATGGTGATTGCTTATAATCTCTGCTTCTGTACATGCCTTGGTAAAGTTACACCTTCAAAGCCAAATACACTTGGTGTTACTTCATATACACCAGACCCAAATGTTCTTCGTGGATTAATGCATGAAATTCTTCTTACTCCAAATGGTGTAATGTATGTCCCTTCAAAGGTAAAAAACCATATTAGATTTGGATTAATTTGTATACAATGCTATAATAGAAAGAAATAAAAGTAATTTTCTATTTCAGATTCGTAAAGGCGTATTGCCTAGGTTACTTGATGAGATATTATCAACACGAATTATGGTTAAACAAGCAATGAAGAAACTCTCTCCTTCAGAAAAAGTACTTCATCGGGTAAAATCTAACTACTTTACTTTACTCTTTGTAGTTAATTAAGGTTATGAACAAAATATGATATGAAATAATGAAATCTTTTGATTGGTTTCAGATTTATAATGCAAGACAGCTTGCATTGAAGCTAATAGCAAACGTGACATACGGGTATACAGCAGCTGGTTTTAGTGGACGAATGCCTTGTGCTGAGCTGGCAGACAGTATTGTACAATGTGGGCGTAGAACACTAGAAGCTGCTATTTCACTAGTCAACACACATGAAAAATGGAAAGCTAAAGTCATATATGGCGACACTGATAGGTAAAAAATAAGTTTTTTTTTTTTTTTTTTTTTTTTTTTTGTGTTAATGTTGATTTGTAATTTGATAATTGATATTTGATATTTGATACGTGTCTTTTTGCAGTATGTTTGTACTTGTTCCAGGGCGATGTGTGAGTGAAGCTTTTGATATTGGAAATGAGATTGCATCTGCTGTAACAAAGATGAACCCTAATCCAGTTGTATTGAAAATGGAGAAGGTGTATTACCCATGCTTTCTTCTTACTAAAAAGAGATATGTTGGATACAGTTACGAGAAGCCTGATCAAGTCAAACCTTTCTTTGATGCTAAAGGTATCGAAACTGTTCGCAGAGATACATGTGAAGCTGTATCCAAAACAATGGAGTCTTCCTTAAAAAACTATTTTGAAAATCAAGATATTAGTAAAGTGAAATCATATTTAGTACGTCAATGGTCGCGTATTTTATCCGGAAGAATCTCAATCCAAGATTTCATTTTTGCAAAAGAAGTCCGATTAGGAACTTACAGCTCCTCTCGTATTTCCTCTCTCCCTCCAGCCGCCATTGTAGCCACCAAAGCCATAAAAGCCGACCCTCGAGCCGAGCCACGTTACGCGGAGCGGATCCCCTACGTGGTGGTCCACGGTGAACCCGGTGCACGATTATCCGACATGGTAGTCGACCCGTTAGATCTATTATCACTAGATTCGCCTTTCAGATTAAACGAGTTGTATTACATCAACAAACAGATAATTCCGGCTTTACAGCGTGTGTTTGGGCTTATAGGCGTGGATTTAAACCAATGGTTTTTGGACATGCCACGCATGGTTAGGGAATTTGGTGGGAAAAACCAGGGGTATAATTATAATGGTTTGAATTCTCATAGGACTAGAATTGATTATTATTATTTGTCCAAACACTGTGTTATGTGTGGGGAGTTGGTTCAGGCGTCGTCATCTGAATCGCCTTTATGCGGTAAATGTGTAAGA
Organism: Lactuca serriola; assembly: GCF_051521515.1. Classification (NCBI taxonomy): domain Eukaryota; kingdom Viridiplantae; phylum Streptophyta; class Magnoliopsida; order Asterales; family Asteraceae; genus Lactuca; species Lactuca serriola. The sequence goes on from NC_136416.1 coordinate 152,107,368, forward strand.
AACGAAAGTGCTGTTGCGGTTGTGGTGACCGGAAGGACATCCAAGATGGAAAGAGAGATGCAACACCTTGCCGCGGTAAGTATTTGGAAATGCAACGTTTGTCCCAGATCTTGTACTGTGTTTGAACTGCATTATAGAGACTGTTTTGTCTTTGTTCCACCTAAAAAGGTGGAATAGAATAAGACAAAACATGATGTGACAAAAATTGTAATTTTTGTCTCGTCCAAAAAAGGTGGGACAAGACATGCCAGCTTTTTGTGTCATTCATAAAGTTAAGACTGGACAGGACATGATATAACAGACAGCCTGGACCCAGTGGGATAATCCAAAAGAATGGTGTGATTAATAAGTGGTTGATGTTATGTTAGATATGTCGGGAGTGTGGAGGTGGGGATTGGATTGTAGAAAGTGGAGTGAAATGCACATCACTTGCATGCTCTGTCTTTTATGAAAGGCGAAAGCTACAAAAAGAGTTGAGATCCGTCTCGAGTGTTGCCACGGAATTAGGGTTTTATCCTAAATGTGTGGCAGAGTGGTTCTAGATCCCTTTTTGCCCTTGTATTTAATATTACATGTGTTAATAATTTAAATTAATAGTTTATATGTTCATAGACAATGTTGCATATTTGGATAAATAGTAGTATATAACATGTACATTGACGGGATACTGGCTTTTTGTTTTTTAATCTTTTTATTTTGTCATTGTAAAATATAAAAACATTATAACAGGAATATCAATTTCTGAGTACATAATTTTTTTTTTTCAGTTCATGTATGCAAGGCATATACGGTGATATTGCGGATGGTTTTAATTATATTATGTGTAGTGGTTGTTGATGGCAAGCTGTTTCCCTTTGAGGTCCATGTAGTGTAAAACTCCATTTCGTAATGGAATGTGTTAGGTTCCGTTATAGTGAATATTGGTATTTGGATGTTTTTAAGACACTTATTGTTTATGTAGGGAATTTATTCAGAAGGAACAACTGAAGAATGCAAAATTCTTATAAAAAAAAATGCTCTTTGGCTATTGTTATTTACAGGTTCAAGAATTTCAATTCTTTATAAAGGTCATTCTTATCGACTCACTTAATTATATTAAAACGTAGTTAATTTTATGATGCAAACACTAATTTCGATGAGCATGTTTATGAATTTAAGCTCTGTTGCTGCCAGCATACCCGTGTCTTATCCCAAAGTAAATAATCTTCAGGTGCGATCTCTTGAAATATAAATTTGTCAAAGTTTAGGTGCGGCATTCTTACAAGGTAGTGCTTGAATATTTAAATGCCTTATTTTCTTATGCTAGTATTGTTAATTACAAGGTTAGATTTTTTTTTTGAAACGACAAACTAATTTATTCTTAATAACCACATATGTCTTCAAAGAGACTTGAAGTTGAACCTATGACCTCTTAACTACAATGTGGATATCATTGCCAAATTGGTATTCTCATTTTCTAACTATTCAATGGGACAAGATGCAAGAAATAACAACATATTTTTATTTATTTATTTGTGTATTATAGCATCCTACTTGCAGTTTTTTTGATTATATCATTCTACTTGTAAACAAAGAAACACAATTCTGCAAAATGCAACCCATAAGCCATTTCAACCGACTCAAAAGTTTGTTAAACTATTGATCAGTTGAGGCAATTTGCAAAAAGATACAAAAATATTGTTCGAGATTATTTTGAATTAATTTTTTTCAAGTGTGATAACACTAAACCATCATTTTTATAGTATATTCATAGAAGTAAAATGGTCCAAACTCTGTATTTATGAAGCATGCAGCTCCAACATAACAAAACAATTTATAAACTCACCAAATTTGACATAACTTAGCCATTTTTGAAACCAACCAACTTCTACCTACAACCTATCTATTCAACACTTTATGAATCCAAACAAAAAAACCCTAAACCAAAATGAAAAAACCCAATCCAACAAATCTAAAGTTAAAAAGTAAACGAAAAGATCTCTAAGACCGAATTGGTCTAGAACAAGATATGTAAAAAAAAGTTCCTTAAGAAGGACCATTTTGAAATTGATATGAGATTGCTAATTTTCATATCTAAATCCAAGAACCGTATAAATCTATGACCCTGTTTGATAGACATATTTTCAGTTCCAAACAAATTTTTTTGGCTGATTGTTTGATTTGCACAAAAAAAGAGATTTTTCCCGATAAGATATGTATTTCTCAGAAGATCCCAAAACCATATCGTTCTGTTTAAATGTTTATTTTTCATCATTCAATACAGTCATTCAGATGTACAATCAAACGACATAATATTTTTTTCGGTTTGTAAACTTTTCCAGACAATAAATATCAAACGAGCCTTAAATAATATTGGGTTGCTGGAACATTTTTTTTAATAGATATCTCACATTGGGCTGCAAATTAAAGCCCATTGATCGAAAGAACAATACCCCTGGTCTCATGTCTGGCTCGGGGTTTAAGCTTCTTCACCATCGTCTATCATCGTAGATGGAGGTTTAGCCTTTCATTTCCGATGAATTAACTGGGTTTATCTCAACTCATTAATTCCCGACGCCTCGAAAGCCTTGTCTCCACAACACCATTTTCATCAGTCAACTCATTGTGAATCCTTCCCTTCTACCACACCCACTTCAGACCAACTTCCCTCTTTTTCCGTTTCCATAAAATAAAAGTTCAGACTACGGAGTGTGAGGCTTCATCGTCGCCCTATGGAAGATCTACACAACACTCACGTAAAGCTGCTGGCTTTCGATTTCCTATCACTAACGCCGTCATCTTCACAGCCCAACGCCGTCTTCCGTAGAGGCACCCTCCTTCTTTCTCGTGCCGAAACCCTAGGTGTGGTTACTTGCCGAGAGCACAAACCCGACATATTCCTTAGATTCACCATCGATGATGGCACAGGGTGCATCCCCTGTGTTCTTTGGCTCAACCAACTCACCTCCCCCTATCATTCCCGCCGTAGCCCACCAGATGTTCGATTAATTGCTGAATCCGCTCGAAATTTCGCAACCCTAATCCAAATTGGGGCTTCAGCTCGAGTGCGAGGCAAGGTTACGATTTACAGAGGTAAACTCCAACTTACTGTTTCTGATGTTTTTGTTGAAAGAGACCCTAATGCTGAGACTCTCCATTGGTTACAATGTGTTCGTTTGGCTCGAAAATGCTACGATATTGTACCCCTTTCACTACCACCCATTACAAGAAAAGATAGCGATTGAGTTTATGCCATTAACTAAGTCGGAAATCCCTTGTCTTGACTCTCGAGTGTGTGATTATAGGAGGGTAATTCACTTTTAGAAACGCAATCCAAATGCTCCTTAATTTGATGGATACAGTTATTGATGGCTCGCCTCCTCCACCTTTCATCGATGGGGATTATCAAGAAGTTAGACATACCGAGTTTAAAATTGAACTAAGGGTAGATTTTTCAAAGTGTGAATGCTTTAAGAATAAAATAAAAATTATAATGTAGTAATAGAAAGTATATTGCTATTTCTTCCATGTATCTGTTTCATATATCAGGAATGTTTACTTGTTTATAAACGACAATCGACCAGACAATTTATCTTATGCTAGTCTCAAACCAAGGGGGAGACTGAAAGAACATAATTTTGTGGTTTGAGCTAGACATCATTTTGTATAGATGATAGTGTCATTGTGCAGTGATTGTGTGTTGTCGTGTAATGTGTGTTGCCACACATGTGTGTGCGGCCGCACACAGTGTGTGCGACCGCACACATGTGTTTGGCTGCACACTCTTGTGTTGGTAGGAGGAGTACTATTTATAGCAACTGAGTTGTGTTAGTTTGTATTTTTTGGCTTGGTGTCAGAACTCTGCAGTAGTTGTACTTTATCAAGATGTACTTGACATTTAATGGCAATAGATGTGTGCATGCTTGATTCTACTTCTTCTTCATCTCAATCTCAATCTAATTGCAATTAACTTCATTGATTACTAAATTGGATCCTTAGTTTTGGGACTAACAATTGGTATCAGAGCCTATTTGGTATCAATTGAAGTTATTTTTGAGTGTGAGAGTAAAAAAAAATAATAATAATGATAATAATAAAAAAATTCACTGTTTTTTTTTAAGAATTTTGATCGAAGAACTGTTGAAGGTTTGTTGCTGACTTTGAAGGTTTGTTGTTAAAGTAAGTGTGCGGTGGAGCGTGTATAATTGAGTGTGTGCTGTTACTATGTTTGCTGCTGGTTAAGTGTGTGCTGTTATTGTGTTTGCTACTGATTGAGTGTGTACTGTTACTGTATTTGCTGTTGAAGTTTGTGCTGTTGGTATTTGCTGTGTGCGGTTGGTGTTTGATGCTGAAGTTTGTGGATTACACGTGTACGGTTGAAAAGTGTGTGCGGTCAATATTAGTGTGCGGTTGAATGTTAGTGTGTGGTTGAAGATTGCTCAAATGGAATCTCAAAGCATGATTGCTCATCAAGATTTGGATGCAATTATGGGAACCACTACTCGTATTCCTAAATTGCTATCAGCTGAAGGATTTCCTGAATGGAAATACCGAATTGAAAAATACATCAAAATGAAGGATTTCAAAATTTGGAGAAACATTTTAAGAGGACCAATTAGGATTACTTCTACTCTAGAAGATGGCACGGTAATTGATAAACAGATTGAAAATTACACTGATGATGACTTTGAAAGAGTTGAAGAACAAGAAAAGGCACTTGCCACACTCACTATGGCGTTATCTCCTGAGATTGCACAAGGGTTTTGTGAATATACATCAGCAAAAGCATTGTGGGAAGCGCTCATAGAAGTCTATGAAGGAAATGAAGACATGAAGCAAAGTCGACAAGACATGCTCTGACAGAAATTCAACATGTTCAATTATGTATTAGGAGAAACATTGGAAAATCAATTGCAAAGATTTATCACACTAACCACTGAAATAAGCTCCGCAAGTGTGATGGTTACTAGGTCTGAAATCAACAAGAAATTACTAAATTCTCTTCCAAAATCATGGGACATGAATGTCTCGGTGATTAAAACGACAAAAGACCTGAACCGTTTAAGCTTGTCTGAAACAATGGCAATCATTAAAGCTTGCGATCTTGATGATAAACAAAGAGAAATCAACCATGTCAATTCGTATTCTTCAGCCAATCTTGGAATTCAAAACAACAACACTGCGTTCTCAAGTTTCACCACCCATCAAAATACTCAAATCCAGGTTCCACAAGTTCAATCTTATGCAGCCCATCAAAACATACCATACAACATACTTAAAATGCAACAAACTCAAATCCCTCAAAACATATCTCAAGTTGGTTCTTGTGTTAATTCTTCCACAAATGTTTCAGTTCAATCTCATGAAATTGGTTCCCAAAGTTCGTTTACAAAGGAAAAGGAGGAAAATATGGCTCTAGCTACTGGCTTGGTGAACTACTATAATGCTTTTGTTGCTGGAGACCTCTCTCCACAACTCTCATTCACTGATCTTGATCAAATCCATCCTGAAGATGTGGAAGAGATGGATATTACTTGACAAATGGCAATGGCAGTATTCAGGGCTAAACAATTCTCAAAAAAGACTGGAAAGAACAACTGGGGTGTAAATTCAGATAAAAAGATGGGTTTTAGCAAAGGAAACTTACGTTGTTATAATTGTCACGAACCAGGACACTTTGCAAGGGAATGTCCAAAACCTGATTAGCAAGCAAACTCTGAAAGAACCATGGTGCCAGTAACTTATGTTCACAACAACAATAGAGGATCATCTTCAAACAATCAATCTGCAAACATGGCAATGGTAGCTCAATCGTTTAACTGGGAAGATCAAGTTTAGGCCCTAAACATTTCGGGACCTGAAAAGGAAAATTTTGCTCAAGTCAAGGATGTAAGTGAAGAAATGGAAGCAGATCCAGAGGAGGAGATGATGAATTTGCAGTTTGCATTCATGGTACAGACCACTCCTGAACCAGTCAAATATGAGGTTAGTGAATTCGGCTGTTCTCAATCTTGTATTAAAACTGTTAAATTTTTGAGAGATCAAATTGCGTTAATCAAAAGAGAGAACGAGGACTTGAAATATGAGGGATATACTCTTAGGAAAAATCAAAAGCCCTTAAAAACTTAATTTAGGTGGACAACAATATCCCTGGTCACCGTCAGCTAATGGTCCTTAAAATATAGTATCTAGAAACTTAGGATCAGATATAATATCTAGGAATTTAAGATCACATTGTCTTGTCACTTATAGTATGTCCTAATTTTGTCACAATTTTCGTGTTTAAGTGGACAACAATACCGACAATCGACCAGACAAAGATGTGAATATGAAAGGTACCGACAAGCGGATAATGGTTGTCAAAAAACTTTGATCCCTAAACCTCAACAGGTTAAAACAATTTATATAGGTTTAAATTGATTCTTGTCGTCAATAGTATTTTCAATCTCATTTTATTTTTTATTTTTTTAATTTTTATTTTTAATTTTTATTTTAAATTTTGAAATTAATATTTTATTAATCCTCAAAATAATTCATTTTTGAGAAAATTGTGAGTGAAAGGGGTTTTGGGATAAATAATTAAAGGAAAAGGGGAGGAAGTGAAAAAAATTTCTATATATATATAGTGTGTGTATGTGTGTGCGGTGAAAAACGTATCGTCAGTATTCCTTGCTTCAACCGCAAACACATATTTACTCTCTCAAACTCCTTCAATATTTCCATTAAGTTTTTGTGAAAACAAGCTTTTACTCGGTGATTCTCATGAACACGGCTGAATTTTTAATTACTTTCACAAATTTCTCTATTGTTTGTTGTTAAATTCTCATAAAAAATTGTTTGGGTAACCGCACTCGGTGTGTGCGGCCGCACACGAGCGTGTGCGGATACATGATTTTGTGGATGTGCGGTTGCGGCCACACACTTGCACGTGTGCGGCTGTGTGAAATCACGTGCGCGACTTCATTTTTATTGTTTTGACCTAATAACTTTGTGTGTTAACTTTTAGATTAACATGGGAGACATGGAATTTGCTAAAGCTCATAATTCTGCAATTTTTCTCGAAGACCCTCCTGCAGTCCACAATGACTTGAAATTCATTGTGGATGGCTTGAAGAAATCCTGTTTGGTTCATGCTCTAACTGCAAGTCCTGCTATCTACCAAAGTTTGATTAAGGAATTCTGGAGGAATGCTGTTGTAAAGAAGAATGGTCAGGGAGAAAAATTCGTTGTAGCAACAATGAAAGACAAGAAAATTCAAGTAACAGAAAGCATTATTAGAGAATCTCTCCAAATTGAGGACATACCTGAGTACCCCATGGAGATTGATGTTCAGCAAACTCAGGAAGTATTAGAGCATATGAGATACGAGGGAACTTTTCCTCTTACAATTAAGAAGCTGCTTCCTCCTTGCTGGAAGTACTTGGCTCATGTGTTCGTGAGCTGTATTTCCGGCCGAAGATCAGGAGCAAACGAGATTTCTCTGGCCAACACTGGTGCCATTGCAGCATTGGCGGTAGGTTTTGAGTTTAACTTCTCAAAATTCATAATGAATGAAGTGATCTTAAATCTTGAAGGGAGCAAAAGGGACAAATTTTGGATGTATCCAAGATTTTTGCAAATCATCCTTAATGTGAATCACCCCGAGCTGCAGAGAGGAAATGATATCTTGGATTTCAAATCCATTGGTCCAAGTGCTTTTGGGCTAATGAAACAAAAGAGGAGTGAGAAATTTGTTTTTGAAGGAAAATTTCCATTGATAAAATTTGGAATTTTCAAAGAAGATGATAGAGAAGAATCAGAAGAACAATCTACGCAAATGGAAAATGAAGATATTCATCACTCTCCCTCCGAGCCTGAAGTGGAGGAGATTCATCACTCTCCCACAGCTTATGTAGCTGATGAGCATGATTGTCAGAAAGCAAATGATTCAAAATCTTCACGAGGAGATGATAACGATGATCTTTATGAAGATGTGGAGTTTTTGAAAGAAATCGATTTTACAGGAATCAATGACGACATTCCAACAAACATAGAGTTTGATTTTGGTAATGAAGATTTTGATCATTTTCTTGATATTCCCAGCAGCCGTGTAAATAAAGTCAATGAAGTTGCTTCTCTAGCAACCAAGACTAGAGATGAAGGAAATTTTCTCAAAATTCTACTCTCTACCTCAAAGCCCTTGGAGGTCACAACAAGCCAAGGAGATGTGACATCAGAGATTCCTCCCTCTGTATCACTTGTCTCAACATCAGCTCCAATCATTTCTGACTTATCTGAACCTCAGACTTCTCAGACTTCCATAAGAACAAGCCAATTTCTTGAAAGTCTGGAGATACCTTCTGTAAAATGTGCTCCTCAAGTTACTTTAACAATCACTGCAACCTCTGCTCACTCTCCTCCAAAGCATACTGATGAAGGTCCAAGTACCATGTTCGAGACTGGTGGATCATCTTCTATTCCAGAATATTCTCCAACTCGACCTTCTCTAGATGAAGCTTCTATCAGATAGCAAGACATCTGGCTCAATCTAGTCCAACCTCTTCACGCGGGAAAGGAATATCATTTAACGAGGGTCGGACAGATGATGACAAATTCTCTTCTTCTGATCTCCGAGAGGAAATTAGAGTTCTCCGCCAACAGCTCATTGAAAAGTCTATTCAAATAGATCAGCTTTCTGCTCATATCTTTGAGCTCAGGGCAAAGGATGAAGAAAAGACCAAACAAATCAATGATCTACAAACGAGTCTTGGATCAGTTCTAGCTAATTATTTCAATCTCAAGAACGTTTTGTATGATGCTTTTGGTGAAAAGGTCAAAGCCCTCTTTCAACACCCTCATGGAGTAGTTGATCCTCCTTCTGTTCAATCACCTCCTACAACTGATGATCTACCTGTTGACCCACCTGTTCCAAGAACAACTACCATTGTCGACAGATTTGAAAAAGAACCAGAAGGAAGCAGAGCCAGAATCACAATTAAACAGGGCAAAAGAATTGTGATTGCAAATCAACGCGAAGGACTTTTATTCATGAAAAATACCAATGAGAATCGCAAAGCAAAAGACCCTGCTCTGACTGTAACAGATTTGAAAAAGAGAAAGTTTGGCGATGAGTATGGTGACAGATCTGGTATCCGTATGTGGGCTTTCGATCCAGAAACGAATTTGTGGGTGGTAAAGCGAAACTCAGGAATATCTAAGTGTTACAAAAGCACCCATGATTTCAATTCTTGGACTAAGACTGATCTAGCAGAATTATCTAGGGTGCTCTTTCACAATCCCTCGCAAGATCCAAGTGCATCTAATTTTAAGAGGTTCCTTGATAGGTAGGTCAAAGAAAATTTTCCTAGTATGAAGACTGCCAGAAACAGGCAAACCTATGAAGATTATCTTATGGCCTGCTACAAAAAAGCAAAAAGAAATTCCAATCCCTCAGCACTTCCAGGAGGGATATCTTGACAATATGAAATTTTGGGCATACGATGACGAAACTGCAACTGCTGCTATCAAATTCAAGGATCAAGAACATGTTTTGAGGCTGATTAATGCTAAAGATCTTCTTCGTTTTCGAGAAAGGGATATCCGGACTCTGGCTCGTCACCAGATAATATGCAGAAAAGACGTAATGGAAGCTGCTGCTAAAGAATACACTGCAACGGTAGCTACAATCATAAATGGAAGATTGTGGATGAGATCAATAGGGAGATCAGATCTGAGGTTGTTTGAGAAGCCTGCTGAGGAGCCAAAGGAGTGAAGACAAGACTATGCTAGTCTCAAACCAAGGGGGAGACTGAAAGAACATAATTTTGTGGTTTGAGCTAGGCATCATTTTGTATAGATGATAGTGTCATTTTGCAGTGATTGTGTGTTGTTGTGTAATGTGTGCTGCCACACATGTGTGTGCGGCCGCACACATGTGTTTGGCTGCACACTCTTGTGCTGGTAGGAGGAGTACTATTTATAGCAACTGAGTTGTGTCAGTTTGTATTTTTTTGGCTTGGTGTCAGAACTCTGCAGTAGTTGTACTTTATCAAGATGTACTTGACATTTAATGGCAATAGATGTGTGCATTCTTGATTCTACTTCTTCTTCATCTCAATCTCAATCTAATTGCAATTAACTTCATTGATTACTAAATTGGATCCTTAGTTTTGGGACTAACAATTGGTATCAGAGCTTGATTGTATCAATCAATTTTTTCTGATCTGGAGCTTATTTGATCTTATTTTTAAAAGAAAATAGCGTTTTTGGATAGATCTCGCAAAAATAAGGGGGGTTACTTCTTTGCATTTTTCATAAAAACGAGTTTTTGATTGAGTTTTGGAGCAAAAAAGGGTGAAAAACGTCGTTTTTTCGCGAATCTGTTGAAGGAGTGCGGCCACTTGAAGGTGTGCGGCTCAGCAGCCTCGGTGTGCGGCTCGGAGTATACGGATCGGTGTGTGCGGCTCGGAGTGTGCGCCTCGGTGTGCAGTTAGGGTTTCGATGTGCGGCTCCGTGTGCTGCCTCGGTATACGGCTCGGAGTGTGCGGCTCGGTTGGTGTGCGGCCGACTCGGTGTGTGCGGCTTAATCTCGTGTACGGTCCAGCGTCTTCGCTTCGGTCTCAGTCAGTAGCAGCAGAAGTCCTCGCATCGCACATTTAAAAAAAAAGGGTGAAATGCATTGTAGGAGCCGGGGATCGAACCCGGGTCTCCTGCATCTTTAGCTTCGCGTCTTACCAATTCAGCTACGCGCCTTCTTGATTCTTTCCTTCCCTTTTGTAATTCAAATATTATATCTCCGGTTCATATTTTCGCAAATTTAACACTTTTTGTCCAAAAATCATTTTCTTTTTATTTTTAAATTTCTTTTTCATCCAAAATTTTAGTTTTTTTTTATTTTTTTTATTTTTGACTTTTATTTTTGTTTTTTTACCTTAAAATTTTTTACTTTGATTTTTAAAATTTGACCTTTGACTTTAAACTTTGACTTTCTCGGTTGAATTTTAATTTTTCGAATTTAGCTTTTCGGTTTGACTTTTGAGTTTGACTTTTTAAATTTGACTTTTAAAGTTGACTTTCTTGGTTTTTAAGTCAAAGGGCAATTTAAAAAAATAAATAATAATAAAAAAAATTAAAAAATATATAAAAAAAATTTTAAAAAAAAATAATAAATAAAAATGAGTTCCACATCAATTCCGGTAAATGAAGTTTCATGTACTCCATCTTGTAAAGCCACAATTAAATTTCTTCATGAACAAATTGATTTGCTAAAAAGGGAAAATGAGGACCTTAAATATGAAGGCTATACTCTAAGGAAAGGTCAAAAACTGTTAAAAGCACAACTAGAAGCAAAAACTAAAGACTTTAGGAAGCTTCAGGAAGAGTACAGCAACAAGTGTGAAAATTACGATCACATTAAACGCAAACTTGCTGCTGTAACTGAAGAACTTGATGCTTTGAAAATAAAATGTGGAAAAACAGACGTTAGTTTTAAAAATTATACTGCATCAAGTAAGACAGTCGAGTCCTTAGTAGAAAATCAATTGAGTTTTAAAGATAATCAAACCAAGGGTCTAAGGTATCACAGTGTGCCACTTCCTTTTAATCACAATTATAACCCACCATTTGAGACCAATGAGGAAGAAATGCCTGCTCATTATGGTCAAACCCCTGCTCCAGATTCACTTAAGACTGAACAATCAGGGCCAACTGAGGGTGATGAGGTGAACGGTACTAATGCTTCTACTTCATGTGCAGGTAAAGTAGCAGAGGATGAGAACAAAGAGAACACTATTGAACAAACCAACATCTCCTTGAACTCTGAATCTGTTGCTTCGAACTCAGTTGCTTCTGATCAACCTGCTGTTGAGAAGTACATGCTACCAAGTCAAGTGAAACAGCCGACCTGTTGCAACTGTGCGTGTGGGAACAATCAGAAACGAGGCAAGGACACGCCACCAGGGGCAGGAAGAAACAATTTCCCAGTGAAGAAAAAGACTTGTTTTCACTGTGGAACACCTGGTCATATTGCCCGAAATTGTCCAAATCGCGCATACGTTCCTTATTATGCACAAGGCTGGCAGAACGCGCCAAGAGGGAGATACTCCAAAAGATACCCCTCGAGATCACGTTCAAACCATGATGACTGGAACGCGCAGAAGGCCAAGAATCAATCCCACAAGGCCAAGAATCAAAATCCCAAGGGCAAGAATGGAATGTCGGCCAAGAAGCCAAATCCAAGAGATGCTCCCATGAAGTCAAAATCAAAGTCATCTCAACGGCCGACATCAACTTCAAAATCAAGTGCTGAGCCACCCATTAGATCGAAAAAGAAATGGGTTAAACCCAACTACAAATGGGTTCCAAAGGCTCAATCTCCCAAATCAACTAACGATTCTAATATTTCTATGTCTTTTGTTTGTGATAAACTGGACATGTCATGGGAGAAAGTATCGTGTGTCGATGACAAAGGTCGACCCAGTTTCAAAATGGACTGGGTTCCAAAGACCAACTAATCCCGCTCTGTGTCGGAGCAGCTATGGAAGCATATCATCAGACTTCGGTTTGTTGGTAGTAGCTGTTCCAGGCACATGATAGGAGATAGCTCTCAACTGTACAGTATTCAGAACATTATTTGAGAGTATGTGTCCTTGGCAGGAAAGGAAGAAAGGAAGAGATCACAAACGGGGTTTGTGCTTAAAGACATGAAGAATTTTCCGATCTGTTCTGAGTTTACGCGTGCTGTTCTCAGACCTTCTGGATGCAAATTCAATCGGTGACTTACGGTTTGCGTTTTCTTCTCTATACTCCTGAGTTTTTCTTAACCTGATTCGCTTTAAAGACTAATTTTTGTTTTAGGATAGTTTAAATTTGTGCATTTACTTTCGTTTCTCTCTTATGCACAAATTTAGGGGGAGAAATAAAAACGAAACAAAAATTAGAAATTTTAAAAATCCAAAAACATTAGAAAATCAGATAATCAAAAAAAAAATTATTGGTTATGAAATGTGCTGCTTGAGGGAGATGTTCTGGGAAGTGATATGATAAAGTGATAACAGGCAACTTGAGTCTACGTAACGTACCCGAAGTTGAAGGGTCTATGCTCTGGTTTGATGCGTCGGTAGGCACGGAAATTTTTTAAATGGACTTGACTAGGGAGAGTTGAACTTAGGAAATTTATAGACTTGACAAATCTTGACCTAGTTAGATCCGTTCAGCCTGACAATACGACACTCAGATAGGTTGAGCAGGGAGATATATATGGGAATCTACTCGTCACAATAATTGAACCCGTATTTGGAACCGTGGCTTAACTTTTCCTCGATGTGCGGATTCTGTCCTTAATTCCGGTTGGATGGGGCGACTGGTAAATTCCGATAAATTAGGTCTGTAGAATATCATTTTCTTTCTTTCCGTCTGTTAGTCATATGTTGTCTCCTTTGCGTGACTTCCAATCCGACCTGGTACACAACATATGCAACTCTATTTCTCTGCAGGTTATATATGTGAAAGACTTCTTATCTGTTAGCCATATGCTATCTCCTCTGCGCGACTTCTAATCCGACCTGGTACACAGCATATGCAACCTTCTACTTCTCAACCCCTCTGAAGTAATAAGTAATAAGTAATAGAATTCTGAATCTATCTTCTCTCTGAATGGTTGTCTGCTCACCCGGTGTAAGGAGTACTCTGGAAGTTCTTGATGGCTGGGGCATATCAGGAAGTGGGAAACACGTTCTAGTACACTTAAAATTGAACACATACAGATTGTCTATAGATCTCGCTGCTCAATTTAGGTGGATAACAATATCCCTGGTCGTCGTCAGATGAATGGTCCTTAAGATATAGTATCTAAGAAATTAGGATCATATATAATTTTTAGGAACTTAAGTTCACCTGTCTTGTAACAAATAGTATGTCCTAAATTTGTCACAATTTTTCGTGTTTAAGTGGACAACAATATCGACGATCGACCAGACAAAGATGTGAATATGAAAGGTACCGATAAGTGGATAAAAGCTGTCTAAAAACTTTGATCCCAAATCTCTCTTAAAGTTAGATATCATTTTTATTTTTGTTAAATTTGTCATAGTTTCTTCTAATTTAAATATTAGGGGAGAATTAAAAATTAAAAAAAAAATCAAAAAAATTCAAAAATAAAAAAAAATCAAAGAAAAATCAGAAAAATTTAAAAATCCAAAAATAGTGTTATTTCTGTTTTATTTCTTGTTCAGAAAAATCAAAAATCCAAAAATATTTTTTTGTTTCTGTTTTCATTTGTGTGCTAAGTTTTCTTTTAGTTTTGTTTTGTCTTGAAAAGTGATTTCAGGTATAGATAAGACTGATGGAGTTTGTGTTGAAGATTTCTGAGCCAAAGCCTCGTCCGTGAGCATCGAAGAATTCACATTCGAAGGAGCAAGAAATGAAGATTATTCTTTCGACATTCAATCTGTCAACCCCAGAAGCATGGTGAAGCTGTACTTGAAGATTATGTCACAGATTGCATTGAAGCCTCCTCAATCAATCTGCTGCTATCTTTGTACCTGCTGAAGTGATCCAGAAGATTTGTTCTTTCTGTAGATTCTCAAGCTGAAGCGCTATCTTTCAAGAATCTGTACATCAAGCCTCCTCACCCAATGTGCGTTCAGAGTCAAATCTTGAAGAAAAGCCCAACCGCTTGAGATGAAGTCATTCATGAAGATTCATCAAGCTCCCAATGAAGATTAACAAGAAAAAGCCAGCTACTTTTTAGGGGGAGCTTGTTGGGTCAACTAGAAAAGAAAGTTATAAACAAAGGGGGAGATTGTTGGGTCAAAAATATGGTTTATACTTTACTTTTCTAGGAAAATATATTTTTATGTAATGTTGTATGTGTTTGCGGTTTGTGTGTACGGCTGTACACATGTGTATGGCTGGAGGTCCATATAAATAGAGGAGTGCATGTGAGAGTGTACGGTCGAGACGGATAGAGAAGAGAGAGAAACTAGAGAAGAAGTGTGTGAGAGAGAGAATCTATTGTAAGGAGCATAATTCATATCATCAATACATCATTAAATTCAAGTTATTCTTCTTCTCCTTCTCTTCTATTTGATCTGACATCATCCAATTGATTGGGATTCCGCACCATCAATTGGATCTGATTGATACACAAGCAATTTTGGGGACTTACAAGTATCATATTATATAGGGAAATAGAGGAATCTAACACATATAAAGAAGTCTTCGAAGAAAATAACCCAATTTTTTTTGTTTTTGTAAAATAACCATATTGTCAAGAATAGGTCGTTCCAGAGCGATCTCCGGAATAGCGGAGTAAAGATTCTAGACAATTGTTCATGAATATTCATTTCTTTTATGTATAATATGTGTTTTGATGATTTTGTATAATATTTCCTTTTATAAAATCAAGTGCATGAAATCTTAAAATCTACAAAAAACAATAAATTCATAAATTTAAAATTGTTTTAAATAATAGTACAATGTTCAAATGGACATTGCCTTCATACCCCAAAAAATTTATGCCAATCGTTTATGATATGACATGGCATATGGACCGCTTTTATATTCTATAAAATACGATTTCTCGGCAATCAACATCTCTATGAACTAACACAAAAACACTCCACAATCCCTTCTACTATCAATCTGTTGTGGTACGTTTGAGGCCTTTTCAAGGGTCATGTTGAAACTCTAAACTGCGATTGCACCCCAATAGTTGATACCCACCAGCAGTCTGTGAATGCGGGCTCACATACCTTTAAACGAATCCTCATCTTCTAAACAATAGCCGCTCTTTCAGCGACTATCATATATAGCCATTTTGAATGTCTTCATATCTAAAACACCCAAAAAACCAGTGAGAACTTGGTATGTTGATTGAGATGTAAAGCTACACAAAAGGTTGAAATTAATTAATCACCAAATAACATTATATTATAAATTAGTATTACTTAGGTAATGTAATCCAAACATAATTATACTGCATCACAGTCTACTCGAGTTGGGTAAATGGATCTGCCAGTGATGTCACTCCAGTCAAATGCATCGGTGTTGAAAGCTGACAACACAACCGTCTACCGTGCATCATCCCGTCTATGCTCTATCAACAATAAGATCCACGTGTATCACTTTGTTGCTTACCACATGCCCTAGGAAGTGTACCTCTCTAATCCAAAATTCCCATTTGGAGAATTTTGCGTACAACTTTTCCTTTCTTAGTAGTTCCAAGATCACTTTCAAATGTTGACCGTGTCCCCCCTTGGTTCATGAATAGATTAAGATGTCATCAATGAACACAATTACGAACTTATCTAAGTATGGTTTGCATACACGGTTCATGAGGTCCATGAATATCGCTGGAGCATTGGTCAATCTGAAGGGCATAACTAGAAACTCGTAGTGGCCGTATCGCGTTCTAAATGTAGTTTTTGGAACATCTTTTTCCAGTACCTTCAGTTGATGATACTCAAATCTTAGATCTATCTTTGAGTAGTAGTCGGATCCTTGAAGTTGATCAAACAGGTCGTCTATTTTGGGGAGCGGATAACGATTCTTGATTGTTAGTTTGTTCAATTCCCGATAGTCAATACACATCCTGAATGACCCATCTTTCTTCTTGACAAATAAGACCGACAGTCCCCAAGGTGAGAAGTTTGGTCTAATAAAACCCTTGACGAGAAGTTCCTATAGTTGACTTGAAAGCTCTTGCATTTCCGAGGGAGCCAATCTGTAGGGAGATTTCACTACTGGAGCTGCTTCTAGAAATAAATCAATTCGGAACTCGACGCTGCGGCTCGACGACAATCCAGGTAAATATTCGGGAAATACATCAGAGTAGTCACATACATGAGGTATGTCCTTGATTTCTTTTGTCTTGCTCTTCTTATCTATTACATGCGCCAAAAAGGCATAACACCTCTTGTGTAGATATTTTTGAGCCTTAGTGCAAGAAATAAGCTTTAAGTTGTGACCCGATTTGTCACCGTAGATAATCATAGTCTCTGTGTTAGGTAAAGTTGGTCGTACAGCCTTTTCAAAACACATAATTTCAGCATGGTGAAGAGACAACCAATCTATACCGATGATAATATCGAAGCTTCCGATTCGTATATGCATTATTAGATTGACCGGGAATACATGATCGTTCAGAGTTAAGACAGTTACGTAAGATTTCAGTGGTTCTTTCTATCTGACCGTTTGCTACTTCTACTTCATATGCTACATTTAACTTACTAGACTCATGATCTAATAGTTGTTTAAATGATGGAGTTATGAAACTTCTATCAACACCAGAGTCAAATATAAATGTAGCATATAAATTATTGATGAGGAACGTACTGGTAACCACCGAGGGATCTTGTATAGCATCCTTGTTTCCAATCACAAAAGCCCAACCACGAGCAATTCCAACACCTTTCCTCAACTTTGGGCAATTTCGCCTGTAGTGCCCTTTCTCTCCGCATTCATAACAAGTTCCTCCTCCACCTGACCCCGATCCGGTACCCCTATCCTGAATTGTTGCAGAAAGTGTTGTGGTTCGACAAAAGTTTGTAGTATGAACTTTCTTGTTGCATGTGACACAATGGAAACATTCCCAACGTGGCGTCGGTTGCATTTTGTGCATATTGGTTTACTTCCAATGTAACTCTTTTGTGGAGTCAGAGTCGGGGCAGGTGTTATAACATACACCTTTTCAACCTGATGCTTTTTCTGCTGACCTTGGTTTCCTCCATTGAACTTTCGCTTGTGGTGATTGTTGTTGACTTTTGGAATCTCAACTCTTGTTGTAACGACCCAATTTTTCAAAAGAAAATTTTCATGTTTAATTATCCAAAACACAATTCCATCATCCACAAAACCAGTTACAATTGTTTTCAAAACCATATCAAATACAACTTTATTTCAAAATATCGAAGTGTCCCATAAAATACCTGAGCGAGAGTGTACGCGCCATCAAACATTGTCCTTGCCCTTGGGCTCAGATGTACCTGAAACAAATCCACAAACTATAAGCTAATGCTTAGTGAGTCCCCCAGAGCATACCCCACACACAATCCACATAACGCATATCATATTAGCTATAAAAGCTACATATACCACATAAGCCATGCATACTAACATATAAGGATGCCATGGGCTCCCCCCACGGTCTTATACCTTCATGCCATGGGCTCCCCCACATTGTCTTTACCTAGGAATGCCATGGGCTCCCCCACACGGTCTTATATCCAATTGCCACGGGCTCCCCCCGGGGTCTTCCATGCAATAACATACATAATCAACTAGCATATCATATATCACAAAAGTATCTATCATACTACATAACACATACATAAACATATAAGGATGCCGTGGGTTCCCTGTGATAACCCAAAATTTCTATCTTGTATTAGAGACTAATTTAATCAAGGTTAGACTCATTTTACTAGCTTTTAGCACTGTTTAGGGTCTTATTGAGTGTTCTAAACCTAGTACAATTAAGGTGGGAACCTAGAAATGGGATAACACGATGCATATCAAGCAAAATCGGGTCAAACACTCCAACACATGGAGTGTGCGGCCACACACTTGAGTGTACGACCACACACAGGTGTGTGCGACCGCACACCCATCCCAACTGCACACTCCCACCTATATATACTTCACTTGGTCATTTTGAACACTATTTCCACTTATTCAAAGCTAGGACTCGTTTTCTCTCAAGTATCATACAAAGTTTCACTCCAATCTTCAATCAAGTGAGTGATTCCTTCTTGGTTTAGCTAGTACATGACCTTAACTAGCCTTTTCTTTGGTTTGATCCATGAAAACATCCATTTTTAGTCAAGAACACCAAGAACACGAAGAACACCAAGAACACACACTAGTTTTGGGCCTTAAAACACGTTTCAGCACATTCCATAGGGAGTGTGCGGCCGCACACACACCCTGGCCGCACACACCAAGTGTGACCGCACACGCCTCCTGGCCGCACACCCTGGCCGCACACACACAAATAATGTGTATTTTGACCATACACTCCCTTGCGTAGCCAAATACCCCTTATATACAATCATATATGGTAGTAACACTTCAAAATAAGTGTTTACTAGTCCCTAAGGTGGTTTCAATTTGATAATTAGTTGTTATAAGCACTAACTATAGTCATATATGTAACATTATATGTTAAATAGGATCCGCGTGTGTGCTCAAGCCTTCACTTGACACTTAGCATCCTATACAATCCGTTCATCCAAACCACTCACTACAGGTGAGTTCATACCCCTTAATTAACCTTTTAAATGTTTTTAAATGCCTTTATGGGGGGGGGGGATACAAGTTGAACAATCATAGTTATTATATCAATCACATGTGATTAATAACTACCAAACTAGTGGATTTCTTACTTTCCAAACTGTTTTACAAACTCCTTTTCATGTCAAATACTCTTACTTAAACTCTTTTATACTGATATTTTGTCAAATGCATGTCTATATATGTATAGTTATATAAGTAATGTTTAAAGGGCTTAGGACTACTGACTCGCTTTATCTCATTTTCCTCGTTGGGATGTGGCTTTAGGGCATCGGTTATCCGTCCGAAGGTCGTTTAAATATTAGTTGTATATCATGTATACATACATAGTCATAGAAGTTCTTTCATTCAGTTCCATACCTTTGGGTAGCAAGGGTATACAAGCATGTTCATACATTACTAGTAAGCTACCATAAGGGTAGTTTAGGAAGACACTAAAACTATTACTAGAATAATGAAACATACAAAGAGTCAGTTCATACATGAGTCAATACCATATAGAGTAGAGAACATACAATACCATACAGAGAACGAGATAACAAACAATACCATACAGAGTAGAGAACATACAATACCATACAAAGAACGAAATAACAAACAATACCATACAGAGAGAACATACAGGCTAGACAGAGGGAGAACATACAATACAGCTAGCACATTCATTAAATATACATTATTACAGTTATGTGAGCCATGAAGCGGGGCAAGACACTACATGCCATGACCGTTTTTGTATCCAGAATCTCCTTAATTGGGGAGCGTATGAGTTTGTGTATAGATATATACTCGATTGACTATCCTACACCTTGCTGCTCGCTACAGTGGGACTTGCAAGTCTACGGGTGCCAAATGTCATTTCTTACGGCGTCTTACATCGTCGTTTTACTATTGAGTCAGTAGTAGGATACATGCTGGTCACATGGTACCTTAAATAACAATTGGCTTAAGGTAGTTAGTACAGCAGTAGTTACTTAATACAACACTACAGTACTATAATATTTTCCCATTACATTCACTTCGTGAACATTCACACGATGCACGGAAATGTAAAAACTATATTTTTAGATAATGATAGTCGAAGTTGGGAAAATTACACACTCTTACAAGAGACACACACTCAGATACTAGATGCCTTGGTAGAAGGCTACTTTTAGTAGGAAACATAGGGTTTTCTAGGAGAGTTCAAACAAATACAAACATTCACAAAACTTATACATTACAAACATCTTACAAATGACTCATACAAACAAGAAACTAATATACTTATGATCTCACCAGCTTTAAAGCTGATAAACTCTTTCAATATAACTTGTATTCTCAGGTCGCCAGTAGACAGGTACCGGAGCCAGGTTTTTGTGAAGATGAAGTTCATTCAAGTCTCATCTTTATTTTGACGTATATTATTTTTGGTGTCTATATAACTTGACAGAACACACTTTTATGGAATTATATTATTAATGCAATGGATGATGTTGTTGCTTATTTACTACTTTGCATTGTTGTGATACTGTACATGATGTCCTCCACCCCCGAACGTTTCCGCTGTTCCGGTTTTGGGGTGTGGCAGATGGGTATCAGAGCTCTGTTTATAGTGAATCGAGTGTATCAACCCATAAAAGATATACGGACTATAAACACAAACGGGATTAAAATACTCTGATAAAGAGTTATAGTTTTAAATAATTAAATATTTAACCAAGTATACCTACCTGCATTCATACTAAAATCAATGTCACTAGGACAGAACAAAAGTATTACGATTGTTGGACAACACAAGTAGACTTAGAGACATATAGTCAAAACTGGGAAGATGTAGCCTGATCAACTACATTATCCGAGGAGTGATTAGCATGTGCCTAAGTGTGGTTGTGAGGTTGCAACAAGTCTAAAAACTTACCAACATTTCTACAACAAGAGCAGTAGAACAGAACATTAAACTTAAAATACTATAGGAGTATTTTTTGCTACTATAATTACTTATCTGAGAATTAAAGGTCTTTATTAGTATGACAATGGTTGTTTAGTGGATACACTAAGATTATATGTACTAGGATATCATAGACTTAGAATCTATAATCTTTGCTTTACTTCCTGTCCTTGTTTGGTTGTGGGCTTAGAGTTAGGGTCACTTATTCGAAGGTCTATCCTGTCTGTGTTACATATAACTGGTATGCACTAAACAAGTATTGAAGTAACTGATAAAGATCATCTTATAATTATCTAATTAGTTCGTCTATTTAGTTATTTCTTATATCCCTTTTCTCGCATAGATTAAATGGATGGATTCCATCTTCCCGGAGACCCGTACTTTCCCCAACCACGGCAATGTTGGATGGCTTGGGGAAGAGCCAGAAAATGATCACCCAATCCCTTTGGATGATCATGAAGCTGAAGGCTTTTCTGATGGTTCTGACTCGGAGCCAGAAGTCAACAACCAACCCACAGCTATTCAAAACCCAAACCCTCATCCAACATTTCAAGGTCCCACACCTCTGTGGGCCACAAACTTGAATAGATGGAATCAGGAACAGGGGCTGCCCATTCCCTACAATGGGAGACAGAAGCTTCTACAACCTCACTGAGGGAGGTTCCGCTGACAGAGTCCTACCCATCATGGTTCGTAGGATTTCGCGGAACACAGAGCAGGGTCGAGCAGCTATCGACCGGGTTGTGGAGATTGACGCCAACTCTGGCGTTAACACAGTCCGTATTCTCTAGCTAGAGTCTGCTCATGAAAGAATTCTGGTCCACAATGCAGCTATTCAGAGGGAACTAACTGAAACCCAAGCTGAAGTCAGGGAACTTCGGGCTCAGCAAGCAAGATCTGATAGGCGCGCGAGGGACATAGAACGCCTTCTGTCGGAATCGAGAACTCACTCTGGTAGTTCTCGACGTCGATAAATTTTCATCTTCTCTTTTGGATATAACGTAGTTATGTTAAAAACTCTAGTCTAATTTCCTGTCCTTGTAAATCTTAGACCTGTTAAGTCTTGATTAGGTCGTAGTTCTGTCAAAATTTTCCCATCTTGGTTGATGTAAGACCTACTTCTAGGTCATTTTTCTCGAACTTGTTGCATCTGTAATACCAGTATTATTGACAGATATCTAATCTTATGGAAATTATATCCAAACGTTTCTTCTTCATCCAATCATTCTATTCAATTGTGTTGTTGGGCTATGGAGAGTTAGTCCATGTATCATACTTATCAATTTCCTACTTATTCTTATCAATTTCTTCATCTTTCTAAACTTATAGTTCCACGATGCCTCCACGTAAATTAACAAGACGCAATCCTCCCGCACCAACACCACCTACTCCCCAGTTCGACACGACAGCTCTAAATGTTGCTGTAGCTGCGGCTGTGGCTACAACCATGGCCCAATATCATTCTTCAGGTTCCACTAGAAGAGGAACCCCTGTTCAGTCTATTCAGGTTGAAGCTCCTGTGCGCTCGAGAGAGTGCTCCTATAAGGACTTCACAAACTGCAAGCCCAAGTCCTTTAGAGGGACTGGCGGAGTCATTGCCCTCTCGAAATGGTTCGAGAAAACCGAATCGGTTTTCGAGATCTGCTCCTATCCAGAGCAAAGTAAAGTCAAGCTCGCCGCTTGCACCTTTGAAGACGAAGCACTGACATGGTGGAATAGCCATGTTAAGTCACTATCTCTTGTGACGACTAATGCTATGGGCTAGGATGCTATGAGAGACCTCATGGTGGAGGAGTACTGCCCGAGGGGCGAGATCCAAAAGCTAGAGGAGGAACTGTGGACCTTGACCATGAAGGGCTCCAACGTAGTCGCCTACACCGCCAGATTTTGTGAACTGGTGGCCCTCTGTCCCAATATGGTTTATACGGAAGGGAAAAAGATCGAGAGATATATATGGGGGCTGATGCCACCATACCAGGGAAATGTTTTGGCATCGCACCCCACTACATTTGATAGTGTCAAACGATTGGCACAGCGGCTCATAGACCATGAGGTTCGTACCCCGGCCGCAACAACAACTACCCTGGCCATCTCAGAACCCGCCAGAACCGCCGAGTCCAAGCGGAAATTCTGGGATGACAAGAAGAAGAAGAAGACTGCCAAAAAGTAGTAGGTCGTGACAGTTCATGTTGCGATAGCACCTGCCGCTGCTGCTCCGGTCAAGCAGTATTCTGGAAGTTTGCCTCTATGTAACAAATGCAACTTCCACCATACAAGGACCTGTCGGGAAATGCAGTGCTCAAACTGCAACAGGAAGGGGCACACCGCTCGTTTCTGTAAATCTCCGGTGAGGCCAATCACCCAAGTCCCCGGTATGGGTGTGGGCCAAGATTGCTACAACTGTGGCGAGGTGGGCCACTACAAGAGGGACTGCCCAAAGGCAGGGAATGCTGGTAGAGTGGGAAGAGTTCTGGCCATAGGCCATGAGGAAGCAGTTGCCAACCCCACAGTGGTCACTGGTATGTTTCTCCTCGACAACTCTTATGCATGTATACTATTTGATAGTGGGTCTAAGGCCACAATGCCGGCCCATGTAGTTATGAGTAGAAGACCCGGGGTTAGCCCTAGGCACAGTATGCTAGTATGATATTCAGGACGAGGTCCAATGATAGCGGGCGGGTGCCCAAGGAATGGTTTATGTGATAGTTTATACTTGTTGTCTGTGTGATACTTGTATGTGCCTGGTAGGGAGGTGAGTGTGGGCGAGGTCCCGTATCTCACCAATAGCAGAGTGTGGATGGTGTTCCACATCTCATTTGCAGCAGATCAGGGGCGAGGCCCAAGTTAGGGAAAGAGTGAGTATGGGTTGGGCCCGTATCTCACTATCAGTAGGAGCATGGACGGGGTTCCATGACTCATCAGTAACAGGACAAGGGCGAGGCCCAAGATAAGTGAGGCCTTAGGACAAGATCCATTAGTATATGTTTAGCTTATGTGTTGTGATATGTTTATGTGCTATTATATGTTAGCGGGCGAGGCCCTGTGACAGGCGAGGCCTAAGTGAAACAGATCTGTATCTGAGCGGGGCTCGAAGCCAGGCGAGGCCTGGAGCGGCGGGGCCGTTGTAGCGGGCGAGGCTCGAGGTAGGGGCGAGGCCCAGAATAGCGGGCGTGGCCCAGTATGTGGTTATGCATGGTATGTGGTAGGTTGGGGAACTCACTAAGCTTCGTGCTTACGGTTTTCAGTTTTGGTTTCAGGTACTTCCGGTAGCGGAGGGAAGAGCTCAGGGTGATCGCATGGCACACACCATAAATTAGACAACCTTGGAATGTTTTACTTTGATAATGAACATACGTTTTGGAAATTAATACTCTGATTATGTTTTGGATTGATGATTATGCTTTAAGTTGGTATCAGAGCCTTGGTTTGAGGGATTCGGACATGCTCTCGGGTGTGTTTGAACTCAAACTGAGGAATTGGTATAGAAGTTTTCAAAATGAAAAGACAGTTTGTTAAAAGAGTTTGAGAAAGAAAATAGTTTTAGAAAAGCAAAAAGAATTCAGAAAGAAAAGAATTTTGAAAAGAGAAAGGGGTGTGATGCATGCAATCAGCCAAGCTCAAGTAAGTACCCCAAAATACCCATACAAGTTATGTTATGATTATCAGTTAATAGAACAACATGCTAGATTAGGACTAAGGATCTAGGGAGCATGCCTTATGTGCCTGTTATATGTGCTTTTGAGCTGCATGATAGTGCTGGTTAGACAGTAGTAGGATAGCCTGTTTAGGTTATGCTTGAGTTTATGAGTTTGTGTTGCATGCTAGTACAGATTCCTGATATAAGATTATGATTGCTTGAGTATGTTATGGTTAGATTTCCCCTTGTCTGAATGTTGCTTGCTTTGTGCATTGTGGGATTCTGAGTGATGGGAGTTAGCCATTAGGTGAATACGTCATGTCACATGTGATCAGGGTTGAATAATCTCAGAGTGTTGGATTTGACCCTATTGCGCAACTCTCGTTTGAGTCTAACCGTTGTAGGGACGAGTCTTTTACTCGAAGGATTATCTAAGCCTCGTCACATGTGATGGTATTCAGGTGATGGCTAATTGGCATCACAAGGAGGCCTTCAGCAACTGAGGACTAGTTTGAGTTGAGTCAGAGGTTTCCCTAGGGAAAGCCTAGGATGAGATAGTGCTGGGAGCAGTAGTAGTGGAAAGGGACCTGGTGGAGTCGAAGCAGTTCTTGAGGAAAGTACGGATAGATGTGGAAGGTAGTATGGGCCCGTACTACTAAAAGCAGAGGATCCATACTCGATTCGGGAAAGGCTGAGGCAAGACCGGGAACCTTGTAGTGTGTGTGTTTGGTCTCGCAATGGTGATAAGTATTCTGATAAGAGGATGTATTATATTTTCAGCATGGTGACGTTGCGAGAGAGACCAGTGAGCGGATCAGGCGTCAGAGAGGGATCAGGCTCGGGATCAGGAGCTGAGCAGCTCGAGGAGCGAATGAGGGAGTTGATATCAACTGAGGTTACGCGCATCATACTAGACCAGACTCCTGTGATCTTTGGCACGGTCAAGGAGGGTATATTGGAGATCTTCGATGAGAGGCTGGGAGCCTTCTGTACCGAGATGATGGCATTGATGGGAGCGCGTACTTTGACATTTCGAGAGTTCAGGGCTTGCGGGGCACCAGATTATCATGGGGCTAGGGACCCCATCGCTAGCAGCAAATGGTTCGCTGATGTTGCCAACGCATTCCGTACGAGCCGGTGTCCCGAGGGGGACAAGGTCAGACTCGCTTCCTGTCTTCTGAAGGACAGAGCGAGGGATTGGTGGGAAGAGATTGGTCATGCTTTGGGTGATGATGCCGCGTTGGACACGATGACATGGAGTGATTTTTCAGCCAGGTTCAGGGCTGAGTTTTCACCGATTATTGAGGTGCAGCAGTTGGCACAGGAGTTTCAGGATTTGATGCAGACCACCGAGACTGTGGCGGAGATCACCGCCAAGTTCAGGGAGAGGGCCCTTCTTGTTCTGCAGTATGTTGCGGATGAGGAGATGAAGAAGGCCCGATATCACGAGATGTAGAGGGCTGACATCAGGGAGTTCGTGAGCAGGTCCGGCTGTAAGACGCTGGAAGATATGATTTATCGGGCCAGAGAGAGGGAAATTGATTTGGAGCAGCTCCAGAAGAGGAAGCCAGATGAGGTTCAGGTAGCCACAGGCTTGGGCAAAAGGCCCAAGGGATTGGATTCGAGATCGAGGGATTATCAGGACCGCAGCCGGTGTGGGAAGTGTGGCAAGGCGCACGGGGGCGCGTGGAGTGGTAGCGGTGGTGAGTATGGCTGCTTCAAGTGCGGTCGGGTTGGTCATTTTAGCAGGGATTGTACTGTTACCACCACACAGGGATCAGACTTGATATGTTTTCACTGCAATCAGCGGGGCCACGAGAAGGCCCAGTGCCCTAGTTTGCTTCCGGCAGGACGGGTGATGGTACCTGCCCCTGCAACTTTGAGGATCACAGACGGCCGTCAGGGTCGTGCAGAGGCGCCTGCGGTTGGAGGCAGGGCTTTTCAGATGACTACCTTGGAGACGCGAGCAGCGTCGGACGTTGTAGGTATGCAACTTCCATTTTCAGTTCTTTTATTTGTGCATGATTATATTGTTATGGTTCTGCATCATTATCGGTATGAGTATTTTATTTTTGTGTGGCTTGCTTGTGATCGAGTTATATGCCATCTGCATACCTTGGATATTTGAATGGTAGTCAATGGATGTGCCCTATCGGAGAAGGTCGCTTAGGATGCAGTAACCGTAACATGCCTGGGAGGGACTTGGTATGTCTCGCTAGTTCGGAGCTATATAGTTTTAGAAGTGGACTGGTTAGATCCCTAGCTATGGTAAGATTGGGGTTCCTCAGCAGATTGATTATGGAATCGTAGCAAGGATTGGGATTTCTTTTCGAGCATTGAGCAGCGAGGTGTAAGCAGGATCGAAGTGGGGGAGAATCCTCCGAGTGTACAAGGGTAAGAGCACGCAGATCCAGAATGAGTACACGATCTCTAAGAAGGAAAATAAGTAGTATAGCGTTGGATGGATTGAGGAATTCAGGGTTGGGAGTTTGAGAAGCTCCCCATCAGTTAGTGCGTGTAATGGTGATGGTTAGTACGTGGTTGGGAATTCAGGTTGGAGGATCGCTTGTAGGACTCGAGTGAGTCGGAATGAAGATCTTGAGGACAGATAGCATGGGATGCTTTTGTGTCAGTAGACAGTGGCAGAGGCAACACGTAGAGCATGGTAGAGCGGTGGGAGAGCCGCAGCTTTCTCCAGCAGTGGTCAGTGGTGGAAGGTGTTATAAGACTACGGAGCAGCCGTAGCATTCACTAGCAGTCAGAGATGGAAGGTGATGTAAGACTGCAGGTGAGCCGTAGCATTCCATAGTAGCTTCTTTAGCGGAGTTCGGGCGAGGCCCTTATCTCCTAGTGATCAGATATGGATCAGGAATGGGTAGTGGATGAGAATAGTAGGGAGTTTGCCTGTATAGCCCTAGAGAGGTGAGACCTTGGGAGAGGCCGCTCCAGGATGTAGTGGGTGAGACCCGTGGGCGAGGCCCGTATGAGAGTAGCAGTATAGGTGAGACCTGAGAGCAGGATTGCACAGTAGTATGGTTGGGTGAGACCCGTGGGCGAGGCCCGTGTGTGACAACCCGAAATTTCCATTCTATACAAACCATTTGAAGCCAATAGAAGTAGAACAGTTACAGTGAAAATTCAGACTTCGGGTATAAGTTTGGCAGTTTTTCAGGATTTACACTTAAGGAGATATCAGGAGAGTGGATGCACTAAGGTTTTGTGCAACACTGTTATTCCAATACTCTAGGATAGTAGAGTTCATTCCGGGAATAAAAATATTTTCTGCCAAAAATATCTCAGGACTATAAATAGAAATCTGAACCAAAATAGTTCATTAGTTACATTTCCAATTAGAGAAAAGCCAAATTCTCTCTCACGGATCTTCGGGTTTTTATCCCAAATTATGAGTACTTCGATCTAGTTATATTATATAGCTTAGATTGTGTTTAGAAACATCAAAATCATGCCAGACCCCAAGATTTGGGAGTTTACCGCCCAAGAACACTTGGGGAGTAAACTCCATTTTAAGGGCCAAAAGTGTCCCAATGCCCCTCAAAGCCTTAGAACTCAACATAGGGACTACCATTGCATGATTAGGACACAAAATCAATTAGAAACAAAGGGTGAAAGAGAGTTCACGGCCAAGGAGGTTCTTGGGCCGTGAACTCCATTTTTATGTGCCAAAATGCCTTAAAAACCCTCCTTAAGCCAAGAGACAAATTAGGACAAGTACCCTAGTGTGTTGGGAGCAAGAAAACACCATTAAAACACCAAAAAAAGGGTATTCACGGCCCAAGATGTTCCAGGGCCGTGAACTCCATAAAATGGTGCCAATTGGTGCCATAAACTCCTCTAAAGCCAAGTACAAAAGCCTAGTTTAGTTCCTAGTTAATTTAGGGACTTGAAAACACCTTAAACATCCTCCCAAGGGAGATTACAGCCGTAATCTCCAAGGAAATATGGTCCCAGGGCCGCAAACTCCTAAAAGGAGTTATATTATGCCCTAAACTCTTCCATAGACCAAGCCATTAAGTAGAAATGCTTATTAGGGCCTTATAGAGCATCAAACATCAAATGGACACATAGGTATGAGTTCACAGCCGTAAACTCATGAGTTTACGACCGTAAACTCATTTGGTAGTGTTATTAGGGCCGTGAACTTCATGGTGGAGTTTTCCTTGAGCCCTACACACAATAGCTTCCCCTACAAACACTTAGATGCAATCCTAGAGGCTAATAACACTTGATAAAGGTGTTTAGCATGTCCTAGGGTGTCTTATCTTGTTTATTAGTTGTTTATAGACTAATTTGTTACATATATGTGAAATTATATGTTAACTAGGATCATAGAGTGTGTTCAAGACTTCACTTGACACCTAGCAGTCCTACCTCTTCAGTTCATCCGTATCACCCACAACAGGTGAGTTCATACCCCTTAATCAATGTTTTAACTATTTTTAAATGTTTTATGGGGGGGATATAAGTAGAATCATGCCACTTATTATATCAATCACATGTGATTAATAAGCAGCATTTAAATGATTTACTACTCATTAGTCGTTTTACCAAACAGTTTCCTTCAAATGATTTTCATAAACATTTTATATGTTTTAAAACTCCTTATTACACTGTACATTTTACTCTGTATGTTTTATTTCAAACTTATTTACAATTGTGATTCAAACAAATGTTTCCTTATACTAAATTGTTTTATCAAACCCATGTCTTCAAACCGTTTTATAGATTGACATCAAGTCGATCTTTCTTAAGATAATAATTATGTTCAAAGGTTTTACAAAACTTATTTATGCTTTTATATTATAAATTGCATGCCTCTATATGTATAGTTATATAAGTAATGTTTAAAAGACTTAGGAAGGCTATCCACCTTGTTTCCTTTTCCTCGATTTGGATGTGGTCTGATAGGATATCGGGTACTCGTCCGAAGGTCGTTTAAATATTAGTTATATATCATGTGTACATATATAGTCATAAAAGGTCCTTCCAGTTCATCAAATGCCCTTGGGTAGCAAGGGTATACATCCATGTTCATACTTACCAGTTAGATTACTAGTAAACTACCATAGGGGTGGTTTAGGAAGATACTAGAACTATTACTTAGAACACAATATCAAACTATGAGTCAGTTCATTCATGAGTCAATACTTACTACTATGAGAACATATACAACTATACTAGAGAAGAACATATACAACTATACTAGGGAAGAACATATACAACTATACTAGAAAGAGAACATATACAACGATACTAGAACGAGTACATTACTATACTTGCTAGGTAGAGAGCACGTACATTACAGCTAGCACACACAGAACATTACAGTACATTACTTTACATTTACATTGATACGTTTACATAGAGATCCTGTTATAAGCATGCCTATATATGTATAATTATATAAGCAATGTTTAAAGGACTTAGGAAGGCTATCCACCCTATTTCCTTTTCGCGCTTGAGATGTGGTCTGGTGGGATATCGAGTACCGTCCGAATGTCGTTTAAACATTAGTTATATATCATGTATACATATATGGACATAATAGTTCCTTTCAGTCAGTTCAGTGCCTTTGGGTAGCAAAGGCATACGTTCATATACTTTTACATGATTACGCTTACATAAGTACATATACATGAATACGTTAACAAAATTGTGATCCACTATATCGGAGCATGCCTTAAATGTCATGGCCCGAGTTGTAGCCAGAGTCTCTTGGAGGGAGAGCGTGAGTTTGCGTATAGATCTATACTGGATTGACTATCCTACACCTTGCTGCTAGCTACAGCCGGACCTGCAGGTCTGCGGGTGCCAAACGTCATTCCGTTTTTACGACCATTCGTATGTCGTTACCAGTCAATAGTATGGTGCAATTTATCACATGATACCTTAATATAAATCCGGTTTAAGGTAGTTAGTACAACAGTAGTTCCTATAATACAACACTACAGTACTACATTTATTTTCCCTTTTCATATATTTAGTGATCATTTCACTTAAACATTTAATGTAAAAACTATATTTTGATAATGATAGTTACACTTGGGAAAATTACACACTTTTACAAGAAACGAATATTTAGAACAGTTAAATCTTGGTAGAAGACTACATTGAGAACAGTTAAGTCTTGGTAGAAGACACCTTTATATAAAGCAGGAATCATAGGGATTTCTAGGGTTTTTCAAATGTTTACAGTTGTCTTACAAACATTTTTATACTTACAATTCATCTACATTTTTCCATACTTACATTTCATTTACAAACAATTTCTTACATACAAATTAAGACACTAAAATACTTATGATCTCACCAGCTTCAAAGCTGATACTCGCTTTCAAAATTACTTGTATCCTCAGGTCATCTTAGACAGGTACCGATGCAAGGATTAGGGAAGATGGAGCTCGTTCAAGACTTATCTTTCATTTTGATTTATGCTTTAGTGTTTATCAAAATTTGACAGAACACACTTGTATAATAATTATATCATTAATGCAATGGATGATGTTATTGCTTGTTTACTACTTTACATTGTTGTGATACTGTACATGACGTCCTCCGCCCCAGAACGTTTCCGCCATTCTTGGTTTTGGGGTGCGACACCGTGCGAGAGTGGTTAGACAAGTGAGACTTGAAGGATAGAGGCGGGTGAGACCCATGGGCGAGACCCGTGAGTTTTAGTAGCACAGGTGGGACCTGGTGAGGACCTTAGTGTCAAGACAGGGGGTCGAGAACCCCAGGGTTGAGCAGTTATAGGTAGTCGAAGTTTCTTCGAAAGTCGATGGGAGCGACTAGGAGTTGTGTTGGGGTTAGCGACCGGTGGAGCCGGTAATCCAGATATTGATAGATTGGTAGGGACCAGGGTGGTCTCGGTTCATCCGGAAGGTAGATAAGGAATAGCAGAAATTTTCAGTCTGTAGCAGTGCTGGTAAGCAGTCTATGGTGGAATTCAGTTAGTTGATCGTGGGGTGCTCGACACCAAATTATAGTAGAGAGAAATGCCCAGTGGATACTGGCGGTAATGACTCGTACTGGGGGTAGCGGGAGTAATGAATTTGGTGAAGGATAGGACCTTCATAGTGGCAAGGAAATAGTTGGTTATGGAACATTGCCTTAGGCAAGCAAGAAAACGCACAAGGAAAGAGGGGGTGAACCCCTATGGGTTCAGTTGCAGTAGTCGGAGAGTACCAGAAGGATTGTCGGTTGAGTAAGTTGTGACCCGAGATTATTATCCGCAAGGATTAATGGTCGTCAGGAGGACCGAGCGAAAGGCCAGCGAAGGTAGGCAACTGGTGTTGGATTAATAGGTAGAGTATTGAAAGCAGATCGTAGTGCGGTTGGCTATAGCAAACTTTGAGGACGAAGTTTAGTTTAAGTGGGGGAGAGTTGTAACACCCAAAATCAGGAAGGCCAAGAAAGGAAAGAAAACCCTAAGTCAAAGGGTCAACTCGTTGAGTCTAGGGAGGAACTCGACGAGTCGGAGCGGGATCCGGGGGATCGATTAAGCAACAGACTCGGCGAGTCGGCTAAGGGGACTCGGCGAGTCGGGTTTGAACAAGGAAAACCCTAATTCCGGGAGTTGTATCCTATATAAAGGGTGTTATGTCCCTTCCTCAGCCTCCATATCATCCTAGAGAGCCTGTAAACCCTAGATTCCGTGTGAGCTTCCATCATTTGAGAGAGATAACTTTGGAGGAGGGAACCGTTGAAAGGAACTTGAAGATCAAGAGTCTTGCTTCAAAGGAGAGGTGTAGATCCGAGATCTACTTCAGTTTGTGTTCATCTTGGAGGTAATAAGCTGCTATCTTCCCTCCTTTGCATCTAGATCTATTTTGTTATGAGATTCGGGGGTTTTATGGTTGTTTGAGACCCAATTCGGGTTTGGGGCTTAGATCTGTGGTTGCCACTTCAGATCTAGTGTTAGGATGGTCCAATATGTCGTAAAGCATCAGATATTGAGTAGTTGGTGAAGCCCTTTTGTCCTAAAACCTATCCCTAGAGTGTTTTGAGCCTAGATCTCTTTAGTTATACGTAAAGTTTGCAACTTTACGTAAGGATTGAGCTTTGGAAGTATGGATCTATGATTTGGAGCCCCTGCATTGCTCGAAAAGCTACTGAATGGATTAAGAACTGGAGCGACTCAGCGAGTCACATGGGTGGACTCGGCGAGTTGGATGAAGTTGGGCAAGAACTCGACGAGTTGGAGGAACAACTCGGCGAGTCTGTTGAAGATTGCCTTGGACTCGGCGAGTCAAGTCGCAAAACCCCAAACCTTTCGAGTTAAGACTCAGATTAGTGAGTTGAGTGGGGACTCAGTGAGTTGGACATGTCAGGACTCGGAAATCGGTAGACTCGGCGAGTCGCGTCGCGAATGGAAGGAATCTGAGCGTGTGAACTCGGCGAGTCAGTAGGCAGACTCGGCGAGTAGGGTTGACCTGGAAGGTTGACCTTGACCAGGACTTTGACTTTGACCATAGTTGACTTAGTTGACTTCATGAGGGCAGTTAGACTAAGTGTTGCATTGATATTGGTAGCTCGGGGAGCTAGTGGAG
Source organism: Lactuca serriola (assembly GCF_051521515.1). NCBI lineage: Eukaryota > Viridiplantae > Streptophyta > Magnoliopsida > Asterales > Asteraceae > Lactuca > Lactuca serriola. The sequence continues at coordinate 152,140,750 of NC_136416.1, forward strand.
CAGGAGTTCAAAGAGTTGTCGGGCAGCAGCTAGAGGGGTTATCAGCAAGTTCAGCAAGAGCAGGTGAGTTTCCCTTTGTGTGAATGGGTCTAAGGCCACAATGTCGGTCCATGTTGTTATGAGTAGAAGACTCGGGGGTTAGCCCTAGGCACAGTATGCTAGTATGATATTCAGGACGAGGTCCAATGATAGCGGGCCAGTGCCCAAGGAATGGTTTATGTGATAGTTTATACGTGTTGTCTGTGTGATACTTGTATGTGCCTGGTAGGGAGGTGAGTGTGGGCGAGGTCCCGTATCTCACCAATAGCAGAGTATGGATGGTGTTCCACATCTCATTAGCAGCAGATCAGGGGCGAGGCCCAAGTTAGGGAAAGAGTGAGTGTGGGCTGGGCCCGTATCTCACTATTAGTTGGAGCATGGACGGGGTTCCATGACTCATCAGTAGCAGGACAAGGGCGAGCCCCAGGATAGGCGAGGCCTTAGGACAGGATCCATTAGTATATGTTTAGCTTATGTGTTGTGATATGTTTATGTGCTATTATATGTTAGTGGGCGAGGCCCTGTGACAGGCGAGGCCTAAGTGAAATAGATTTGTATCCGAGCGGGGCTTAAAGTCAGGCGAGGCCTGGAGCGGCGGGGTCGTTGTAGCGGGTGAGGCCCGAGGTAGGGGGGAGGCCCAGTATGTGGTTATGCATGGTATGTTGTAGGTTGGGGAACTCACTAAGCTTCATTCTTACGATTTTTAGTTTTGGTTTCAGGTATTTCCGGTAGCGGAGGGAAGAGCTCGGGGTGATCGCATGGAACACACCATAGATTAGATAGCCTGGGAATGTTTTACTCTGATAATGAACATACGTTTTGGAAATTAATACTCTGATTATGTTTTGGATTGATGATTATGCTTTAAGTAATGTTTTATTAAAAGAAATTTTTAGTCTTAAATTTTGGGACGTTACAACACGCCTCCTGGCCGCACACCCTGGCCGCACACATACAAATAGTGTGTATTTTGACCATACACTCCCTTGCGTAGCCAAATACCCCTTATATACAATCATATATGGTAGTAACACTTCAAAATAAGTGTTTACTAGTCCCTAAGGTGGTTTCAATTCGATAATTAGTTGTTATAAGCACTAACTATAGTCATATATGTAACATTATATGTTAAATAGGATCCGCGTGTGTGCTCAAGCCTTCACTTGACACTTAGCATCCTATACAATCCGTTCATCCAAACCACTCACTACAGGTGAGTTCATACCCCTTAATTAACCTTTTAAATGTTTTTAAATGCCTTTATGGGGGGGGATACAAGTTGAACAATCATAGTTATTATATCAATCACATGTGATTAATAACTACCAAACTAGTGGATTTCTTACTTTCCAAACTGTTTTACTTCAAACTGTTTTACAAACTCCTTTTCATGTCAAATACTCTTACTTAAACTCTTTTATACTTATATTTTGTCAAATGCATGTCTATATATGTATAGTTATATAAGTAATGTTTAAAGGGCTTAGGACGGCTGAATCGCTTTATCTCCTTTTCCTCGTTGGGATGTGGCTTTAGGGCATCGGTTATCCGTCCGAAGGTCGTTTAAATATTAGTTGTATATCATGTATACATACATAGTCATAGAAGTTCTTTCATTCAGTTCCATAACTTTGGGTAGCAAGGGTATACAAGCATGTTCATACATTACTAGTAAGCTACCATAAGGGTAGTTTAGGAAGACACTAAAACTATTACTAGAATAATGAAACATACAAAGAGTCAGTTCATACATAAGTCAATACCATATAGAGTAGAGAACATACAATACCATACAGAGAACGAGATAACAAACAATACCATACAGAGTAGAGAACATACAATACCATACAAAGAACGAAATAACAAACAATACCATACAGAGAGAACATACAGGCTAGACAGAGGGAGAACATACAATACAGCTAGCACATTCATTACATATACATTATTACAGTTATGTGAGCCATGAAGCGGGGCATGACACTACCTGCCATGACCATTTTTGTATCCAGAATCTCCTTAATTGGGAAGCGTATGAGTTTGTGTACAGATCTATACTGGATTGACTATCCTACACCTTGCTGCTCACTACAATGGGACTTGCAAGTCTACGGGTGCCAAATGTCATTTCTTACGGCGTCTTACATCGTCGTTTTACTATTGAGTCAGTAGAAGGATACAGGCCGATCACATGGTACCTTAAATAACAATTGGCTTAAGGTAGTTAGTACAGCAGTAGTTACTTAATACAACACTACAGTACTATAATATTTTCTCATTACATTCACTTCGTGAACATTCACACGATGCACGGAAATGTAAAAACTATATTTTTAGATAATGATAGTCGAAGTTGGGAAAATTACACACTCTTACAAGAGACACACACTCAGATACTAGATGCCTTGGTAGAAGGCTACTTTTAGTAGGAAACATAGGGTTTTCTAGGAGAGTTCAAACAAATACAAACATTCACAAAACTTATACATTACAAACATCTTACAAATGACTCATACAAACAAGACACTAATATACTTATGATCTCACCAGCTTTAAAGCTGATAAACTCTTTCAATATAACTTGTATTCTCAGGTCGCCAGTAGACAGGTACCGGAGCCAGGTTTTTGTGAAGATGGAGTTCGTTCAAGACTCATCTTTATTTTGAGGTATATTATTTTTGGTGTCTATATAACTTGACAGAACACACTTGTATGAAATTATATTATTAATGCAATGGATGATGTTGTTGCTTATTTACTACTTTGCATTGTTGTGATACTGTACATGACGTCCTCCACCCCCCAAACGTTTCTTCCATTCCGGTTTTGGGTTGTGACACTCCCCCCAGGGTCTTATACCATCATGCCATGGGCTCCCCCACGTGGTCTTATATCCAACTGCCACAGGCTCCTCCCGGGGTCTTCCATGTGAATATCACATAATCACTAGCATACTACTTAGCATAAAGCTAACTATCATACCATATATCTCTACTACAGCTAGTGTATCGCATATCATGAAATGGGTCGGCCTTGGTGCCTTAGACCCATTGGTATGGTGAGAAGACTCACCTCTGTCCAAAGAATCTGAAAGCTGCTCTCCTAGCAATCTGTAACCACCCGCACTGAACAGTAATAACATTACTTAATGTTAGGGTCAAATCCCATCTAAGTGGAGAACCCAAATCCCCAAGTCCTTTCACAATATCCCAAAAGTCTTCCTTAGTTAATGTGCCCAAAGTCCATATCCAAAATCATCAATGGGCCTCATGGCCCAATAAAGCCCAACCATAGTATCCATGGCCCAAAACAGATAAACTGGCCCAATAATCCCAAAACATGACCAGGCCCAATGAATAATTGAGGCCCAAGGGCTCAAAGGCCCAAAATAAGTCAAATTCCATCTGTTGTGTGTACGCATGGCGTACCGCCATGGTACGTGCAACATAACGAGTCCCTAAGCAGTACGCGCGCCGTACACTAACTTACATCCAATGTACAAATAGATTAAGCACTTTCTTCCATTAAGTGCTTAATACTCGATGTTCTAACATCTAAAACCAAATCTGAGCGCATTAAGACGTCCTAGGGCATAAAGTTGGCAACTTTATGCCCTTGCATACTCTATGGGACTTAAAAACTCCATCCTTCACATTAGGGCTTCATATAAGGCTCTAAACTCTTGCATGGAGTCTAGATACTCCCCAAACTAGCACCTTTATGCATCTAGAATGTTCACAAGGCTCATATTTAACCATTTCAGCCTCTGGAGTTGCTTAACTCTCAAGAGGATGTCCAAAACCACCAAAAGGGACCATAAAGAAAACTCTTACTAGATCTAAAGAATAAGAAGGCAAGATAAGAGCTTTATACCTCCAGAAGCTCCTCAAGGTGAACTATATATAGATTCTTGAAGCCCAAAACCAATCCAAGCTTGATTTAGCAACTCCTCCTTCTTGAATGGACTAAAAAAATGGCCACAAATGAACTCCTTAAACTCAAAACACACTCTCAAATGATTCTAGGGTTTTTAGGGACGTTTGAAGGTGAAAGAGGCTGATTAGGGTGAGGCTCAAATGAGATAAGGATGCTTATATAGGGCTCAAGTCCAGAAATTAGGGTTTGGACATCCGTCACATACGCCCAGCGTTCGTGCTGCCCCTCCACGATCATTAATACATAGTACGCTAAGTGTACCCATGAGTACGCCCAACGTACTTAAGGGACTTCTTATGCAACATTTTAAATTTTCAAGGGCTTCAAAGGAAATACCTGTTTTGGAGTGTTACACTTGTCACCATTGATCCTTGCTCGATTTCATTTTTGGTTAATTGTAGAGCTAGGCGCTTAGCACTGAGGTAAGTGGTAGGTCGTGACGAAAGTACCATCCCTTTTATCTTTGGTGCTAGCCCCCACACGTAACGCTTCACTTTCTTGCTTTCTGGGTTCACCGTGCTAGGGTAGAGAAGTGCAAGATCATTAAACCTTGTGGTGTAGCCTTTGATATCAGACCCTTTCATTTTCAGGTTCCATAGTTCATGTTCCAGTGCTTGTACTTCATCTCGTGGACAATACTCCTTTATTAAGAATGCTTTCATGGTTCCCAAGACATTGAGTTAGCCATTGAGATGCCGAAAGTCTTCACATTATCAGTCCACTATGTTAAGGCTGCATCCATAAATGTGCATGCGGCATAACGCACCTTGCTGTTGTCAGGGCAAAATCATATATCGAAAACAAATTCAACTTTCTCAATCCACCGAGTTAATCCCACAACACCTTCATTCCCATAAAAGTTCTTTGGCTTGCAATTTGTGAAATCCTTATAGGAACAAAGTGTGCTTCCAACTCCATTTCCTAGTCCGTTTACTTCCACGAGTGGCCTTCCATCGTCTAAACTTCTTGCAATTGCCATTGCGATTGTAATTCGTTCTGATATTAGTTGTTCAAGTTATGTTGTGGTTTGAGGAAGACCTGAATCGGGAGGTGGTGGCATTGGAGTGCTAGAAGTTGGGGTTTCAGTTGTTGAATTCGCTATTGTTCTTGTTGTTGGTCAACCTCTTTGGGTTTGTCTGGCAGTGGGTGCTACTTCTGGGTGTAACCTGGTGTTTCTTTTTAGTGGCATTTTTTATCTCCTATTTAGTAGTAGAGGTTAAGTTTTCGATGTTTAGTAACCATTCGTAATATTAGCATTTAAACACATTATTTATTCAATAGTTTAGACAAGTTTAAACATATAAACATATTAGGCATCATTATATTAAACAATATTTTCCAATTACAGTTCCTCCTTACGGTGTAGCAAAATGTAAGGACCTATCGCTAGTGGTATATATTTTTATTTTTGTTATATACCACAACAACAAAGTTAACATATGCTTACATAACCTAACATATCCAAAATTTTGTCACCAAAATTTGCAAGTTCCGTAAAAACTTGCCCCAATACTTTAATGAACTCATAAATTTAGCCAACGTATTGGACATATCATCATACTTTCCTTGTAGAATTTCGTGTTTCTCTACTAGTGCTTCGTGACTTTCTTCTAAAATTGCATGCATTTCTTCTACTCCGTGTGCTATTGAAAGGGTGATTTGATTTTGAGTCTCCATACTAGTCGTTCTCGAATTGTTATTCATCCAGTTACTGTGGTGGTAGCTCATCCTTTGATGAAGATTTTCTTGCGAGATCTTATATTGATCTATATGTTTTCCCATCCGTGCCATTTCTCCCTTCATTTGCACTGATTGTCCTTGCATGGTGCTCAATTCGTCACTTACGTTCCATACTTGTCCGTACAAGCGAGTGTTCTGCTCAAAGATGGAAGACATATCGTCAATGTTCATGGACGGCGGGGGTGCAGCTCCTGATGCTTGTCCCTTCTCAAATATTCCCGCAGTTTGCCTTTCAGTTGCCCATGGTTCCCTTGGTTGCTTTCCCCAGAAGGTTGGTCCATCCCCTTTTGAGTGTGGGAGGACCTCTTTTTATACTTCACGGAAACAGGTTTCCAGTTTGGAACTGAAATTCTAGCAGTTTTCTGGGGCGGTGAAATGAAGATCCAAGGAAAGAACGGCTGGTAGTAGGTGGAGGTGAGGCGGTTATCATTATCACTTCATTTGCATCATCGCCATCCATATCTTCTTTTGGATCTTCCTCGGGTTCCTCCTCCATTTCTTCTTTTGGATCCTATTCCGGCTCGATCTCATCGTATTGCAGGGACAAGTACGACACGGAAACGACGAATTGAGCACCATGCAAGGACAATTAGTGCAAATGAAGGGAGAAATGGCACGGATGGGAAAACAGATAGATCAATATGAGATCTCGCAAGAAAATCTCCATCAAAGGATGAACTACTACCACAGTAACTGGATGATTAGCAATTCGAGAACGACTAGTATGGAGACTCAAAATCAAATCGCCCATTTAATAGCACACGAAGTCGAAGAGAGGCATGCAATCTTAGAAGAAAGTCACGAAGAACTAGTAGAGAAACACGAAATTCTACTAGGTAAGTATGATGATATGTCCAATACGTTGGCTAAATTTATGAGTTCATCAAAGTATTGGAGCAAGTTTTTGCGAAACTTGCAAATTTTGGTGACAAACTTTCGGATATGTTAGGTTATGTAAGCATATGTTAACTTTGTTGTTGTGGTATATAACAAAAATAAAAAAATATACCACTAGCGATAGGTCCTTACATTTTGGTACACCGTAAGGACGAACTGTAATTGAAAAATATTGTTTAATATAATGATGCCTAATATGTTTATATGTTTAAACTTGTCTAAACTATTGAATAAATAATGCGTTTAAATGCTAATAATACGAATCGTTATTAAACATCGAAACTTAACCTCTATTACTAAATAGGAGATCAAAAATGCCTCCAAAAAGAAACACCAGGTTACACCCAAAAGTAGCACCCACTACCAGACAAACCCAAATATGTCAACCAGCAACAAGAACGGTAGCGACTCTTGCAACTGAAACCCCAACTTCTAGCACTCCAATGCCACCACCTCCTGAGTCAAGTCTTCCTCCAACCACAACATAACTTGAACAACTAGTATCGAAACGAATTACAATCACAATGGCAACTGCAAGAAGTTCAGACGATGGAAGGCCACTCATGGAGGTAAACGAACTAGGAAATGGACTTGTAAGCACACTTCACTCACAACCAGAGGAGCCTAGAAGAAATTGTTCCTATAAGGATTTCACAAATTGCAAGCAAGGAACTTCTATGGGAATGAAGGTGTTGTGGAATTAACTCGGTGGATTAAGAAAGTTGAAGTTGTTTTCGATATCTGATATTGCCCTGGCAGTAGCAAGGTGTGTTATGTCGCATGCACATTTATGGATGGATCCTTGACATGGTGGACTGATCATGTGAAGACTTTAGGTGTCTCAATGACTAACTCAATGTCCTGGGAAAACATGAAAGCACTCTTAATAAAGGAGTATTGTCCACGAGATGAAGTACAAGCACTAGAACATGAACTATGGAACCTGAAAATGAAATGGTCTGATATCAAAGGCTACACCACAAGGTTTAATGATCTTGCACTTCTCTGCCCTAGCATGGTGAACCCATAAAGCAAGAAAGTGGAGTGCTATGTGTGGGGGCTAGCACCAAAGATAAAAGGGATGGTACTTTCGTCAAGACCTACCACATACCTCAGTGCTAAGCGCTTAGCTCTATAATTAACCAAAAATGAAATCGAGCAAGGATCAATGGTGACAAGAGTCGAGATTCCAAAAGTCAACAACAATCACCACAAGCGAAAGTTCAATGGAGGAAACCAAGGTCAGCAGAAAAAGCATCAGGTTGAAAAGGTGTATGCTATAACACCAGCTTCGACTCCACAAAAGAGTTACATTGGAAGTAAACCACTATGCACATAATGCAACCGACACCACGTTGGGGAATGTTTCCATTGTGCCACATGCAACAAGAAAGGTCATAGTGCAAACTTTTGTTGAACCACAACACTTTCTGCAACAATTCAGGATAAGGGTACCAGATCGGGGTCAGGTAGAGGAGGAACTTGTGATGAATGCGGAGAGAAAGGGCACTACAAGAGAAATTGCCTAAAGCTGAGGAAAGGTGTTGGAATTGCTCGTGGTCGGGCTTTTGTGATTGGAAACAAGGATTCTATACAAGATCCCTCGGTGGTTACCAGTACGTTCCTCATCAATAATTTATATGCTACAGTATTATTTGACTCTGGTGTTGATAGAAGTTTCGAAACTCCATCATTTAAACAACTATTAGATCACGAGTCTAGTGTAGCATATGAAGTAGAAGTAGCAAACGGTTAGATAGAGAGAACCACTTAAATCTTGCCGGCTACTACATGAGATTCATAGAGATTTTTTACAAGATAGCCAAGCCTCTCACTGCATTAACACAAAAGGAAACAAAGTTCGACTGGGGAGGTAAGTAGGAAACTGCATTTCAAAAGTTGAAACTAATGTTGTGTAGCGCACCAATCGTATCCTTACTTGAAGGAATCGAAGACTTTGTCGTATACTACAACGCAAGTTCAAGGATTGGGGTGCGTATTAAAGCAGAGGGAGAAAGTTATTACGTATGCCTCTCAACAACTCAAAACCCATAAAAATAACTACACAACCCACAACCTCGAATTGGGAGCAGTAGTCTTCGCCTTGAAGATTTGGAGACATTACTTATATGGAACCAAGTGTACCATTTTCACTGACCATAAGAGCCTCCAACACATATTTGATAAAAAAAGAACTAAATATGAGGCAAAGAAGATGGATCAAGTTATTGAACGATTACGAGTGCGAGATCCGGTATCACCCTAGTAAAGCAAATGTTGTAATGGACGCTTTAAGTCGTAAGGAACATGCAAAACCCCGACGAGTAAAAGCACTAACTATGACCATCCATTCCAACCTTAATGCATAGATTTTTGAAGCTCAACTGGATGATCTGAAAGAAGAAAATGTTAGGGAGGAAGCTTTACGGGGAATGGATAAGCATTTCAAGCTTAAAGATGATGGAACCCGTTATTTCATGAACAGAATCTTGACACCAAGGTTGGGTGACATTAGAAGCTTAGTCCTGGACAAAGCTCATAGATCAAGGTAAAAAAGAACTAAATATGAGGCAAAGAAGATGGATCAAGTTATTGAACGATTACGAGTGCGAGATCCGGTATCACCCTAGTAAAGCAAATGTTGTAATGGACGCTTTAAGTCGTAAGGAACATGCAAAACCCCGACGAGTAAAAGCACTAACTATGACCATCCATTCCAACCTTAATGCATAGATTTTTGAAGCTCAACTGGATGCTCTGAAAGAAGAAAATGTTAGGGAGGAAGCTTTACGGGGAATGGATAAGCATTTCAAGCTTAAAGATAATGGAACCCATTATTTCATGAACAGAATCTTGACACCAAGGTTGGGTGACATTAGAAGCTTAGTCCTGGACAAAGCTCATAGATCAAGGTATTCAGTACATCCTGGATCCGATAAGATGTATTTGGATTTGAAGAAATTATATTCGTGGCCTAACATGAAAGCTGATATTGCCACATATGTGGGCAAATATCTGACATGTTCTAAAGTCAAGGCAGAGCATCAAAATCCCTCAGGATTACTTCAACAGCCTAAGATTCCCGTGTGGAAATTCGAACAGATTGCAATGGACTTTATTACAAAGCTTCCTAAGACCCCTAGTGGTTACAACACTATATGGGTAGTAGTCGACAGACTAACTAAGTCTGCCCATTTCCTACCGATCAAAGAAACCGATAAAATGGAAAAACTGACAAGAACGTATCTCGGGGAAATTGTCAAGCTTCACAGAGTACCAATTTCGATTATATCTGACAGAGATAGTAGGTTCACTTCTAGGTTTTGGCAATCACTTCAAAAATCTCTGGGAACCGGCTTAGATATGAGCACAACCTACCACTCCCAGCTGATATCTAAGTGAACAAACCATTCGGATACTGGAAGATATGATCCGATCTTGTGTGATCGACTTTGGAAATTCATGGGATACTCATCTACCGTTAATTGAGTTTTCCTAAAATAATAGTTGGCACACCAACCTCAAAGCAGTGCCATTTGAAGCCTTGTATGGACGTAAGTGTCGATCGCCTATATGTTGGGCAGAGGCCGGAGATACCCAATTAGCCCGTGAGCAGACGAATGACACGTTGCATACCAGGCCAAAGATAATCCACGAAACAACCGAGAAAATCATTCAGATCAAGGATCGACTTAAGGCAGCGCGTGACTGTCAGAAAAGTTCTGCTGATGTAAGGCGTAAGCCTCTGAAATTCTAGGTTCGAAACGTATGATGTTAAAAGTATCACCCTGGAAAGGTATGATTCATTTTGGCAAAAGAGGCAAGCTTAACCCAAGATATGTTGGACCTTTTGAAATCCTTGACAGAATTGGTCCGGTAGCTTATCGACAAAAACTACCTCTGAGTAAAGTGTATGATTTATTCCATGTGTCAAACATGAGAAAGTGTTTGTTAGATGACAGCAATGTAATACCACTCGACGAGATTCAACTAAGCACGAAACTTCACTTCGTCGAAGAACCTGTGGAAATTATGGATCGAGAACTAAAACGTTTAAAACAAAGTCGTATCCCAATAGTGAAAGTCCGATGGAACTCTCAGCAAAGACCAGAATTCACCTGGGAACGTGATGATCACATAAAAAAAATACCCCCAATTGTTTAGTGATGTCTCGTCTACAAGTTGAATTTCGGGACAAAATTCTTTTAACGGAGGGAGAATGTAACAATTGACAAAAATATAGACTTTTGTACGATAATCTATATTAATAATGAATAACGAATAATATATTATCAAAAATTTATGAGAGAATTTGTTACAATTTTGAAAAAAAATATGAGAAAATTTCATGATCTAAGACTTTGTCTAATAACGATGTTATTTTATAATCTAAACTAGAACCGGTTTTGTGAAAACGACCGACTAAAAATCAGGTGTTCAAAATATTATATTTACACGGCTTCGGGTAACGAAATTTTTTATAAAGGTGACGTGTGATACTATCAACGGACGAAAATGGGTGAAAAATGTTGTTTGAGAACAAAAATGAATAAGAATTAGTGAGAATACATGAAAATGACGTAGTTTTGTGAGGTTGAACGTATTCGCATTACTAAACAACTTATTCTCTTAGTAATTCTCATAGAATAGCAATGTCCACACGTCCACACAATAGTTGTCAATCCACATTATAACCTCTCTCTCTCTCTCTCTCTATATATATATATATATATATATATATATATATATATATATATATATATATATATATATATATATATATATATATATATATATATATATATATATGAGTCGGCTATGCAAGTGTAGTATAGCTTCATTTTATGTTCTAATTGCAAGTTCTCTGTAACTTCTCTTGTTTCACTTAATTCATCATAGTCCCTGATGGAATTAGACCTTTTATTCCCTGCATACTTGTGACTTTATTTTAAGTCCCGTACTTTCTTATTTATTCAAATATATACGTATATATAACTATGTATTACCATATATATATATATATATATATATATATATATATATATATATATATAGCTAGGTTATAATGTGGATTGACAACTTTTGTGTGGACGTGTGAACATTGTTATTCTATGAGAATTACTAAGAGAATAAGTTGTTTAGTAATGCGAATACATTCAACCTCACAGAACTATCGTCATTTCCATGTATTCTCACTAATTTTTATTCATTTTTGTTTTCAAACAATATTTTTCACTCCTTTTCATTCTTACAGAATACGACATTGTGACAACATTTTAACAGAATGAAATTAATAATAAAAAATCTATAATAACCTTATAGACAATTTAATTTGTGAGAATATATGATATTGACAATAGTTATGTAAGATTGAACATATTCATATTATCAAACAACATATTTTCTTTGTTATTCTCACGAAATAACAATGTCCACACGTCCACACAATAGATGTTCATCCACATTTGAACATATATATATATATATATATATATATATATATATATATATATATATATATATATATATATATATATATATATGCAATAAAATCACAACGTAGAATATACATGTTGGAAATTTTTAGACTTATTTTAACATTATTCATAGATGTTTAATGTATTATCAATTATCCCATAATTTCACATCCTATTTTATAAACTAATTGTAGGATTTATAAATATGAGCATAATTATGAACGTTAAGATAATAATTGTCATTTATTTTCCATCGTCTTTGTTAATAAAAGATTAAGTTTGATAAATTTTATTTCCGTGTATTTGTCCGTTGATAGTATCACATGTCACCTTTATAAAAAAATTCGTTACCGAAGCCATGTAAATATAATATTTTGAACGCCCGGTTTTTATTCGGTCGTTTTCACAAAACCGGTTCTAGTTTAGATTATAAAATAACATCGTTATTAGACAAAGTCTTAGATCATGCAATTTCCTCATATTTTTTTTTCTAAATTGTAACAAATTCTCTCAAAATTTTTAGATAATATATTATTCGTTATTCATCATTAATATAGATTATCGTACAAAAGTCTATATTTTTGTTAATTGTTACATTCTCCATCTGTTGAAAGAATTTCGTCCCGAAATTCAACTTGTAGACGGGACATCACTAAACAATTGGGGGTATTTCTTTTTCATCCGATCCTCACGTTTCCAGGTGAATTATGGTCTTCGCTGAGAGGTCCATCGGACTTTCACAATTGGGATACGACTTTGCTTTAAACGTTTTACTTCTCGATCCATAATTTCCACAGGTTCTTCGACGAAGTGAAGTTTCGTGCTTAGTTGAATCTCGTCAAGTGGTATTACATTGGTGTCATCTAACAAATACTTTTTCATGTTTGACACATGGAATACATCATTCACTTTGCTTAGTTCTTGAGGTAGTTTTTGTCGATAAGCTACAAGACCAATTCTGTCAAGGATTTCAAAAGGTCCAACATATCTTAGGTTAAGCTCTGCCTCTATTGCCAAAACGAATCATACATTTCCAGGGTGATACTTTTAACATCATACGTTTCCAACCTAGAATTCCAGAGGCTTATGCCTTACATTAACATAACTTTTTTTACGGTCACACACTGCCTTAAGTCGATCTTTGATCTGAATAATTTTCTCGGTTGTTTCGTGGATTATCTTTGGCCTGGTACGTAGTGTGTATTTGTAAGTTGATGAGTAACATACCCAACTATCATGGCTTCCCAATTTAAGGCACATGAAAAGAATATGAGTCCAAACATCATGGGGTCCCTCCACATAAATACTTGGGACTTGATCTTCATATTGATTAATTCCTTCTTCTTTGCTCTTAGGAAGATAGTTTGTAAAAAGATGGATACCATCCTTCGTATTTCATTCACCATAAAATTCACGCCGTCTCTCTTGGTGTTTTTGAACAACGAATGGAGAATTAATAAAAATATCTTTTGTTTGTGGACAACATGAAAAATTGGCATAATATTTTCCACACAATGCCTCTTTTCGTGACTGATTTCTACCACCATGAACACATCTTTTTTGGAAATCTTCATATCATCTTTTGGAGGGTACAAAATTTTGCCATCATCCAAAATAATTGTTCTTGCTATTTTTGAGTCACGAATGAAAAGTCTCCATCTCCAGTTGCACAAAACTTTTTATCAAATGTAATATGCAAGTCTTTGTTCTCCTTTTGATCAATGAATGAAGACAAAACAGAAACATCATTGATAAGATCATAATCAATAAAATCCAACCTCTCACCACACTTCTGTCTCTCGTCAAGGCCTTTAAAATGAAAAATATAAGCATTCCATGGTCTTCAAAGTGTAAAAATTTCCCACACTTTGAAACGAACATGAAGATGAAAAACATATAAACCTTCTTGATCAACGAAGCTTCCAATTTGGATTTCTTTAAGATCTTTAGAAAAGGAATTATGTTCATAAAAGATATGAGAACTTGAATTTTTGTGGCTCTTATAGTCATTGGAATTAGTTATCATCAACCATCACTCCTAGCATATAATCAAGCACACTTCAACCACATCCCAACGATTGCAATGAAGAAAACAAAGATTAAACACTTAGCACATCCTAGGTAAGTCTTCATCATAACATTTTCCATCTTCAGCTCCATCAACTCACTCTCGAAAACTTCCTTCTCAGCTTCCCTAGCTTGTTGCATTTTAACCAATTTCTTCTGAGCCTTCACAAGCTCACTGTAGTCTTCATTCCCGTGTAGCTTAAACCTCTTATTACGAAGCTGGTCTTTGTAATAGTCTTCTTCTATTTCATCGGCTTTCCACAGAAAAAAATTCATTTTGGACCTTCACTTGACTGATTAAAAAGGAAGAACACAATTAGGGTTACAATTAACTAACATATGTACATTGTCCAACTAAAGATACCAAACAAGGTGTAAGTAAAGAGAAGCAATACTCACCAAGGAATTTTTGCAGTTCCAAAACATTCAACCTACGTTTTCATCAGTCCACGCGGTCCTTTCGACGTTGTTTCCATATTTGCAGTTACATGGGAGACATTGTCCATCATTGTCATGTTGTTGGAGACGAAGGTTGTTGATGGATCGACCAGACGATGTAAACATTGCCTTGGTTTTAACGATCGAGAAAAGGGTATCGGGAGGGAGAGAATGACCTGATTTGGGGTAAGAATGTATCCTACTTGGATCGATTGGGGATTACATTTAAGGAAGGTATTCCACCGTATACAGTGACGTGCTCTAGCTTAAGTCCACGTATGTATAGACACGTCAGCGTATGACCTGTAAACCGGATACAATTTTCCCCAAACCCTTAATTAGCCAGTATTTCGTAACATTAAGGACCAATTAAGCACAAAAAATACTTGAGTGACTAAATGTGTAAATTCGCTAAACTTTGTTGTGATACAGTGCCAAAAACCCTTGTATAAAATGTGTATGGTAAGTTCAAAAAGATTTTCCAACGGTGTTAGCTGTTTTCGTGCAACACCTTTCTTCTTCATCTGTATCCATGCAGACTTATACCATATGTACATAACTTTTTGGGATTAGGAACGCCTAAGAAGTGTTGTATGTGTTTTGTATTCGTCTCGTGGCATCTTTTTTACATTCGACGATTGAATACATGCAAACGGCTGCTCAGGGACATGATTCAACGACTGTTCGGGTGTGCTTAACCCGTAATCATTCTTCCATAAGTCATTCTAGTATGTGGTACCAGATGGCTGCTCAGGGTCGTGATTCAATGGTCTTTTTCCCAAATAAGGAATGGTTTTGGAGTTGGACTTGTTGAGTTGGAATGATTACCTTAATTATTAATTAGGGTTCGGTTTGATATGTATAGTGTGAGGTGGTTCTTGCACCAGCAGCTCGGGTGTGAGATTTATCTATTAGTGATTGAGGTGATTCTCTTTACTGTACTTGTGGGTCGAAGGCACCAATGCCAGCCCATTGAATCATGTTTGTAGGATACTAGTTGTCTTTGTCACTCTTATATGTGTTTGTATGTATGTTGGGCGGGGCCCATTATGTATTCCGAGAGGTGCCCGATGTCGGGCAGGGCCCGACGTATGTATGGTATGTGGTATTTTGGGGAACTCATTAAGCTTTGTGCTTACGGTTTTATGTTTATGGTTTCAGGTACTTACGCTTCTAAGGGGAAGAGCTCATCATGATTACATCGCATCCACTAGTATTCCGCATTATTGATATGATTTTTACTCTGATAATTATTTTATACATTTTTATACTTTGATGAGTTTTGGAAATGAATGATGGGTGGTTTTGATTGACTTCAAAACAAAAAAAAACTACTTAATATTTTCAAGACGTTACAAGTGGATATTAGAGCCTTGGTTTGAGGGATTCAGGCACACTCTCGGGAGTGTCTGAACTCAAACTGAGGAATTTGTAATCTTTTTGAAAGAAAATGAATTTTCCAAAATACCTTTATAAAGAAAAGGTGTGTGATGTGTGCAATCAACGAATATGCTAGGTTACATGTTAAAGAGATTAGGGTGGGTGGTTTTGGATGATTCAAGTGCGGCAAGACCGGTCACTATAGCAAGGATTGTTCCGCCACCACCACCACACAGGGATTGAGTATGATTTATTTTCATTGCAAAGAAGGGCCATAAGAAGGCCGATTGTCTAATTTTGACAGTTGGGCGGTGACATCATCCGCTCCAGCGACATTGAGGATCACTGAGGACCGCCACGGCAAGGCGGAGGCGCCAGTTGTGAGGAGTCGAGCTTTCTAGCTAACAACAGAGAAGGCTCGTGCAACACCTGATATGGTTACTAGGATGTATCTTCCCCTTATTTCATTATTAATTTATTATTTAATAAGTACTTTTAGACTCTAACTAAAACCCTATGTAATAAATGTATGATGACGATAAATTTATAATAAAAGGGAATGTTAACTTTATGTTGTTGCTAGTATTAAGTTAGTACATTTCAAGACAACATTGTGCTTATCACGATCTTATCTTGTTTTAGTCGTGCTATGTGAAAATCACTTGTATTGGGGACACGTAAGTAGTACTTCGATAGGAATGTCGAAGGTCATTGGATATGACAAACATGAGTTTCTCCAAAGTCAAAAGAAGCTATAGATTAAATGGGCAAAGCCATCTTGGGCTTTGATCAGTGACAAGTAGCAACAAATAATGATCAAAACCAGGTGGGAGAGAACTGACCCATGAGACGAAAGTGCAAAGAGAAGTTCAAATTCTGGTCTCTATGTTGAGGCCCAGGAGGGTGCAAAACAAGTAGATATAAGTTGTTCGTTTAGGTTTAGTTATTTAGGGTAAAAGAGGAAGAAAGTCTTATGCTAAGATTACGTATAGGCTATGAGTTTCTTGATTCTAAAGGAAAGGTTGATCTCCCCCCCCCCCAAGCGTCTGATGAGGTTTAGAAATTGACCGAATTCTCGGGTGCGACTCAGGTAGCCAAGATAACCCAATAGGTTCGTACCCTCAAGTATATGGGATTTATCTTGGAAACATAGGAAATGCTAGACAGGGAATCCAATAGGTCGCATAGTTCGCAAATAGAAAGCGTTAAAGATCCAGCTTTGGAGATGCCTCATTGATTGATTACAGCCCTAAAAGTTTAAGTAGCAGAGATCTGTTGTGATTAAGGAAGGATGATGACAGGAGCAATCAAGCATCAAAACCCTAGTAGTTGGCTAGTATTACAACGTGTCATGATTAGGTATAGAAACAAATTACTCGAGCAATAGTCATACCTTGATACAGGTAAAGAAGTTAAAGCCCTGCGAGAAGCTTTTGGTGGCCTAGTGTTCATTATAATGTAGCAAGTTGAAAGAGGAGAAAGCCTTATAATGAGTCCATCACCAATATTAGTTTATTGGTTCCAGAGTTACAATACAACAAATCCATTATAGTAGTCTTGGTTAAGTTTTAGGATGTTGGAACACCTTAACTAAGTAGGGAAACTACTTATAATCTAGATTTGTGAGTGTTTAAAGGGATACACCACAAGACTTTTTAAAGGCATGTTCTTGAAAAGTGGATTCCGTTAGGATATCATAAGTAAAGTTCCCTAGTTACTTGCTTCATAACAAGTCGACTGTTCATTGTAGGATATAAAATTTGGAAGTCCAGACCGATGAGTTCCCGATTTTAAAGACTTCTTAAGGAGTTTGGGAGTACGTTTAAGGTAGAAAATAAAGTTCTACGAGAAATATCGATGTGATAATGTCGACTAGATCATAGTTTGATCTCGATAACTTAGATAAGATGACGTGTAAGTGCGCTAGGAGTAGGATTTCGGGGACAAAATCTTTATAAGTGGGGTGAGTTGTAACAAACCATTTTCATATTCCAATAGAATTTGATATAAATCGTTGTCTATAAAATTCAAAATAAAATTACTTTTTAGCCAAAGTAATCATTAGAAACATATAGAAAACGTCAATATGATCTCCGTAGATATATAAAACACTTAAATCTAACTTCATATGGAGAAGTTATGATAGTTTAAAGTTTTGTGTTCAGCCTTATACGACAAAGCGTGTCGTAAAATATGAATAGGAGATAAATTTCTTATTAGCCTAAGTAATATAAACAAAAGTCGTAGTCATAAAATCAAGAGCGTGCATATAGAGAACGTTTAAATCTGACTTCATATGAGAAAGTAATGATTTTTAGAAGTTTCAGCGCAACAGTATGCGACACTGAAATTGAAATGGAAATCGGTCGATGGTTAAACAAAACAATATAAACGAGAGTTGATTTTTAGATCTCGTTCATAGCTACGGGTGGATATAAAGAACATCGAAAACGGAGCTTGTATGAAAAAGATATAAATTTTTGAAAACAATGAAAATTTGTGCGCGTCGACAAGTTACACAATGCGCACTGACACTCCACCCAGATTTTTCCGCGTGTTGGCCTTCGAATGGATCCATGCCAACGCCCTCAATAGGAGGCGTCGTGCCTAGACAAGGGGGGCATCGTGCCTTCAAATACAGCCTATAAATTCTCGCGTATTGCAACAATTTCCTTCACCCATTCACCCTGAATCCTATGGAAATCATTTCGTACCCCTAACCCTGTTTCTACATAGTCCTCGACTACTTTATTGAGTCCCTGGGACATTAGACAGCTGGAGAAATAGAAGTGCTAGATATCAAAGTCCTGCCTGCACAAATCTCGATTTTTGCTAGAAATTCCTGTAAGTTAAGTCGCAGTTACTACGCTTTAAGTGTAACTTATATTTATATTCATAGTTGTTTTTATGATTGTATAAATAAGATTTATCAGTAATTCCTATTATAATACCGATTGATTTACTTATGGTAGAGGTTTCTAAAATGGTCATGTTGGCTTGTTTGTTGGATTTTAGAAAGGCTATATGTCGAAATAGCCATGCCTCCGAACTGTCCTGCCTGGCTGATCCTTATTTGATAGAACTCTTGGTGTTCATTGGGATTAGTGTAAGATATAGCTATCATTACCAGATTGACATAAGGATTAATAAGTAATTGTATTATAGGTTATTACCCGTTAGGCGTGTTGCCCGTCAGTGGGATCGTCCAGAAAGTTATTAATCGTCAGAGAAATTGTCCAAGTGCGTTATCTCACTATACTATGTATTATAGTATATGTCCTTGTATATTAGGATAAATAGCTAGTAGATTAGTATTGATAATATTATATCTATATGCTTAAGTGTAAATGTACTTGAAACTGGTAGATAGTAAGTATAAATGTGCATGTACTAGGAGATTCTAAAGTATAGTCTCTGTGTGCATATGTAGATTTAGTTAGGGGTTGATGGTGGAATGAAAAAGAGGTCGGGAGGTTATAGACCCACATGTTGAAGAAATGGCATGAAGGCCGTAAGTACACATACACCCGTGTTGATAAAATAACATGTAGGCCGTAAGTGCACAGAGACTCATGTTGACGAAATGGCGTGTAGGCTGTAAGTACATATAGACATGTGTTGACGAAATGACGTGTATGCTATAAGTACACGTATTATTGTTAGATCGTGAGGCATTAATTGTATGCATGTATTTGTATTGTAGTATATGGTATTTTGGGTAACTCACTAAACTTAATACTTACCCATTTGATTATGAATGTTTTTAGGTGCTTCATTGATTTGTGTGAAGGGGAAGGTTTGACTGTACACATGTGTATTTGCAATATGTTTCCAATTAATGTAATTATACCTTGATACATTTGCATAAATAAAAATGAAAAATTTGGGTTGAAAAACAGGACGTTACATTCAGGTAACCATTTCTTGACAATTTTTACTTTTGGGTGATATTGACTTTTATTATGCCATACATGTGGTGTGGGTCTAAACTTGAACGGGCTTATTTTCGGATTAAGTGTATATTAATATATTATATGATAATTATCATTAATTTTAATTATTATTTTTGGATTAATTAGAATTAATTAAGGGTGTAAGGGTTAGAATGTAATTGTTCAATATTTGAACAAGGGAAACATTCTAGAACTTCCGAAAGGGGGGGGGGGGTTAGGAGCCCTCTTTAAGGTTTCTAGAAGCCTCCATTTGTTGATATGGTAACTGGATTGTATTAGTTTAAAATATTATTATTATAATATTCAAATCAAGGTTTCCTATAACTATAAATAGGGATCATTAAATGGCTTGCAAAACCCTAACAATTCTAAGAGAATTTGCAACACTCAGTTTTCACATTCCAATAGAATTCAATATAAACTGTTGTTTATAAAAATTCAAAGTGTATATATATATATATATATATATATATATATATATATATATATATATATATATATATATATATATTACTTTTAGTCAAAGTAATCACCCTATTTAGGAAACATCAATACGATTTTTGTAGATATATAGAACACTTGAATTTGACTTCGTATGGAGAAGTTATGATTATTCGAGGAATTGCATTCAACCCTATACGACAAAGTGCGTAATAAAATACAAATAGGAGATAGATTGCTTATCAGCCATAGTGATCTAAAAAAAAGTTGTACTAGTCGTAAAACCGAGAGTGTGCATATAAAAAACGCCTAAATCTGACTTCATATGAGGAAGTTATGATTTTTCAAAGTTTTAGCACTGCAGTTTGTGACAGAAAATCCAAAATAGAGAATGGTTGATTGTTAGGAAAAACAATCTAAACGAGAGTTGAAGATCTCGTCAATACCTATCTATCGATATAAAGACAGTAAAGAACGAATGTCTCATGGAAAAGTTATGATTTTTATACGGACTTTAATAGTCTAAGCCTATTAAAAATATAACTTTGAATATGAAGTGAAAATTATCCGACGGAGTCTAAATGAAAGTTGTAGATCTCGTCGATAGCTACGTGTGGATATAAAGAACGTCAAAATGAAGCTCGTATGAAGAAGATATGATTTTTCCAAAAAAATCATAAATTCACACGCCTTCACACGTGTGGGGCCGCACACATGCCTTTCTTGAAGCTGAGACGCGGCCCACCCCAGTGCTGACATGTGGATCCAACCAACTATGAACACCGAGTGTGCGACACGCCTCCCTTGAGTGCACGACGCGCCTCTTAGCTATAGATAGGGGTCTCGAGTTTCATTTATTCCTCACTCAAATTTCACATATATCTCTCTCTAGTTTGTAATTCTCTTGGTATTCTCGGGGTTCTAAAGAATGTTGATTTCACAAAGCTTTGGGTATGTAGGCTCGACTAGTAGAAGCTCTTAGGTCAGAATTCTGCATGCACAATTTCCTAGTTTTCACTTAAATCTCTGTTAATCCTCATTGTCATGTTGCTCGCCAGTGGAATTGCCCATATAACTGTCAATCTTCTGAATAGTTGTCCAAGCGAGTTAGCTCACTGTACTTTGTATTACCATACGTATCCATATGTGTTAAGTTATTATAGGTATTAGAGTAGAGTCATTAATATAGTCTTTATATGCTCAATGTTTGTGTACTCTAAGTTAGTAGAATAGGAAGTATATCCTCTATTGCTTGTATTAGTAGAACCTCAAAGTGTAGTCCTTATATGTGTAATATGGTTATGTATGTTGGGTGGGGCCAACCATGTATATTGGGCGGGGCTCGTTAGGTATATTAGGTGGGGCCCATTATGTAGTTTGGGTGGGGCCCATTTATATGCTCAGTGGGAAGGGATCATTTATATGCTTATTGGGCGGGGCTCCATATATGTATTGTTGTATATGGTATTTTGGGAACCCTGTAAGCTTCGTTCTTACCCAGTTAAATATAAATGTTTTTCATGTACTTCGTTGGTTCGTGAGAAGGGCAAGTTTGACTGTACACACGCGCATTCACAACATGTTTCCGATTAATGTAATTATACTCTGATATATTTTAATAAATAAAAATGAAAATTTGGGTTAAAAATCAGGACATAACAGAATTTTCGAAAACCCTCTTCTCATCTCTCTAGAATTTCAATCCTAGGGTTTACCTTGGGTTTGGGTGTGACACATTAGAGGCTACCACATTATTGGAGCTAGGCTTTCTAAGGAGATCTACAAGATGGTTTCTAGCATTAAATCGTTTGTTGCTAAATGTATGTTTATCATCCTTATTTTTGATTCTATTAGGGTTTATAAATGTTTCATAAAGTATGTTGTTATAATAGTAAAAAGACCATAAAAGTTCTAAGTTGCATGTGCCCATAAGAATTTATGTTAAAAAAATCCATTGTGAAAATCTTAATCTTGTAACATAGAAAACCCATCAGTAGTATCAGGATCTAAGATTTTCAGCTATTGTGCATATTATGAAACTAGAAATCTAAAGCTAAAATCGAAAATAAAGAAACCTGGTAATCGTAGGGCACAACTTGCCCCTCTCCTGGCACGATACATTTTCGGTTGTAGCAGGGATTCAGAAATTACTTTCCTTTTTCGAATCATAGGTTAATAATTAGCCCTTAATGGTTATTTTAATGGATTACAATCAGAACCTATATACTAGATAATTATGAAACCCTAATTCAAAAATTGAAGAAGTAATAAAATGAAATAATATTATTTAATTATAAGAAAATTAATTTAATTGATTAATCCTTACAAGAATTAATATAATTAATTAATTGTTTAATTAAAAAGATAAATATTAAAACTAAATGGTTTAAAATATTAAATAATTGAATGATAAGATAATTAAATTTAAACCATGTATTTTCAGAAGGTTTTAAAATACACCATATATATATATATATATATATATATATATATATATATATATATATATATATATATATATATAAGAAAAGTCCTAAAAGTTTACCCTAATTTACGAAAAAGTCCCAAACTAAAATTTGTTTACGAAAAGCATGAATTACCGGTAAAAATGGCGATTTGACCCCCTTTTTCCAATTTACCGGTTTTATTACTTACCTGTTTCATTAAAGTCCCATTATTTTACCCTAATTTACGAATAAGTCCCAAAATATAATTTAGTAATGATTTGACCATTTTCTTCATCTAACATACATTTTATCGTTGTCATTGCTGACTTAGACACCTAGTCATTAAATTAGCTTATAAGATGGATTATATAATGTTACATTTACTATAAAATTTGATATCCATCTCAACGGCTCATTTATGACTATGTATCTAGGTCAGCAAGAAACCAATAAAATGTGTGATTCCAGGAAAAAATGGCAGAAAATGAGTTGATCTCTGAAGAGATAGATATATTGGGTTACATAAGATTAGATAGACAATTTGATATTTCTTATAAACGTAAAAAATAACGCAGTTGTTGCTAGTTTATGTAATTATTGTAGTCTTCGTTGGATGCATTTTATTTCCAAAAAAATATACAATACATCAGGATATCAAGTTTTATGTGAAACATAACATTATATAACTCAACATATTAGTCTCATCATCTCATTTAATGACTTGGCGTCCGGGTCAGCAATGAAACCGGTAAAATGTATGTTTACATAGAGAAAAGGGTAAAATCGTCACTAAATTTTAGTTTGGGACTTTCGTAAATTAGGGTAAAATAATTGGACTTTAATGAAACAGGTAAGTAATGAAACCGGTAAACCGGAAAAAATGGGTCAAATCACCATTTTTACCGGTAATTCATGCTTTTTCGTAAACAAAATTTAGTTTGAGACTTTTTCGTAAATTAGGGTAAAATTTTAGGACTTTTCTGGAGATTTTCCTATATATATATATATATATATATATATATATATATATATATATATATATAATATGTATAACATAAAAGTCAATCAAGTTGTTAGTAGGGCTTATTCATGAAGCCACAATATAAGAGAGGTATAAAGAAACAACCTATAAAATGACCTTTGAATGGGTGTCTTTTCATCCATGGCTTCTTTGTGTGGTGGAGGGTCATAGCCAAAAGGGTTTGATAAAATATTAATCACATTAAAAGTATAATGTATAAGTACTATAGCATTCCATAAAAATCTCACTCTAGTTACTTAGGAAAAATGCGAAATTGTATGCTAATCCATGAAAACATACATTGGTTCTTTGTGAGTCATTGGTGGAGCATGCGTGGGTAACCGACACATTAATGTGGGACTACAAAGATGAAACGGTGGTACAAACTTGAAATTTATGATTTTTGATGGAGCCTATATGGTTAACCGGCACGTCAATGTGATATCATAAACGACCTCGAGGTTGTCATGCGGGTTTGCGTGGTTGTTCACATCTTGTTTGTGATTCTCAGCATCCCAGTCACAAATAGAAGAGCATAATCTGAGATTAAACATGTCATTCAATAGTTCAACGAATCTCGAAAGATCTAGGAATTTCATAATAGGCTGAAATTGGTAAAGTGGTTTACTTACCTAAAATAAATTTGCAATTAGATTATCCTTCTTCTTAATTTCAAATTGTATTTATGGATCCTAGCCTTGAATATTAATTTAGGTTAAAATATTAAGGATTGAATCAACTAACTAAAGTTTTATCTCTTATTTTACATGTCTGGAAATGGTGATCTTCTTCCGTTGCCTCCTCCTTATCCACCAACTCACAACTTCACTCTATTGTCGATCCTCTCAAAAGAAAAGCTTACTGGTCTAAAATATATGGAATGGATGCAGAATTTGAAGATGACACTTCGCTACGAGAACAAAGATACGTTCTCGAGAATCCAGTTCCAGAAATTGATAATGCAGCTACCACTCTTGAGGAACTTGTTGATTACAACCAACATGTTGACGACGCCACTAAGGTCGTTTGCATAATGACTGTAACCATGACACATGATCTTTAAAATTCCTATGAGGACTATTGGTCATACGAAATGAACTTGGATCTTGCCCAATTGTTCCAGAAGAAAGTGAGGCAATAACGTTATGATGTCGTCAAGGCCCTAATGGCGTGCAAGTTGAAAGAAGGGGAATTTTTGTGTGCTCATGTCCAAAAGATGCAGAGACAAGTAGAAATATTGAAGAAGCTTAATGTGAATTTCAACAATGAGATTTCCATTGACATGGTGCTCAACTGCTTGCCAAGTAGTTGTGATGAGTTTATCTTAACTTATCACTTGAACGATGCTGAAACCACATTAACTGAGCTTCGTAAACGATTGAAAACTATTAAATATAGAATAAAGAAGTCTCATTCAAATAGTTCTGCAAGTGCCCCAGTCATGGCTATTAAACAAGGCAAAGGGAAGAAGAGGACGACCTATTTCCAACCCAAGTGGAAAGGGAAAGCCCACATTGGAGAGTCCAGTGGGTCAACAGGAAAGGTTAACTTTGATGCTCCTCCTATCGATGATTCGAAAGAAGTTGTGTGCTTTCATTGTGGCCAAAAGGGACATTTGAAGAGAAACTACCCCAAGTGCCTACAAGAAGTGAGAGAAGCAAACGGCAAGGTTGTCACACCCTCGGCTGGCGGCGGAAACATCGGGTTGTGCAACGTTAGGGATGTTGGATCTAGAGTCAAGCATATTGAACAATACTTAGTTGTAACACCCATTTATTTATTAAATA
This sequence comes from Lactuca serriola, assembly GCF_051521515.1. NCBI lineage: Eukaryota > Viridiplantae > Streptophyta > Magnoliopsida > Asterales > Asteraceae > Lactuca > Lactuca serriola. The sequence continues at coordinate 152,166,373 of NC_136416.1, forward strand.
AATAAGTAAAATAATGAATGAATAGTGGCCCTAAAATTAATAATTATATTCCAAGGTGTTGGTTTTGGGAAGCCAAATGCCTTAAGTTGGATATTTTGGGTGCTAAAGTATAAGTTCGGGATTTATTTTGTAAAGATTCTAGAAGGCGGGGGTGATATTTGGTAAGTATTAGACTTAATATGTAAAGGATTTCAGGAGGCAGGGTTAAAAAGGTAATTGCTGGATTTGCTTCGTAAAAGATTCTCAAGTGGAGGGCTATTTGGTAAATTTTGGACCTAAAATGAAAGGAAATTATGGTATTAGGGGCTAAAGGGTAAATGTTGGATTTAATTTGAAAAAAATTATGTGGAGGAGGGACTGAACGTGGATAAAAGGAGTTAAGTTTGAAATGGGACGGGGGCTTATAACCTGTCACCATGCTCATAACCCTAAACCCTAATGAATGTATCAGCCGCCACTTTCCTTCCTAACCTCCAGCCGTCACCTTCTTCGTTATTCCGATCAGGCGAGACCAGCGAGTTCCAGCCGACTGCCGCCGCTGCTTTGCCATCCAAAAGCCACAGCCGCTGACGGTGACGTCGTGGGAAGCTGAGGGAGATCGTTGAAGACCAGGGATGGGATCGTAGGCTGTTTCCACTCCCGCTGAAGATGTCGCGGTCGCCGGATGTCACGACTGCTCCTTTCCGACGTCGCCCCCGACAAATTTATCGCTACCACCACTCACACAACTATTCACTGCCATTGTTTGTCGCCGTTGTCCGCCGGTTACCACCCCGAAGAGGGCTTCTGTGTGTGTTCGTGTGTGTTTTCATATCTCAGCCAATGTTGTGCTTGTTTCAGTCGTTAACGCAGGAGTGAGTGGGCGAAGGGTTGGCTGGAAAACGCTAGAAGACCACCATAGCAGCCAACCATGGTGGCTGTCGCCAGGAATGTGTTTTTCTGCCGCCACAAGCCATCATGAAACGTGGTTGTGGGCGAGTTGGGTTGTTTGTGTTCACTGGTTGTGATGTTATGAAGCTACATGAGCATTCTTGGCTGGAGATTTGAAGATAGATCCCACAGCCACCACCGTGAGGTGGTGGCTGCCGCCATTCGCCATCGTCGACCGCCAATAGGTTTCCATGTATATGTGCTTGTGTTAGTTTGTGTGTGTGATTATTTGGGGTTTTAGCATTGTAAAATGTAACAAAAAGAATAGTAATGAAAAGAAAATGGAAAACCACCACCTTAGGGTGGTGGCTGTCGCCACCGGCCGCCGTGTCCGGTGGCGGTGCGCTTTGCCTCTTGTGATAGATTCGTTTGGGGTGCTAGAAACCCTAATGGGCTTAATGGACTCTAATGGTCCCAATAAAACCCATATGGGATTAATAAGATTTTAGTGGGCTTATTAGGCCCAATAAAGCCCTAATTGTCATAAAAGGCCAACAAGTTGATAAATGGGCTAATATTTGGATTGGAACACCCTAATGCCAATGAAAACCTAACTTTAAGAATTAATCGGGTCACACACACGAGAATTATTTAATAACTTGAGATATTAAATAATAATCATTGGCAAAGATTAATCTAAGCAATATTGGACTTAATAGATTAAGTCCTTAATGGGTTAAGTAGGAAACTTAACCCTAATCATCATTTTATGTGAAACCCTAATTTCACTTGGGTTTATTGTTGGGCCTTGATGATTGGATTATTAATGGGTCATCCAAGAATAACCATATGGACTAAAATAATTTAATGGGCCTAGGGTAAGGCCCATGTAAGGGGTTGGGCCCAATTTGGAAAATTATGGTTGGGCCTTAATGATTATATGATGTTGGGCCTTAGAATAAGACCATGTATAGGCCTAGGCCCAATTTGGAAAATTGGGCCATATGCTGGGCTTTGATTTCCTAGTGGACTTTGGGCCTAAGGATTGGGCATTGGGGTTGCATAAAGCCAACCTTGGGGTAATGTAGTAATTATCCAAGTGAGTATCTATGATTATGTGCTGGGACCCAATTATTAATTGGGTGTTATTTTGTCATCTAGCAGCTGGGGTGAAGTCTGCGGGACTTCAGCAATGTGGGGTTATATCTACGCGATTTCAGCAGTGTGAGGTGAGTTACCTTCCATTAGTGGTGGGTCTATGGCCACAATGTCGGCCCACCAGTAGGAGTTGTATGTTAGATGATTGTCTTTGTGATATTCATCTAGGTTTGCTACTACTTGATATGTTTATGTGCTAGTATGTTATGATGTTATGTGATAGTGGTAGTAGGGGTGAAATAGTCCCTGGTTACCGGTGGATAGGACCGAAGGGGTAGTCTAGTACCCAGCCATGCTAGCCAGATTATGATATATGTGATATGATATTTTGTGGTAGTAGTAGGGGGTGAAATAGTCCCCGGTTACCAGTCGACGAGACCGAAAGGGTAGGCCAGCACCCAGATATGCTAGCCAGTATGTGATTCATGTTTATATGCTAGGGTTTTATGTGGTAGTGGTAAGGGGTGAAATAGTCCCTAGTATCCGGTCGAGAGGACCGAAGGGGAGACCAGCAGCCATATATGCTAGTCAGTATCCGATCGAGAGGACCGAAGGGGAGGCCAGCACCCAGATATGCTAGCCAGTATCCGGTTGAGAGGACTGAAGGGGAGGCCAGCACCCAGATATGCTAGCCAGTATCCGGTCGAGAGGACCGAAGGGGTAGGTCGGGCACCCAGATATGCCTGATAATATATATATGTTATGTGATTATGGTATGTGGTATGATGGGGTAAATCACTAAGCTTCGTGCTTACGGTTTTCAGTTTTGGTTTCAGGTACTTCGTGCCTAAAGGAAAGGAGTCGGCTTGATCGCAGTGCATCACACTATGGTTTTCCGCACGAGATCTTTGGGATTACACTCTGATATTGCTTTACGATAACATGTTTAATTATTTCTACTTTGGTTTTGACATGACATGATATTACAAATGTTTTATTACATTGTTGGTTTTATAATGACGTATTTAAAAATGAAATTTTTGGCTTGTATTTTTGGGATGTTACAAGTTGGTATCAGAGCCTTGGTTTAAGGGATTCGGGCACACTCTTGGGTGTGTCTGAACTCAAACTGAGGACTTGGTATGAAAATTTTCAAAAGTAAAATCATTTTATAAAAGAAGTTTGAAAAGAGAAAAGAACTTTGAAAAGAACAAGGTGTGTGATGCGTGCAATAAGCCGAGCTCAAGTAAGTCTTCCCCAAGATATCCATATATGTTATGAGATGTTATCATATGATATGCTTATGAGAACTGCATGCTAGATTAGTGCTAAGGATCTAGGAGGATGCATGTTAGCCTTGCATGTTAGTACCGATCAATCAGTGATAGGATAGTCTGTTTAGGTTATGCCTGATTATGTTAGCCTTTGAATTGCAAGTACAAATTCCTGATTAAAGGATAAAACAATTGGATTGGAATATGATGGTTAGATTTTCCATTGTCTGAATGCTGCTTGCTCTGTGCTTTGTGGGACTTTTAGTAATGTGAGCTAACTATTAAGTGAATATGCTAGGTCACATGGGACACAGGTCGGATAATCTCAGAGTGAGGGACTTGACCCTATTGGACAACTCTTGTCTTAGTCTAACCGTTCTAGGGATGGGTCTTTTACTTGAAGGATTATCTGATCTCTGTTGCATGTGGCTATATTCATGAGGTAGTTAGTTGACATTATTGGGAATCTTTCAGATGCTGAGGACTAGGTGAGTTCGGGAACCTGGGGAAGCCTAGGATATATTTCAATGTGTTGGCAGTGAGGCCCAGTTAGACTTGGGTGTACCAGTTGAGGAAGTGACTTGGAGGATCTGGGAGGATTGCTGAGGAAAGTATGGATAGGTGTGGAAGGTAGTATTGGGCCCGTACTACTGAAAGCACAGGATTCATACTCGAATCGGTGAGAGTCTTGGAGAATCTGACAAGCTTCAGGGAAGAGTTTATGACCCAGTTTGGGGACAGAGGATGTTCCAGCATAGCCATTGGCAAGTGAGTTAGTGAGCGTGGCAGGGTGTCAGACCCTAAGGGATATGATTTCCATGAAGTTACAGATGTGTGATCGATTTGGAGCACTTTGAGAAGAGAGGTTCATGCTAGGTGCATATAGTAGGGGTCTCAGGAAGAGACCCATGATTTCTGATCATCAGGTGAAAGGCCAGCAGGGCCGGAGTCAGTGCAGCACGTACAGGACAATGCACAAGGGAGTTTGTCGCTCCGAGGGTTTAGGCTACTTCAGGGTAGCAGGGTTGACATGTCAGCAGAAGGTGATTAGTATTCCTCCAGATGTTGCGGCTATGTCATCTTCTATTGCTACTAGATGGATGTTGGGGATACGTATCGCGTTGGAAATGTGAGTGGGTTTGGATAAGTCAGACCTCGGGTCGGTTTTTATGCTAGTGTTTGGGTTACCAAGGATCATATATGCCAACATGCATGCCGAAAGGTCCTTGATGAACCCAAAGAGGGATGCATCTTGCGGAGTGGGTTCTGCTTATACCATTATCATTTCGGGTCTTTGTCGGGATCTATGCAGGAGTATTCTTTAGAGGATACTCGATCAGGGTTGGAGTGATTGTTCTCCAATGAAGTCAGCATTCAGGTATTCTATCATTGTTCAGGTATGGTCGGTAATTGTCTATGGATGAACCTTGGAGTTCAAGGCACTACCGTTGCTAGGACAGAGTAAGTGACATGAAAAGGGTAGTGTCAGTCCCGAGTGTTAGATGCATAAGTGGTTGGTCATCGCATGATCAAGAGAATTGTATTCTCACGTGGGCTATGTTTAGTTAGAGTTTAGTGGTGCTGCGAGATTGGAAGTGGGAATAAGGATTCGTCAGTCAGAGTGAAGATTAAGGTCTTTAATTGACAGCATGGGAGATGGATTGAGGCGTTAGATTGGACCAGATTTCAAGAGTACTCCTCAAGATTTCAGAGGATGGGCGATCTTAAGGTTTGATTGGTGATGGATGGCTAGCACTGGTAAGTACAGGTTGTCATCAAGGGGATACTAAGAAGCGATAAGGATTGGAAATCCTTCAATTCTTGGGTGCAGTGAAGACTTAGTCGAATCTAAGTGGGGGAGAGACTTTTTATAAAGTTCTCCAAATGTGAGTTTTGGTTGCGCGGGGTGCAATCTCTTGGGCAACTTGTCAAGCAGAAGGGTATTCTAGTTGGTCCGGCCAAGATAGAGGCAGTCATGCAGTGGGAGATTCCGAGGTCTCCATCTGAGATTCGGAGTTTCCTAGGTCTAGCAGGTTACTATCGGAGATTTACATGTGACTTTTCCAAGATTGTGGTTCCTTTGACCCGTCTGACCAAGAAATCGGTGGCCTTTCGTCGGGGGCCTGAGCAACAGGCAGCCTTAGAGACTCTCAGACAGCGGTTGTGTGAGGCACTTATTCTCACCATGCCAAAGGGTGTAGATGATTATGTGGGTTACTATGACACTTTGCTCATGGGCATGGGTGCAGTACTGATACAGTGGGGTCACGTGATAGAAGGTTTCGGGAACCAGGTTAGAGTTCCGGTTAGGATTCAAGCTCAGTTGTGTGTTAAGTCGAGTGCGTGTTCGACCGGTATGGAAAGTGTTGTAAGACTATGGGGGTAGCCGTAGCATTCACTAGCGATCAGATAGTATGGAAAGTGTTGTAAGACTACAGGGGTAGTCGTAGCATTCACTAGCGGTCAGATAGTATGGAAAGTGTTGTAAGACTACGGGGGTAGCCGTAGCATTCACTAGTGGCCAGTTAGAATGGGAAGTGTTGTAAGACTGCGGGTGTAGCCGTAGCCTTCACTAGCAGTCAGATAGTGATAGAGTGTTGTGAGACTGCGGGTGTAGCCATAACATTCACTAGGTTAGTAGATAGTGTGAGCGCGTTGTTAGGACGCAGAAGGAACAGTAGTACCCACCAGTTCGGGTGTAGCAGTAAGGATAAGGAAATCCACAGATTGGACTTCGGAATTACCCAGATGGATTAGATCTGGTTGAGTCAATGATATGACTGTAGGAGCGCCACTACAGTTATGGGATCAGGAAAGCGATGGATTGTATAAGATTGCGTGTGAGATAAGGCTACCATTGGTCAGGCAACAACTACTTCCAGCCTTGGATTCGACGTATGGATTCGATCGGTTAGATCAGAAAGTTGTTAGAGTCACAGTGGAATGATAACTAGTTGCAACTAGTTCCAGAGGAGGATTTCGTTCAGAAGTCGTGTGAGGCGACTAAGTGGGAGTCCTTTGGCTCCGCAGCGGGCCGGAACCCAATATTTCAAATGATTGGCGAGCAAATTGAGACCCAGACAGGTCTCGGTAGATTTTGGAAAGCATCCAGGTGGTAACCTACTGCTTCAGGCAGATCAGCGTTTGGGCAGTTTCAGCGTTTGGGCGGCATTAGTATTTGTGTTTTGGGTTGCAAATACGGACGAAATAGCCAGTTTATTAGAGAGTGACATGTCAATCACGGTGGGATTAGCTGAGCCTTGGCCAAGTATAAGTGACCTTCAAAGATAATTGGTCTTGTGGCCCTGAATTATAGTATGGACCTCGGGTTATTGAAAGATGGGTAGTCGGTTGAAGGATATAGTGGGTTGCGTCCAACGGTGATGATTCAGTATGAGTGGTCTGCCAGGGGTTCACACTATCTCGAGACATCAGTTTTAGAGAGAGTAGATGTGATCTTGTTGTAAGAGATTCGTTCATCAATGGATATTAGGGCTATGCGTAGATGGGACACAACTACCCATGGGAAGGCTAGGGTGTACCCAGAATGGACCATATTACTTGAGTGGTTTGGTGCATAAGAAATGGTAAGAAATGATTTCGAGGACGAAATCTAATTTAAGTGGGGGAGAGTTGTAAAACCCGTTTATTTATTAAATAAATAAGTAAAATAATGAATGAATAGTGGCCCTAAAATTAATAATTATATTCCAAGGTGTTGGTTTTGGGAAGCCAAATGCCTTAAGTTGGATATTTTGGGTGCTAAAGTATAAGTTCGGGATTTATTTTGTAAAGATTCTAGAAGGCGGGGGTGATATTTGGTAAGTATTAGACTTAATATGTAAAGGATTTCAGGAGGCAGGGTTAAAAAGGTAATTGCTGGATTTGCTTCGTAAAAGATTCTCAAGTGGAGGGCTATTTGGTAAATTTTGGACCTAAAATGAAAGGAAATTATGGTATTTGGGGCTAAAGGGTAAATGTTGGATTTAATTTGAAAAAAATTATGTGGAGGAGGGACTGAACGTGGATAAAAGGAGTTAAGTTTGAAATGGGACGGGGGCTTATAACCTGTCACCATGCTCATAACCCTAAACCCTAATGAATGTATCAGCCGCCACTTTCCTTCCTAACCTCCAGCCGTCACCTTCTTCGTTATTCCGATCAGGCGAGACCAGCGAGTTCCAGCCGACTGCCGCCGCTGCTTTGCCATCCAAAAGCCACAGCCGCTGACGGTGACGTCGTGGGAAGCTGAGGGAGATCGTTGAAGACCAGGGATGGGATCGTAGGCTGTTTCCACTCCCGCTGAAGATGTCGCGGTCGCCGGATGTCACGACTGCTCCTTTCCGACGTCGCCCCCGACAAATTTATCGCTACCACCACTCCCACAACTATTCCACTGCCATTGTTTGTCGCCGTTGTCCGCCGGTTACCACCCCAAAGAGGCTACCGTGTGTGTTCGTGTGTGTTTTCATATCTCAGACAATGTTGTGCTTGTTTCAGTCGTTAACGCAAGAGTGAGTGGGCGAAGGGTTGGCTGGAAAACGCTAGAAGACCACCATGGCAGCCAACCATGGTGGCTGTCGCCAGGAATGTGTTTTTCTGCCGCCACAAGCCATCATGAAACGTGGTTGTGGGCGAGTTGGGTTGTTTGTGTTCACTGGTTGTGATGTTATGAAGCTACATGAGCATTCTTGGCTGGAGATTTGAAGATAGATCCCACAGCCACCACCGTAAGGTGGTGGCTGCCGCCATTCGCCATCGTCGACCGCCACTAGGTTTCCATGTATATGTGGTTGTGTTATTTTGTGTGTGTGTGTGTGTGATTATTTGGGGTTTTAGCATTGTAAAATGTAACAAAAAGAAGATTAATGAAAAGAAAATGGAAAACCACCACCGGCCGCCATGTCGGGTGGCGGTGCACTTTGTCTCTTGTGATAGATTCGTTTGGGGTGCTAGAAACCCTAATGGGCTTAATGGACTCTAATGGACCTAATAAAACCCATATGGGCTTAATAAGATTTTAGTGGGCTTATTAGGCCCAATAAAGCCCTAATTGTAATAAAAGGCCAACAAATTGATAAATGGGCTAATATTTGGATTGGAACACCCTAATGCCAATGAAAACATAACTTTAAGAATTAATCGGGTCACACACATGAGAATTATTTAATAACTTGAGATATTAAATAATAATCATTGGCAAAGATTAATCTAAGCAATATTGGACTTAATAGGTTAAGTCCTTGATGGGTTAAGTAGGAAACTTAACCCTAATCATCATTTTATGTGAAACCCTAATTTCACTTGGGTTTATTGTTGGGCCTTGATGATTGGATTATTAATGGGTCATCCAAGAATAACCATATGGACTAAAATAATTTAGTGGGCCTAGGGTAAGGCCCATGTAAGGGGTTGGGCTCAATTTGGAAAATTGGGCCATAGTTGGGCCTTAATGATTATATGATGTTGGGCCTTAGAAAAAGACCATGTATAGGCCTAGGCCCAATTTGGAAAATTGGGCCATATGTTGGGCTTTGATTTCCTAGTGGACTTTGGGCCTTGGAGTTGCATAAAGCCAACCTTGGGGTAATGTAGTAATTATCCAAGTGAGTATCTATGATTATGTGTTGGGACCCAATTATTAATTGGGTGTTATTTTGGTGTTGACAGTTCGGGAATCTGTTATCTAGCAGCTGGGGTGAAGTCTGCGGGACTTCAGCAATGTGGGGTTATATCTACGCGACTTCAGCAGTGTGAGGTGAGTTACCTTCCAGTAGTGGTGGGTCTATGGCCACAATGCCGGCCCACCAGTAGGAGTTGTATGTTAGATGATTGTCTTTGTGATATTCATCTAGGTTTGCTACTACTTGATATGTTTATGTGCTAGTATGTTATGATGTTATGTGATAGTGGTAGTACGGGTGAAATAGTCCCCGGTTACCGGTCGATAGGACCGAAGGGGTAGTCTAGTACCCAGCCATGCTAGCCAGATTATGATATATGTGATATGATATTTTGTGGTAGTAGTAGGGGGTGAAATAGTCCCCGGTTACCAGTCGACGGGACCGAAGGGGTAGGCCAGCACCCAGATATGGTAGCCAATATGTGATTCATGTTTATATGCTAGGGTTTTATGTGGTAGTGGTAAGGGGTGAAATAGTCCCTAGTATCCGGTCGAGAGGACCGAAGGGGAGACCAGCAGCCATATATGCTAGTCAGTATCCGATCGAGAGGACCGAAGGGGAGGCCAGCACCCAGATATGCTAGCCAGTATCCGGTTGAGAGGACTGAAGGGGAGGCCAGCACCCAGATATGCTAGCCAGTATCCGGTCGAGAGGACCGAAGGGGTAGGTCGGGCACCCAGATATGCCTGACAATATATGTATGTTATGTGATTATGGTATGTGGTATGATGGGGGAACTCACTAAGCTTCGTGCTTACGGTTTTCAGTTTTGGTTTCAGGTACTTCGTGCCTAAAGGAAAGGAGCCGGCTTGATCGCAGCGCATCACACTATGATTTTCTGCACATGAGATATTTGGGATTACACTCTGATATTGTTTTATGATAACATGTTTAATTATTTCTACTTTGGTTTTGACATGACATGATATTACAAATGTTTTATTACACTGTTGGTTTTATAATGACGTATTTAAAAATGAAATTTTTGGCCTGTATTTTTGGGATGTTACATTAGTATTATAACACTAATACTTCTTTTATTCATTATTAATAAAGGGGTTACATTTTTTGATGTCCACGCACACGTCCCAAATTATAACTAAACAATAGCAAATAAAAGCTTCCATCAGCCAGGTGACGACTTCCTTCGGTACATAACTTCCACTACAACTCATTTCCCTGGGAATACATTGGTTTTGAAAACGTTAACAAAATGTTGGTGAGTTCACATGTTTTTAAGGATTTATACTTTTTAGAATAGTTTTATCATATTTTAAAAAGGTTCTATTCTTTTTTTCCAGGGATAAATTAGTCTTTTAGAATTTATCCTATGACCTTTCCTTTATAGATTTATATTCCTTTTTCTTATCTTTTCATACTTTAACTACTTTCTAGGCATTTTCCTCTAGGTAGTTTATTTAATTAAGGTTGGTGATCAATGTTACAATGAGTTTCTATAATCGAGCTATATGACTTGATATTTCCCTTCCATGATGCTTCATTAGACGTCGCAAGACTATACAGTTATGCTTGCCGAGGTTGTAACTAGCATCCGTAGGTGGGGCTGTCAACCCTGAATAGATCTATAGATACCTTTAACCCTCACTAAAGATTAACGATTATAGGCCCAGGGTTAGCTGAATATTAATCGGCTAAAGGACGAATAATAAGTCTCATTTAACAACTTGCTTTGATAAACCTTTAAAGTATGATTATTTATCTTTATTATTCTTTCCTTTAGTTTTTCCTTTAATATGTTTCCCTTACATAATTATACACATATATTCACTTAACCATATATATATATATATATATATATATATATATATATAGATAATTATCTTTATATTAATATTCTTTGCTAGGATATTAGGACAGAGTACAAATAAGTATGTTGTCTATCCTTAAGTTTTCCTTTAGTATAGTTTTATTCCATAATTATTCTGATATGTTTGTATGTGTGTGTCTATATATATATATATATATATATATATATATATATATATATATATATATATAGATAGATAAAATAATTATAATGTTTTTGATATTGATAGGATATTAGGACAGAGTAACAACTAGGTACAATGCTTTTCCTTAATTTTGACCAGCATATCGACTAGAAACTCGGTTATTCTAGAGAATAGGCCAACATAACAACTAGGTATAATCTTTCAGTGTAAGTTTAGGCATTATAATGACTAAGCAAAATATCATTCCTAAAGCTTAGGCAGGGTATCTACTAGGCATAATATTATCCTTACGTTGCATGAATTTTTAAAAACTATTGATATATTACAAAATAGTAAATTTTTTGTAAAATCTTTTAATATAGTTTTATAACATGTATCCCCTGACCCTTAAAACATTTAAAAATTGTAAAAGTAGGGTCGTGAAACTCACCCTCGTAGTGTGATTCGTTGATGTAGGGTAGATTCGGGGCTTGAAATGTCGGAGATCGCCTCGGAATGGACCACCGCGACCAGAGAGGGAGAGAGAAATGCTTTAGAAAGTGTGCAGAATGGGGTCCGCATACACCCCTATTTATAAAAGATTTTTGAGTGCTCATCGCGCTTGAGCTTTGTAGCTCCATCCATGAGTCACCATGTGTCACTCTCTTGTTGGGCCACGTCACCCGCAATCTTCTCGAATTCGGGGTTAGAGTGCACGTTGTGCATGGTTTGCACGACGCGCACATAGAAATGATTTTGGAAAAATCATAACTTCTGTGTACGATCTTTGATCTTTACTCTCTTTATATCTATGTGATGGTCTAAATGAGCACACAACTTTCCTTAAGGTTGTTTTGGCTAGTTTTGACATTCATCTTTTTGGCCTAACGGGGGTATAATTAAATGATTTTATAAAAATCATATATTCCTCATAAGGGCTCCGTTTTCGGCGTTCTTTGTCTTAATATTCTCACCTCAAGAAGTACTACGACTTTTCTTTTGGTGACATTAGCCAAAACTCTACTGATTTCTTAATTCTATTTTGACATTAATAATTTAATTACGTAGTTGATTTCACTTTTCACAAAAATCATAACTCCTCCAATTGAAGTTAGATTTTTACGAAGATTATACCCTTGGAATTACATTGTCGTGTACTTAATGAATATATTAACCAACTTAGAAGATGGTACGACTTTTTGGACACTCATTTTTTAGTCTATGAGTCGATTTAACTCTATATGTAAGAGTATACTCAATCATATTTATTTATAAAAATGAAATATTACATTGATACTCTATTACATTAATTTACCTAAGCTAATTTTTAACTGTGTTCAATGACGAAGTTTTCCCAGTTGTCACAAAGTTATCGGGCTTCACATCTGGTGTGTATGGGATATCGTTTCCACATTTGTTTTGATATGCAGGGACTAAGGGAAAGTGAAGAGGCCAAGCATGGGAAGCTGAACGTGATCATGGGGAATAGGATAAAGTCAGTTGTTACCAAGATTGAGACTTATGAGCTTATGTTTGATAGTGTTAAGGTTGATTTGAACAATTGTTGTTATTCGTCAGAAATGACTAGAAACATAATTTTTTTCACACTTAGTTTAGACAAGGTTATCTTTATGATTTTTACAATGATGATGGTGCAATTTTAGTTTATAAAAATGGTGCATTTATTTTTAAAGCTTATCCTTGTAATGGCGTGTATGAAATTGTTGTGTGTATGAATGAACTTAGGAAATTGTGTTTACAGTATCGATTCTTCTAATAGTTCAGACAAGACATGCTTATGACATTGTCGTCTTAGGCATATTAACAAGAATCGCATCACCCAACTCCAAAAGGATGGAGTGTTGGAATCATTTGACCTAAAATCAGACGATGAATGCGAATCTTGTCTACTAGGCAAAATGATTAAGTCATCTTTCACTAGTACTTGTTGTAATGCCCGGGTTTCTCGCTAGGCATTAATAAGATGATTCAATTGTAATGGTCAATGATTGTAAACTTTATTTGAAGTAAATAAGAGAATTATTGAGTATTATGTGTTTTATGTGTAGTTATATGTAGCATACATGCTTAAAGCAATATAATAAAATAAGAAATAAAATATGTGTATTAAATAGAAAAATAATTAGTCCAAATAACCTTGATGAAAGTAGAAGGAGTCGTGATAAGGATTCCGGAGATATAAGGAACACTCAAATCGGACTTAGAACAAAGAAGTTACGATTCGTTGTAGTTTCGCATTCGACCTGATATGACATCCAGTTTCGTAAATAGTGAATCAGAGATAGATCCCTTATTAGCCTAAGTAACATAAACGAAAGTCATAGTAATCGTAAAACCGAGAGAATGCATATAGAGAACGTATAAATCTGACTTCATGAGACGAAGTTATGATTTTTCTAATATTTCAGCATAATTGTGTTAGCAGAGAAATCAAATTTTAGATTGGTTGAATTTTAGTCGCAACAATCTAAATGAGAATTAAAGAACTAGTTATAGGAGTCCATCGATATAAAGACAATCGAGAACGGACGTCGGATGAGAGAGTTATGAATTTTTAATGGACTTTAACAGTCTAACCCTGTTAAAAATATAACTTTAAAAATAAAGTCAAAATTAACTGACAGAGTCTAAATGAAAGTTGTAGATCTCGTCGATAGCTATGTGTGGATATAAGACGCGTCGAAAATAGAGCTTGTATGAAGAAGATATGAGCTTTCTAAGATTTTATAAAAATCTACGCACATCCACGCGGACATATAAGATGCGCGGCGTGCATCTGACATCCACCCAAATATTGACACGTGGCACCACTCAGAGAACGACACGTCAGCAACCCGACCATTTTTGCGGTGCGCCCCGAAAAAGTATGCAATGCGAATATATTTTTTTTGGTTATAAATACTTGTCTTCATGTATGCTTCTCATATCTCTCCTCTACACCTCAATCCCTCGAGTTCTCTCTACATTAGATCCAACCTTCCTTAGTTTCTAGTATACCGACAAAGCCCGACGACCCCTGGGTGTCCGACAAGTAATAGCCTTTGAGTAGAAGCTCTGTTTGTGCAATTTACAGGCTTTTGTCTAGGGAATCTCTGTAAGTTAATTTACACTCTATATTATTTTAGTGTAATTTATATTTAAATTCATAGTCGTTGTTATGAATTTATAAATAAGATTTTTCAGTAAATCCAAAGTCATATTACTTATTGATCTACTTATGGGGATGATGTTTAGGTTGGATTTAGTGATGTGTTTAAAGTGGGATTTCAAAACAGTATACTTTGTATACCAAATGGACCCTACCTCCGATATGATCCTACTTGGTTGTTCCTTATCAACTATAGATCAGTAGACATAGGGATTATTGAGGAATTTATACTATCATTAGTCATAAGGAATATTAGACTAAGACTTAGTGATAATTATACTAGGCTACATCAAAGGAAAGGCCAAGTGTTGAAGTGAAGTGTTGTCCAACTTTCCAGTCATCCACTTTATCAAGTGAGTACATAGCTACCCTCAGCTTATATATATATATATATATATATATATATATATATATATATATATATATATATATATATATAAAGTATCTAGATGACTAAATGATATATGTGCCTATCATCTGAATTATTTGATATATGTGTTAGATAAATTATATGATTTTTTTTCTTGATTTAATCATATATGTATTTTCTTATATATTTATATAAAATATATTGGGTAGTGATGGGTGATTAAATGATGAGATGATGATGAGAGAACTTGACTATTGATGAATCATTCGTCTAGAAGAGTATTGATGACAACCACAAACTATTCTAGACAGTTCAGTGGAATGTTGGCATGCTCACAACCTGTAGGTATTAATGAATTATCTATTCCTTAGGATAGGTCCCTTGAGATCAGTATTTCAGGATCAATATGTGAGAATAACGGGTATGGGTAATCGGGTAAAGGGATTATTAATGAATTAAGGTGTTTAACTTTAAGATTCGTGGAGTGACTCAGCGAGTTGTGAGTCCAACTCGTCAAGTAGAGTCAAGTACCCGCATGAGTTTACTCGACGAGTCAGAGAGCCAACTCGCCGAGTAGGTGTTGTGTAATGAAACCCTAAATCTTCAGGTTTCGGGCCTGTATAAGGGAACTTATAGCCTCATTTGTGGCTCATGAGTTGCCCAACTTCACTGAGAGAAACCCTAGTCGCCTTTTTGAGTTAAAAGAGAGAATGTTGAGGTTATATTGAGTATTTTGGTGCATCTTTGGAGGGGAAGAGAAGGATTTCAAGCAAGGAACGAGAAGAGGCTGTTAGATCTGTTGCTTGTCATCCAAGAGCTTTTGTAAAAGGTGAAAAGTTCTTACCTTTATCATTCTTATGGTTAGATCTCTTGATTTTGGAAGGTTAGGGTTTATGCCACCTTTATTTGGGATTTCGAGCTTACAGAGTTGTCTTGAGGTTTAGACCTCAGATTTGGACCTTGTGAGGTCTCTAGAGTGCAAAGGTCCCAACTTTATTCACCCATATGTAGGATATTGTGCTTAACACATTGTGACAGCATGTTTTGGTATGTTGGAACAAAACTACCATGCATGAGCGTAAAGATTGAAACTTTACATGACAATGAAGTCTTGGGATGCTAGATCCAATGTTTGGAGTAGTAGAGCTGCTTTGAGTTGTCTAAATGAGAAATCAAATTGAAGGGACTCGCCGAGTCTATGAGCTGACTCGACGAGTCGGATGAGATTTTTCCCTGATGAGTCTGGACATGGGTGACTCGGTGAGTTGGCGAGACAACTCGACGAGTCAAGGTGGACTTTCGCGATATGACGGAGGAAACAAGGGGACTCGACGAGTCACATAGATGCACTCGGCGAGTCAGGTCAAACATGGACTGTTGACTCGAGTTTGACTTCTGTTGACTGTAGGGTTTGGTCATGCATGAGTAATGAAGACCATGGAGGGGTAAAATGGCCTTTTACCGAATCCAAGAGTTAGAAAGAGAAAGAGAGAGAGCAACCTTTTGGTATTGCATATGAATAGAATATTAATTAGAGATATTTACCCTATGTGATAGGCGGAGGCTAGTTCAAGATTTTCGTGTGCGAGATTATTACTTGTTAGCTTTCGAGGTGAGTCTTCTCACTATACTTTACCATGAGTGGTATTTGTGTGTGACTGAGATGTCTTATGTGCTTATCTGTGTACTGTGATATCCTGCATTATTTCATTGTGATTTATGTTGTGTATTACTCAGAGCTTACAGAGTTAGGACCGGAGGGTCCACAGAGTTAGGACCGGAGGGTCCATCAGAGTTGTGGGACTGGAGGGCCCCACTGAGACACATTGACCAGAGGGTCCTACAGAGTTATAGCCTCGAGTGGCTAATATGTTGTATGTGGTATTTTGGGGAACTCACTAAGATTCGTGCTTACTATGTTATGTGTTATGTGTTTCAGGTTTTCTCAGAATCTTGGGAGAAAGAGTTATGTTTTGAGGATTCTGGATTTGAGTCAAGTAATTTTGGAGTTGCGATTTGTAAATTAAATAAATGAGATTTTCGTGAAGTGTGTTATGAGAGTTATGCGATTTTATATGAAAATTTTATTTGAAAAATTACGGTGTTACATAAACTTAGAATGTTACGCGATGATCGTGAGGTGAGTGTATGCTATATACTATGCCTGAAATGACACATGCACTAGCTTATTACAGAGTTAGGATCGGAGAGTCCATAGAGTTAGGACCGGAGGGTCCATCCGAGTTGTGGGACTGGAGGGTCCCACTGAGACACATTGACCGGAGGGTCTTACAGAGTTATAGCCTCAAGTGGCTAATATGTTGTATGTGGTATTTTAGGGAACTCACTAAGCTTCATGCTTACCGTGTTATGTGTTATGTGTTTCAGGTTTTCTCAGAATCGTGGGAAGACACCGGCTTGATTGTACACACCACTGAAAGAGTTATGTTTTGAGGATTCTGGATTTGAGTCAAGTAATTTTGGAGTTGCGATTTGTAAATTAAATAAATGAGATTTTTGTGAAGTGTGTTATGAGAGTTATGCGATTTTAAATGAAAAATGTATTTGAAAAATTACGGTGTTACAAGTTGGTATCAGAGCCTTGGTTTGAGGGATTCGGATGCACCTTCGGGTATGTCTGGACTCAAATTGAGGATTTGAGAAATTGTTTCAAAAGAAACGATTTTTCTAAAACGTGAAAGAGTTTCCATGAGAAAACGAGAAGGAGCAATGTGTACAATCAGCCAGAGCCCAAACAGTGATTTCCCAAAATACCCTTATTTTGTGTTATGAGATTCTTATGAGATACTATTTATGCATGCTATAGGATAGGCTAGGTAGTTCATATTTTAGGGCTAAAGTTTCCTGATTTGTGATGCCTTAGCCTAGGAGTTGTTGTTATCTGTTATGTGCCTTGAGGATGTGTTGGGTAAGAGTATCTAGCAGGAATATTTCAGAAATAGAGCTTTGAGTAGAGGAGTAATCTAGGAGAGATGCCTAGATGAGCTTTGGAGGAGCCTACTAAGAGAGTAGTTAGATACCCGCGTGGGGTAGAGTTGCTTAAGTTCGGTGACACCTTTTTGAGTCGACTAGAGCAAATGGAGTGGTAAACTAGAGTGGTTTTATGTGCTGGTAGAGATCATTCGATGTCTGAATGCTGCTTGCTTCGTGCTTTGTAGATCTCTCAATGATAGGAGTCAGCTACTGAGTGAATATGACGATATTCAAGAGGTAGATGGCTGTCATCATAAGGAGTTCTTCAGCAGCTAATGCCAGAGAATCAGGAGAACCTAGGGAGTGAGCTTAATCAGATGAGTACGCTGATAAAGGAAAGTATTCACGAGGGAGCGACCAGGTTTAACGGAATTGGTGATCGATAAAGTTGAGCAGCTACTTAGGAAATCTGGGATGATCCGTGTGGAAAGTATGGGTAGATGTGGCAGGTAGTATGGGTTCGTACTACTGAAATCAGAGGACCCATACTCAAAACAGGGAGAATTCCAAAGGTTCTAAGTAGCAGATTGAGAGGAGATAACATGATTCGATTACCATGACTCGTGGCGGTTAGTGCTTCTGGTTTTACCAGTCATCCCGTTGTGATTGATTAGACTGAGATCAGACGTGATAGAGGGGGCCAAAGGGCCATGTTGAACGAGTTTCTATGGACCATACCTTGAGAGGGAAATCGAGTTAGCTTCCGAGAAATTTTTGGTGAGATGCCAGTTGGAGTCGCAAGACTCAGGAGTGAGTAGAGATTATGCTTTATGGGGGATTCCGGCCTGGGGTGAGCAATCGAACGACAGTGGAGATGTCACTTTCTATGACCAAGAGTTGTGTTATTTCCGTTTTCTGCGAGGAGCAGAAGAGATATTGAGCTTCCGGTTTCTGAGCTTGGAGGTAAACCCTGAGGGTTAGCATGGGTTACGATCCTTCACCCGAGTATCTGGGCAGTATGTCTGTCGTAAGGTAAGATTATAGCATAAGAGGGTCATCAGTGGGGACCGAGATGGCCAGGGACAAGGTTATACCCTATTTGAGTATAGTAGGGCATATGTTAGCAGCAGTGTCAGGTGATCAAGAGGAGTATATCGGGGCGGTGTCCCTCATCGTCCATGATGGATATAGAGTGTGGGAGTAAGGTCTTTGCAATCATGATGATTCTCATGATGGGATGTTGGTTGGGGAGTCGAAAATGAGGAGTGTGATTGTTCATTCATTTTCAGACTGGGAGTTGTGATGTCTAGTAGTGTGTCAGTATGAGATTTGAATGACATTGGGAGACTGGTCGAGGAATCAGAAACGAGGTGCGTGATAGTGCTTTATTTCCAGATTGAGATTCAGGACTGTGTCGGGACAGTCAGAGTATCCGGCAGTGTGTCGGTCTGAGGCATTCAAGATGAATAGGGGCGGCCGCGTTGGGAAGTTTTCAAGGATTTTATCTGAGATTCGGGATCTTCGGAGTTGCTTTGTCCCTATCCGAAAGATCATCGAGTGTTCTATGCTACTTTCCAAGAGTAAATGTGATGTACCTGGTGAAACAGTCTGTAGAATAGATGGTTGGTGTGCCAAATGGTGAGGGTTCGAGCCCTGAGTGGGGGAGAACCGGGTATTTATTAAGAGTATCAGAGATTTGTTCAAAGAGCGGTTAGAGGACTGGATAAAGTCACCTACGCTACGGATACATGAGACCAGGGTTATTGGTGGTCGAGGCTAGGTGCAGAGCGAGATTATGCATGTTGTACGTGTCAGGAAAGGATGAGTGTCTCCACGTCAGGTGGCCATTGGTCGGAGACCTTGTGGTAGTTAGGAATTCTTCGAGGTTGTAATGGTAAATTCGAGGTGGGTGGCTCGTAAGGATAGTTTCGGCGGTGAAGAATTTCTGGTTCAATGTATGGGTTGTTATATGCACTCTGGGAAGGGTAGAAGTTTATTGGGCAACCAACTTCAGGGTTGGTATGTTTATCCTTGCATTGGTTTGAGCAATAGAGGAGGGAGTTTCGGATAGTCGTCAACGTGTTTTGAGTCATTGACGATTCCTTCGTGCTTCAAATGAGAGTTGGTATATCCCGAAGCTACGAGTTGTGTGAGAGGAAGATCAGTTATGAGATTCTGGGAGGATGCATTACTGTATCTGAGTATGATGTCGTAAGTAGGAGATCAGTGTTTGAGGCAAGACATCGTGAGGTTCTGTGATGGTGTACCGAGGTATCCGAGTACAATGCCCTAAATTTCGGATTATTTTGAGACTTGAGTTATGAGATGGCAAGAGAAGTATCAAGTGGCTATGGTTCCAGCGGAAGCCCTCTAGCTAATTCTCACCAACGGGAATATCCCAGAATGTGAATTGTAGCTAGAAAAGGGTGTTGGTCACGACGGTTGGCATCAGGAGTGGTGATGCTTAACCTGGGTGGGTGTGTGTACCTATCTATGATGACCCATGGAGTATTCGATAGTGAACTCAGGGGGATGGTGACTTGAGGAGGACATTTTAGGGGATAATAGGGTGAGTGGGTCCGAGTGGGAATAATCAGTTCGGATTATCAGAGGAAAACCTTGGAATGAGCCCATGGCCAGTCAGCGAGAGGGTGTTTGGATACTGCGGGGAGCCATAGTATTCACCAGTCAGTGAGAGGGTGTTGTGATACTATGGGGAGCCGTAGTACTCACCAGTCGGCGATAGGGTGTTGTGATATTGCGGGGAGCCGTGGTATTCACCAGTCAGCGAGAGGGTGTGGTGATACTGTGGGGAGCCGTAGCATTCACCAGTCAGCGAGAGGGTGTGGTGATACTGCGGGGAGTCGTAGTATTCACCAAGCAGCGAGCGAGAAGCATTGTGAATCTACGGGGATCCGTAGTATTTACTAGTCAGGGCATGACTCGAGGGAGTTCCTAGGCTTGTGTAGCCTCATCATTTGATTCTGTAGGTTTCTGGTGGTCGGACCAAGGGCGATACTGGGGTCTCCATATTTTTCGGGAATCGTTATATTCTGAGTTAAGTTGTGGCTATCGCAATAGAAAGGAATTCGAGAAGTGATGCACGCTTGGGTTGCGGGTCATGGGTCATGAGTTGAGTACTTCATTGGGATGAGTGGTTCCAATTTTGTGTCAGACCAGACTCTCGAGTTTGAGTTTGGCTTTGGTGGTGTATTGAGTAGGCGAATTAGATTCCGCATTCAGAGATGAGTTTCATTTTGAGGGGTATTGTGTGTCATTTGATTTCTTAGACTTGAGTGGGTTAGTTCGTTGGTATGGGAAGGACCGAGAAACACTTGGAACTAATGAGTAGTTGACGACAGAGGTCGAGGGTGAGACGATTTCCATTGGGATTGTAGTATTCGCTTGGGGTAAAGCGGACTTCGTGACTTGTGTGTCACAATGGGCCGAGATAGTTGTTGTGAGAAGGAAGTCAGTGAGACGTTTTGGGGCATGCAAAGGGTAACCTTTGGAGGTTCATCTGTGGGGTCGGGGGTTGACCTGGTGCTCAGTGTTGAGAGGGAGCTGGGGGTTATGATTGTTAGATGTCAGAAGATACTTATGAGCAAGTATGATCATTTTTTTCTTGTGTCTGAGGACAGGGTGTTGAAAGTTCCTTGTTCAGATGGGTTTCGATTTCAGTTCAGTGGATGTGTCTCTTGTGTAATTTGACCCTTTCGTTCCTTGGAGTATGACATGGTGTGACAACCCAAGTTGTCCCGTTACATTTCCCCGTTACCGTTAACGGAATATTCCACTGTATAAAAGTTCCGTTAATTAGAGGGCATCAATTTAATAAACATTCCATTTGGTTACATTTAACATGTCGTTGAGTCGTGATAAAAGGGAATAAAAACACAGGACACACATTTCCATTTATTTGGAAAATATTAAGTTTTATTATTACGACCACTAAATCGGGTGCGACCAAAAGCCCCGTTTAACGGCAGTATCGGGTAAAATTCCACGGAGCCCCGACTGTGAACCCTATATAAGGGTTAGTGGAGTCCATTGCAGACTTTTTACACTCTCTCTCTATACTCTCTCCCTAGACCCGTTTTCGCCCCGAATCCGCAACCAAACGCTTCCAAATTGTAAGTCCGCTTACCCTAGCTTGTTCTAAACATTACTAGCTGTAGTTATAGCCCAAAAACCATTCAAGAAGGCATGGGATAAGGAGTTTACGGCCCAGGAACACTCTAGGGCCGTAAACCCCTAAAATGGTGCCAAACATGCCTTTAAACTTGCCCTTAAGCTTGGAAACTAATAGGGGATCTAGCCTAGGAGTGTTTAAACATCAAAACTCAATGAATTGGGGCATAAAAGTGAGTTTACGGCCCAAGCACATGCTTAGGCCGTAAACCCCTCAAAACCTTGTCTAAATGCCTCCAAAACACTCCCAAACCACACTAGGGCTTAACACATAATTTAGGGACTTAGTATTTGGGGTTTGGATCAATTAAACACATCAAAATGAAGGATAACAAGGAGTTTACGGCCCAGGTCTATACCAAGGCCGTAAACTCCCCAAACCAAGCCAAAATGTTGGTTTTTGTCCCCCAAATGACCTTAGACTATTTCTATAAAATGCTAGGAAGGATTTAAGGACTTAAACACATGAAATGGAGGGGTAAAAAGGAGTTTACGGCCCAATCAAGTGTCTAGGCCGTAAACTCCCCAAAACACATCCAAATGATAGATTTAATCCCCCAAAATGGCATCACACTTCATTAGAAATTGCTAGAAAGGTAATAGGGGCTTAAAACTTCACTTAAGTCAAAGATTGAGAGTTTACGGCCATAAACTCCCATAGGAGTGTCCCTAGGCCGTAAACTCCTATAAAGTGCCCTTAGAAGCCTCAAACCCACTCGTGCCTTTTAGGAAAAGTGCTTAGAATAATTCCATGAGCAAGTAGAAGCCTTAAACCACCCTAGAACCCATCACCATGAGTTTACGGCCGTAAACTCATGGTGAGATATCCTTGGGCCGTAAACTAGGTGCTAAGGGTTTACTCTCGTATAGCAAGCTCCATTCCTTAGCCATATACACCCTTAAACGCTACCCGGGACACCCAAACGCTTAATCAAAGTGTTTTCCGCTCCTGTGAGCGTGTATATGTGTTTAATTAGTCTTATATATGCTAATTGTATGTAAACATATGTTATCATATGTTAAATAGGTCATTGTGTGTGTTCAAGTCCTTGCGTGACACCGAACGCCCAAACGGCATCTTCGTCGGACCTACTTACACCAGGTGAGTTCATACCCCTGAATGAACCTTTTAAATGTTTTAACATGTTTTATAAGGGGGGATACAAGTTAAACATGCCAGTTATCATATCAATCACATGTGATTGATAACCCGCATGCACAAGATTTTACCACTGTACACTATTTTACCGAGTAGGACACTATAATGGTTTTCAATTGTTTCAAAACTCTTACTTATACTGTTTTACCTAAATTCATTCTAAACTGGTATATGAAAGATTTTCAAAGGTTTTCAAACATATTTTACAAAAGAATACAAATTGTGATTTTCTCTGAATATAAAGGTTTTCAACAAAGTTTCCCTTTCACGACGTATACTTTTACTTATTAGATACTGCTGCTTCGCTTATACTTATTTTATACTCCTACTCTGTAACTCTTTCACTTATACTTGAAGTCACTTATACCTGATGGACGCTTATACTTATTCACATTCTTACTTAGTGATACGATTCTACTTCGCTTATACTTGATATCGACTCTACTTCACTTATACTCAATACGCTCATACTTCACTTATTGTCGTCTCTACTTCATGATACGCTTATACTTGTTCGACACTCATACTTCACTTGCGACCGCTTCTACTTCACTTGTTCGATACTCCTACTTCACTTGCGACCGCTCCTACTTCACTTATTAGACACTCCTACTTCACAAGAATCACTTCTACTTGGTACACACTCAGTCGTAGTTAGATGTATGTCTGTGATTGTATAGATGCATATAAATAATGATTGAAGGACTTAGGAAGGCTTGTCCGCCCTATTTCCTTTTCTTCGTTGAGATGTGGTCTGGTGGGATCGGATGTCCATCCGAAGGTCGTTTGATTCATTACTTATATATTATGTACACAAGCATAGACATACGGGTTTACTTCAGTCGATTCAGTTAAGAGTCTCTACCTCTAGTTCAGCACTAACATTAGAAACCCGCTAGTTGGAAGTCTCTACCCACTATTTGGGATGCATCTTCAGGACACGGCCTTCTCCGTCGTCTAGTTGGTAACCAGAGTCTCCTGTAGGGAGAGCGGACATTATGTGTATAGATCTATACGGGATTGACAACCCCGCACCTAGACTGCTAGCTACAGTCCCGGCCTACCAAGCCAACGGGTGACAAATGTCACATTATAGACGCTTGTAGGGCGTCTGGTACTCTAGTCAGTATGGTTACGAGTATCCCGAGTTAACTTATAATTCATTGGCTTTAAGGTAACAGTATTTCACCGGCAATTTACACTGTATGCTGGTAACTCATTTTCAGAGTCACACTGTTTTGACCTTACAAGACGTATCTTTCATTTGATACTGTCTGGGGTCTGTCTCCTCTGTTTTGACCTTGCTAGACGTATCTTCATTTGATATTGTCTGCGGTCTATATTCACTGTTTTAGACCTTGCTAGACTTATCTTCATTTGATATTGGTTGCGGTTTGTATTCACTGTTTTAGACCTTACCAGTTGTACCTTTCATTCGGTACCTTCTGGGGTCTGTGTCTCCACTTGTTAGACTAAACCAGGCGTGTCGTTCATTCGATACTTACCTGGAGTCTATGAATCCTTGCCTTAGTCAGCAGTCCTCACTGCTGAGGCATATGTTAATTCCCTGTAGTCTCTTGCTTTCTTTAACAATCAAATTCCGTATTATAATAATGATAACCACTTAGGGAAAACTACTTTTCACCACATAACACTGACCAGTCTTAGTAGAAGGCTGCTTTTATTAAAGAAAATATAGGATTTTCTAGAAAGGACTCTAATACATTGAAATCTCTTAAACTATTACTTTATTAAGTTATTTGAATGAAATGTCACTAAATGCTTATGAACTCACCAGCATTTGTAAAAATGCTGATACTCGCTTTTCAAATAACTTGTATTCTCAGGTTAGCATTAGACAGGTACATCCCCGGAGCAGTTGATGAAGATAGCTTAGTATTATGTTGTATCTATTCTATTACTTGTATTACTTTGAATCGATGTACCAATGTAACCATGTAAAACTATTACTATTAATGCAATGTTTTGTTGTACTTTGATTACTATAATGCATGTGTTGTGATACTTGACATGACGTCATCCACCCCAGAAGGTTTCCGCCGTTCCGGTTTTGGGGTGTGACATATGGATCGTTTTGTATGTCTGGTATGAGTGATCGGTAACCAATTTTTGGGCTTTGACTTTTTATATCAAATCGCAATGAGAGAATCAGAGGGGCAGTGGGTTATCAGGGTCTGTTATTCGAAGAGCGAATAACCTGGTGATATCTTGAGAGGGCGGTCTGGCAGTGAGACAGGCCACTAGAGTTTCCAGATTATGGAGAGTCAGAAGGGGTATCGTAGAGACAGAAGGGTCTATCTTACTCCGGTTTTGGGAGTTCCTGTTTGGATTCAGGTGTTCATGGAGAAAGATATATGTGTGGTATGATATCTTTTCATTGGTGCTTTTTGGGTTATTAGGTTTGATCAATGTGTTGTTGAGGAGCGATTTCGAGGACAAAATCTAATTCAAGTGGGGGAAAATTGTAACATCCTGACTTTCAGGTGCATTAAGGTGTTTAGCTTTGAGATTCATGGAGTGACTCGGCGAGTTGCGAGTCCAACTCGTCGAGTAGAGTCGAGTACCCGCGTGAGTTTAATGAATGGACTCGATGAGTCAGAGAGCCGACGAGCCCAGTAGGTGCTGTGTAATGAAACCCTAAATCCCCAGGTTTGGGGCCTGTATAAGGGAACTTATAGCCTCATTTGCGGCTCATGAGTTGCCCAACTTCACTGAGAGAAACCCTAGTCGCCTTTTTGAGTTAAAAGAGAGAATGTTGAGGTTATATTGAGTATTTTGGTGCATCTTTGGAGGGGAAGAGAAGGATTTCAAGCAAGGAACGAGAAGAGGCTGTTAGATCTGTTGCTTGTCATCCAAGAGCTTTTGTAAAAGGTGAAAAGTTCTTACCTTTATCATTCTTATGGTTAGATCTCTTGATTTTGGAAGGTTAGGGTTTATGCCACCTTTATTTGGGATTTCGAGCTTACAGAGTTGTCTTGAGGTTTAGACCTCAGATTTGGACCTTGTGAGGTCTCTAGAGTGCAAAGGTCCCAACTTTATTCACCCATATGTAGGATATTGTGCTTAACACATTGTGACAGCATGTTTTGGTATGTTGGAACAAAACTACCATGCATGAGCGTAAAGATTGAAACTTTACATGACAATGAAGTCTTGGGATGCTAGATCCAATGTTTGGAGTAGTAGAGCTGCTTTGAGTTGTCTAAATGAGAAATCAAATTGAAGGGACTCGCCGAGTCTATGAGCTGACTCGACGAGTCGGATGAGATTTTTCCCTGATGAGTCTGGACATGGGTGACTCGGTGAGTTGGCGAGACAACTCGACGAGTCAAGGTGGACTTTCGCGATATGACGGAGGAAACAAGGGGACTCGACGAGTCACATAGATGCACTCGGCGAGTCGGGTCAAACATGGACTGTTGACTCGAGTTTGACTTCTGTTGACTGTAGGGTTTGGTCATGCATGAGTAATGAAGACCATGGAGGGGTAAAATGGCCTTTTACCGAATCCAAGAGTTAGAAAGAGAAAGAGAGAGAGCAACCTTTTGGTATTGCATATGAATAGAATATTAATTAGAGATATTTACCCTATGTGATAGGCGGAGGCTAGTTCAAGATTTCCGTGTGCGAGATTATTACTTGTTAGCTTTCGAGGTGAGTCTTCTCACTATACTTTACCATGAGTGGTATTTGTGTGTGACTGAGATGTCTTATGTGCTTATCTGTGTACTGTGATATCCTGCATTATTTCATTGTGATTTATGTTGTGTATTACTCAGAGCTTATAGAGTTAGGACCGGAGGGTCCACAGAGTTAGGACCGGAGGGTCCATCAGAGTTGTGGGACTGGAGGGCCCCACTGAGACACATTAACCGTAGGGTCCTACAGAGTTATAGCCTCGAGTGGCTAATATGTTGTATGTGGTATTTTGGGGAACTCACTAAGATTCGTGCTTACTATGTTATGTGTTATGTGTTTCAGGTTTTCTCAGAATCTTGGGAGAAAGAGTTATGTTTTGAGGATTCTGGATTTGAGTCAAGTAATTTTGGAGTTGCGATTTGTAAATTAAATAAATGAGATTTTCGTGAAGTGTGTTATGAGAGTTATGCGATTTTATATGAAAATTTTATTTGAAAAATTACGGTGTTACATAAACTTAGAATGTTACGCGATGATCGTGAGGTGAGTGTATGCTATATACTATGCCTGAAATGACACATGCACTAGCTTATTTTAGGGACGCTGACTAAATTGCTTTTACGTGCTAAAATGATTTATGTTAAAGCATGATATTGTTGGGTTTTGAGTATTCTAACACTCCTATGGTGTACATGCAACCCTAAATACCTTGGATCGATGTTTTCTCTATTATACATGCAAATATCAATATCCAAGGTATTGTTCTAACTAGCATAATATAAAGTACATATAATATAAAATCTAGTAGAATTACATACCTCCACGTTGGTGCTTGATTCCATGTAGCTCAAGAGCCTAGTGCCCCAAATGTGACACCTCAAATGGTTCACACAACATCAATTGCACTTGGAATAACCATGAGAGAAAGTAGAACACTTCATGAATCGGTTTGCCCTCCACACACACCTAGTGCCGATTTATCATATCAATAAGATGCTTATATAGTTGTTACAATTAGGGTAAACCCTAATTGTCATGGCTTTCCATTTCCTTGGATCCATGGGTTCAAATACACCATGGAGCTTCCTATGGGTTTTAGCCCAACTTGATAATCCATGGAGCATTAGCCCACTATATAAGTTATGGATGATTTACACAATCAACCCATATATTTAATTAGTCTTCTTTTGATCACTTAATTAATTCTAGATTAATCCTTGATCAATACTAATTAAATAATCTCTATTAATATATTAGAACTTATAATATATTAATAAACCTTAAGTGTTATTTCTCTCATTTTAGTCTATCCAAGTGCATGATGCCATGCAACCCAAATGGACCATGTCGGGTCGGGTCAAGTCTTACCAATTATAGTTATGGACATAGACATTAATCCAACATTCTCCTACTTGGATAAGTCTAAAACTATTATTGCAAGTATAACTTCATAACCCGACTAGCAATCGTAGCTCTCAAAAGCCGTTGTCGAACTCTGAACAAATCAATGACGCGTCCATCAGATAAGTGATCATATATTCCTCCATTCTAGATATCATATGGACTGAGACATGGATTATAATCATTCTCTCTGTCCATTTGTTGTTTCCCAATCTCCAATTTATGACGACCTACTTATTGAACACATCAAATCAGTCCAGGCCCGGCCGAGCACTTACGTTTTGTCATCACTAAATCATCAAGGGGCCCACTGATATCGCTTTTATCCCGAAGGTAAAAGGAATGGATAAACTTCTACACATATGCTTGTACTAACTACTTGTTGAATCATACACAAAGGCACGTTTTATAACATCGAGTTACCAATGCGTTTACGTGCAATCAATGTATAACCAACTCATAGTCAACAACTCATATCTCTAGCTTTGAAGAATATAAGATATTATCGTATCATGATTCACTCGTGATAAAATCCATGAAGTGATTCAAATGAGCGTGGGTTGAATCCAATACTCAGAGCTTATGAGCACTCATGAATGTTGTAGCAACTCTTGCTATGTCTAATGCACATTAGGCAAATCATACAAGCCAAATTCATGACAGTCTTGATTCATATCTACTTCCAACATATGACTGACTGTGGATGGTTTGAATAACTTAGTCATTCAGGAAGAACGACCTAGTTATTTTGGAAGTCAAAACATGCAAAGTGAAACACAAAATAATATTAATCCTATATGGCCCCAACACTTTGAGTGTAAATAAAACATCTTTTATCTAAGCACCATATTGATTACTCATTATTCATGTTTCAATTAATCAACTTAATACTTGAATTGAAACAATAGTCATGCCATGCTCCAAGCATGCACACTATGTTTACCTATGGTCCTTTCTTTTGTGAAATAAATCAATTGAACATGACTCCAATGATGCTAATTTCACAATCCCAATCCCTTTTGTAAATGTAAGAACACCAAATTCTTGTCATTTACCGTAATCTTGTTAGATTCTAAACTTATATGCAATGATCCTCTTGTAATGAATATACACACAAGTCACAGAGACTTGGCAACAGACATTACAAGGTGTTCCAATGGAAAGCAATTCCATGGAAATGAAGTCTCAAATTCAAAGTACATTCCTTTGAACATCCTTCTTGCATTAAGTTCTTTAATCTTACACTTATTCAAAGAATAACTTCCACATATGTAAACAATTCCATATTCCCATTTTGACCATCACTTTTGAACAAGAGTTTCCTCTTTTCAAAATATGTCAATATGGTCCTTACTTTATACTTCCAATTGTCCATGAGTAACCAATCTTTGGTAAACCTCAAATTGTCCTCGACAATTGCTTAATCATTTTAGTCATATCCAGTTCTAATCCCTTTTCCTCTCTTAATGCCCTAAGCATTAGGAAAATTTAGAAAGGATAACTATTGTAGCTCATGTAATCGATCCTATACCCAAAGTATATGGGACACGATTCATGATATAAAATTTTTATTTGCCATATTCTCACAATTCGAACTATGAAGAGGTATGCCGTAATCATAATCGAATTTTGAGAATGCAACATATATAGAATTTCCTTATGTTGAACCATTCCAACATAACATTCTTATAAATCTCAATCTAAGCTTGTAGAATTGGAATGAAGTATAAAATCCTCTCCCTTAATTATAGGGAAACAACTTTTCAAAGCGAATTGAAACTTTTGTTTTCTATAATTAACATTGCTAACTTGCAGCATAATCATCATGCTCCCACTAGTGTGATGATTATTATCTTACTAGCATAACACTTATGCTCCCACTAGCTTTGACATGTACTCATAAATCAGTTGGACTTCTTGAAAAACAATACTTTATTGACTTTCTTATCAAAGTTCATATTTCTGATACAAGATGCTTTGATAAGACTTTATCAAAATCATACACCTTTCCTTAGATAGCTCACTTGTCTGTCTAAACAATTATGAAGAGGGATGCCGTAATCATAATGTTTAGACCTTTTGTCATTCTCACAATTGCTATTTACTTAAAATCTACTTAATGAAAGAGTTTTCTCACCATCATTTTCATGAATCGTAGAGAAACCTTATTACACTTAGATTTTGTGGTGTAAGTGTTCCTATCCATGTGAATTTGTCATAACCATAACCACAAGACAAGGTTAGTGGCAAATCCAAACACATATGGACTGAACTTGTTCGATCTTAATTTCTTGCCACCCGGCAGCACAAGGGCCTACCATTGCTTCCAGGTTGTTATGCAAACAATTGAGAACTCATAGAACTCACAAGCATAGTCAAATTTTAACTAGAATAGACACAGAAATAAGAATATGTCAACACGATAGGTTACAAACCCCAAGTCGTGGGCTAGTGATTAACAAACATCTTGTTAGTTCTTGAACCTATCTTAAGATCTTTTAGACTCCCACTAACCTCTTGACATATAAGACTCTCTTGCCAAATATTCAAGAGATAGTATGGATTCTTTTACAAACACTTCACACAATTGGGCTTAGTTGGTCTTTGTTTTATCCAAAACATCACAACATACCAATCTCAAATGTACAAGAGTAAGAAAACATTTTACTCTACATTTGACAAGTGTTTTAAACGTTTCTTAAGATTATGTCACTCAAGGCTCAATCTTGGAGTATGACTCTAAGATTTGATTTTGGAACGAATTATGATTTATCTTTTGATTTAACCATTTCAACAATTCATGATTCCTCTCCTTAGCCAACAAAAGCACTAAGGTGTCCTTAGAGGACCAATTGTGATATGGTTCCATAATCACTAAGATAGTCATAAAACAAGATACACAAGCACTCTCCCATCTCTTCAGATTGGAGAAACTTTTATCTTTTTGCCTTATTTGATTCTTCTTATTCATTCTGCCAATCATTGAAACTTTTCCAATGTTTCAGAATTACACTTAACCTTGTAAGCATAATCATATTTACTAAAATTTTAGTAAATCATAACGAATAATCTTATCAACCTTTTTGTGGTGGACCTGACTAGTGCACAACCTAATGTACCCGATCCTTTAGTACTTCGCTTGACTCACATGCGAATGTGAACAAGGAATTAGTCTTAATTCACCAAAGATGAAAAACCTCATTCATCACACAATACATCTTGCATGATTCCAAGTTTCTATTCAACTGAAACTTGGGTGATGAGAATCTTTCCTTATTTGATAAATTATGACACTACCACAAACGAAAGAATCAAATTCCTTTCTCCAATATTGCTTATCAATGGAAACATATAAACAACAATTTTTCACAAATGCCTTTGTAAGCATGCTTAAAATAAATAAAATCAAAAAAATTTCTTTTATTTTAAAACTTTGCGGAAAAACTTATCCTTACAATGCAAATTCATATGAAAACTTTGTTGTTATCTATTCCTAAGCAATATCTCATAACTCTTATGCAGTGGCTCAAAATTCTGGTCATCGAACCATGCGATCAGAATCAACACACTTCCTTTTAAGCTTCATTTGATTCTTCAAAAACATCAAAATGTAATTACATTACATCATGTATTAAGAATCTCCAAAAGAGACTTAATAGAGTTAGATAATGGAATTTACCTAAAGTAAAGTCAAACTTTTGATTTTACCATCCTCATGAGGTTTCAGGTAAATTCGGCAGCTTCGCAACCAATTCCCCTTCTTTTGGCAAAAGAAACATATTGACTCTTTGGAAATGGTACATGAGACTATCACAGACTTATCCTTTCTCTTTACCATTGGGTCAAACGACTTGACCATGGACGATCCCTTTCAATTGGGAAGAGAAAGTTTTTCTGGACTTCTAATGTTACCATTTTCAATGTCCAAATATGTTTGGGAAGTAGATCTTCCAATCTAATTTGATTTACCAATGCTCTAAATCATTGTTGATTCAACATCATCAAGCAAATAAGTAAGATCATTAAGTGTCATGTCGTGATCCGTCATCAGGGAGTAACTGAAGAACCAAGTCAACAGCCAGCTACCTCGAGACTTCGACACCCGACTCTCCCGGCTTGTCAATATGTTACTTAATCTCCAAGACCTAAGCACATATAGAATTTGTTTGCCAATAGGGATTGAGTGACTCAGAACTTATCAAGTCTCGAAACTTGTGGGATAGGGAGCTTTATTGAAGGAGGTGGAGGAAATGAAGTATGATTTCCAGTCCCATTAGTGCTCAATAAAGGGATTAGTCTTTCACCTTGATTGCCTTTTGGGATATCATCTTCATTAGGAAGCTTGTTCCTAAAGATTTGGGAAGACCATATTTGTCTAAAATAGACATCTATAAGGGAGAAATTCAAGTTAGTTGATTTAAAGTCCTTAATATAACACCCAATATAAAATATTAAGGCTAGGACCCAACAACCTATTTATAACCGGAAGAGGGATGTCGTAATCCGATTTATAAAATAGTTGAAGGTAGGTAAATGACGATTTACCAATTTCCACCATGAAAAACGAAAAATAATTAAGTTTTAATTGGATTTAAAACTCCTAGATCTTTTGAGATACATTGAACTTTCAATGTCATGTTTGAATCTCGATTGTGCCCTCTTAAGTTTGTGACTGGGATGCCGACGATCACAAACAAGGTGTGAATAACCATGCAAATTGACTTGGTACCCTTAACTTTATCACCTAATCGATGTGCCGGTTAACCACACACGCTCCACTGATCTATAATAAAGTCAAGTTACCCTTTGCCACTCTTACTAGTCCTTTTTAGCATGCCGGTTAACGACACACGCTCTACTAACGACTTGGTAAGGTACAAAGTGTAATTTCATGGGCTAGCACCTTTTCACATTTTCCTAAGTAACTAAGATTGGGAATTTATAAGTGTTTAGTTACTTAGTATTTTTCATTATACTTTTAATGAAGGGAGAATTATAGTCCTTTCCTACCCGTTCGGCTAATGACCCTCCACCAGTCAAGGAAGCGGTGGGTGAGAGTGGAAACCCATTAAACTGTCATTTTATAGGCAGTAACCTTATACCCCCCTTATAGACCGGCTTCGTGAATGAGGCCTACTAATGGTAAGATTGACTTTATCTTATACATATCTATATAATTAAAATTATAATAATAGTATAAGGGTGTATTTTAAACATTTAAAATACTTGGTGGTTTAATCCATTAATTAAACTCTACTCTTAATTTAATTAAACTTAAACGATGTCTTTATGGAATTATTAACTATTTTAATTAAACACTTTAATTAATTTAATGAAGTCCATAAAGTTTGAATTTTAGCTTTTAAAATTCTAAGGTTCAATTTGGAATTAAAGTATTAGAGTGTAAGACTTTACAAATTCCAAAACTTGAGGGCAAGTTTTGAAACTATTCCTATGATCTACCAAAACTCATAAGCATGATCTACCAAACTTGAAGACAAGTTATGGAATCATTAAGCAATTTAATGGAAAAACTCTTCATTTTTATGTAACCTACAACACTTTTATGATTTTTAAGATTCATAAATTTGACTTTTCACTTAACTTGAAGACAAGTTACAAAAACATGTTTTATGAACTTCTTTTAGATTAATATGGATTGAAATCAACAAAACATAATTTTTTTCACCAATTTAAACTAAATCATAAATCAAGGAAACATAAAAAACTTTTGGTAATCCATAACTTGAGGACAAATTATGGAGTCCATCCATTGAGATCAAAGAATAACAACAAACAATTTGCACATAATTCTTATGATCTACCAAAACTCATAAGCATGAACATTCATAATCAACATTTTTCAAGAATTACATAAACACATATAAACTTGAAACTTTGATTATAGCATTGAAATTGGTTTAACATAATCATTACCACATTAAAAATAGGTTTTATAAGACCAAAACAGTCAAAGGTAATGATTCTAGACCAATTCCAGCACCAAAACTTGAAGATATGCTGTTTGGGGTTCCAACTCGTCGAGTGCATGAACCAACTCGGTGAGTTGGACGCATTTTGTCTTAGACTCGTCGAGTCCATTAGTACACTCGGCGATTCCACTGTCCCAACAGCAAAAAACTTCGATTTTAAGCAATTTGCATCAAGTTTAAGTGAAAACAAGCCTAGGCTCTGATACCACTGTTGGGTTTTGAGCATTCTAACACTCCTATGGTGTACATGCAACCCTAAATACCTTGGATCTATGTTTTCTCTATTATACATGCAAATATCAATATCCAAGGTATTGTTCTAACTAGCATAATATAAAGTACATATAATATAAAATCTAGTAGAATTACATACCTCCATGTTGGTGCTTGATTCCATGTAGCTCGAGAGCCTAGTGCCCCAAATGTGACACCTCAAATGGTTCACACAACATCAAGTGCACTTGGAATAACCATGAGAGAAAGTAGAACACTTCATGAATCGGTTTGCCCTCCACACACACCTAGTGCCGATTTATCACATCAATAAGATGCTTATATAGTTGTTACAATTAGGGTAAACCCTAATTGTCATGGCTTTCCATTTCCTTGGATCCATGGGTTCAAATACACCATGGAGCATCCTATGGGTTTTAGCCCAACTTGATAATCCATGGAGCATTAGCCCACTATATAAGTTATGGATGATTTACACAATCAACCCATATATTTAATTAGTCTTCTTTTGATCACTTAATTAATTCTAGATTAATTCTTGATCAATACTAATTAAATAATCTCTATTAATATATTAGAACTTATAATATATTAATAAACCTTAAGTGTTATTTCTCTCATTTTATTCTATCCAAGTGCATGATGCCATGCAACCCAAATGGACCATGCCGGGTCGGGTCAAGTCTTACCAATTATAGTTATGGACTTAGACATTAATCCAATAGCTATAGCAATAAGATGCTTTAGGATGCTTACCTAGGATGCTATAAATTTAATGGATCTATGGTCTATTGGCGACCATATCTGGAAATTTTATGTGTTTAGATTTCTAAACGTTTAATTGCGGTATTAGAAACGACATGTAACTTTTCGAAGTGACAAGGAGGACTTATGCGTCTATCATAAATAAAACCTTCCTAATCTTGATATTATCATCTAGAACATGTGCTTTGGTTTATAGATAAACATGGTGAGAACCCGAAGCGGATTAGGAAATGGTGATCAGTAGCCTAAGCCTTGTGTAATCGAACATGCACCTGGAGTGGTGTCAATAGTTGACCCTGTCATGATGGCAGGAGTCCAAGCAATGATTCAGGCTATGATGGTCGAGCAAAGGGAAGATACGAGACAAATGTTGCGAGAGAATAAGGATGAAACCATTATACCTTTTGTGCAACCAAATCTGAATGAAGAACAGTCTGTGGAGGGAAAATATAGTCGGACTGTCAGTCAAGCTAATCCACGTGTGGTGAGAAGAAACCATCCAGATGGAGAAAGTGATGGACGTGGATGCAAGTACAAGGACTTCATGGAATCCAAGCCATCGAGTGTTTCTGGAAGCCTAAAACCAGTGGAAGTTATGGATTAGATCTCCGATATGGAGATGGTTTTTGACAGTTGTGCCTTTAGCAACAAGTAGAAGACCGTTGTTGCGGTCAGATAGTTGATGAGTGGGGTATTAAGCTGGTGGAAGTTACTGGCTGATACCATGCCCAAGGGAGAAACTAGTAAGATGTCTTGGGAACACTTTTTGATGCAATTGAAAATGAAATACTGCTCTAATCAGGATCTTCTGGAGACTAATAACGAATTCCAGAACCTGAAGAAGGGCAAGATGAGCTTTAGTGAGTATGCTGCAAGTTTTACGGAGAAAATGAAGCTTGTTCCTTATTTGGTTCCAAATAAACTATCCAAGGTCAAAAAGTTTGCTAATGGATTGCCATCGAACTTTGGTCCAATGGTCAAAAAAGCAACCACTTTGAAGGCCGCCATCTAGGCAACCAAGAACGTTGAGACTCAATTAAGGGAGAAGGGTCTAGAGAGAGCGAAAGTTGGAGAAAAGAGAAATTTTGAGGGATCTTTAAGATCCGACAAGAAAAGCAGATTCTTGAAGTCTGGTTCCAAGAAATTTAGGGGAGGAAGAGGTGAAGCAAAATGGTGTGAGAAGTGTGAAAAGAAGCACTTTGGAAAATGTAGTGAGGAGGTGACATGTTACGAGTATGGAAGGATGGGTCACTATGCCAACGGATGTATATTTAACAAGAGGGTGTGCTACGGTTGTGGAGAGGAAGGGCATGTGTAGAAGGATTTTCCGAATAAGACGGAGGTTGCAAAGTTGAATGTGCCGCCAAAGCCAAATGTGAAAGCATTCCAGATGACTCTGGAAGTAGCAAAGGAGGAAGAAGATGTCGCTTCAGGTATCTTCATAGTAAGTGATTTGTTTGCCAATACATTATTTGAATCGGGATCTAATTACTCCTTTATTTCACATAAATTTGGTAGAAAACTAGCATTGCCTGTAGATAGATTAGATAGTGCTCTAGTAATAGAAATTGCTAGTGGCAAGTTTGTACCTCTTAGTGATTGCATTAGGAACATCGTCAATGACTTGAATGAGAAGAAGTTCCATGATGAGATAATGGCCATTGAGTTAAATGGGTTCGACATAGTATTAGTAATGGATTAGCTTAGTGAGGACAATGCTGAGATACTCTGTAGAAAGAAGATAGTAAAGATAAACCCTCCTAGAAGATAATCATTTGTGGCGTAAGGGGACAAATGTTGAGTGAATTCTGGAATCATCTCCCTAATGAAAGCCAGGAAATGTTTGTCCAAAGGATGTACATCATATTTGGCATTCGTAATCGACGCAAAGAAGGAAAAGAAGGAGATGCAAAGGATACCAGTGTTGTGTGACTTTCCAGAAGTCTATCCCGAAGATCTTCCTGGATTGCTCCCTAATAGACAAGTAGAGTTCCAAATAGACTTCTTACCAGGAACAACACCGATAACGAAAGCACCATACCAATTAGCACAGACAGAGATGAAGGAGATTATGATGCAACTTCAGGAGTTGTTGGACAAAGTTTTCATTAGACCTAGTTCTTCACCCTGGGGAGATTCGGTGTTATTCGTGAAGAAGAAGGATGTGGGCATGAGGATGTGAATAGACTACATAAAGCTGAATAAAACAAGATTGAAGAATAAATACTTGTTGCCTAGGATAGATGACATGTTCAATCAATTACAAGACGCAAGCTATTTCTCAAAGATTGATCCCAGGTCAGGGTATCATCAGCTGAAGGTGCAAGAGCAGGATATTGAGAAGACAACATTCATAACGAGATATGGATACTATGAATTTTTGGTTATGTCGTTTGGTCTGACCAGTGCTCTAGCAACATTTATGGATATGATG
Organism: Lactuca serriola; assembly: GCF_051521515.1. Taxonomy (NCBI): domain Eukaryota; kingdom Viridiplantae; phylum Streptophyta; class Magnoliopsida; order Asterales; family Asteraceae; genus Lactuca; species Lactuca serriola. The sequence continues at coordinate 152,203,561 of NC_136416.1, forward strand.
AATAGGGTTTGTAAACATTTCCTTGATAGATATGTGATAGTGTTCATCGATGACATTCTGATTTACTCGAAAAACAAGCAGGAGCATGGAAAGCACTTGCGAGAAGTATTGAAAGTTCTAAAGAAGGAGAAGTTGTATGAAAAGTTCTCAAAATGTGATTTTTATATCCAAGAGGTGCAATTATTGGGTCATGTGGTTAATCAAGAAGGAATAATGGTTGACCCATCAAAGATCGAAGCAGTAATGAAGTGGGAACGACAAAAAGGTCCCACTGAGATTCGTAGCTTTTAGGGATTGGTTGAATATTACCGAAGGTTTATCCAAGACTTTTCTTCAATAGCTGATCCATTAACATCTTTGACCCATAAAGAATTTACCTACACATGGAGTGAAAAAATGAAAAAGCTTTCGAGAAGCTAAAGAAACGATTGTGTGAAGCACTAATCCTTGCTTTACCCAACGGAGTCAAATACTTCACAGTTTATAGTGAAGCATGAGCAGTTGGGTTAGGTTGTGTTTTGACCCAGAGAGATAAAGTGATAACATATGCATCTAGAAAACTGAAAGATCGCGAGAAGAACTACCCCACTCATGATTTGGAGTTGGCAGCGGTGATTTTGCGCTAAAGATATAGAGACATTATCTTTATGGCACAAAGTGTAAACTTTTCACTGATCATAAGAGTCTCCGGTATCTCTTTAATCAGAAGGAGTTGAACATGAGACAAAGGCGTTGGCTAGAATTACTCAAGGACTATGACTACAAGATACTTTACCACCCTGGTACGACGAATGTCGTAGTAGATGCTTTGAGTAGAAAGATAATTGTAGAGAGGAAAAGGCCAAGAGCATTGAGGATTGAAATCGTCTCAACAATTTGGGAAAGAATTAAGAAAGCTCAGGAGGAATCTCTGGAGGGAGATAACCGAAAGGAGGAATGTTTAGGCAAAACATTAGTGTTCGGTACAAACAGCCAATGATTGAAGGTATTCCAAAACAGAATTTGGATGCCTAATATTGGAGGAATGAAGGATCTTCTAATGGAAGAAGCTCACAAGACCATGTACTCAGTTCATCCAGGCAACACCAAGATGTATATGGATCTAAAACCGTATTACTAGTGGCCGACGATGAAGTTCGATATTGCTAAGTATGTGGTTGAGTGTGTGATCTACGTCAAAGTTAAAGTGAAACATCAGAGACCATATGGAAATTTGGAACCTTTAACAGTACCCATGGGCAAATGGGAAGACATCAACCATGGATTTTTTGACCAAATTGCCTAGAACGAATGAAGGTCACGACATGATTTGGGTAATCATAAACCGATTTAAAAAGAGTGTGCATTTCATAACAGCCAATGAGAGATTTTCTATGGATAAGCTTGCAAAAGTTTACATGAAAGAGATAGTGAAAGCTCATGATGTTCCCTTGACAATTGTGTCAGACCATGACAGTCGTTTTACTTCTTGGTTTTGGAGGAGTCTACATGAAGAGATGGGTACAAAATTGTGTTTCAATATTGCTTACCATCCATAGACTGATGGTCAAAGCGAGAGAATGATTCAAATACTGGAAGATATGTTACAATCTTATGCATTGGAGTTTATGGGTAACTGGGATGAGCATCTATCATTGGTGGAATTTTCCTTCAATAATAGTTACCATTTGAGCATTAAGATGGCACCTTAACAAGAACTATATGGACATAAGTTTCGTATGCCATCTTGTTGGCTTGAAGCCAGAGAGAAGCAGTTTATGGATCCCGAGATTGTCCACCAGACTGCTGAGAAGTTGAAAGTGATTAGAGAAAGGATGCTAGCAGCTCAAAATCGTCAAAAGAGATATGCAAATAAGAAGCGACAACCTATTACTTTTGAAATCGGAGACGAAGTATTGCTTAAAGTCTCTCCATGGAAGGGAATTATCAGATTTAGGAAACGAGGGAAGCTGAGTTCAAGATTCATTAGACCATTCAAAGTTCTTCAGAGAATTGGAAACCAAGCTTACAAGATGGAATTACCAGAAGAACTGGAAGGTATTCATAACACCTTTCATGTGTGTTATTTGAGGAAGTTCACGGGAAAAGTTCCCGATGTGATTCCACTTTCGGAGATGAGGATTCATGAGAACAAGAGGTTTATTGAAGAGATCGAAGCGATTATTGACCGAAAGACGAAGAAGTTACGACATAAGATGGTTAAATTAGTGCTCGTGCAATGGAAACATATATATGGCTGAACCTCACATAGGAGATAGAGGACGACATAAGGAGTCGCTATCCACATCTGTTTGTTGATGCATGATTCTGAGGACGGAATCATCCTAAGGGGGAGAGAGTTGTAACACCCGTGTTTCTTTCTAGGCATTAATAAGATGATGTAATTGTAATGTTCAACAATTGTAACCTTTATATGATATAAATAAGAGAATTATTTAGTATTTATATGTAGCATACGTGCTTAAGCCGATATAGAAAAATAAGAAATAAAACACATGTCTTAAATAGAATAATAATTAGGCCAAATAACCTTGATGAAAGTCGAAGTAGTCGTGATGAGGATTCCGGGGATATAACGAACGCTCAAATCGGACACAGAACAAAGAAGTTACGATTCATTGAAGTTTCGTGTTCGACTAGATACGACATCGAGTGTCGTAAATAGTGAATCAGAGATAGGTAGGTTATTAGCCTAAGTGATCTAAACGAAAGTCGTAGTAATCGTAAAACCGAGAGCATGCATATAGAGAACGTCTAAATCTGACTTCATGAGAGGAAGTTATGATTTTTCTAATATTTCAGCATAACTGTGTTAACAGAGAAATCAATTTTTAGATCGGTTGATTTTTAGCCGAAACAATCTAAATGAGAATTGAAGATCTCATTAATAGGAGTCCATCGATATAAAGACAGTCGAGAACAGACATCAAACGAGAGATTTGTGTACTTTTAAAGGACTTTAACAGTCTAAGCCTGTAAAAAAAATATAACTTTAAAAATAAATTCAAAATTAACTAATAAAGTCTAAATGAAAGTTGTAGGTCTCGTCGATAGCTACATGTGGATATAAAACGTGTCGAAAACGGAGCTCATATGAAGAAAATATGAGTTTTTAAGATTTTATAAAAATTCGCACGCAGCCATGCGAACATACAAGATATGCAGCGTACATCTTACATCCACCTAAATCTTAACATGTGGCACCACGTAGAGAACGACACGTTAGCACCCTGCCCATTTGCACAGCGCACCTCGACAAAGTGTGCGATACATATCTTTTTTCGGCTATAAATACCCACCTCCGTATATGCTTCTCATATTTCACCCCTACAACTCAATCCCTCGAGTTCTCTCTACATTAGATCCAAATTTCCTTAGTTTCTAGTATATCGGAGAAGCCCTACGACCCCTGAGTGCCTGACAAGTAATAGCCTTCGAGTAGAAGCGTTGTCAGTGTAATTTTCGAACTTTTGTCTTGGGAATCTCTGTAAGTTCATTTACACTCTATATTATTTTAGTGTAATTTATATTTAAATTCATAGTCGTTGTATGAATTTAAAAATAAGATTTGTTAGTTAATCCAACGTCATATTACTGATTGCTCTACTTACGGAGATGATGTCTAGGCTGGATTTAGTGAGGTGTTTAAAGTGGTATTTTCAAACAGTATACTTTGTATACCAAACAAACCCTACCTCCAATATGATCCTACCTGGTTGTCCCTTATCAGCTATAGACCAGAAGACATGAGACATTGGGATTATTGAGGGATCTACACTATCATTAGTCATAAGGAATATTAGACTAAGACTTAATGATAATTATACTAGGTTACCTTAAAGGAAATGTTAAGTGCTGAAATGAAGCGCATTCCAACTTTCCAGTAATCCACTTTATCAAGTGAGTACATATCTACCTTCAACTTACATATAGATATAAAGTATCTAGATGATTAAATGCTTTGTGTGCCTATTATCTGAATTACTTGATATATGTGTTAGATAAATTATATGATTTTACTTGATTTAATAATATATGTATTTTCTTATATATTCATATAAAATATATTGGGTAATGATGGGTGATGAAAATGATGAGATGATGATGAGAGGACTTGGATATTGATGACTATTCGTCTAAAAAAATATAGATGATGATCATAGACTATTCTAGATAGTCCAGTGGAACGTTGGCATGCTTGCAACCTGTCGGTGTTAGTGAAATATTTGTTCATTTAATGTATTCTATCCCCCCTATGGTTGCCTTATTGACACATATTGCTATAGGAGTCCCCAAAGTAGTATTGTTTACCTGCTGATGATGATGATCCTTAGGATAGGCCCTTGAGATCAGTATTATAGGATTAGTATATGTGAATAATGGGAATGGGTAATCGGGTAAAAGATTTGATGTGAAATATATAATTAAAGAACTTAATTATTATAGGTTCAAAACTCTATGTGCTCACCATACCCCCAAGCTCGACCCACTCAGTTTCTTTATATAACAGGTAGCGGTACGGAGGCACTTGGATGATGAGTGATTTGAGGAGTTTGTTGGTTGTTAGTATAATAAGATGTTGTAAGGCCTATTAATACTTTTTTATGCTTATGTCTCTGTATCGGCGATGACATCCCTTGGTCTTAAATATAAATGATATACATTTCGTCAGAATTGCTTTGATAATAATATTATCATGTTTGGGAACAAATTCCGCATTAAGTTTTATACTCTGAAATAATTAAATCATAAATAAAAAGTTTTAAATTGGCCGTAAAAAATGGGGATGTCTCACATGTGAAAGAGGTGAAAGATTGTTAGACCTCGTCCATACTGATGTATGTAGTCCTTTCAGATCCACTACAAGGGATATTAATCGCTAGTACATGATGTTTACTGATGATTATAGTAGAGTTTATGTGAAAAAAAATCCGTTGTACAAATCTTAATCTTGTAACCTAAAAAACCCATCACTTATTTCCTTTAGGCTTACATTTTTAGTAGAAGCAATGACTAGCCATTGGGATTAGGGATCATGACCACCTATTTCCTAGATCGATGATGGGAGACCCATTTAAGTAGACGTTAAAAAGGATATACCCCTCTTCCTAGTGATATAAATGTGGGTGACCTTCCTTCTCTAACAACTTGAGAGGAGACCTCTCAAGTGTCCATTGCTATTTTGTAAGATTAGACCTATTAAGATTGACATGAGGTTGGGATAGTAGCATGCATTGTATTTTATATATGATTTAATTTCCAGATGTACATATTTTTGGAAAAGTATAAACTTATTGTATATTGATTTGAAACTCTAGTGTTTATCATGTTTTAAAAATAATTTTTGGAGGTTTAATTCAAGTAAGTAAATTGCTATCTCTTAATCTAAATGAATCAACCTCAGGTAGCTCATTAGACAATTCTATTGTCTAATTTATTTTGATGTGCATTCAGATTGCAGAACCTAGTTTGGGTTAGGGATTAGCTTGGACTTTTAGAAGGCCACAGATTGTGTGGTAATCTTGAATCTTGTGTTGATATGTATATTGTTAACAACATTGATAGCTTTCAACTTTAACTAAGTTTACTATTTTGGGACCAATGTAATTTTCCGCAAACCTAATTTTTGAATATTTTTCGAAAGCCTTAACAAAAGAATTTCATAAGTATGATTTCAAATAGGCCCTAACGAGGGGTATTACAATATGCACGTGTCTTTACCCCACAGCCAAAATTCTTGAGGTGTAATGCTATCTCTTGAAATATAACTTTGTCAAAGTTTATATGCAACGTGCTTACAAGGTAATATTTAGTACTTGGATATTTAAATACATTATTTTCTTATATTATAATTTTTATTAGTTTCTTATAATATATAATTATAAGAAAAAGGGCCTTAGGAGAACATAGCTATTTGTATGCAAAATCTTCTATAGAGAGGTTCCGACCTTACTGACTTCTATGAGATCAAAGTTGGTAATGGGAAAGTACTAGATTCTGGTTTGATATTTGAGTGGGAATAGTCTTCCATGTCAACAATTTCCTAGAGGTTTTACGTTGTGGTCATTACTATGTTTTTGGGTAGTTTGTAAGTTTCACAATTATCTTGTGTTTGGAACAGTTAAACATGGATACTCGACTATTTTTTTATGACTAGTTTCTTGGTCTTTTTTATGAATTTTTAATGAGTAAAAATTGTAAGGTCCTGTTTGATAAACGTCCGATCAAGTCGAGTCAGACGTTTTTGGCTGACTCGGTCAGCAAAACATGTTTGGTAATCCAACTTTGGACATCCGATTCGGTAAGAAACGTCTGATTCTGATTCAAATAGAAAGGAAAACTAGCTGACTAAGGAAATGGGGATACATTTCCATCTTTACCCTTACCTTCACTTTCTCTTTCAGAGCCTCCATTAGTCCGTCCCAAGGACCGACTCGGAATGGTTCAACCCAGGAGAATGACCGTCGTTGTTTAATTCTTAAGAAACTCTTTATATAGGCCTGAGCAGTGCTTAAATTTTATCCCACAAGCGATGTGGGACTTCTCAAAGACTGAGGATGAAAATGGATATATGGGATGGATGTATAACTATGGCAAAATAAAATCACGTGGCAAGAATCGATCTATGGTCATCTTGGTAAAATGTCGAAGCTATAACAAACCAATCATGTTGCTGCTATGTATTTTAATCACAAAAAATTAATATAATATGAATTTCATAGGCACATAGGTTAACCACCACCTTATTTGCTCTTTCAGCTACAACTTAATTATTGGAAGAACTTTAGACACGCTTTAGGGATTTGGTTTTGAAATCCTTTTCATTATTTTATTTGGTTAAAAAAAATGTGAGTTCAATTAACGAGATTTTGACTTTGTGGTTATATTGTGCATTTAACTATTGAATATATATATATATATATATATATATATATATATATATATATATATATATATATATATATATATATCAGTGTTGTAAAAATCCCGATTAGGTTCCGATTAATCCGTAGGCGCTACCCGACCGATTAGAGGGCGCCTAATGATTAATCTATGCATACAAAGTGACTGAAATAGTAGAAAACGATGAAATTTTAACACACCGAAGAAGTTCTATCTCAACAGAAACCATTTGAGCAATTAATGGTCCCCGCCTAACCGATTAATACCTTAACCTTAGTCCACCGACTAGCTAACGTCGAACGTTTTTTACAACCTTGATATATATATATATATATATATATATATATATATATATATATATAGTGTTATAATTAAATCTACTTATAATTTTGGTATATATAATTTTCTAAAAATATTTCTACATGAAGCAGCAGGGTAAAATGGTCATTTTTCATCAGTCAACATATTCAGTTAGATGTGCAATCAAACATCATGGTTTCTTACTCAGTCATGATTTCTTACCCAGACAGATCTTTCTCAGTCAGCACTTTCTAAGTCAACAACTATCAAACGGGACCTAAGTTGAATTAGGTTAGTTGGTTGCACAACATGACCTTAGCTACTATGTCTTTGTAATTTTTATTTTGCCGCTAGCTCATTGCTAATCGCTTAAAATATTCTTGTTGTGTCAAAAAAACCAAACATATTTTCAAGATATGAAAAATATGGTATTTTATAAAAAAAAAAAAAAAAATAGGCATTATTTTAGAACTTAGACATAATCACACATCAAAATATTCATTGTATGTTGAAGAAAAATACATGATATATCTTCTCTTAAAATAAGATCACTTTAAATGAAAAACCTTGAATGTGACTTAAAAATATACAATATTTTATAAAGGTTTTTGGTTGGTTAAATAGATTTTCACCAAACAAATCGTAATAGTTTATTGATATCCCTATAGAAACAACTACATACCACATTTGCATATGTCCAACCTTGTCCATGACTTATATCTAAAATTCAAGTTTATTGATTTTTTTCCTACTTTAAGCCTTTTTATTCACATATCGTTCACACCAATAAGTGTAAGTAAGCCTTTTTATTCACATATTGTTCACACAAATAAGTGCAAGTAAGCATTGTTCAAAGTTTATATTCTATCATTGCAATCTCTAACCTTAATTCCCGTAAAAAGTTTTACCCTAATCTTAGTTCCCGTAAAAAGTTTTAGGCACAACAATTTTGTAAAATTTTTGGACAAATAATTTATGGCATTGACTTTTTCAATATCAATATTGCATTTTGTGAATTATCTTATAGTAATATATGCCTAAATATACGAGTGCCAACAATGACGAAACCAGAAACTTTCAATAGCAGTGACACAAAAAAAATCCAATATTTCTTCATGTTTGACCTAATAGTAGTTGCATAATTATAGTAGTGGCATGGACCCCGGGACACATACCTTCTGCCACTTAGTGCAAATGATATTAAAATTATAACAAAACATTAATTTTTGTAGAGTACTTCAAATTGGTTAAATTTTGTTTAAAACATTGTTGATAACCCAAATAGACATGCATATTTAGACCGATAGTCCTAACGGTCTAAACTGCCAGACATAAAGACATAAGAGAGTGTCGTGACATGAAAACCTAGAATTACCTTCACTCATAAACAAAGAACCACAATTTTTATGTTTTTTGCAACCTAAAACTCATTTCAACCGATTCAAAAGTCTATCAAATTATCGATCCATCGATGGGAGTTTGCCAAACACATACAATCATACACCAATATCATTCGGAATTGGAACAACTATTTTGAATTAAGCTCTTTTCTTTTTAGTGTGATAATATCCCAACCATCATCTTTTTATAATATTTTCAGAAGGATAAAATGGTCCAAATGCTCACACTCCTCTTTATGAACCATGCAGTTCCAACCTAACTTGGCCATTTATGAAATCCCCAAACTCCAGCCTAACTCGGACATTTATGAAATCAACCAACTCCTACCTACAACCTATCTAAATAACTCTTTATGAACCGGAACTAAAAAGATGACCCCAAAAATCAAAACGGAAAAAACCGAAAGAGAACGAAAAGATTGCAAGACCGAATTGGTCTAGAACAAGATCTGAAAAAAAAAAAAAAAAAAAAAAAAAAAAAAAAAAAAAAAAAAAACGGATTATTCTAAAATCGATGTCTTAACCCAATATTGGGTTGGGCTTGACCACTGTTTCTGATATTTCACATTGGGTTGCAAACCAAAGCCCATCGATCAAATGAACAACACCTCTGGTCTGGCGGGTGGCCCCTGCCCCCTGCTGGCCTGCTATACAACTTTCAAGGTCGGGGGTTTAAGCTTCTTCACCATCATCGCCGATGGAGGTTTAACCTTTCATTTCCGACGAATGAAATGGGTTTATCTCGCCTCATCTATTTCCGACGCCTCTTTCCTCGAAACCCTTGTCTCCACAAAACCATTTTCATCAGTCAACTGATTTTGAAGCCCTTCTCTTCCAGCACACCCACTCCAGACCAAACAAATCCAAAACCAACTTCCCTCTCTGCGCGCATGAGCTTTGTATTCGATCAAATAGATGCCATTGAGAAAGAACGTTCCGAAAAAGACGAAACCCTACAACGAATCCGATCTTGGCGTGAATCCAAGAAAGAAAAGCAACCCATCATCGAACATGAAGAGACTGCGAAACACGCCGACGATGTTACCGTTTCTGGGGTTAAGGAGAAAGGATTGATGACCAGAGGAGTGGAATTGGTCCATCCATGGCCGGAGTGGATTGAATTGATGGAGAGGTTAGTTCAGCAGAACTATTTTGATTGTCGAAGAAAAGACGAAGATAAAATGATTTCGGATTCAGGGTTTGGTGATGCTGATGCTGATGGTGGCTTTATGGCGGAGGTAATGGAGGAAGGTTTTGATTTCACTAGAGATTGGAAGACTGTTCAGACTGCTGGTCTTAATTTTGGCAAAGATAGGTTTGATATCTTGAGGTCAGTTAGGGTTCTATGCCATTTCTGTATACGAAACTTGTTTTCATTTTTTCCATTTACATTTGAGATTTTAAGGTGGAAATTTATTTCAGATCATTACCAAGACAAGATATACAACTTTTAGTTGGGTATGGATGCCCTAGTGCAGACAAGAAGGTCGTCTTCTCTGCAAAGTTGTTGAGGAAACATGTTCATCTTGATGAAGGAGATGTAAGTTATATACAATACAACATACTTTATTTTTTTACCTATAATAGCAATGTGATTATTTGTATTTCAGGTTTGTAGTTCATGTAGCTTAAGGAGTTCTTGTGAACGTGCATATTTGCTAACAAATAAAGAAGATGAGGCAAGAACCATTGACATTATGCGTGTTTTGATGACATATGGATTTGATCCTGTAAATGGATCAGTTGTGAATGACTCACTTTTAAAGAAGAAAAAAGTGAAGATGGCTATTAGAAAACTGCTTCATGAAGTGGTGAAATTGAGTGGAATCCCAATAGATCCAAATCTTCCACCACCTATCATAAAAAGGCCTCCTCCTAAGGTGAAGCAAACACCTCCTCCTCCTAGAAAACGAGTGGGGCGTGATGATGTTGAGATGAAAAAAGGCGATTGGCTTTGTCCAAAGTAAGTGCATTTTATATCATTTTACTTTCAGTCTTTTTTGTTATTATGATATTGTATTTTGAAAAATGTACATTTCAGGTGTGACTTCATGAATTTTGCAAAGAACACTGTGTGTTTACAGTGTGATGCAAAGCGTCCAAAGAGACAACTGCTTCCAGGCGAATGGGAATGTCCTGAGTATGTTGCATTCTTCCCCTGTTTTCAAATTATGCTTTTTTATGGACATTGAAAATAGGATTATATGTGTATTTATGTAAACAATGTTTCACCTTTTTCTCAGTTTATGCAACAGTTTTAAGCTATACACTGATATAATCAATTCACTTTTTTTCACGATTTGTTCTATTTTCCAGGTGTCAGTTCTTGAACTACAGGAGGAATATGGCGTGTTTCCACTGTGAATGCAAGCGGCCAAAAGATGAATTTACAGAAAATCAAATGCAAGAAAGGGAACGTGGGCCCGGGCCAAGGGCAAAAATGGACAACAACACTCCTTCACGAAAAGAAGTCTCGGATGCATGGAACTTTGATTTTGATGAAAATGAATCAGATGGAGCTGAAGTTTCTGCTTTTGAATATGCAGATTCCCGAAAACTAGATGAAGAATATATGACACGGTCGCGTGACACTTCATTCCAGAACAGGCGGCCTTTAAGGCCTCCGGAATCGGAATACGCGGATTCCAGTCCCAAGAGGCCGGGAGTCGGATTTGATGATTTCGATGACGAGGAAGACGATGATGTCAATAATTACGAGTTGGATACTAACCGGTTACCCAACGGTCCTTCGGTTAACTTTTCCGACCTTGACGTTGATTCCGATTCCGATCCCGAAGATAGCGACGGCAACCGGAATCATAATCGGAATCGGAATCGGAAACATGATGGGGTGGATTTCAATTCCGATGAAGATCTTCCGGTTCATCGAAACTGGAAATCTAGTCATGTTGCTAATTCTGGACGCGGAAGTAGACGTAAAGATTCCGATCTTAGTTCCGGTGATGAAGACTTGAGTGATGATGATTTCCCACCTAAACGCAATAAGGGAGGGAGAAATACAAGGTCAAATGATTATCGAAAAGGGAAAGATGAGTTTTTGAATGAGAGAGATGATAGATCAAGAGGAAGAAAAGCAATTCCTGATAGAAGAAGACAAAGTCCTTTTTCCAAAATTGCGGGATCAAGGCGAGATGGGCATGGAAATGAGGGTGGTGGGTCACGGGATTTTAAGAGCCGAAGAACAGAAAACTTTGGTGGTGATAAACAGAAGAATCGGAGGGATTCTGGGGACAGTTATATGGATCATGAAAGATTTAGTAGGCCGAGGGTGAATGTTAGGTGAGTGATGTTTTTATGTATCACAAATCCCATGTGGTTTGGTTTCTCCATTTATAGGTCTAAGAAATGAGAGGTTATAGATAGGTGGAGAAAAGGAGAACGAGTTTCGGGGTTAAAAGACCAAAATCAGAGGTTGATTTTTTGATTTCTTACTATGTGAGATTTTTTGTTTGGGGTAAAAAGTTGAGTTTTGATGAAAAGTGACAACTTGTAAGATTGGTGAGTTTTTTCGTTTGTATTATTATGAAACGTGAAATAAATATATAGGTATTTGAAGGAAATAATGTTACTGATATGTGGAGGTTTTAGGTTCTTATTGTAACAGAATAATTGCAAGGGTGGATTTTAAATATGTTAAAGTGGGGAGCAAAGTTATCAAAATCTAGATGTCATCTAAGAACGTTTTATATTTTGTGAGATTGTGATTGTAAGGTTGAATTTTTTAAACATGAATCATACTTTTAGTTGTCAGGAAACCTCACAAATTTGAAAGAAAACATCCTAAGCAAAATATGAAACAACATCAATGTATTTATGTACAACTAAAGAAATGACATCATAGAGGAAATAACAATGTTTGGCCTAATTCAAGATAAACAGATTAAATTATGATGTGCTAAGAGACTTCTTGCGACCTTCTCGATTTGTCTCTTACGACCTTCTCGATTTTAAGTTGATGATGATTTTTGAGTATCGTCTATATTAAAGACTAAAAAGGTGGCATCGGATTGTATTAAGATCTTAAGGATCTTAGTCGGGATCCCAATATGGATTTTACTTCAGATAATCAAGATTGTTTTTTTGCTTGTAAGATCTTAATATCACGATCGGGATCTTGGTGGGGAAGTTTGTTTTTGAAAACTTAATGATTTATTTCATGGTTGTCAAAATCGTGATCCTCATTGTAGGATCGTACGATCCTACCTATAAAAAAACAATTCGGATCGTAAAATGATCGTATTTAAAGTAGGATTGCAAGTAGGATCATAAGATCGAGATCCGATCCAATCCCATATTCCCTTGATTATTTATTTATTTATTTATTTTTTGCAAATGATTTTTTTTTACCATTTTATGTTTTTTATCATTTACTAATCTACCATTTATCATTTTTTATTGTGACTTATGACTAATATTTTGGAGTTTTTTTTTAACTTTTGAATCAAAAATTAAATGTTTGTAATATTTTTCATGATTAAATATTATAAATTAAAATTATATTTTATTTTGTGGGATCTTAGGATCTGGATCCCGATCTTGCGAACCCAAAAACGATTCTAGGTAGGATCCCGATCTTGACAACCTTGGTTTATTTAGCGTCGCACCACATACCCAAAAACGATTCTAGGTATGATCTCGATCTTGACAACCTTGGTTTATTTAGCGTCGTGCCACATAGGCATTGGGGGTCTGGCGAAGCGCCACTTAGGCGTTGATGTGGCTGCTTTCTTAGGATTCGAACATAAGACCTATTAGCATAAATTACAAGCCCGTTGTACAATGGACTTTTAGCGGATCTGCAGTCAAAGATTATCTGCGGGTTTCAGCTGTCTAAGGTGAGTCTCCTCATTGTACTATGGGTCAAAGGCACCAATGCTAACCCATTAGCTTATGTTATTGGAAGACCAGGGGTAGCCTTTGGCATTTGTATGAAAGACCCAGAGATGGCTCCTGGCAAATCCAAATGCAAGACCAGGGTTGGACCCTGGCAGTTAAATAGATAGTTAGTTGTAGATTATATGCTAGTTGTCTTCATGATTCTTGCATGAAAGACCAGGAGGTGGCTCCTGGCACTTGTCTGTGAGACACAGGGTGTTTGGCCCCCAACCTGACAAGGAAAGACCATGATACGACTCGTGGCATAATGGCAAGACTATGGTTGGCACATAGCACTTTCTATTGCATGTATGAGTTGTTTGATATGTATGTTATGTATGGTATGTGGTATTTTGGGGAACTCACTAAGCTTTGTGCTGACAATTGTTATTTATGGTTTCAGGTACTTTCAGTTCAAAAGGGAAGGGCCCGACTTAATCGCGTCGCATACAACCATGTTTTCCACAACTTAGTGATTTTGAGATTATACTCTGATAAATATTCTATTATGATATACTTTTAAATGTTTGCGTAAAAGATAATTGGTATTTTGATTATATTAAAAATGAAAGTTTTACCCTATGATTTTCGGGATGTTACAAGTATCTAACGGATTTAAACATAGAAGAAAACTAACTACATGTTGGACTTTTCTTGAATCTAAATTCAAACGTAATACACACTGATCTCCACTTTTCTTATCACAACATTGATTGCAACCTCATCTTGTCCGAAGTAAGAACCCTAATTTCAGACCATTACACCTTGAAGTTTGTGACAACCATCAATCTCCGGTCAAGTTAAAGTCAACAAGTCAAACCGATTAACTCAACTAGTGCTTGTATGTTAGGAATTACTCTATGTTTACTAATGTACTACTCTCTATCTTAATACAAAGTATCACTCAGAAGTGTTGAATGATCAGAAAAATCTAAACCCTAATCAGGGTGAGTGATGTAACGACTCGATAAAACACGATTACGTACCCTTAGGGGGTGAATAACACTCATAACAATGCATAATGGGGTTAACAAACCTTGCATTATGGGGCCAAACACTAACAAATGTCACAAACAAAGTCTCTTTCAATCTCTCCCACTTTATCTCTCTCTCTCTCCTAAATCTTTCCCAAATATCTCTTTGTCTCCTAAATCTCTCTCAAATTTTTATAAACATTTGTATCATCCCAACCCCTTCCTCTGTTCAAAACAACTCAAAACCAAAGGAGAAAAACCAAAAGGACCCTCTTGGTCCGGAACAATCCTGACTCCAGACAGACGCTCCTGACCCCATACACTCCTCACCCTCTTGATTCCAGACAGACGCTCCTAACTCTGGACACTCTTGACGCTCCTGACTCCTAACACTCCTGACTCCGGACACTCTTGACGCTCCTAAACTCCGGACACTCTAGACACTCCTGACTCCGGACGGACGCTCCTAAACTCCGGACGCTCCTGACTCCGAACGGACACTCCTGAACTCCGGATGGACGCTCCTGACCCCGAACACTCCTGACCCTCCTGATTCCGGACGGACGCTCCTGACTCCGGACACTCCTGACCCTCCTGACTCCGGACGGACGCTCCTAACCTCGGGCACTCCTGACCCTCCTGATTCCGGACGGACACTCCTGACTCCGGACACTCCTGACGCTCCTGACTCTGGACGGACGCTCCTGACTCCGGACATTCCTGACGCTCCTGACTCTGGACGGACGCTCCTAACTCTGGACACTCCTGACGCTCCTGACTCTGGACACTTCCGACGCTCCTGACTTCGGACAAACGCTCCTGACATCCGGACCCCATTCCGGATTTTTGACCATTTCGGACCTTTTAGCAATTTTAGGAGTATTTGACGTTGGGAATACCCTCAAACTCGTATTTCTCATGACTAGAACCCTCTAAACTCCTATTTTATTCCAACCTTGAAGAGTTAGAACACATTTTTATGAATAATGTCTAAGACTTATTATTTTATTCATAAAGTAATCACCCACTTTATGTCACTATTCACACCTTACCTAGTCAAATCGTTGTCCTTTTTCAACTCATCCCAACACTCCATCAGAATTTCCTTAACCAAATCCACCCAAGAGATCTTATTCCTAACCTTCAAATTCTCATTTGCCTTCACCAAAAACACACTTTTCTCTCTCCCTCTTTCTCAGTCACGATCTTCTTGACAAAAGTATTCAAGAGATTTCCTCCATTCTAGGTAAGTTCCTTCATTCAACTCCTAAATACTCTACATTTCTTCACACGGATCATGAATCATTCACACAAATATTCACATATCTGTTCTTAGGATCTTCAAATCTTCAAGCACCCTTCAAGTGTTCTTGACTTGAAAATCCCTCTTCTTCAACCTTCCACCTCAGGGAATCACTCAATGTGAGTTCATACCCCTATATTTTCATGTTTTCTTCAAGTATTAAGGGGGGAGAATACAAGTTACAACACTAAAATACATTATAACTTAACCAACAGCCTTCAATAAAAAAGTTAGGTGCTATTCACGAACTGTTTGACCATCTTAAACTTAATATTTTTCAAAACTGTTTCATATGCGTATAGTTTAGGTTTATACCTTTCTAATGACTACTTGCACACATTCATACGATTTTTCTACAATTTATGGCGATTTTTACAAAACTGTCTATAATTTTAGAAACGAATTCGGACCAGTCTGTGAATATGGACATTTTCGCACTAGTTAGAGACCACTAAAAATAATAATAATAATTATGAACAAACTAGACACATTTCCTAAACTCTCAAAGTTTACGGATTCAGTTATCAACTTACAGTGATATTTCTGTAATATTTGTAAAACAGTTACAGGAAAGTTAAAACTAGTAAAAACAGCTTACAAGTTTATTAACACTTTGTAACATATTAGGCAAAGTGTATAGCAATAAATTACTATGTGTTTGAATGTATTTATTGTGAGTTTAATTTCATGAAACAGAAATAGTTATTCTTCATAAGGATTTTCATTCACTACAAACATTTATGATCAACTATAATAGGTATAGTTTATAATCTATTACATTGCAATCTCACTATGAGGGGTTCCATTTACTCTACAAAAAGGGTTTTCATTCACTACAAACATGTATGATAAACTATAATAGGTATAGTTTACGGGACATTAATATTACGAACATACTAAGGAATGTTCCAATTACACCACAAAAATGGTTTTCATTAACACTACACGTAAACTCGTTGAATCAAATTTGTGAGACATTACTTCATTGTATTCTTTAGACTACTGATTAAAGTCCTGTATTATAATCATAATCTCCTGTAGGGGAGCATGATACTTGTATATAAATCTATATTGGGACTGACAATCCCGCACCTTAGCTGCTTGCAACAGCTAGACCAGAAGTCTGGGGTGAAAAATGTCAAAACATTCTGACGCCCGAAGTACGTCGTAACATGCTTACTATGTCAATTGTACGATTATAATAACTCACATAGAGAAACAACGACACATATAATTTACAGGGATTCATACGTTCAAAAGGGTTTTATTTATTTAAAATTGCATATACTATCATAAGTATGGTAAATACTTGTATATTTCGGCCTTTGAGTCTTAAGACTACAACTCATTTTATAAGGAAAATATTGGATTTTTCTTGAACATTCACTACATTTACAAAAAAATGTTTTCAACTCTATATACAAAAGCTTGTGCATTCATCAACTTAATTGTTGACACTCTTTCAAAATTACTTGTATTCTTAGGTAATCAATAAAAACATGTAACTACTAGCTTTTGAGGATGGAACGCTACGGAGTCAGACAAACTCTTTTATCATTATATTGTAATCGATTTTGAAACATGTAACTCATGTAACCATGCAACTTTCTCGGTTATATTTATGATGGTTGTATTTACTTTGATCACTATTATACTCGTTATGATACTATACATGAAGTCCTCCACCCCCGGACGTTCCCGTCATCCTTGGTTTGGGGGTGTGACAAAGTTATTGCGATTCACCTTCACCCTTTATTTCAAACATAACAAATGGTTCTACTTTTTGACTTGCTCCTATGGAACCAAGATTAAAAAGATTGAGAAAAAAAACAGTCATTCCCGTTTCTATGCTAGTATTTGTTTATAATCACGAACATGGTCATGGACATGGATGCACTCAAGGTTACCCTGTATCTATGCTAGTATTTGTTTCCATTTGTATAAGGGCCTCCCATATAATTAGCACTTTCCTAGTTTAGCACCTAGTTTTGTCTATATGTAATATTTAGGTCTTTTCTAATATACATCACGATTCCATACCACTACTCACGATCCCTAGAGTGAGATCCTATTTCGTTATATAGTTTACCAAAGCCAACAAATATTTTTAAAGTCACAATCTTTCTCTCTACGTGGGGATTAAACAATATTCATGAAAGCAAGCATGGTAGTTAGAAATATGAGATAGTTTACTATAAGAGACAAATATAGATGGATACATAATTTTAACATAGCATCAAGTTGTTGTGTTCGTTGTTTGTAATGAGCCTCACCTCACCTCAGATGTCTATGAATCATTCCTAGGGTCTACATGGGTGACATTGTTTTCCACAATGATTTCTCAGCATCCTGTCTTGCTAATGTCAGGTCTGCTCCTTTTTGGCAGATTTGTGTCTTGTGATGTAGCCGACTTCTCCACGCCCTATTAAGTCCAGATCTTGCAACTAATGCAGAAAGTTGTCACTAGTTAGTTGCAGAAGATTTATGTACCTTGGTCAAAGAATGGTTGCAGAAGATTCTTGCAACTAGTGTCATCCCATTCTAACTGATCCCACCAATTTATGTTTCCCTTAATGTTCTTAAGAGATGATGGCAAGTAGCTAATAGAGAATGGAAGAGCCCTCAAAACCTCACAATCCCAAATCTCAACTGTTTCAAGAGAATCACAAATCAAAACCCTTCTTGTGATGTATTTCAATTCTGGTAACATGGACAAGGATAATCGGCGAAGCTTTGGAAGTAAAACTGTTGAAAAGCTACTGATATTCCCTCCACTTTGTTCTTCTTCCACCATTTCTTCAATCAATCTTGAGTTCCACACCTCAATCTCTTCAAGGTTCTGGAAGTCTTGTAGCATATGAGATGAAAACAAAGACTTCATTCTATTGCAGCTGTGGATCTGTAGGCTCTTCACCTTTGTGAAAATCTGACTCGATGTAATACCATTACATATTGCTTTCAACTTTGGCAGCTTTCGTAGGACAAGTAGTTCAAGATTTGGAAAAAAGTTATCTGCTTTTGTGATGAACTCCATGCCATTACAGTTTGAGATGTAACATTGTCTTAGATTTTCCAAGTTGGTTGTGTCGGAAAGCTCTGATAAAATAGTAATATCATGACAACTGTGGAGTGCCAATTGTTGGATATTGTTTGGAAGTTCAATCATTGTGTCTTGATGACAAAGGTTACAATCTTGAATTTCAATGCTACGCATTCCTTCAACAGTGGGTAGCAAAATGTTTAACTGACCTATTCCAAGATGATAACTTTCAAGAACCAACCATTGTTTGGATTTCACATAGCCAATGAAGCTGGTTTTGTCCTCAAAGGAAAGTCCAAGACTGGTCAACCGTGACAATCTTGAAATTTCATCAAATGATTCAAATCCATCTCTATTTGCTGACCACCTCCAGTTGCTTTTGAACATGGAAAAGTTTTCTAAACAAGAAAGCTTTTGGATAGCACCAGATGGGAATGTTTGTAGTTTTTCAGTGTAAGACAAATCTAAACGCCTCAAATTGTTTAAATTTTCTATATCATGTGGTAGCTTTCTCAAACGGCTATGTGATAAGTCCAACACCCTTAACTCCTTCAACATGGTTAATGAAGGAAGCTCCTTGATCTTACTGAAGCTTAACAGAAGTGCACGAAGATTACATAAACTTGAAACAGACTCTGGTAGTGATTTTATTCCAGTTCCAGAGAGATCAAGTGCTTTAAGACACTGCATCTTCATAAAGAACGAATCTTGAATCTTTTCAGGAAGAGGGTTTCTTTGAAGAAGCAAAGTAGATAGTTTTTGGCAGTTGGGATTATCAGGAAAAATGGTAATATTGTTGTCCATTAAAGACACCCACTCAACGTTTTCAATCCATTCTCTTTTCATTCGGTTTAATTTCATTTGAGCTTTAGTAATCAACCTTGGACTTTCTCTAGCAATTCTGATAGCCATGTCTCTTACTAAATCATGCATCTTGACATGATCGGATCCTATGTCTTCCAACAAGCAAGCATCTTTGAGCTTTTTTAGCACTGTGTAACCCTTGTTGATTTCCTTTTCTCGATCACCTACTTCAGTAATCAACTCTTCTGCCATCCAGTACTCTATAAGTTCAGAAGCTTTGATCTTATGATCTTCAGGGTACAATGCACAATACAGAAAACAAGCTTGGATGTGGTCATCTTTTAAGTGAAGATAACTAAACTTGAGTCTAGCAAACACATCTTCTTCCATACCTGAAATTTCTGCTCTTGAGGTCTCTAATTCTTCAAGTGCATTCTTCCAAAGTCTTTTATCTTCAATTTTCCTCATGGCACGTCCCACTGTGATGATTGCAAGTGGCAATCTCCCACAATTTTCACACACTGATTTTGCAATAGATTCTATTTCTTCACAAATTGGACCTGATTTGGTTGTGAATAGATCCCATGCTTCGTTTTTGGACAAGAGTTCAACTTTGATTTCCCTTTGAGTTTCCATTCCACGACAAACTTCCATAAGGCGAGTTATAATTACAAATTTGCAACCATTGTCAATGGTTGGATGTGGGATGCCTACCTCTTCTAAGGAGAAATGGTGCCACATGTCATCTAAGATGAGAACACACTTTTTCCCTTGTAGATGTTCAAGCAATCTTGTTGATCTCCATATCACATTTTCTTCTTCTGAGAGTTCCAAATTGATAGCATTTGCAATATCAAGTTGCAATTTCTCCACATTAAGGGTTTTTGAAACATTAACCCAAATCACCTTATCAAAAACCTTACAATCGATTAGCTGGTTATAAATATGCATCATAACAGATGTCTTGCCAACACCCCCCATTCCATGAACACCAAGCTTACTAGTATTTACATCACCTAATACTTCCCAAATCACCTTTGAAACACTTTGAAATGTTTTATCACCCACTAAACCACTTGTTGGTAGGATTCTCCCAGGATTTGGAAAAGAATCAACAAATAGCCCGTTTGAGAATACTCCTTTAGCATGAAGCTCACGCATATCATTGATTCTTTTCATCATCTTTTTGCTTAGTCTGTATCTTGAACGATAATTAGGGAAACATCCTTTTATACATCTCTTGTTTTGGATGATTTCAGTTTCTATGTTCTTAACCTCAGCTATGAGGTTCTCAACATTTTTAAGCCACAATTGTGTCTCGCTTCTGAGCTTCTTTCTTTGGTTCACTAAAGCAATACTTATTTCTGCTTTTAAATCGTTTTCTTTACTAATTAGCTCTTCCATTTCACAAAGCAGTGTCCTTTCTCGTTCTTTGAAATTTCTTGAATAGAAGAGAAGCTTCTCAAGAGGTGACAATAACAAGGAAACAGCCGTTAAGCTACTTGAAACAATGTCCATGCTCCCTGAAAATGAAAGAAAATGCACAATAAGATACTATAGCGATCTGGTTTTATGGTACACTGACTCCATAACCCTGATTTTCAAATTACAAATTCTTATACATAGCAAACAAAAGGATAATCACAATTCATATCACCTAAGGTGGAAAATAATTTTCAAAATATGTGTTTGCTACTCTTGTGCAGCTCATCTAGAGCCATTAAAAAGTTATTCTACTTCCTTTTACAAAAGAAGCAGATGATAAGACAAACCCTTCAACTTTTTCATTAAGAATGAAGATCTTAAAAAGAAAGGAGAAATTTCAGACAAGGAAAGGAGATTCTCGTTTCTTAATCCCGAATACAATGAAGGAAAGGAGATTCCACCCCTTTCTCAATGTGCTCAGAGAATCACATAGCGGAAGCGTGTAAGTCAATACACAACTCACAACAAATTTGTAGGCAAGGAGACAAGGAAATAAAGAAGTGAAAAAAAAGTGCAGGTTCACTTTTTGAGGTCAAAGGACTTACGTTTCAACTCTGTATGAATCTGAAAATTTTATAGGTAAATTCTTCGACCGATAGCACGATAGTTCAAATAAGTTTGTTGTTCAATCCGCAGCAAAATTAATTTTGATTATCGAAAGTATCTGACGCAGAAATGTACGATTGTTTTAGTGGATAAGATCAAAGGCATAATCCTTGGAATGAATTCAAGGAGTAAAATTCAAAATTAACAGTCAACTGTACAAGTGACGATGAATACTCAAAGGTAGAATCAAAAATTGGAAAACCAAAGGCTTCGTTTGAACAGAATTTAAGTTAAAATCCATGGTATGATAATTGTTTGTTACCTTGAAGTTGAACAATCGCCAAAAGTTTAATTCATGATCAAATTCGGAGTCAACTTGCCGAAGGCCAAAGTAAACCATTAATACAAAATGATCGTAAGGTCCGTGCAAAACACGTGATGAATCGCTATTTAGGCGGCTCCGCTGCGAGGGGTAGGGGTGTACAAACCGGTTCGGATATAAAACTGGTTCGGATCGAATCAAGGAAGTCAAAATCGGTTTGTTCTGTTCGGTTGTAAACTGGTTCAAACCGCAAAAAACCACACCTGTAGAAACTAGATTGTAACCGGTTTGGTAGAAACCAGTTTACGAATTTGATTTTTTTTTTTTTTTTTTTTTTTTTTGCAATTGGTTTTGGTTTGTTTGCTTTTGTAGGCATGTAAATCCATTTGCATTATTTTTTAGTGTAAAAGCCAAGAAGTACAAAAAATGCTTAGCAATATGGTTTTTTTTAAGGCATGAACCGTTTTTGTCTTGATTTTTCGTATGTTTTTGGTTTTTTATAATGGAAATACATAAACATTAAACTCATGAATCTTCAAAAATAAAAACATAAAACATAATCTTCATCCTAGTCGTCTTTTTATTTTTCTCATTTCGCAGCTCTTTTCTGAGTTCAACTGTTGTATGAAAAGACCTCTTATTCGAAAAATTATTTGGTCTTAGTAATATGTAATAGTATTCATGGGCTAGTTAGGAAATGGTAGCAGAGACTACTTATGCAGCTGATGGCGGAGAGTGGATCGGAGTCGGTCTTAGTAATAGTGTCATAAAATTTTGGAAACATGTCATAAAATTTACTAAGACCAAAAATGTTAAACCTAAAATGTTACTGGTATAATTATCGCGAATTGTATACTTGTAAACCGATCTAATTATTTATGGAGTAAATTACACGAATGGTCCCTATGGTTTGGGGTAATTTGCGCGTTTGATCCCTAACTTGTTTTTTTAACTCGGGAGGTCCCTATTGTTTGTTTTTGTTACACACTTGGTCCCTACTGTTTGTTTTTGTTATGCATTTGATCCCTGTTTTACCTAAAAATAATATTATTTAAATAGAGAAAAATGTTGAGGTAGGTAAGATAAGATGAGAGAGGTGGAGTTTGGGGTGTGTTTATTTAAATAAATAAATAAATCAAGGGAAAAATAGTCATTTTAGGTAAGACAGGGACCAAGCGTGTAACAAAAACAAACAGTAGGTACCTTCCGAGTTAAAAAAATAAGTTAGGGACCAAACGCGCAAATTACCCCAAACCATAGGGACCATTCGTGTAATTTACTCTTGTTTATGTTAACCTACTTATAATACTAATGACCAATTTCTTTTCATGAGGTGCAATATAAAGTATTTATTTTATATAAATACACAAATCGTTCGACATCCTACAAGCAGAACTTTATACTAAATACAACATTGCTGAAGTTTGTATTAGTATTTATGTATCCGGGATTTTGTGGAGTAAATAACCGAGTTATGACTTGTCCACGCCTCTGTGAAGCACAATAAATAGGGTGGTTCTTCGTGTCCTAACGAAACTTCACCAACGTCGTGATAAAATAATACGATAAAAACAAGAAGTTATCGTCCGGTTTTTCTCGTCACAAGAAGGTTGTAGCTACCAACCACACGAAGAGGGTGTCAACCCATTTAGATCTATACACAACATTCTTCGCTCACAAATGATTAACGGAAATTACAGAGGACTATACTAAGTTGGTGTTCTTAGTTTTGATGAATGAGAAAAAAAAACTCACATAACAATCCCAATTTTAATTACCATCCTATTATTGTCAATTTTGGAAACATCGTGTTATAAAACTAACTAACTTTAAATGTAAGTTAAAATAGTTTTTCCCAGGACAATATAATAACTTGATTAAAGGGTTAATATACATCTACCTCTTTAATAAAAGAAACCATTTTTGCCACGTGGCGTCTTATTCACCCAAAAAATTTCAAAGTGAACTTCCGAATTTGCCCTCTCCTTATCTCTACATTCCGTTTTCTTGCTTCTTGGCATTCAGGAATCAGGAACGATAAATCAAGGTGCTCCTCACCGAAAATCTCGAATAAATTAACATTATTAAGGTAATCCATTCCAAATTTATCGAAAATCAAATCACCCAAACTCTATTATTTACACTCAGTTTTTTCCGTTCATAGAAACCTAATCCCAATCTATCTTTTTCATTTTTCAAAACCATAATCACACATAATCAGGGAAAGAAATGCAAGAAATCACACACATATCTTCTTCCTCTTTCTCTCTTGATCCCTCGAACACCTAGATAGGAAGTTCTTCATCTTCGTCTTACTCGGAGCTTTTTATTCAAACTCTAATTAACCGAGGTTGGTGCTTACGAGACATCGATCACCTTCAATTCAATCGAGGTATGATTCTCATTTGATTTCTCCCAACTTTCATCGATCATAAACTACTAGAAAATAGTGTATTTTTATGTCCATGGTGTTTAATTCGTTACAAGGCACTCGGTTCAATTGGGATTGTTTCTTCCAAGAAGAGAAAAGTAAAATTTCTTCAGTCCATTATTGGCATTGTCAAACCATCAATGTATTAATCTTTCTTCTGTTACGATTTTGATTCTTCATTTTGGCTTTTCGTCATGTTCATGATCTTAAAGCATGTCGTTTCTTTGGTTTTATTCATTTTTTTTTCGAAAAACTTCAACTCAAACCACTTGATTTTTGTAGAGTTTTCCGTTTTGTTGTTGCAATTTTAAGGAATTTTGATCAGGTTTGTAGCATATTATTTTTAGTGAAAGTAGTTTCTGACTCGGTCCTGTTTTTTTTTTTTTTTTACCTTTTAGGTCATGACATAGATCACGGTCTTTAGTCTTTTGTTAATGGAGTTGTTTGTTTGATGATGTCTGACAGGTGTCTAATGAACATTCCAAGAGGATCATGATGTTATGGAAAAAGGGTTAAAGCATAAACTTACATCCTTTTGGTCTTATTTTTGGTTTGGGTTTTTGGAGATTATGTTTTGGGATTTCTTATAATTGAGGATCAATGTTTGGGTTTCATGTCTCAATATGAGATAATGTCAAACCCATCATCATCGTTTGGTATAAATTTCCTTTATAATGTTATATAAAAGAGTTCTATTGAGTTTATGTTCGATCAAAGGTAGCAAGTTTTACATGTAGATCATCATTGCAGATGGAATGGCAGGGTATGGTATGTATCACTCGGACAAGTCAAAATTGCTATAGGTATGGATGTTTTTTTTCAAGATTTGATCACACAACTTGGTTTATTTGCAAATCAACTCCCATATAATCACGTTGTCTCATGATTATCTTGAAAATATGAAGTAGGTGGGAGGGAAGACCCACTATCTAGCTTCCCGTTCAAAACTGGTTTATGTTAAATCTTTGTATTTAGAAGGAATCATCTAAGTGGGTGAGTGTGGGTGTGATTGGAATGAAACTTTTTTTCTTTCTATTTTTTCGCATTACAATATCATACTTTACAAGTGTTTTTGCCAAAGTAAGTGCTACTGAGGTGTTACACTGTTGTTGATAATCATATGCAAGAATATCATAACATCACAGAAAGAATATCATAACATCACAGAAAGAAGAAAAAGGGTTAGAAAGTTCCGTCCTTATAAAATTTCATAATGAGATGGTGATCATATCTTATTTTCTCATTGATGTGACTTTTCTTGAAATAATATTTAGCCTGATTACTTAACAGGTTTTCCGGTGCATGTAGGATGCTTATACACCAAAACTAAGTTATCAAGTATGAACTTGCTTTTCATTCTATAATTTATGTGTTGTTTTTTGTTTTGGAAACAAACATAAACTAAGGCAAGCTCAAAGTGTGATAATATAAAGTATATATACAACATTAGAACATCTCAAAATTCAAGCCCAAAGCAAATACACAAATGATTATTTGAAGTTAGTAAACATGTAATTTTAATATTGAACTTTGTGTTTGTGGTGAATGAAATGTAAGGTGCTTATGTAGGTGACAAGAAAATTGTTATTTGTGTGTATTCAAGTAATGTTGAATATTATCTAATTAAAAAAAGGTGCAAATTGTATCTTGTCTAAATAAAACTTATACTTTATTCGTTTAATAAAATTTTATAAATATTTTATCCGTGATTTTCACGGGTTGTAACCTAGTATTATTGTTAACAAATAATACTCCCCTTTATCATTCATTATCGTATATAAATAATGGTAGTAAATTTCTAGTTATTTATATCATAACCGTGTAAGTATAACTTTATAAATTATTTCATATAGATTTTTGACATGGAATTGATTTATAACATAGTCGTAATATTTTTTTCTAGAATATAACTTTGAGTGTATATTGTTGATATAAGATGAAACATTGACTCGAAATAACATATATATATATATATATATATATATATATATATATATATATAATTTCTCCTCCCCCCGGAAATGGTTTAAAAGATTTAAATGTTGATGTAAATACTCACTTTTTTCGCGTGACGGTATTCGGTTCGAGAAAGTCGGGATGTTTCCGGTTCCACCGAGGCTTGAGATCTAAATTCTTTTTGGGGGGTCTTAAAACATAAGGCGTAAATTAACAATAATTTAGGCATTCATTAAGTTTTTATTTTAGTTATTACAAGTAAGTTTTATGATAAAGAAAATAGTAAAATCAAGAAATTACCTAGCTTTTACTTGGATTTAAAGTATGTTGCCAAAAGGAGGTTGGAACTCAAGCTTTTTGAAAAGTAACTTTCTTTAGGGTTTAAAGTACTTGAAAACAACAACTTAGGGGTTGCTATGATTCTCGAAAATGGGCAGAAAAATGAAGGTGTTTGTGGGCTGTTTTGATACTCAAAAATCTACACTGTTTTGGGGAATATATGGTTTGAAAATCACAGCAATAACACAAGAAAAATAGTAGTTTAACTACTGTTTTGAATACTTATTTTAGTGCAGCAAAATAACTAACTTTTAGAGGTATTTTAGGGTGAAAATATCAAGCAAAAAGAATGTGCTAAAGGGTTGGAATAGTGCCTGAAAATCAAGGGGCAGCACCCTCTTTTTGGCTTCGGTTTTGTCGGTTCACAAGGCGAGGAAGAGTGGAGAATTTTGGTTGAGTTTTAATGGGTGTTTGAGTGAAATATAAAGAGCATTTAGCTGCACTTGTAAGGGAGAAATGAGGGGGAAAGGTCGACATGTATAGGGGAAAGAGGGAGGGTGAGAAGATTACTAAATTTCGACTACATTGGATAGGATTAAATTTTGATACAATTTTTACCTTGCAACTTGCAAGTTCCACCATCCCACTTGCTAGTTCTAGTTGGCTTTCAAGTGATTTAGTTAGGGTAATAAAAATAAAAAATAAAATGATTGGGAGGGGGAGGGTAAGGAATGGAAAGGGGAAGAGAAAAGGATTTAAATATGGGTAAATGTCACTGTAGTCCAACCAACTTATGTGTTTTGGTTTAAAAGGTCCTTCATGTTTTTTTCTAGTGGTCTAGGTATCTAAACTTTCATTTTACCTGTTTAAAAAGGGAACCACCATATTTGTTTCCGGTTTACCGGTTTCAATTGGTATATTTGGCTTTTCTATATATTTTTTTAAAGTTCAAAATTTAAAACAAATTCATGTGGCTTTTTTCTTAATTTTTGGGGTATGTCGATACAAAGAAACGAAGGGGAACATGACCCTCCTCTTCAAAGAACAGATTGCCAGACATCCTTCAACCTATGATATTCCGATTGAATTTGTGATATGGAAAAAAAGAAGGAAACGTTCTCATCTTCTTCGTCTATAACCGAAACATCATTTCCTTTTGTGGTCACTACCAAATTGGGTGGTGGCGTAGAGAAATAGATCACAGATTTAGCTCCATGAGTTCGTCGGACCCGCCGATCTTTCTATGATATCTTCGTCTGCATATATACCAAGTTCATTTAATGAGTATTATACTCTTAAAATCCATGAACAAGGTGAACAAAAATAGATCTCAGATTCAAACTTGGTGGTGGGTTATGATTCTCTCAGATTGATTAGATTTCTTGGCTGTATCTTCATGCCAGTAGGCCCTTCCACCAATCCCAAAGGGATGACACACTTGTTGACTTCGACTTTTGTGTGTGGTCATACGAGCATCATCGATTCCTTCAGGATCGGTGTTCGTCATCTCTATCGACATTTTGGGTCGCAAAAATGGAAGCTTTGTGTGTGTCTCTATGTGTTTCTGTAGTTATCGGAATCGATAGGTCTATATGGATTTGGGCGAAATCTAAACGGGGTTAATTAGGTCTTGGAATCGGAATCACAGAAGTATGTGTGTGATGTACGTATGCTTTTGAGTTGCATGTATTACAGAGAAAGAATATGTGTTGATTGAAGATGATGGATAAAGAAGGAGGAGGATGAGGAGAGAGAGAGAGAAAGAGAGAGGAGAGAGAGATTAACTGATGACGAGATAGTTACTAGCATAATTAACCTACTGATTAGGAAGGGGTTCATCGGGTGACCCCTTCATTTTTCTCAAAGGGACCTTTTGAACCCTAAAAACATGTATCCATACCCTTATAGCACAAAAAAATAACAAAATGGACCTTTTAAATCAAAACACGTAAGTTGTTTGGGCTTCAGTGACATTTACCCTTTAAATATTGCATCAGGTGGTTTCTTTCTTCTAGCTTATAGCCATCCTTCCCTACTTTGAATTTTCTATTTACTTATCTTTTTAGATGTACACGAATCATACTCCTATAATTTATTCATGTTTGTTATCTTTATTTACTCTTTTTTTTATGTATGGGAGCTTGTATAAATAACAATTGTGATTAAATGGAACCATTCTAAGTAAGTTTACAAGATCAAAAATTTTCCGTTATCTGGAGCCATGCAAATGTAATAATTTGAACAAACGGTTTTTATTCAATTGTTTTCACGGAATCGGTTCTAGTTCAAGATAATTTATTATAAAAATAGATTTTGTTATTACACGAAATCTTAGATCTATTGTTTTTCTTTTTTGTTATGATCTAAATTGTTGCAAATTCTTTAGAATTTTTAGATAACACAACATGTGTTATTAATTATTAATATAGTATATAGATTATCTTTCAAAAGCCTATATTTTGTCAATTGTTACATTCTTCCCCCGTTAATAGAATTTTGTCCCGAAATTCAACTTGTAGACAGGATGTCGTTAACAATTGGGGGTATTTTTGCCTCATTTGGTCTTCGTATTCCTAGGTGAATTATGGTCCTCGTTGAGAGTTCCAGCGCACCTTCACGATAAGGATACGACTTTGTTTTAAACGCTTGACTTCTCGATCCATAATTTCCACGGGTTCTTCGACGAAGTGGAGTTTTATGTTTAGTTGAATCTGATCGAAAGGTATTACATTGGTATCATCTGATAAACACTTCATCAGGTTTGATACATGAAATACGTCATGCATTTTGTCTAGTTTCTGTGGCAGCTTTAGTCGGTAAGTAACAGGACCAATTCTGTCGAGAATTTCAAAAGGTCCAATGTATCTTGGGTTTAACTTGCCACTCTTGCCAAATCGAATCATACCTTTCCAGGGTGAGACTTTTAACATCACTCGGTCCCCAACCTAGAATTCTAGAGGTTTACGTCTCACATCAGCATAACTTTTCTAACGATCACGTGCGGCCTTAAGTCGATCTTTAATATGAACTATCTTTTCAGTCATTTTAAGAATTATCTCTAGTCCAGTACGCAAAGTGTCACATGTGTGTTCTCGACCAATTGCGTATCTCCGACCTCTGCCCAATATACATGCGATTAGCACTTGTATCAGTACAAAGCTTCAAACAATGTAGCTTTGATGTTGGTGTGATACCTATTATTATAGGAAAATGCAATCAATGGTATATGAGTATCCCAAGAGTTTCCAAAGTCTATCACATAAGACCGGAGCATATCTTCCAGTTGACCATCAGTTTGGGGATAGTAAGTTGTGCTCATGTTTTATCGGGTTCCCAAGGATTTTTGCAGTGATTTTCAGAATCTAGAAGTGAACCTACTATCTCTATCAGAGATAATAGAAAATTGGCACTCCGTGAAGTTTCATAATTTCCCAGAGATACGTTCTCATCAACTTTTCTATTTTATCAGTTTCTTTGATTGGTATGAAATGGGAAAACTTAGTCATTCTATCTATCACTACCTAAATGGTATCGTAACCACTAGTGGTCTTGGGTAGTTTTGTGATAAACTCCATTGTAATTTGTTCCCATTTCCACTCAGGAATCTCAGGTTGTTGTAGTAGTCCTGAGGGCTTTTGATGCTCTAGCTTGACTTTGTAACAAGTCATACATTTTCCCACATAAGTGGCAATCTCAGCTTCCATATTAGGCCACCAATACAGTTTCTTCATATCCAAATACATCTTGTCGGAGCCAGGATGTACTAAATCTCGTGATATGTGGGCTTCGTCCAAGACTAAGTTTATGATGTCGCCAAATTTGGGTGTCCAGATCATGTTCATGAAATAACGATTTCCATCAGTCTTAAGCTCAAAAAATTTATCCATTCCTCGTAAAGCTTCTTCCCCAACATTTTATTCTTTCAGTGCTTCCAGTTGAGCTTCAAGAATTTTCGCATTGAGGTTGGAACGGATGGTCATAGTCAGTGCTTTTGCTCGTCGGGGTTTCACACGTTCCTTATGACTTAGAGCATTTGCTACAACATTTGCTTTTCCTGGATGATATCGGATCTCGCATTTGTAATTGTTCATTAACTCGATCCATCTCCTTTGCCTCATATTTAGCTCTTTTTGATTGAATATGTGTTAGAGACTTTTATGATTAGTGTAAATAATACACTTGGTTCCGTAAAGGTAGTGCCTCCAAATCT
The DNA here is from genome assembly GCF_051521515.1 of Lactuca serriola. Taxonomy (NCBI): domain Eukaryota; kingdom Viridiplantae; phylum Streptophyta; class Magnoliopsida; order Asterales; family Asteraceae; genus Lactuca; species Lactuca serriola. The sequence goes on from NC_136416.1 coordinate 152,234,410, forward strand.
TCAAGACAAATACTACTGCTCCTAATTCAAGGTCACTGGTTGTGTAATTTTTTCCATGGACTTTGAGTTGGCGAGAGTCATATGCAATGACCTTGTTATCTGCATTAATACGCACCCCAAACCTAAATTGATGCATCGCAATATACTACGAAATCTTCAGTTCCTTCATGTAAGGATAGGATTGGTGCACTACACAACATCTGTTTTAACTTCTGGAATGCATCTTCATGCTTGTCTCCCCAGTCAAATTTAGCTTCTTTATGTGTTAATGTAGTGAGAGGCTTTGCTATCTTGGAGAAGTTTTCAATGAATCTCCGGTAGTAGCCTGCAAGGCCTAAGAGCGTACTTCAGTTGGGGTCTTTGGCACATCCTAGTTCTTAATTGCTTCAACTTGTGTAAGATCCATGTTTATTCCTTTGTTACTCACCACATGCCCCACGAAGTGTACTTCTCTAATCCAAAACTCGCATTTGGGGAATTTAGCGCACAAATTTTCTTTTCTCAGTAGTTCCAAGATCTATTTTAGGTGTTGGTCATGTTCTTCTTTGGTGCGAGAGTAAATTAGAATGTCATCGATGAACACTATCACAAACTTATCTAAGTATTGTTTGCACACATGGTTCATGAGGTCCATGAATACTGCTAGAGCATTGGTTAATCCGAAAGGCATAACTAGGAACTTGTAATGACCGTGTCGAGTCCTAAATGCAGTCTTCGGAACATCCTCCTCTACCACCTTCAGTTGGTGATATCCATATCTAAGATCTATCTTTGAATAGTAACATCATCCCTGAAGTTGATCAAATAGGTTGTCTATTTTGGAGAGTGGATAACGGTTCTTGATTATAAATGTTGGATTAGGTGTCTAAGCCCATTACTATAATTGGTATGTACTTGACCCGAGAGTAGCACGGTCCATTTCGGGTTGCATTCACCAAAACAATTTGATAGGATGGATATTTGAGAGAGAGGTTATTTGTTTAAAGAAAAACTCTAAATTGAAACCAAAAAAAAAAAAAAAATACTAAAACTGAACAAAAAAAAAAACCCTAAAAAAGACATAACTATAGTCCTCGAGACTAAACTAAGAAGATCGAGATCGGTCCCAAAAAGAATGGACCGAAAATGACCGGTCCGAAAAAAGATCTACCCTAAACCGTCTGGGACGGGTCCGAAAAAAGACTAAAAAGATTGGACTGTTTCGAGACCGACTCGAGACCGGTCTGTGGCCGCCATGTGCATATCTACCTTACTTCAACAAAGATGGCTATATCATAGCTACAAACTAATTTCTGCTTATGAATTACACCATAGAACGGAAGGGGATCGAAGAGAAAAAAAATAGGGCGATAATGTAGCTGACAACATCGATGGAGGCAGATAATACCAAATGTGGGATGAATAATGAAGGGGTGATACTTAATAGGGTTAGGGATTATATTTATTTATTTTTAATTTACATCTTTGGTCCCTAGAGTTTATTAATTCATAAAAACAAAAAAGGGTATTTTGGTCTTTTTATTTAGACTTAACATCTAATTTCTAACGGAGTTAGACAATGTAATGCCTATTTTCCGAGTATGTTGTAGATCGCCAAGTTATTTTGAAAATAAGAAAGATGGTTTTGGAAGGGAATTGACTTCGCGACGGAGTTAGACAATGTAATGCATATTTTCCGAGTAAGTTATAGATCGCTAAATTATTTTGAAAATAAGAAAGATGGTTTTGGAAGGTAATCGACTCCGCGATGCGTCCAGGTGTTGTCGCGACATGTGTCATTGTAGTGTTATCTTGATGATGAAGAAAGTGTTTTGATGCACAGGAAGCTATATCTAGAGAATATAAGTCTTCTTGTCATCTCATATTGTTTATAAGTAGTAAAGTTTGCATCTTTATGGTTTTTGGCTTCTAGATCTAGTGTTTTAAGCATGTTTGGTTCATTTTGCTTAGATATTTAATGGAGTTTGGGAAACTCTAGTTTGTAAGTTGATTTGAGGACTTCTTCTAGACTTGTTGAGGTGAAAAAGTGCATACATAAACTCTCTTTAATCCTTTCAAGAAAGACATGACCTCTTTTAGCTTTTTTTGGATATAGGGTTTGTGTTTAACATGTTAGGGGATTTTATGTTTGTTAATTTTGGATTTTATCCATTAGACACCTCCCCTAGACGGTGTCCGAAAAGTTATATCACCTGACTTAAAGGATTAAGCAGTTAATACAAGTGGCTAAATCACCTTGGAATCTCGATTCAACGACCCCTTTGTTGTGCGTGAAGGGTGAAGCCGCGATTTTTTTTTTACTGTAGTGGTTGCGTATTGGTAGCGGCGCGTTGACCTCTGATTATTTGATTATTGACTAGTTTGAATTTTGGTTAAACTTTGATGGACATAGAGTTTTGGACTGAACTTGTCATTAGTTATATGAGATACGTCTAATGGTGGATTTAGGTGGTTCATGATAATTGATTCACTCGTGATAATTTTGGCCACCATCCACCACCACCATTGCTACCGCCACCATCACCCCAATCCTCACTATCGTTACTACCAATGTCGCTACCACCACCACTACTGTTGCCACCACCACCACTATCGCCTCCATTACCGCCACCACCGCCACTACCCACCACCTATCACTGCCACCATATAGGTTACTAAACAAAGTAAAATTAATAAAAAAGAAGGATATTTATGTCATTTTGCATCATTTCAATTATATTTTCTTCCAGCCAAACAAAATATGGAATTGGATTCCAATTCCATTTCTTGCAAAACCAAACAGGTTATGGAATTAGATTCTAGTTCCTGATACATTTTAATTCTTTGATATATTCCAATCCCTTCATAAACATTATGCAAACAAAGCGCTACCAAAAATATATGCAAAAATAAGAAGTTGCCAGAGATCCACAACCTAATTGGAAAAGGCAATGTAACTCATTTTAAGAAACAAATGTAATGTCATTTGTGTGTGGATGGTCTTAATTTTTTTTAAGTTCCAAATACAATTATTTTCCTTTGAGTAAATTATAGGGGTGAGTATGGTGCGGTTCGGTGCGGTTTTTGGCCAAAACCGAACCGAAAACCGCAACTTCGGTTTTTTGAAATTTAGAAACCGCACCGTTCGGTTTTGCGGTTCGTTTTTTTTTTGCGGTTTTTTGTTAGTTTTTTTTTTTTGCCTTTTTACTAAAACTCAAGTAACTCAGCGAGTTACTTTGACTCAAATGAGGAGTGCTAATCATTTATTGGAGATAAACCAATACCACCACCTCTAGGTTTGAAATCAAATTACATAACCACTCATCCAATATGTTTCTAATGCTTGATATAATAAAAATTTAATATAATATTTGTTTCACAAGTACATACGATAATATCAATTAATGTATTTATAAAAATGATACTATATCACTCGTACTCTTCATATTTAAATGTTAAAAAATGTCATAAACATTATTTGTTATTCTAAATACCACTGAATGTATGCTTAAAAATATATAGATAAGATAAATATTTATATTCATAGAAATTTTAATTGTCATAAGTTCTTAATTCTTACGAATATCAACAATTAATATATATATATATATATATATATATATATATATATATATATATATATATATATATACACACACACACACATACATATGCGGTTCGGTTTTTTGCGGTTTTTGCGAGACTAGAAACCGCACCGCACCGAGTATTTTTGGTTTTTGCAAAACTAAAAACCGCACCATCGGTTTTCATTTCGGTTTCAGTTTTTCGGTTTTGATTTATGCGGTTTTTTCGATTTTTTTTGTTTGCGGTTCGGTTTTTTGCTCACCCCTAGTAAATTACACGAATGGTCCTTTAGGTTTATAGCTTTTCCCTAAAATGGTCCTTACGAATTTTTTTCCCTGAGATAGTTCCTAAGAAGCAAACCGTGCACACAAAAGGGCCATGTGACTAACTTTGTTAGAAAATTCTATTATGTGATTGTAAATGACAAAAATACCCTTTTTCTTTTGCACACAAATGGTCCTTAGACTCTCTCTCTCTCTCTTTCTCTCTCTCTCTCTCTCTCTATATATATATATATATATATATATATATATATCTTAATTTCACCACCACCACCATACTCCGATCATAGCAAAACTTTCTTTGTGGTGTGAGTTCTTGTTCTTTATCTATGGAAGTTCTAAGATTTGGCCTTTTTGTTGTGTGTGTTACGGAACAGATGGAGGTTATCAGGAATGTTTTCCTTGGTTTAGTAATCCCCCATGGTTGTAGGCTGATAGGATTGGAACGAAGGAAATGGAATCAGGGGTAATTCTAGGATTTTGCATATTTGAAAAGACTGTAATAGTAGTTTCACCATCTCCAGTCATGCTATAAGCAAAGATAATGGAAGTACAAGTGACGACATCTATTGTTGGCATTTTGTTGGATTAATCGGTTAAAAGGAAAGTTTGTTTTATGTTAGGAAAACTTTGATTACAGACACTAGCTTTTCTAAGTTTTTTTATTGGAATAGGAGTCTAATATCTTTAGTATAAATAGATATGTAGGTTTCAGTTTTTTGATTAATCAATAAAATTTCGCAGGAAGTTTAGCTCTTTTTTGTGCTTTGTAAGTGTTCACAAGAGAACCAACTCTTTGTTTCTTTCTTTTACCTTGCTGCACAAGGTTTGATATCAACTTTTAGTTTACACTTGGTATTAGAGCAGTTTCGTTGAAAGGGGTGTGATTCGAGGTTGATTACAAGCAACCCTGATTTCTTTATTTTGGCTTGTGAGAGACTAACCAAAGTCGCGGAATAAACGGACGGGAAGACGTCAAAGTTCGTGGCTTCGATTTAGTTCATTTTGTGGGCGACGGAAGACGATAAAGGTGGTCGTGACCTTGTCTTGTTGTCCGGTGGAAGAGTGCTCTTGGAACAAACTTGATTAAAGAATTTGGGGTTAAGGAAAAAAGGATGTCGTTGGTTAAATAAGGAGGTTCGATGACGTATCAAGTTCCGGTTTTGACTCCAACGAATTATCCGATATGGGCGCTCAAAGTCAAGTCGATTATGGATGCACACGACATATGGGAGACGGTCGTACCAAAGGCGTTAGGTGAAGCATCGAATCAAAAGAAGTCAAAACAAGCTCTTTCTTTTTTGTTTCAAGCGATACCCGAAGACATGGTGTTGCAAATGGCGAGTTACACCGAGCCAAAAAAAGTGTGGGATGGGCTAAAAACACGATATTTGGGAGTGGATCGGGTGAGAACGACTCGGCTTGCAACGTTAAAGAGAGAGCTTGAAAGTTTGCGCATGAAGGAGGGTGAAACGGTTGATGATTTTGTGACGAAATTATCCGGCTTAGCTTCAAAAGCAATGAGTCTTGGTTACGAGCTTGAAAAAGTTGATTTGGTAAAAAGGTTACTAGATTCAATGCCTAAGTTGTTTCTTCAAATCGCGGCTTCAATAGAGCAATGTTTCAAGTTAGATTCTATGTTATTCGATGAAGCGGTTGGTAGATTGAAGGCATACGAGGAACGTATAAGAGGAACCGAGAAAATGGAGGACACTCAAGGTGGGTTATTGTTGGATAGTGAGGAAAAATCACATGTTTGTAAGCATTGTGGCAATGGACGTTTAAATCGGGATGACTTTGGATGTGACCGGGGAAGAGGTCGGGGGTTCGAGAGAAGTCAAGATGGTAATAAACGTGTTCGGGATAAAAGTCACTTAGATGTTACAAATGTGGTGAGCTTGGTCACTATAAAAATGAGTGTCCTAAATGGGAAAAGGAAGAAGCGGGTCTAATCGAAGAGGAACCGATAATGTTTTGAACGAGTGGCTTAACCGATTAATGGGGTGATTGTTGGATTAATCGGTTAAAAGGAAAGTTTGTTTTATGTTAGGAAAACTTTATTATATACAATAGCTTTTCTAAGTTTTGGTATTGTAATAGGAGTCTAATATCTTTGGTATAAATAGATATGTAGGTTTCAGTTTTTTGATTAATCAATAAAATATCGCAGGAAGTTTAGTTCTTTTTTGTGCTTTGTAAGTGTTCACAATAGAATCAACTCTTTGATTCTTTCTTTTACCATGCTGCACAAGGTTTGATATCAACTTTTAGTTTACACTAAACACCTTACGTGCCTCGTTTAAAGATCCGCATTTAGCATACATGTCAATCAAGGCGTTCTGTTTAACAAGAGATGATATTATGCTCAATCTACAAATGAATGATCAGTCATCATCTTCCACTTATCTGAATAATAAGAAGCTGCAGAACTCTAAGAACAACAAAAAACTCAAAAATCAAAAGATATGAATGTGATTTAGGTATTTTTGAAGTGATTTGAATATAGAAGGGAGTTGGATTCTTGTTTGTCGGGTTCCAACTTCTCTAATGCTAATATGTTGTCGACGACAAAGAGAGGAGGGAGATGGAGGGTTGTTGGAGACATCGCGTTTTCTGGAAAGCACATGAGAGAGGCAATGATTGATGCTAGAGTGTTGGAATCGGTCATGTTCATTGCCGATTTCCTACCACCGTTCCAACCACCTTCCTCCTCACTGGAAAACCAGCTTTCTTGAACTACTTCAAAGCAAAATCAACTTTTGTTAAACACCTGATTCTAGAATCGGATTGGAAGGGATTTGGGTCAGTATGTTTCGATAGATCCAAGAGAAGCTTATGTGAATTATAGAGATCTTGATCTTGGAACGAACAACAAGAATGGCGATTATACAAGATTTGAGAAGGCAAGTTCATGGGGAAGAATGTACTTTAGACATGAACAAAACATTCCTGATCTTCAAGGGAAAAGTTTTTGATTCACAATCACGTTTCAATGTTTTTATTTATGGTAAGTCTGTTTTGTATTTGACAAGTTTTAGGTCTAAAATCCATGTTTTGTGTATCGATCGATTGATCGAGAGATGACCATTTGTGTGCAAAAACAAAGGGTATATTCGTCATTCACAATCATTTAATGGAATCTGTTAACAAAGTTAGTCACAGGGGCCTTTTATGTGCAATGTTTGCTTATTAAGGACCATCTCAGGGAAAAAAGTTTCGTAAGGACCATTTTAAAGGAAAACTATAAACCTAAATGATCATTGTGTAATTTACTCTTTTCCTTTTTTGTCTTTTGGGGGCTATGAAAATTCTTTATGAAATAAAGGGGGTTTTCTGTACGAGACGTATTCTGAGAGGGTTTCTTGAAAATATGAACTCTCGAGGATATATATAAAGCGGAGAAGATTGAAAGTCTGTAGTTACCCCAAAGATTTGATTTCAAAAGCAAAAAAGGAAGAACACAGGAATAAGAGATCGTAAGGGTTTTCAATGAAGCTTGGTCTCGATTAAGAAAGGTAAAATTCAATCGGAAAGCCCTAATTTCTACATCTTCTTCTCTGCTACGATAAACCCTAAACTTCACCAACTAGGCTTAACTGAGCGAATCCTACTCGTTCTACTCAATCGAGTTTGAGAGCTGGAGTCCTGGTGAAGGCCAACATTATCCTCGATGGAGATAATTCAGAAGAATTCCGTTTGAGAATTGGTGTTTACCTGCGAATTTTATTATTCCATCCATATAATTTAAAATGTTCTGGAAACCCTCGTTATTTCGTTGTCTCCTTCAAACAACGATTCATTACATCTTGTTTCTTTGTCGTTTTCTTGCACCTCTACAAGCTTCCTTAGTTGATATGCTACATAAATATCTAATTCTGCTGATATGTTTCAGATAGATCAACTTTCCTCATGGCGCCAACAAGAAAGTCTAGAAGTGTAAATAAGCGGTATTCCGACTATGTAGAGGTCTCTCCCAGTAAAAATGTTGCCAATAAATCCGGACGGCAGGTGAGTATAGCTTATAGAACACGTCACAGTTTCATAAAAAGAATTTATTCGACATTAATCTCTGAACCTAGTGGTCTTGTTATTGAACTGGTTATTTATAGTTTTCAATTTACTACATTACTATTCAGTGGTTCCTTCCCCCAAAACAAATTATTTGGTTAAAGCTTTTCACAGTGGAACTCATTCTGTTTGGCAAGAGGGCTTTTCCAGTCTTTCGGTTACTATCACAACAGTAAACGATCATACATTTCTATTGCTGATGATCTTTACAGATCAACAATTCTTGCTTCCACATATCTGTGAAAACTTACTCTGTAGGAAAACTTAAGCACATGCTTGTTTTATATGTATTATGCATCTGTTGTGCTGTATATAATATAGTACTCTAGTGAAACACATCGTCCACATCATCTTTTGTTTTCTATATTATATTGTATCTTGTCATGATTAATATTAGTTTCAAATTTGGTTAATCAATTACAAATACAGTTTATATCTTTTCTTGGTTGGGTTTGAGACATGTATGAAGATACAGTAAGCATGGGGCAGTTGCATGGTCTATAACATGTTTGCTATGCTTCCTTGACTCCTTGTTCATTATTTTTTGATATTTCTTTGATGATTAAGGAATATTCAATGTAAATCAGTTAAAATTTTCTCTTCACTTGACATGATATTCTGGCAAGAAAATTTGGTGATCCTGTTTAACACCAAATTCCATTGTGCAGAAGAGGAAGCTTTCTGACATGTTAGGATCTCCATGGACTGATGAAGAGGTTGAGCGCTTCTATAAAGCCTATAGAAAATATGGAAAAGACTGGAAGAAGGTATGTGCTTCTTCTTCTTCTTCTTCTTCTTCTTCTTCTTTATATGGTGAACTATCATCATCATAACCAATTACATCTACTTATCTACCTCAGAATCTGATTGGCTTATGTGCATTTGGTTTTTCCATTGAAATCTAGGTGGCTGCAATGGTGCGCACCAGAAACTCTGAAATGGTTGAAGCCCTTTACACAATGAATAGGGTAATTATTCATATTTTCAAGTATCTCTAGAAAAAGCATTCATGCTTGAGTATTTACTTTATAATGCTTCTGATAGTAGCTTTCAGGATTGAAGATTAACTTTTTGACACTTGTGATTTCCAGGCATATTTATCCTTGCCAGAGGGAACAGCTTCTGTGGTTGGGTTCATTGCAATGGTATCTGATCATTATAATGCCATGGTAAGATCATATATCACTTTTCTGAATGTGATCTTCTACTTTAGCTTCTAAATGTTTGATTTCATCTTCCTTTTATTGACAGGAAGGAAGTGATAATGATCAAGAAAGCCATGATATTCCAAAACCAATTCACAAGCCTAAAAAACGTAGCCATGGATTGCTTCAACAAAATGGAGGTGAAGAACAATTACATTCCAGATTACTTGTTGGCTCAAGTGGTAGGAGTTTGCCACAACTGAAGAGAAGGGAATCTGATGGTAATAACTAATAAATATTGTTGGATTGAAATCCTCAAATATGATTATTTAATTTCTTTTGTTTTTTCAACTCCTAATAGTTTGAAAAACAATGTAGGATGCACTGTTAGGAAAAGGACACCCCGTTTCCCTATAAATCATTCATCTAGAAGAGACAACAACAACATTGGAAATTATCTCTCACCTTACAAAAGAAGTCAAAGGAGAGAGGTTGATGACGTGGCACATGGTGCTGCATTGGCACTAACTGAAGCTTCACAAAGAGGAGGCTCTCCACATGTTTCTCAATCCCCATACCACATGAAGTCCACTCCTTTGAAGGGCAGACAAAAAATTGTATGTTTTTTTAATTTTTTATTTCTTTGTTAGATGATTTCTTTAATCTTTACATATTAAATTCCATTTACAGTTGGATACAGTGAGAACAAAGCGTCATGGTAATTTGATTGATGAAGAATTATTTGAGGGTAGTTCGGGAAGTGGAGGAGCTGAAAATGAAGGGTACCAGAAAGGGAGAAAGTTTTATGGGCAAAAAGACGATAATGACCTTGATGATGGTGGGGAAGCGTGTAGTGGCACAGGAGAAGGACTTGCTGTTGGTGTGGGTGGGAAATTTGATGAAAATATTGAACACTCATCACAGGGTAAAAGAAAAAAGAACAAGAAACTTCTCTTCAGAGGTATTCTTGTTAATGTAATCATGTGAAACAATCTTAAATGTTTAATAGAATCAGCTCCTAATTCTTTCACCTAATTTGTTCAGATGAAACTTCTGCATTGGATGCACTACAAACATTGGCTGACTTGTCATTGATGATACAATCATCAAAAGGCGATGGTAAACTTAAACATGATAATAGAATGGAATGACCTATTCCATTCCTTTGTGATGATTCTGATTGTGCAAATTCTGTGTGCAGATTCACCTGTATTAAAAGAGGATAAGCCAGCAACGGGTACAAATGACAACAATGCCCCTGGAAGACCTGGTTCTACAAGCAACCGGAGACACAAAACTAAAGTGTCAGTTGAGAAAGAGAAAGTAGCAAATGAGTTCCCTAGAGGTGAATCTTCTAAATCAGGAAAGTCAAAACCAGGAAGGGAAGTAAAAGTTGATTACAAGGCTTTATCTGAAGGAAAACAGAAAAGAAAAAACAAGTCCACATCTTTTGAAGTTTTCATTGAAGAAGAAAAACCTACAGATAAACTCTTACATTCCAATTCCAATGCCAATGCCAATGTCAATGCTCCTTTGAAAAATAGTAAATCCACAAGACTTGTGGAGTATTCTTCTTCAAATAGCAACACTTCAAGAACAGGTGCTGACTCAGCAGTATCAACAGCAGTGGTTCCAGCTTCTGATGGAGTGGAATTGCCATCCAAAAGACGAAAGAAACGTAAAATGGATCGAAATATAATATCAAAAACTGGAGAAATGAAGTTGAATACAAAGTCTGAAACCCTAGAAGGGGCAAACAACTTGAAGGTAATCATCAAGCTTCGGAATTGTTCAATTCCATTCCATGGCTTCTTCAGATTCCAATTCCATTCCTTTAAAAGATATCTATGAGCTAACTACTAATTACTAATATAATATACAGGAAAAGGCTTTTCATTGCCTCTCATCATCTATGGTGCGAAGATGGTGTACTTATGAGTGGTTCTATAGTGCAATTGACTATCCATGGTTTGCTAAAAGAGAATTTGTGGAGTATTTAAACCATGTTGGATTAGGGCATATTCCAAGATTAACCAATGTTGAATGGGGTGTTATAAGAAGGTAATTTTATATCTTTCTTTTTGACTTTTGACAGCTGTTGAGTGTTGTCTATACATAAAGATTCAAGATCTTTAACATTTTCTTGATTTTTTTTTAGTTCTTTGGGGAAGCCTAGAAGGTTCTCGGAAAATTTCTTGCGTGAAGAAAGAGGAAAACTTTGGCAATATCGGGAATCAGTACGTGAACATTACACCGAGCTTCGAAGTGGGGCCCGGGAAGGACTACCAACTGACCTGGCAAGACCTTTGTCAGTTGGTCAACGTGTGATTGCTCTTCATCCAGAATTAAGAGAAGTTCATGATGGAAGTGTGTTAACTGTTGATAATGATAAATGTAGGGTTCAGTTTGATCGACCTGAGTTAGGTGTTGCTTTTGTCAAGGTAATCTTCTTTCTTAATTCTTTCTAATCATCTTATCATCCCATCTTTTACATTTATACTAATAAAAACACTACTTTTTTTTTTTTTTTTTTCTTTAAAGGATGTTGATTGTATGCCTTTGAATCTGTTGGATAACATGCCCGAAGCTCTGAGGAGAGAGATGAGTGCCCTTTATAGATTTTCCATGATTTCTGGAGAGCCAAGGTTGCCACATCATCATTTGGTGCATACTTCGAGTGAGCATTTCGAACCGGGTCCTACTATTGCTTTGATGAATCATCGACTGGTTAGTTTTCTTAAAATTATTTTTGTAAAAAAAAAAAAAAACCCGAACATATGTTAATAAAATTAAAAATTATACGTTGTTTAGGGACAAAATGGGTCTGGTGCACCTCTTAAAGCTGCAGACAATGTTGTTATCTCACAGCATCAGCATGCAGCAGCCTCTCAAATTCAGGCAAGAGAAACCGATATACATGCACTTTCTGAGCTTACTCGTGCTCTTGATAAAAAGGTATTTCCTTCTTTATTATTTCTTCTCTATAAATTAAATTAAATTTCTAATTCTTCTGATTTGAATGAATTCTACTAGGAAGCAATATTGAAGGAGCTTAAGCTTGTAAATGACAGCTTATCAAGTCACAAAAACGAGACAGGTGTCGCCATGAACGTATCCGAAAGCTTCAAAAAGGAATACGCAATGGTCCTATTACAGCTCAAAGAAGCCAGTGATCAGGTATCATTTATTTCATAATTAATTATATTATATATTCACAAAATGTAAATTTAAATCTAACAAATAATCTTATCAGGTTGCTTCTGCTCTTGCAAATTTGAGGCGACGCAACACATACCCAGGAATCGCGATGCCTACGTGGCAAAAACCTAATCCCAATTCCGGACCTGTTGTGGACCCCACGACTTCTAATCATGACAACAACTTTCCTTCCAGTAATCAATTGGCACCTAATGTGATTGAAATTTTGAAAAGTTCAAGAAACGAAGCACATAAACTTGTACATACTGCTTTGCAGGTAATCGATGTTTTATCTGTGTAAACGTTAATTATTAATTGGTTTGTATTTTAATAACGTTGTTACTTTCAGGGAATGTCTAAAATAAAGGAGGAGCATAATAATAATGTTAGGTCAAGTGTGGTAGCGGTTTTGCATTGTCTTGGTGTGGGAAAAAACCCGAGTGAACATGTGTCATCATCATCATCTATCAGATCTTCAGAGCAATCGAACGGGAACATATATAATAATAAGCGTGTAACGAATGAAACTGAAGCGAAAATCCCGTTTGATCTTATCGTGTCTTGTGTTGCTACGTATCACATGATACAGGTGAGTGAGTAGTTACTTATAATATATGTTAAATAATGGAAGAAGTATTTAATTTAATTGGTTTTGTGGATGATGATTGTGCAGAGTTGTACAGAGAGACAATACCCACCAGGTGATGTGGTGCAGATGCTGGATTCAGCTTTTAGAAATTTGCATCCACAAAGCCCTCAAAACCTTGGGATATTTAGAGAGATTGAAATGTGCATGGGAAGAGTTAAAACTCAGATCCTTGCTCTCGTTCCTTCTTAGCCAACCCAATCCAATTTTGGACTTGTGTATCTGGTTATCAATTTGCTATTATTATTAAATATTATAAAATATTATTACTACACCCATTCTGTTTCTCTAGCTAATAATTACTTCTTGTTTATACAGAAGAAGCCAAGTTCTGGATATATGTGTTAACAACTTGTGCTTTAATTTAGCCACACTTGCTAAATTCCTAATCTACAATGTAGCAAATCATATATCTTTGTTTTCTTGCCTTTTTATTTTATTTTATAGATTGAAATATCAACATACAAACAAAATACCTTGAAGGAAACAGTCTATAGTTCCATAAATGCCACTATATTATACTTTGGTTCTTGTTCTCTTCTTCTTGTTGCAGTTAACCATTAATATATATACTTAAGCTACCTATGTTTGTAAAAGATTTCAGTTTAGTAGGTGTTGCGTTAAAAACTTACGTGACTTCTTATTCTTATTAACCTATATGATGCCGTATGTACTTAATATCTCTATGAAACTTCTTATTTATAGGAAGCAATATAATATGTGCCCTATGATTTTTCATTGGGTAAATGCCACTATATTATATTGTTATTTTTGTTTTTGTTTTCGTTGTTTTTCTTTATTTTTATTTTTTGCATTTGAGAGGAAAGAAGCCTTAAAAAAGCTATGCTTAAAGCCATCTTGTTCAAAGTTCAAAGTGGAAGGGGTGGGTTGGTTAACCCCGTCATAGTCGCCATATTTTAAATACACGTCATTAAAATCAATCCACCTAAGATGCTATGTAACCTTCTTGTTTAATGAACTTGCCATACAAAACATTTTATAAAGACGCATCCAACTGTTTTCCTCTTTTTGTTGTACTGTTTGTATAAAAAGTCGATATCATGGCCGTTTGCATGAAGATCGAACTTCACGTTGCTGGGTTTTTTACGAGGAACCTTGAAATTAGTAATGGATGGAGCGGAATAAATGTTCGAAGATGTTGATTTTACTGGAATGGACATGAATGAGTTTGTTGAGTTCCTATAAATATTTGCAAATGAAAGGTGTGTAAATGTTTATTTTTGTATGCTTGAAGTAGACTTTCCTGATGGATTAAGGATATTAGCTACTGAAATAGACTACCAGGACTTCATCGAAGTTGGGTATGCTGTTGGTTGTGTCCTGGATGTATACATGGATCATCTAGTGTGATTGTGCATCAATGGATTATCGATGAGCAACTTGATGGGAGCGGTGTGGAAGACAATCATTCTGAGGGAGCTATTCAGAATGACCTGAATGAATTGCAAGGTAATATACTCGATGACCTTGAACACGTTGATTTTAATCCAATGACTAAGTCCATGAACGATGTGTTTTTGAGCAAGCTATACCCAAATGTGCAGTTAACCCCAAACAATCCACCTCATGAGGATCCATATCTTAAAATGGAAGACAATGAGGTAAATCTTGACGAGGTTACTACATACAATGAAAATGTGCATTGGAAAAAACAAAAACCTATGTTAGAAATGCGATTTGATAGTCCAAAACAGTTAAATCACATGTTATATAATTATGTTGTTACTAATGGTTATTAGTTGTGTTAGAAAAAAATGACAGTAGAAGACTTTTAGTTAAATGTTGTTCTGGGCAGTGTAAGCTTAGGCTGTGAGCTTCATTTTCCAGATTAAGTCCCTCATAGATGAGCATAATTGTGTAAGAAAATTTAAACTTGGATCAATTTGTTAGCTATGCTTGGATTGACAACCATTTCACAACTGAGTTCTTACAAAAACAGAAAATGAGTGTTAGGATGCTCAGGGAAGAGGTGAAAAAGACTTTTGGTATTGATGTAAGCAAGGTTCTAAATGGCGTGAGGCGTGGCGTGGCGGCAAGGCCAAGCCTCAAGCTTAATGAGCCATGGTGAGCCATGATGTTTTTCAAGGCGTGATGTAAGACGACGATTTTGTATTAATCTAAAATTATATTACCACATAAATATAAATTTATATTAAATATAACTATTTTTTAGAATTGTTAGATCAATAACTAATAACAAAAAGTTAACAAAAACCACAATACTTGTATCTCCGATTAGAAAAGACATAACAAAGAGCAAAGAATCGTCTCTCAAACGAAAAAACACGCGCTATAACACGCTATAACGCGCCATATCACGCCTTGCCACACGCCACGCTTAACAACAACGTTATGGGGCTTTTCGTAATGGCGAAGCCGCGCCTCACACCATAGCGCGCCTTGGCGCGCGCCATGACGCACCTTTTAGAACACAGGATGTAAGTATGGGTCAGTGTAGTAGAGCAAAAAAACATGCTATTGAGCTAATTGAAGGCACACTGATTGAGCACTATACAAAGCTTTGGTCATAGGGTGAGGATATAAGAAGATCAAACCCTGGATCAACTATACAAATCGATATCAATAGTATGCCAGATGGGAAAACTTATTTCAGTAAGTTTTATTTATGTTTTGAGGGACTAAAGCAAGGTTGGAGCGATAGTTGTAGAAGAGTAATAAACCTGGATGGGTGGTTCTTAAGGGGTTATGTTGTCACACCCCCAAACCGAAACGACGGAAACGTTCGGGGGCGGATGACTTCATGTGGTAACGTAACAAATGAATACATAGTAAAGAAAGCAATACAACCATCATATATATAATTGAAAGTTTACATTGTTAAAAGGTACATGTTCAAAACCAATTACAATATGATGCCAAAATATGAATTTAAACTGGCGCCGCAACGTCCCTTCTTCAAAAGCTATTTGTTACCTGTAATTACTGAATCCCTGGGACATACAAGTAGTTTTGAAAGAGTAGATCAACATTTAAGCTGGTGAGTTTCATAAGTATTAAATGACAATGTTTGTATGAAATGAAATGTTTTGTTGTTGTTTGTTTGTTCCTAGAAAATCCTATATTTTCTTCTAGCATAAATGTAGCCTTCTTTCAAGACCAATGTTTGTTTCTAGAAAATGTATGTACGTATAAAATTTCCAATACGTCTGAAAAAACCCCGTAAATCAATGTGTTTTTAATACTCAATGTCAGTTTTATAACCATGCTATTGACTAGAAATGTCTATACACAACGTTCTTCAGGCGTTGGAATGTTCTGACGTTTGTCACCCCAAATGGTGTACTGTATCTAACAGTCAGGGCGCGGGGTTGTCAAGCCCGTATAGATCTATACACAAACACCATGCTCCCCCTCCAAGGGATTCTGGTATATAATACATGACTTGAAATGTGTACTCGAACGTACGTGAAGTTAATGTCTCACAAAACTTAGTATAAAAAAAACAGATTTACTTGTGAAAATGTTTGTATAAATGATCATCCCATAAGACTAGGATAGCTATGAAAAACGACGTGAAATCTTTAGATATGCATTTGACAATATTTTACCCTTTGCTCAACAGGGTACAAATGGAGTAGAGTTTCGTAAACTATATATGTATATTTTTGATGTAGAAGACAAGTTTGTAAACAAACCATATATATGTATATTTTCGATGTAGAAGACAAGTTTGTAAACAAAACATATATATGTATATGGTTATATATATGTATCAATTTTAAAAGATGATTTGGTATGTTTCGTAATTGTTGTTCATATTCTTACGTTTTTATTAGACACTTTGCATGAAATAATCCTTAAGTTTGATACTAAAGACCTTTTTGTACTTATCACTTTTGTAAAAATGGTAATTAAACATATTTAAATGATTGTGTTTTAACTTCCTCAATGTATAAACATTGCTCAAAAATGTTAGAAGGTGTTAATAAATCTATAAACCACTTTTGACAGTTTTACCCTTTACTGTCCCTGTTTTTAGAAAACTCATAGAAAAATCATTGTAAGTCAAAAACTGAATCCGTCACCTCTGAGAGTTTATAAAATGAGTCTACTTTGTTCCTAATTTTTATTATGATTTTTAGTGGTCTCAAAATAGTGTGAAAATGAACATCTTCACAGACTGGTCCGAAATCACTTCTGAAATGACAGACAGTTTTATAAAAATCGCCATAAATTGTAGAAAAATCGTATGAATGCGTGCGAGTAGTCCTTAGAAAGGTATAAACTTGAAATATTTTCATATTGTACAGTTTTGAAAGATATTAAGTTTAAGATGGTCAAAACAGTCCGTGAACAGGACTCAACTTTTCTGTAGAAAGCTGTCATTTAAATTTAAGTTATGTTTAGTGTTCTAACTTGTATCCCCCCCCCCCCCCCCCCTTAAAACTTGAAGAAAACATGAAAATGTAGGGTTATGAACTCACCTTATGTGAATACTTGAAGAATGGAAGGTTGAAGATGAACTTTTGGTTGTTGGTTTGATGCTCCAAAACAACCACTCTTTTGGCTATGTTGCTGTCACGAAAATTTCACAGCAAAAGAGCAAGAAAAAGGGTAGTTTACTCACTGTTTTGAATCAATAATTTTGAGTATCATAACAAGTAACTTCCAGGGGTATTTGGTGGTAAAAATATCAAGCAAATGGAAGGTGTAGATGGGTGAAATGGTGGCTGAAACACAAAAGGGACATCAGCCCTTTAGTTCATGGTTTTGATGGCTTTGGAAGGAAGTTCTTGTGCTTGAAAATGAGATGAAGGTTGAGAGTAATTCCCTGGAGTATTGGCTGGTCAAATGAGGGTAAAATGAAGAGGAAATTTCGTGGATATGAAGGAGGAAAGAGTGGAAGAGGATAAGGGGACAAAACCTAGACTAGCTTGTGATGGGATGTGAGTTTAAGTGATGTGATCTTGTCTAGCCACTTGCTTGGGTGGTTGCTTAGAGATAGGGTTAGTTAACTAACTAACTACTAGTTATTTAGTTAGTTAGGAGTTCTAGTTAAGGAGAGGGAAGGTCTTAATCTCGAAAATTAGAAGAGGGATTAAGAAGCATTCTTAGTAAAATGCCTTAAGTGATTAAGCACTTATTAATTAAGTTGGCACTTATCTCCACAAATTCTCTTATCTTAATTGATTTAGACATCATAAAACTTACATGAAATCACTTTAAGTCATGACCCATAACTAGTCATTCACTAGATAATAATACATATATACAAATACATACATGTATACTTAGTATAAAATAACAATGTAGTTTTTATGTATTTGAACTTTAATGTTTATGTTTTATTATTTTTATTCAAAAACACTTAAATACATTCTAATTATACCTTATAATAATTCATTTTATATTTTAATTTGTTTAAATATAAAATTTATTAACCAATGTATAATTTCGTGACATTTAACCGGTTAACCAAATCGTTAAACACGTTTTGTCACTTTGGTTCGTATATTTGTCAAATTTAGATCCTCCACATCTATTAAGCAAACGTTTTACATAGAACCTAACTTACTTATCAACTAGAGAAATTTTGATACAAAAATTAAGTTTGTTGCGTTTAAATGATGTTATATGCTAATTTCACAAACCGGTGATGGTTCGTAGCCATACATCATAACGAAATTTATCAATAGCTACTTGTTTTATATTTCACAATAACTTATTTAAATAAAAGAGGTTAAATTCCTTCAACCATTCTTGATAAAATACTCATATTGCTTAATAATCAAAACATAGCATCGTACGATCGTTCCTATTTTTACCAATTGTTACATATGTACTGGAGATTTAATATGTGCAGTTGGAAGGGATGCTAATAATCATATATTCCCAATTGCATGGGTAGTTGTTTGTGTGGAAAACAAAGGAAATTGAAAATGGTTTTCTGAGAATTTAAAAGATGACTTAGGAAGGGCTAATGGTTTTGGATATACATTGATGTCAGATCAGCATAAGGTATGTTACTTCTATTCTATTTTTAAATGATATTTACTTGTACTGTTTTACCAGTTCAACTCTATATGTGAAGGGACTATTGGAAGTTGTGAAAGAGATTTTGCCTAGTGTTGAACACAGACAATGTGCAATGCATATTCTTGCCAACTACAGGAAAAGATTCCCCAGAGTACATTATGAGAAGATGTTTTGGAAGGCATGCAAGGCATCTAGTGAGCCTTTTACAATACAACAATGAATGAAATACAACTTCTCAATCATGGTGTAGAGCTTTCTTCAAGGAGGCAAGATGTGTTATGCTGTAGAAAATGGATTGTCAGAGAGCTTTAACAATGTCATAAGAGATACAAGGAAAAAACCAATCATCACAATGCTTGAAGAGATTAGATTTATGTTATGGAAAGGCAGTTTCATTTGAGCATGAAAGGCACTTCATGGCCAGATTTTCAACCATGTCCAACAATTACATCCTTACTAAATTAATTCAAAAAAGCTCAAAGGTAAACTTAGTTTTAGTTTCTTAACATCATCAAAAATACTAAACATAGACTAACTTTTAGACAATGTTATTAGATATTGGCAAGTTTTACCTACTAGTTTTAACCGGTTTGAGACAAGAAACTTAGCAGTGTCTTATATGGTGGATTTAGATAAGAATACATGTTCTTATAGAGCATGACAATTAAATGGATATGAGTGTGTGCATTCAGTTGCAACTATCTCTTACCTAAACAAAGATGTGGGAAATTATGTGGATCCCGTGTTCTTTGGAGCTGTTTACAAAAACACTTACAAGTATCAAATGAATGGGATGAATGGCAACAATATGTGGCCAAGTAGCGAATTCATACCACACGACCATCTTTGAAGAGGAAAATGCCAGGCAGGCCTAAAGTCAATAGAAGGAAGGACCTAGGTGAAAAGACTACTAGACACACTGTGTCAAAGGTTGGGAAGAAAATTATTTGCAGTGTGTGTAAACAAGTTGGTCACAACAAGGTTGCATGTCCACAAGTTGAGAGGCCCAAAAAAACTCAAGGTGAAGAGAAAGAGATCAATTACTAAAGGTGGTAATGAAGAGGAAGGAAGTGGTTCAAAAACAACAGGTGCATGTAAACGAAAGAAATCTGAGAGGATTATAAAGAAAAAATTGGCTAAAAGGGTTAAAGGGAAAAAGGGAGAAGGTAATTAAGGTGACAATCCAATGAACATTGAATAAAGATAAGTTCTTGTACGATGTTTGATGGGTTAGTTAAGTTTGTTTCTTATAGTACTATATTGGTTGGTTGTTAGGACTAATATGTGTGTGGTCCCATATGTTTCTTGTCATTTGCATGTTTGAATGTAATGGACCTTTATGTGTTGCAAGTGTTTTATATGGTATGTGTTTGTTGCATGTTATTGTATGTACACTTATATCACAAACAAAACGATGACACACAGTAGCAGGGCATTTTCATTTAATAGAAAAATGATTACAAATCCATTACATATGCATTACAAATAGATGGTTAAATATGAAAGGAAACATGATAATACATCCATTAAGATAACAATAAAATTTCATTGCACATCCATTACAACTTGTAGACTAATATCACAAAGAAAACAACCCAACTTAGAAATAACCATAATTTCATCTTCCTAACATCCGATTGAAACTTCTTATTTGCCCGAACCAAATTTGTAATCTGTCACACCCCAAAACCGATAACGGCGGAATACGTTTCGGGGTGGATGACGTAGTGTACGGTATCATCACAATTACATAATAGTAGAAACAAGAAACATACAACCATAGCATTACATAGTGTATTTAGTTACAAGTGTGATTTGTAATGTTTAACAATCACCCAAAAGTAAATCAAAAATAAGAGATGGCTCTTGTGTGCTCCACCTTCTCCAAAAATGCCGCCTCTGTACCTGTCTATCTTTGACCTGAAGATACAAGTTATTTTGAAAACGATTATCAGCATAAAGCTGGTGAGTTCATAAGAGTTTAGTGTGAGTTTTTGTATACAGAGCATTAGTACGAAAAATGTGTCGTATTTTCATAAGTAGTAGAAACTTAGAAAAATCCCATATTTTTCCAGAAAATACATTTTTAGTGACAATCTGTGAAAAGTATGCATTCTTCATTTCTTTGAAACACTTTATTGTAAAGTATATTGGCAAAGCTCCAAGTAATAAATGGGATAGAATAGGTTAAGCCTGAAACCAGTGATAGAGGTGCAAGCTTCCTTTGGTGATAGATACTTGCTTACTTCGGGATGTAGTTTAGCATTTAGTGTAGTATTTTAGAGTAGTTGTAGAGTATTCCTTGTATATTACTAATAGTGAGGATAATAGAGGATCCCATGACCTTCCCAGTCATGCACAGTATAGTGAAGTAGTGGCATCCCTGGGCCTGAACGGCGCGGACTGAAATTAACAGTCGGGATGTGATAGCGTCTGCCCCGTATAGATCTATACATGTAGAGTCGTCTCCCTGCTGGAAAACTCCGGGCGTAGTGGATAGCGAATAGAGTATCTCGTAGTGGGTTAGTGTATTATTGTTTGTTTAGTGTTTTCTCTATTGTTATAGTGTAGTAATCTTTTAGTATTGATCATAGTGTATTCTCTTACTAGAGTATCGTCTAGTAATAGTGGGTATTATAGTGTAGATAGAAATGACTTTAGCGAGTAGTAGCTGTAGCAACCGTAACTATACCTATTATAGTTATCTTAGTGAGGACGGTTCTTGGCATGTTAGTGACTTTAGTATTAAGTGAACACAGTAACATTCGTATCCCACACTGATATACAGATTATATAACTAAGAAATCAACGACAGTCGGACGGATAACTACTACCCTAAGCCCACAATCAAACAAGAACAGGAAATAAGGCGAGATATCGGTCCTAAGTCCTCCAAGTCTTACTTATATAAATATATCAGAGTGGTTACATTTTATAAGTAAATTGATTAATTAAAAGTATTTTTCCAAAAGATCATTTAAAATCTGACTCACTGTTTAAAAATAGTTTGAAAAGGGTAAAACCCGTTTATAAGGCATAGGGACAAATCACATGTGATTTGAACTGAAGGTAGTGAATCACATGTGATTAATCCTTGTAACGCGGAGTTCGTTCTGTAAAACTTTACATAAACATTTATAAGCAACTTGTATCTCCCCCCTAAAACATTTAAAACATTTGAAAGGTTCATTAAGGGGTATGAACTCACCTGAAATCGCGGAAATCGGGTGAATCGGGTAAATCGGGTAAAAGTGTCGATTGAGCGTTTGATACCAAATAACCACTTGAGCACCTTTTAGGACCCTAATGTCATATGAAATATGTATTTTACAAGAAGTAAATCATCTTATGCTTTTCATTATAGTATTCGGACATTCTAGCATCGTTTTCGGGGTTTTAAGGCCTAAAAAAGGTTCCCGGGAGTGGTACAAGGCCATGAGTGATTTACGGAAAGGTCTAAGAGCTCACTCCCTTGGAGTTTATGGACTAAAAGCCACCCTTTGGGAGTTTACGGCCGTAAGCCCCCTAGGCTTGGCCGTAAACTCATGTGGTACTCCAAAATGTGTGTTTAGGGCCTTATCTCACTTCCCCAATTTAATGGTATGTGTTTTGGACTAAGAGGGAAGGATTAAACATCATAATTTGTGACATTTTTGGGGAGTACCACATGGTTGTTTCAAGTCTTGGCCGTAAACTCCAATTAATCCATCCAAATGGTTGTTTCAATGGTACAACATGGTTTCATACACCTTAAATAAATCCTATAAGGCCTAAAAATGAGTTTTGGGACAATTTGGCATCAACTTTTGGGGAGTTTACGGCCCAAGAACATCCTTGGCCGTAAACTCTTCATTTTGCAACCAAATGTGAAGTTTAATGGTACAACACACTTCCTAAGGCCTTAGCTAAATTCCTTACATGCATTTGAGTGGTTTAGGGACTTGTTTGACACAACTTTTTGGGTGTTTACGGCCCAAGCTTAAGCTAGGCCATAAACTCCTCATTTTGTCCTCAAATGGAGTTGTTTGATGCATTTAAGTGTTCCTTGGAGTCAAGTCTAATTTACCAAACATCCTAGGAGAGTTTTTGGGGCTTTAAACATAGATTTATGGGGTGTTTGAGGTGTTTACGGCCTAAGCACAAGCTTGGGCCGTAAACTCCTTTTTACATGTCAAATCCTTGTGTTTTAATGTCCAAACTCTTCTAGATAAATGCCTTAATTAGTATACTAGCTTAAAGGAAGGAAAAACATGATCTTTGGCATGATTTTGGGGGTTTACGGCCTAAGGAGCTTCTTAGGCCGTAAACTCCTTTATGGTCCTTGATTTCCATGATTTTGGCCCCTAAATTCAATGAAACACGACTAGATTAAGATAGAGGATGAGTACTTACGTTTGGAAGTCGGAAATTAGCGGAATCGGGGTCGATTTCGAGTCTAGAGAGAGAAAGTAGAGAGAGAGAGTGGGTGTGTGGTAAAAGAGTATTCAAATGTTGTGTACACTCACTTCATATGCCTCGGGTATCGCACCCGATACACGGCTACCCGATGTTTAAAGTTAACTGGGTTAAAACTTTTTACCCGGGTGAAGTGGTTGGAAAGGTAATACAACTCTATTAGGTTAAACGGGGTTAACACATACGAGTTATATTTCTTATGATAATATCAAGCCATGCATAAATTTAGATATTCAGATATTGACGATTCCAAATATTACATAAAGTAACGTATAGTGACACGTTCCGTTAGTGAAAATGGGATTTGTAACAGAAATAGATTTGGGTTTGTCACATAATCAAATTTGCGTCACCACTTGTGTTCGTAGTCTGCACTTCATCTGCCCAACATATAAAACCATCACGAGGCCCCTAAAAAGTTGAATGTTTTTGGATTAAGTTACCAAACCCATAAAATGTTTATGTAAATTTAGGTCAATAGTTGAACGAAAATGCAATTGACATTTACCTTTTTGGGGCAAGCATAAAAGATTCGACTAGGGTTGGGCTTAGTAGTTGACGTCCATAAAATTGCTTCAAATCCACATGAGCATTCAACTGATTTCATTGATCCCTGCATTTTAGTTAGGTCAGTTGAACAGTAACAAGAAGAGGAGAGCAAAAACATGTGATTATGTCCACATATGTGTCTCAAACGTGAATATATACGAGGGCATATTGTGAAATGACGAAATTACTCCCCTCACCCGCCCCCTCTTTGACACTAAATGACTGTGATCGGAAACCCTTTAAATGATTATAACAGTTGATATTTAAATGATAATAACGATTGATATTAAAATGATTTGAACGACATAATTTCCATTAAGTAAATCGGGTTACATAATTACTTTATACAAAATTGCATGTCTTAGACATGTCTTTAATCACCTTCACCAAAACAAACATATAAACCCTAATACAAACACTTCACTACCAAAAGACGACACACATCTATACCTAATCAACACAAACACCATGACCACCAACATATCCCTTCTTTTAAACAACATATCACTTGTTCACAATACGAAGAACCTTCTCCGCCATAAAACCAAAACTCACAATCACCAATATAGTCAACGAAGTCAACTTCCTCTCCGTGTGCTTAATCCGACGATGCAATGTGAGTGACTTAACCCTGCTTAACACCAAATCTCGACCCATTTCTTCTTCCATACGGGTGACTTCCATTTTCTATTCTGCAATTTGTGCTCCACAATCACAATAAATAGTATGCAAATCGTCGAAGTTGAGACGGTCTCTTGAATTTATAGATATTGAATCTGGTGAATGTGGTGGTGGGGTCGCCATCGTGATTCACATGAAAGTGAGGTTTTGTCAGATTGTTGGTATCCTTTAGTGGAAAAGGGGATTGAAGATTTAGGGTTTCATCGAATAAGCCATCCCTTTTATTGATAAACTCAGTGACATGTCCACGAGTTAACTCATAGTTGACTCAAACTTAACTCACTTGCTGACTTTTATTATGACATGTATGATTTACCTGTTAAAACAAGTAGCTGGACCACTTTAGCCGGTAAAATAAGACTTCTTTCCTCTCAAATAATAAAAAAAAACACTATAGGGACCATTTAAACCCTAACTTATGAGATGGTTGGACTATAATGATATTTACCCTTTTTCCTTTTTCATTTAGGAAATGTCACAGTTAGGGTCCAATCTTTGAAATTTTATATGTATAGGCGGTTGACAAAAATTGCGCAGGACTGTTACTCTCAAGCATCATTTTTTAAATATTCTAAAGTGACCATTTAGCCATACTTTTGTCCAAAACTATTTATTATTCATTTTAATAGATCGGTCATATCTCTGCCTTTTTGTTATTTATTTTGCATGTAGGTATCTCCATTATATAAATTATACAAGTTACATACCAATATTTTGTATTGGTTTACTCGGTAAAATAAAAATAAAATACAAGATTCAAAAACGTACTGTAACACATGGGCCATTTCGTTAATTATAAAATTCAGAGTTACAAAAGTATTACAAATAGGTGTAGGATTACTTAAACCAATGAATCCTTTACACACAACACAAGCTAACGATTACTTATGTATGCCATATGATAATCTTGTTTTGTAAATTTACTTTCACCAAATTGGTCAACTGTTTACATAATAATTCAAGATTAGTATTTAGTAACAACCAAATGCGTTTGTAACATGACTTTTCGAAGTCAACATAATTGGTTTCAAATGCACTCATGGTAATAGATCTACTAGGATTAAATTAGGTATCACTCCACTCCTCTTTCTCACACATTCAATGCAAGAAATAGATAACAATTCATTTTCATTTCTTTGCTGTATTATAATTTATACATTAATCTTATTTTTAATTTGTTCCATTACTATAGTATATTGTCAATTTTTTCTTATCAACACATTATACTTTAGACAACCTACTTACTTTTCTTCCTATCATAATATTATACTTTGAGATAATCTTCTAAAATTTATCAGTGCAAATTGCTTTGAATTTAAAAACATATAATAAATAATAAATTGGATACATTCCTCAAAGTATAATGCTGAAATAAGATGGAATGAAAATATGATGTAAAAATACACAAATAAATGAAAGTACATTGCTTCTTGTATTTAACCTCTTTTCTTGTTTGTACATATTTTGAAAAATATATCCAATAATAGCAATGAATTGTTTCATATTTAGATGATATTACTATAATTAGGCTATATCAAAATGAAATAAAGTGACCACATTAAACAAATTAATAATAATACATTGTTGATTCTCACTTTCTTACATTTAACCCTAAAAAAATAATTAAAGTAGTCTATAGATAACAAAAAAATGACTTTAAAATGTTGCAATTAAGAACTACAAACAAAATGGACAACATTAACAATCCGATGTCAACTAAAACAAACAAACAAGTGTCACTTTTTCATAATGACCTCGGAGGTTTCTCCAATAAAGCAGAAAGAAAAACCTCATCTTTAGACTTATTCGAAATAGCCCATTTATGCTTCTTATACCTAAACTGCAGAAACATATACATATAATCATCCAAATCCTTTCTGCTACAAAAAAACCGGTCCACCCACAACAACCCACCCGGCCTCAAAACCCGGTCCCAATCAAACAAAATAAAATCCATCAACTGCAAATCAATCCACCCATCCATAAACCCAGTCGTATGAATCAAATCCATCGTATTATCAAAAAAAGGCAACCTTTGATTCAATGTCACATATAAAGGAATCAAACCTCGTAGAGCAATCATTTCATTAAACGGAGCCCCAAGATTCAAAGCAGTCGACACAATCGTCACATTATGTTCCCGCATCCGACCCGCAAATGTCCCGGTCCCTATCCCAAAATCAACCCCGACCCGTATCTCACCCGGTTTGACCCGTAACACGTCTTCAATCAAGAAATCGGTTGACACCGTTGTGTTGATTACCCATTTTACCCTTTCCTTTTCCATTTCAAAACACCCGATGCATTTGGAGAAACCCCTTTTCGGATTCTTGCTCGATAAACACTCGAAGTTTCTACACGAATAGTGACTCCATCTCACGTTTCGCCCATCGGGTATTCTCCATAAAGATTCGTTTATCGGGTAGGGTTTTTGGTAGAGCTTTGAAGCTCTTGTGAGACATCGTCTTCTTGGTAATGGATCGCAACCCTTGATCATGAGATTTTGAGCGATGTTCCAATCGTCTTTACAGAATGACCCGATGTCGTAATCCATGTATTCTTCGAGTTCTTTCTTCATGGAGACACATCCATGGCCTATCGTGTTGTATACCTTTTCGGTTCCGTATATGTTCTTCTTTCCAACACGGTTTTCTTTCGGGGTTATGTACTTTTTGATTTCTTCTGTCACGAAAGTATTGATCAAAGGGTCTTCGTTTGTTGTGCCATTTTCGATTTTTGGTAGACGGATTTGTCGAAGAGTGATATGAGCGGTGTAAAGAGGTTGAATCACTTGTTGTTGGATGAAATTCTTGTAATCCAACATTGAGATGTTGGTTTTGGATAAATCTTTGTTTTTTTCAAGCTGTTCGACTGTGGATTCGAGGGTTTCTTGTAGGCTGAGCATTTTGTGGAGCACTTCGTCTACAGCAGCAGAGAGAGCCATTACATCGAATCCTTCGTAAACGTCTCTGACGCCATAGAATTGCTTGCATATGTCTTCGTTATGTATGAAGAATCCAGCTGAATAGAATCTATATAGGCTTGAAACGCTTACGATTATAACTAGCGCTCCAAGAACAATCTGAAACATGCCTAAAATTCTCCCTAATCTGTACCTTGGAAAACATGGCATCTTCATCTTAAACTATTTCACCTTAATCAAACAAATGCCACCCTAATTTGTAAATGCATATAATCAGATATTCAACAAAACCCAGTTGAAAAACTCATTCTGTATAGTAGAGATCTTACCAGGAGGAGTTTCTCTGTATAATCAACGACACAAAGTCCTGAAAAGCTGTGATTAAGTCGGGAGAGAATCATATGAAGCTATGGATGATGATTATATGTAAAGGTGAGCTACAAAAAGACAAGTTTCCCTTAAAGGTGAAGAAGAGCTGTAAAATCGTGAATTTGAAGCATACTAAACGTGGATTGTGAAGGGGCATAAAAAACTGGTGCCTAATCTCGAGACAAGAAGCCGAGAATTTAGCTGTAAAATATTTGTGATCATAAATTGCATGTATAAATGGATAATTGGGATTTGGGAATGGGAAGCGTTGACTGGAAGTATAGTGATGGTGGGGTGGGTTAGGTTTACGATGACTATGAGTTCGGCTCATCTTCATTTTCCGCTGAAAACTGAGAAAGATTTCGACGGTTAAAGATGCAATACTTGTTTATGATATAATAGCAACTTTGCCATGAATGCCGGAAGAATTCTGTAAATGGAGCGCCGGAGTTCAACGGTTGCACGGGGGAGCCCATGAAAACAACGCTTTCTTTATGCCCGCCACTTTCCATTTATGTTTTACTACACCAAATATGTTACAAGAATTAATTTATTAAATGGAAATATCACGGACTACTTGTATATGCCAAAGAAAAATACTTTTTATAATTTGAAATTGACAAATCAAATATTTACAAAAAATTTATTAATTTATATAGTACTGTTGTTGGTATAGGGCAACAAATGGGATAAAATTTGAATAAAGTTGAAATAATAAAATGACAAAATTGCAAAAATTATCCATTTAGTTGTAAAAAATATGTACGGTGGTTTAATTTTGGATAATTTATATGTTTTTGGTCTAAAAACATTAACTTTTTTTAAAATATAATTTTATTTCTACAACCAAACTACAAGGATCATTATACATTTCTTTTTAGTTTTATTCAATTATTATACATTAATTTTTTAAATTTCTTCTTATTGGATTACTTTTTTTTATTGTATTATTATATATTAATAAATATTATTTTTAATATATAATATTTATATATTTATTAATAAATATATTTTATTCGATTATTAATTTCATTCTATTAGTTTCTTTTTAATTTTTAATGGATTAATTCTTTTTTATTGGACTATTGTATATTAATAAATATTATTTTTAATATATAATATTTTTAATAATTATTAATTTATTGGGTTATTAATTGCATTTAATAATTCATTTTCTTTAGTTTTTTTATTGGATTATTATATATTAATAAATATTTATTTTAATATATATTATATATTAATAAATATTATTTTATTGAATTACTAATTATTTTTAATTAAATGATTTGATGTTATATTTTTATTTTTGCTAGCCATTTTAGTTTTGTTATAACCCATCATTTGATTCTTAACCAGATTCATGTTGTCCGCTTGAACTGGGGTTAGTTCGTTCTCGTATTCATTTGTAAAATCCATAATTGTTTTATGAATTGATGCCAAGTGACACATTTCAAATTGGTTATGTTATGGGATTAACTTCGGTGTAAACTAAAATTGCACGTATTTATGCTTTCAAGCTTGTGAGTAGTATTGGACGTTCTTGGGAACATTCACACAAAACTTAATGCGATCTTTCCATCTATCTCCTAGAGCTTGTTTAGAGTAGGTTAGTAAGGTTAAGTTTAATTCAAAGAACTTGTTTTAATTAAACAATTTGGTGAATGAAAGATGCTAGAGCTTGTTACTATCTTAAAGTACCAACTTAGACTAGAATTCAATTTGACATCGATTCATCATCAACTTCCATCGATTAGGTGATTAGAACTCAGAATCAGATTGTTTTACTCTTATTTACGCGTATCTGCCCATATATAAGTACTGGTCCTTCTTTATGGTGGGGAATATGGTATGTTTCCCCATCAAACAAATTATGTAGTTAGTTGGTATCTTTTAACCGCAATGAGTAGTTCATTTGTGTTGCTTTATTGACTAGCTATCAAGTATTTCCTTTGTTTGGGATTTTGTTGCCCTTATAACACGGATAACACCAATGTTGATACGTCGAACTCCACGCGCATACATATCTCATTCACCCCAAAGGGTCTCGTCCAATAAGCGTCCGAGAATTCACTAACTTAAACACAAAGACAAAAACTTGAACACAGAGACAAACACACGAACTAGTTTTAATCCTACTAACTTAAACACAAAGACAAACACACGAAAGGCAGTGTACCTATCGATTAGCAGTTTAGTTCAGGTAAGTAGGGTATCGAACACAGGGAACGGTAAACAATTAAAATAAATGCTAATATTATCTAAATAAAACAATTAATAGAAAGGGGGTTTTCTCTAGTTTTGCAAGACTAGAAACTTAAACAATTAACTAAAATTTAAACTAAGAAACTAAGAACTAGATAAACAAAGATTCAACTAAATTCAATAACGAAGGGAACTTCTGTTTAGTTCAACTCAATTGATCATATGGTTGATATTATGGTAATAGTGCAATGGATTAATTCTTTTATTGGCTACCGATTCAAGTGATTAGATTCACGTTCGCTGCACTAATCCTTAGAGAACAAACTAACTCAAACAGTGGCCAGTTGTCTAATTTAATTTAATTCACTAGGTTATTTATTCAGGTTAATTTAGACTTGTAATAGTTAACTAATTTGGTCCTTTAGTTAACCTCTTGTTGATGGTCATCACACAAGCTCACACATGAATTTACCTATTTTTCTTATTAATTCTAGTTTCATGTTCATTAATCCTAAACATATGATAAAGTGGTCACATACACATATGAGGTTAACAACTAAGAGATGTTCATGCAACTTAATTATCTTCCTATTAACATAAAAATAGTTATCATTCACACATAAGTTTCTTTAACAAGCTAAAATCAACAAAATCACCAATATTAAATCAATCCTACCATAAATCAAACCATAGTATCAATATTGTCTCCCCAAACAGAAGTTTAAAGGTTTTAGCTCATGTCTACAGCAAATAACAAACTAAAAACATAATCTAATGATTGAAACACGGTTTATGAAAAAGATTAAGATAAAAGTAGTGTGTTATTACCTTTGATCTTCTTCCACTTTGATATCTAGGTTGAAATCTCGAAAACCACAGCTTCTAAGAACCCTTCTGGCCTCCAAAAATCGTCCTAAACTTCCCCCATTCGTTAGGGTTCGAATGAGAAGCGTTTCTATATATATATATATATATATATATATATATATATATATATTATGAAAACAGGGGCTACTTGGCGAGTCCAGTGACCTACTCGGCAAGTCCATCACTTAAAATCCCGTGTACGGCAAGGCAAAGTCAAGAATCGCGAAACTTCTGACCAACTCGCCGAGTTTATGGCCTACTCGCTGTGTCCATTTGGAATCAGAATTTTCTCAAAACATGAAAGTCGTCCGAAATTGTGTCTAGGTTTCAGAACATTTTGAATCTCATCAATCGGAGTTACGGTTCATGAGATATGGCCAAAACACTGACGAGGGGTCAAGCTGTCCAGCAACATCCTTCTTTCTTGAAAATCCAAGATCCAAGCTTCCAATCGCTAGTTCCGCTTCCTTTTCCATCCGAGCATGTCATTGTTGCTGAAAAACGAAATTATAAACTAATTAAGCACCTTTTGTTCATTAAATGAGACAACAACAACATAAAGTATTAAGATAATGCATGAATTATATGACTAAATATGCCCATATCACTGCGTAAGATAAACAAGAACTAGGTTAGACAGCCATACCGAGGGTTGGACCCCAACATAGCTCCATGATGCCTAAGTTAGATTGCGACTTTTTGATGTTGCTTTTGTGCTAATGAATATATGTTCTCTTTACTTACCTGCCTGGTTATCATGTTTCTGGGGGTATTTATAGGCTGTCAGTGGTTACTAAAGCCCATTTCTTAGACCGGTCCTCCACCCATTACCCGGTCTACGATCGGTTGCACTTCCTGTCCTTTCCTTGTTTATTTTATTTGCTTCGTACTATTTGGCGTATTTTTTGGGATATGATTCTGATGCTTGTATACGGTGTATTCGAATTCATATTTTTCCGAAACAAGTGGCAATGCTTGTAGCATCGACCTGGTGAAAACTGGGCCGATAGTGGGCTTCCTCGAACTATCAGCCTGGTACCCCATTATAATATATCCTAAAAGAAAGATATTTTTGAAAATAAACAAAATCCGAAATAAATAATAAAAACCTGTGAACTCACCCACATTATGTCGACGTTTTCAAAACACATGTATTCTCAAGAAGATGAGTGTGGAGAGTAGTTGTGGAAGGCAAGAAGTCATCAAGGAAGTTGCTGGAAATCGTTTATGTTTGCCTTATGCTTAGTTATGAATAGGATGTGTGTTTGAACTCCAAACAATGTAACCCCAAAATAGTTTATAATAAATAATGTTTGGGTTATACTTTTGTGAATTGTTCATTATACCTGTCATTGTTATCCAATGTCCCTACGTCACACAGCTCGGCGTTTCCGCCGCCGGCCGAGTGTGTGACAAAATGATTCTTGATTTGATATATTAAAGGTGAAAAGCGGTTAAGGAATTACATCAACGATCGTCCTATTTATACAAACATAGGACCAATCATATTATGAGACATTTGTACTAAAATCTGATCAAAGATCAACTACCTAACACATTAGTGTGGTTGACCTTTGTCTCCTACATGCACTACTACATGCACTAGTGAAACATAAGACAAAATACATCAAGACAAAACAATAGTAACATAGAATCACCCAACCTTCATACATCGAAATACACAATACTTTGGACTTCCCTCAATCTCAGATCACTTCACTCTACACCTCATCGGAAAAGCATTTAGCTCTGAACATGGAAATTTAGATTGCCAAGGGATCACTTCTTTTGAACTAACACTTTGTTTGACTGTTCACACGCGGTGGCATCATGAATTGAGATTTCCGTATGTTTATTTTATATACTCTGATTTAGGTTTTTGGAACTTAATTTATCAAACAATGGTTTTGTTTATCGTGAATGAGTTTTAAAAGAAATGTTATCTTTTAAAGTAGAAAATTTGGTTTAGAAAATGGGACATTACAAGTAAGTAGTGGGTAGATGCTATTGGGTAATATTACTCAAAATAATTAAGATTATATATATATATATATATATATATATATATATATATATATATATATATATATAAACTTAGTGTAAAAATTATTATGTCAATCTTAGTGTCAATAATGCATTCCACAACTTCCATTATCATTGCGGTCTTTAATTCCCCAATTTATTATCAAATCAATATCTTGCATCCTTACGAAAAATACTACGACCATATGTGGCACTCATCAAGTCTATGACGAGAGGGAATTGCAAGATCACAAACGAAGTAATTGGTAGGCATGTCAAGACCGCAATTGGAATGAGAATCTGTGAGTTGATTTGGCCAAATACAATGTATAACGTTGTAGCAACAACTACTACCATGGCCGTTGTTGAGATGAACAAGGTGGACAAACCGATTATCAACTTTGTAGGCAACTTCAAGAGAAAGTCTTGCTCAGCATAATGTGCGTTGAGAATGGACAAAAACATTAATAATGACGTGACTGCTGCAAATAATGAAATGGCATATGATATTGCGAATATAGTGAAGGCAGTATGGTTGGTAAACATTGGTATTCTGGTTTCCTCCTTGTTTCCTCCTGGCAATGTGATAGCTGCTGCCAACACAATGGTGGTAATTAATGCAGTTGTAATTGTGCAGGACTCTACAGTAGACTTCATCCATTTTTCTCCCTCAATCACCAAGTTTTTGTGCTCTCTAGTAAATACCATTTGTGGCGTTTCGCCGCTGGAGTTCTTTTGAATGATGCTCAGAGGACACACAAATCTTTTAACTTCCTACAAGATCACTATATATTAATCATGCTTGATAGAATTTTTTGGTAGGTATGTCGATTTAGAATCATTAAGATGTCTACCTTAAACCATTGTAGTTCGTGTTGTATTTGTAATGTTGCTCCTATTATAAGATTCAATTTGTTGGTAGGTGCCAATCTTGCAGCCAAGTGCAAGAGGTTATTTCCAGAAGAATCTTTGCTTGTTCGATATACATTCCTATGTTTGTAAACCTTTTCCTAGAGATTTATCACAACAACTTGAATAATATTGTGATCATCTTCATTTGCACTCATAACTGAGTTTGGGAAGAAATACACAACAAGTTGTACAACCTTGAATGCATTTTGTCTAGTGGCTTCAAAAATTGGATTTGTGCACTAGTGATGGTAAGAGCTGGAATGTTTGCTCATGTGTATCAAAAAACATGCATCATGTAATAGGTTGGAAGCATCTTCATGAGTTTGAAGTCTCTTTTTGATGAATGGCAGCATTGCAGCATGGACCCAAATTACCATCTCAAACAAAGAAACGGGGGCCTTTTTTTCTTG
The DNA here is from genome assembly GCF_051521515.1 of Lactuca serriola. Lineage (NCBI taxonomy): Eukaryota > Viridiplantae > Streptophyta > Magnoliopsida > Asterales > Asteraceae > Lactuca > Lactuca serriola. The sequence goes on from NC_136416.1 coordinate 152,268,720, forward strand.
AATTTTTAGTTATACAAAGATTCCAATTGTTGATTTTGAGAAATTTAGTTAGCATGACGGGTTTATGGAATGTGCAGTCAATAAGTTAAAATTAAAGTTTTTAAATCATTATTTTAACATAAAATTGGCGTGGAGAAAGTTTGTTAGAGAGGCCTTATACTAAATTGAAAAGATAAAGCAACATTCATAATTAAGATAACTAAGAATAAAAAAAAACCTATATATTTTTCCAATATATTGAGTTGGCTTGGGAAATTTTGAACTATAGCCATCAACTTAGTTCAAACCACGTGATAATAATGTATATCTCAATCCTGGAAAACCACTAATATTATTAACACATATAAATCATATTACGAAAACAATCTATCCCATCCCGTCGATCCCCACACACAGACCCTATACAATGATCTTACGAGATCTAGCCTAAGGAATCGATATGAACAACAACTGACGAAGCTACTTCGGAAATTCCCTGGCAGCAAAGGAGGATCAACAAAGACATCAAATGAGGGGAATGGAATACGTTTCACCACGAACCTTCGTTTGTAAAAGAAAGAACCACAAGACAATTAAGTCAGGGGTAATTATCTAGATAACAATGCCTAGGCGTGGTCCGACTATCATGAGGTATTATACCTCTAGACTCTCCCTATCCAGCATCGAACTTTTCCTAGCAGTGGACTGAATACATGAGGTATTTCACCCCCATATGCACCCTATCCATCAATATAACACCAGACATACGTAGCAGTGGTCTATTACCGACACACTTTATTAGGCAGTCTACGAAGTTCCCTTTATTACTTCCTGAAAGAAAACGCTGACATATGAAGCTCGGTCGATCACTTCATAAAAGAAACGCTGACGCCAAATCTCTCTCAAAATAAAAGTATGGGGAAATACTACTAGAGTACTCCCGTACGCTCCCGTAACCGACACACAAAATAGTCAAAAAGAATTTGTACATGATAGTACTTCTGGCACATTATAGTACTCTGGTATGCGAAAGTCTCGTACCCGAGAACATAATAGTACCCTGGCGCAAGCAGCACCCAAGACACAGAGCTTTGAAAAGGACTTCGTACATAAAATTTACTTCTGTACGTAGGACGTACTCCACCGATCATCAATCTCAACCCACACGTACTCTTAATAAGAGACTACCCAAAGTCCAATCTTAATTGAACTAAATATCACTATTTAAGTCTTAACCCATCACTAGGCAAGCCTACAATGCCTATAATTAATTTTTGATACTATCTCCGTTTAGGCAACGCCAACTAGTGTATACTTAACACAAGGTTTTAAGTAATAATATCATATATACACATTTTAACACATATTGAACCATATCTGAGTCGCACATTGTATATCATCAAATATATCTAACACGTATTTTGGACAATAACAAATACTTCACATACATATGTATATTTCATACTTTAATCAATACTCTTATTAAAATCACGTTCCTAAAAGGGACTATGCACATGATACCTTATCGAATGAACACGTAGTACAAAAATACATAATCCGTACTCCCGGATCTTAAATTTGCCTCATTACCTAATCCATATTCCCGGATCTAAAACTAACATCTTGATTTGATCCATACTCTCAGATCTAAAACTAACCTCTTGATCTGATCCATACTCTCGGATCTAAAACTAACCTCCTGATCTGATCCATACATCCAGATCTAAAACAAGTTATCTCTTTATCCTTTTATCTCATGGTCCAACCCATCTTTTATCACCTACCAACAACCTCATCTACCCATGTTCTACCCAACATATTTTTAGATACAAAATACATATATTGTTTAACTCATTAAAACTTATATAATTCATCCATTCCAAAATCATCTCAAATAAACAACAATATATTATACACATAGCACGTATTTCATAGCAAATACTTTATATTTATGTGTTAGAAGAAAGTGACTACACACTCACTTGATCAGAAGATGACCGGGCAGTACTACGGCTTGTAGAAGTAGTATCCTTTGGTGAAACTGTGATCTCTTCACACACCGGACTTCTCACGGGCAGAGCTTCGACTCGGAAACTCTTTTCTTTTCGGGCTTCGGGACTCGCTTCGGATCTCGGGATGATACCGGGGATTCGGGGGGTTAAAAGGGGGTTTATAGAGAGTATCGGGAGTGAGAGAGAAGAGACGGAGCAACCAAAATCGGCAGACCCTTGATTTCTATTTATAGGGCCATTTTTCTGGATTCACGTCGTGAGTTCAATAGTCATTAGGTGCGTCATTGCCACTTGCGTCTGTCAGGCTCCAGAAGTCATAAATACTGAGTTCACGTCGTGAACACTGTATTCACATCGTGAACTCTGACAGTTTTGGGGTTTCGCGCCCCGAACTTCAGAAATTCATAAATTTCGCATACGAACTCCGTTTTCGACGTTCTTTATATCCACGCGTAGGTGAGATTATGCTCTACAACTCTCATTTAGACTTCGTTGGCTAATTTTGACTTTAGTTTTATTATATTTTATTATATTATTTTTAGTAGGCCGGGATAGGAAAACTCCGTTAGAAATCCATAACTTCTTCGTCTGACGTCCGTTTTCGTCTGTCTTTTTACTGTTGGACTACTATCGATGAGATCTTCGATTCTCGTTTAGATCGTTTCGGCTAGAAATCACTCGATCTCATATTCGAACTTCGGGTTGCATACTGTTAATGTTGAAACTTCGAAAAATCATAACTTCTCATACGAAGTCAGATTTAGACGTTCTTTTTATGCACGCTCTTGGTTTAACGCATTCTACGACTTTCATTTAGATCGCTAAGGCCTAATATCGCTCTAACGTAAATTCACTATTTACGTCGCGCTGTGTCGTTCCGGTTCTGTCGCGAAACTTCGACAGGTCATAACTTCTTCGTTATAACTCGGATTTCGGCGTTCTTTATATGTACGGAATCCTTGTAACATATACTATACCTTAGTTAAGATTAATCCTTCTAAATAATCTTCCATAAAAAAGTCATTTTTGATGTTTATCGTCTCTAAATTGACTAGCCCGGATCTACGGGCGTTACAATTATCTCCCCCTTAGGATGATTACGTCCCGGAATCATCAACGAAAATAGGACTTGTATAATGATTCCATATGCTATCTCTTCATCCTAGGTAATAACCGTAACTTCTATGTTTCCTCGAAAGAGTATTTAACTCTATGGCTTTCTTGACCGCAGACGATTCTCAATCTTGCATCTGCTTATCGTACTATGTTGTACTTTCAATCGTAACCTTCGAGTTACCAAATAAGTCCTTATTGTGGACTCCTTCTTCTTCTTAGGATAAATACTTTCCTTTATCTATTGCAACAGGCCGATGGGTCGTGCTCTATTGACCTCTCATCGCACGATGTGACGCTTAGACTCGGTCTTTTTAAAGTTAAATTCCAGAATGGAATATACCTTCCTTCATATTCTAATGTGATATAATCACATTTCAGCATGTAGCATTTCTACCTACAAACTTCTTTCAACAACGAGCGCTATACTATCGATCGCATTAATTTCAACGTTCTGACTTAAGTCAGATGTTACATCTAACTTGGTCCTCTAGACCACGTAACATACTCATCGAAGTGGAACTCAAATTTATATGACCACTAGGGTCGGAATAACAACCATCTCACTAATCATTACCGAAACAAGGGTAATGACATACTCGAATAAAACGAAATCAATCACCAGCTTCTTGGTAACCTTGTGACTTTCCATGATCCAAGTGTGAGTCTTGTGCTTCCGGTAGTATATGCATCTACTACCGTTCATACCTACTCATACTCGTTCCAAGTATTGTCTCGCAGCCCGCAAGTCCTAAAATCACAAAACAATTTAACACATACGAATGTGTCCAAATAATCATAAACAATTTCCCTAGACTCTACTAGGACTTGTTCATTGCGTATCTTTAATCATCAATTCTACTTCAACTCGATTGGTGATGGAAATACCGGGTGATGAGACAACCTCAAGAATTACACCAATCTCTCCATCATCCTGCCAATCAAAGGTGTACTTTAGACGTACCGTACTCCTCTAAACGTACTGTTATTTCATAAGACATACTCTAAAGGCAAGATACCACTCTTACGATATCTTCTGACAGGTGTCATCCACTATCATAATCCTTTTTCATTTCCTCCATTTACTCAATTTCTCTATGAGTCTTCACCATGACCCTTTGTACACCCAAGCAGACATTCAGTGTACCAAGTGAGAATTTTAAGATAAGAAAGCTTTAATTACGATAAACGTATAAATCTCCTTATCACCCCGAAACGTTTACATGCTAGTTCTAATATCGTAGTCATACGCTTAGAATCCTACACACATAAGGTTTCCAGATCCGGTTGACAACAAACCATAGATCCGAACAAATAATAGCATCAATTTAGCTATCACACAAAACAATTAGCACATAAAAGCATTTTAGGAAACATTCCTAAAATAAACTAGTGCTTGTGTCCATTTAGGTGTACTACCTAACATATTTTAGACACACTCCTCACGATCAATACTTAGCATTCTAAGTTTAAGTCTAGAAATTTCCTACAAATTCCTAGTTCGCTTAAACTAATGCTCTGATACCAACTGTGACATCCCCAATTTCACGCCCAGAAAAGACCGATTTGTTTATGCTTTGTTTTCAAAATCAGAGTAATCTTTTAAAGAAAACAGTTGCGAAATTTGTTCCCAAAACAAAAATATGATAAGACTTTATCAAAGCATTCCTTTAAAGAAATGTATTTTCATTATATAACAAAATCTCGGGATGTTATGTTCAATACAGACCAAAAGCATAAACAGAACAAAATAGACCTTACAACAGTTATTCATAACTACTGGCCTATAATCAAAAATTTCTCGTTATGTTAGCCAACTTATGCTCTCGTGCCATAACCTGTAATTGTAACGTCCCAAAATTCAAGACTAAAAATTTCTTTTAATAAAACATTACTTTAAGCAAAATTATCGATTCAAATCATAATCAGAGTATTAGTTTCCAAAAAACATGTTCGTTATCAGAGTAAAACATTCCCAGACTGTCTAATCTATAGTGTGTGCCATGCGATCACCCCGAGCTCTTCCCTCCGCTACCGGAAGTACCTGAAACCAAAACTAAAAACCGTAAGCATGAAGCTTAGTGAGTTCCCCCACCATACCACATACCATGCAATCACATAACATACATATACTGTCAGGCATATCTGGGTGCCCGACCTACCCCTTCGGTCCTCTCGACCGAATACTGACTAATATATCTAGGAGATGGCCTCCCCTTCGGTCCTCTCGACCGGATACTGACCAGTATATCTGGGAGCTTGCCTCCCCTTCGGTCCTCTCGACCGGATACTGACTAGCATATCTGGGTGCTGGTCTCCCCTTCGGTCCTCTCGATCGGGTACTGGGGACTATTTCACCCCTACTACTACCACATAACACATCTATCACATAATCTATCTAGCATGGCTGGGCATGACCGCCCCTTGGGCCCTATCGACCGGTAATCTGGGGGACTATCTCCCCCTACTGCCTCTAACTCATATAACAGATCATGCTAGCATGTAAACATAACATCACATACTGTCAAACGTATCTGGGGTGTCTGACTACCCTTCGGTCCTAACAGCTGAACTCTACTGATGAGTCATGGAACCCCGTCCATGCTCCTACTGATAGTGAGATACGGGCCCAACCCACACTCACTCTTTCCCTAACTTGGGCCTCGCCCCTGATCTGCTGCTAATGAGATGTGGAACACCATCCACACTCTGCTATTAGTGAGACACGGGACCTCGCCCACACTCACCTCCCTACCAGGCACATACAAGTATCACACAGACGACAAGTATAAACTATCACATAATCCATTCCTTGGGCACCCGCCCGCTATCACTGGACCTCGTCCTGAATATCATACTAGCATACTGTGCCTAGGTCTAACCCCCGGGTCTTCTACTCATAACTACATGGGCCGGCATTGTGGCCGTAGACCCATTCACATAAAGGGAAACTCACCTGCACTGGCTGAACTTGCTGATGATCCCACTAGCTGCTGACCGACAACTCTCTGGACTCCTGCTCCACTAGCTCCCTGAACTACCAATATCAAAGCAACACTTAGTCTAACTGACCCTGACAGTCAACCAAGTCAACTCTGGTCAAAGTCAAAGTCTTGGTCAAGGTCAACCTTCCAGTTCAACCCTACTCGCCGAGTCTACCTATTGACTCGTCGAGTTCATAAGTTCGGCGTCCTTCCATTCGCGACTCGACTCGCCGAGTCTACTGATTCTGAGTCCTGACCTGCCCAAATCACCGAGTCTCCACTCGACTCACTGATTCAAGTCTCAACTCGAAGGGTTTGGGGTTTCGCGACCTGACTCGCCGAGTCCAAGAACAGACTCACCGAGTCCAAGGCAATCTTCAACCAACTCGCCGAGTTGTTCTTCAAATTCGCCGAGTTCCTGCCCAACTTCATCCGAATCGACGAGCTGTTCATCCCACTCGTCGAGTTCCTCCTAACCTTCATGCTACTCGCCGAGTCTACTCAAAGGACTCGCCGAGTTCATTCAGATTTACATACATGCAGAGGACTTTTGAGTCATGCATGGGCTCCAAACAGTAGATCTACCCTCCCCAAGCCTATTCCTCACGTAAAGTTGCAAACTTTACGTGTAGAGAAGGAGATCTAGGCTAAATACACAATAAACTAGGGTTTAAGGCAAAGAGGCTCCATAATCAACTCAAGGGCTGATACTTTATGCTTTCCAAGACCAAAATATGCTTAGATCTGAAGTAGCAACTCCAGATCCGGCTTCTAACTCAAATGGACAACTTAATCATGGCTAAAAAGCCCCAAAACTCACAACCAAAATAGATCTAAAGGAGGGAAACGACTTAATACCTTCAATAACTCAGAAAGTTCCCCCAATCTTCAGATCTAAGGTCAATCCTTGAAGCTTCAATGATTCCCCTTCTTCTTCTTCCTTCAAATCACTCAAAGATGGCTTGGAAGCTTGAATGGACAACAATGGGGCTTAGGGTTTGATGTTCTGGGTGAAAGAGGCAGTAAAGGAACCCCAGGGGAGAGAATGAGACGCTTAAATAGCCCCCAAGTCCCGAATTTAGGGTTTTCCACGCACAGACCAGACTCGCCGAGTCCCCTTGTCCGACTCGCCGAGTCGGTCACTTACTCATCGACTCGGATCCCGCTCGGACTCGCCGAGTCTCCCCTTAAAGTTAGGGTTTTCTTTCCTTTCTTGACCTTCAAAACTTTGGGTGTTACAACTCTCCCCCACTTAAACTAAAATTCGTCCACGAAGTTTGCTATGGCCCACCGCCTGCGATCTGCCTCCAATATCCCACTAATTAATCCAACACCAGCTGCCTACCTTCGCTGGCCTTTCGCTTGGTCATTCCGGCTAACCCTAATCCTTGCGGATAATAGACTCAGGTCAGCCTGACCCTGAACATCCTGGAAACACAGCTTACTCACGGATAATCCTTCTGGTACTCACCGAGTACTGCACTGAACCTATAGGGGTTCACCCCTTCTTTCCTTGTGCGATTTCCTTGCCTTCCCAAGGCAACACTCCATAGCCAACTATTTCCTCTACCACTTTGAAGGTCCTACCCTTCACCAACTCCATCACCCCCGCTACTTCCAGTACGGGTCATCACCTCCAGTAACCATTGACACTCCTCTCTATCATAACTTGGTGCCGAGCACCCCTCGATCCAACTACTGAATTCCACCATAGACCGCTTACCCACACTACTACTGACTGAAAATTTCTGCTATTCCTCATCTGCCTTCCGGATGAACTGAGACCACCTTGGTCCCTACCAACCTATCATTGACTGGATTACCGGCTCCCACCGGTAGCTAGTCCCAACACCACTACTAGTCGCTCCCAGCGACTTCCGAAGAAACTTCGACCACCTATAACTGCTCAATCTATCTTGCCATTCAGGAACTACAATCCTGGGATCCCCGATCCCTTATCTTGACACTAAGGTCCTTACCAGGTCCCACTTGTGCTGCTAAAACTCACGGGCCTCGCCCACGGGTCTCACCCAACCATATCATGGAGCGGCCTCTCCCAAGGTCTCACCCAACTATATCCTGGAGCGGCCTCTCCCAAAGTCTCACCTCTCTAGGGCTATACAGGCAACTCCCTATCATTCTCATCCACTACCCATTCCTGATCCCTATCTGATCACTAGGAGATAAGGGCCTCGCCCCAACTCCGCTAACGAAGCTACTAAGGAATGCTACGGCTTACCCGTAGTCTTACATCACCATCCATTGCTGACTGCTAGTGAATGCTACGGCTGCCCCGTAGTTTTACAACACTTCCACCACTAACTGCTAGCGAATGCTACAACTGCCCCGTAGTCTTACATCACTTTCTACCACTGAATGCTAATACGAAGGCACTCATGTGCCATTAGCTCTCAAGATTCTCATTCCAACTCCCTCAAGTCCTACGGGCGATCCACAACCTGAATTCCCAACCACGTACTAACCATTACCATCACACGCACTAGCTGATGGGGAGTTTCTCAAACTCCCAATCCTAAAATCCTCAATCCATCAAACGCTGAACCACTTCTTTTCCTTCTCAGAGGTCGCACACACATTCTGGGTCTGCGTGCTCCTACCTTTGCACACTCGGAGGATTCTCCCCCACTTCGATCCTGCTTACCCCTTGTTGCTCAAAACTCAAAAAGAAATCCCAATCCTTGCTACCATTCTATAATCAATCTGCTGAGGAACCCAAGCTTACCATAGCTAGGGATCCAACCAATCCATCTCCAACACTATACAACTCCAATCTAGCGAGACATACCAAGTCCCTCCCAGGCATGCTACATTTATTGCATCCTATGAATCCTTCTCCCATAGAGCACATCTCCTAACTACCATTCAAATATCCAAGGTATGGCATATCAATCGATCACAAGCAGGTAATATAATTCTCACAGATACATGCCTACTAACATCGATGCAGTACCATAACAATAGAGTTACTACAAAGGGATGAATTCAAACTACATACCTGCGATCTAGTGCGGCTCGATCTTGACTTTTTGCGGAACGGTGGGCGCCTGGCCCTGAACTCTCTCCACCACCAAGACGGGACATCGAGACTTGAAATGACCCGGCTGGTGACAATGAAAACATCTCTGATCCTGCTTACAATCCCAATACACATGCCCCCTTTCCCCGCACTTGAAACACCTGAACTTGTGACAAGCAAACCCATGAGTCCCTCCACACTTACCACACACCTCTAGGTCCTCCTGACCTCCAGCGCCCAAGTCAGCTGAGTAGGACTCCACACTCCTTCCCAATCTCCCTGCAACACGTGCCCGCTTCCTTTTTCCGAGTTGCCCATCCAAACCAATCTCCTGCTCTCGTGTGACCCCGACTACTCCATCAACTGTATGAACAGCAGTTGGTTGTCCCTGGAACTTAGCGGTCACCCGACCCGTGACCTGCTCAATGATGTTGGGCAACTCCTCGCGAATGACTAGCGAAACCACATTAATTAACCAGTCATGCAAGGGTCTCTCCTGGAGACAGGGTGCCCCACTCACTCCTGACTCCTGATGGCAAAAGCCTGAAATGGAATCCGCCTCTCTGATGGATCCCCGAACTCCATAAGAACCGGGCTCTAGACGAGCCCCAAACTGTCCTGATACTATCCCGGCCCTAAAGGCCTCAAGATGACCGTCCATAAGCTCCACGATGGCCTCTTTAACCGAACCAAAAATCACTGGAGTCTGATCAATGATGTTGCGCACAATCTCTGCGGAAATGAAATCCCTCATCTGATCATCAAGTTGCCCGACTCTAGAACCTGAGCCTGATCCCTCTCCGGCACCTGATCCACCCGCTGGTCTCTCCCGCAATGTCACCATACTGAAAATATAATACATCCTCTATCAGAATACTTATCACTGCTGCGCGACCAAACACATACCCTATCAGGTTCCCGGTATTGTCTCGGCCTTTCCTGAATCGAGTACGGATCCTCTGCTTTCAGTAGTACGGGCCCATACCACCTTCCACATCTATCCATACTTTCCTCAGGAATTGCTTTGACTCCACCAGGTCCCTTATCCATTACCACTGCTCCCAACACTATCTCATCCTAGGCTTACCCTAGGGAAACCTCTGACTCAGCTCAAACCAGTCCTCGGCTGCTGAAGGTTTCCTTGTGATGCCAATTAGCTATTACCTGGATACCATCACATGTGACGAGGCTCAGATAATCCTTCGAGTAAGAGACTCGTCCCTACAACGGTTGGACTCAGACGAGAGCTGCGCAATAGGGCCAAATCTAGCACTTTGAGATTATTCAAACCCGATCACATGTGGCGTGACGTATCCACCTAAGGGCTAACTTCCATCAATCAGAATCCCACAATGCACAAAGCAAGCAGCATTCAGACAAGGGAAAATCTAACCACAACATACTCAAGCAATCATATCCACATGGCAAGAAACTGAACTAGCATGCAACATAAACTCATAGACCCACACAAACTCATAAACCCAGGCATAACCTAAACATGCTATCCTACAACTGTCTAATCAGCGCTATCATGCAGCTTAGAACACATATAATAGGCACATAAGGCATCATTCCTAGATCCTTAGTCCTAATCTAGCATGCTGTTTTATCAACTGATAATCATAGCATGCTGTTTTATCAACTGATAATCATAAGGCATCAAGTATTCTTGGTTGCGAAGGTTATCCTGTGTTTCTCGATATCCTAGTGTTCACTTCGGAAAAATGTATTTGATCGTCTACAGGGAGACGACGATTTCCTCCATGAAAGAGGGTGGAGGATGATAGGCACCACTTGTCTGTAACAGGGTGGACGAAGTGCCTGAGTAGTGCGAGCATCTACTGCAACTACTCTTCCGAAGGTTCTGAGTTTTCTCGGTCTAGGTCAAATCTAGTGAGTATAGAGTCTCATCTCTCGGAACTTTAATAGCTCAACCCGCAATGATTCTCTTGACTCCAGCTCCTATTTTATGGAATAGGATGAAGGGCTTTGCTAATAGGTTCATGGTAGAGCTCATGCTTAGCCTAACCACTAATACCGGGTGTATGCAAGCAATATATAATTGAGGTCGGCAGGATGTTCAGCTATGCGACTCCACCCCAAACCCACAACCCAACGAGGAACAGGGAATAGGGAGGAAACACACACCTTAAATCTTTTTTATCTCAATTATATGCCACCTTTATGCATATACCTAGTTATAGTGGTCAGTCTCATGAGTTCTGTTCTCTGGGTTCACGAACCTAATGTGCGAGGTGCGAAGGGTCTTTCTGGGGATTCTTCGAAGTATGCTCCGGATGGTTATTGTCTTCTGGAGTATCTACAGTGTCCTTCACTTCGGTGTTCATCTGACTACGAGGGGTCGGTCAACGGCGCGTGGTACCCTCTCTTGGGTACTTCGGAAGGTTTGAGATAAGAGGGACGATTGACGGATCGCATTAGGTTTGATTATTTGCATTATGTTTAGGTTCGGAAGAACCTTTATTTGCCGACGGGGCTACGGAGAAAGTTCTTTTTACACAACACTTAGGAATGAACACATGGTTGAACGGAGTCAAACCATGATCGGTATAGGCGTCGAAGTTGGCATACCTCGACATGATATATAATGAAGATCGATAGAGTCATGCGCCGAACAGGCACACAAGTTGTAGGCGTCTCGGGTTTCGTCCTATGTATCACTACTGCGGATACTTGGACCGATAGAGTCGACGCGGGACTATAGAGATTTCTAAGTGTTTCTGAGTAGAGTACCTTTTCATGAATGGATTCTCACGAGGCATTTCTATAATCGCCTAACATATACTAGTCATGTAGAGTTAAGGTGGGGAGGACTGTTAACTGAGCGACTCCGCCCTAAATCCACAACCAAACGAGGAACAGGAAATGAGGCGGCATTCACTCACTCTAGGTCTATCCATCTTAACTATACATGACCATAACGTATGTGTTTAGCCATTATAGTTTTACCAAATGAATTTTTAAATTTTATAACAGTGCTGCGACTTTCGCCTTATTGGAGAAAATATTTACAATTGAATTAGTCTTTTAATGTTCTTGGTTAGTTATCTGGGATCGAGAGACGTACCAAAAATCTACCAGGTTCCTTGATGCTTCTCCCTAAGCATTAGAGTTAGACTCCTCATGTGTCCTTGTCTTTCCCTTCGGTTGGGCAGTCCTTCTTGAAGTGTCCCATTTCACCACATAGGTGGCAAACTGTACAGGTCGCCACATTGGCGGTTGGTGTAATGAACTCAACCGGGGTTCTGCAGACGCGAGCAGTATGCCCCAACATGTGGAACCTAGCATAATAGAGCTCCCGACAGACACCATGATGATGGTAGCTGCACTTGCTGCAATGGGAAAGGTTTCCTAAGTATGGTCTCCTAGGCGTAGGGATGGGAGGGTTGGCAGGGATACTGACTGTCTCAGCTCGTTGCCCTTCGAAAGGTCCTTGAGCCGAGGTACTTCCCTCCTCGATCTTGAGTTTTCTCTTTAGTGGGTTCGGTTGAGGTTCTTGGGTGACTGGGTATGAGGGTGTTGGTTGCTGCTGTCCATTGCTAGGATCGGAAATCCCGACAGGCACCTTGCTAACATTGGCGTTGTTAGCATTCAGGTGAGCCATGACAGCTGCTACGGCTGCCGAGACTGCAGTTTGGAACGTGGCTTCATCGAATAAGAGAGTAGGTTTCTTACTTGTGGACTGGTTACGCTTCTTTGGTGGCATGGTTTCTCCTACACGGAAAGGAATACAAGGTAATGAGAGACGATGGCTAACCCTGGACATATCTGTCCCGAATGTATTAGGCATAAATTTTTCCCGTGCCTCGGGTACTGGTTGTCTGAGTGTCGACCTACATCCCTATGATGTAGTCCTGGGAATCAAGGTAGGAGTATGAGTATCAGAAAAGGCCATAAGATGCGAGTCGTTCCTACTAAGTCACCTTTATACTAGGAAAGGTTTCACTCTCCGACCTGGAGAGATTTTTGAGAACAGTTCGGAACGAAACCGCGGAAAGAGAGGCTCATGAGGGCTTATGGCTAGATACTTTCAATAGAGGTGCGGGGATCCGCTCTAATCGTGTAACTGGCAACGGGAAACGACGATTCACCTAACACATAGTGTGAGTAGTGTAACCACTAGCTCACTAAATTGTATTATTTTACGGGTTTATTAGTGTGACGAACACGAGGAAAAGACAATTCTCGGGTTCCATGCACTGGCTCCCTCTGTCTGCCTCGTATCTTTGGCTGGTATCGGTGTTGGTTTCCTTCGGGTATGATGAGTTATTAATTAACTCTTTGATCGATTAGATCTTTGTAACAGGTATGTGATGAACGTAAAAACAGTAAACAAAACACAAGTATGAATCAAGATGTGTCGAATGATTAGATTACTCGATCCTCAACAGAGCTCGACTAAGAACTTCCACTGTAGAGGATTCTAGGGTTACAAAACAAGAACGATAAATTTGCTGAACAATAAATCTCTAATCGTTACTGATCGTCCTTCTGTTCTAGGATGCATGCAAGCATCTATTTATACTAAACCCTACAAAACTCACGGATGGACAGGCCCATACCGGAGATACATATTGGACTAGCTAACGAACCCAATAGACGCAACACAAAATACGACCTAACAATCTCCCCCTTTGCATCAAATTGGAGCGAGACTACTTCTTCTTCTTGCTTGGGCCAGCAGCGGGAGCCTTCTTTACTGTATCGAACAGACGTGTGATAAGTGCACGGATTTTTTGTCTGAACCGAATGTACCATTGAATCATATCATCAAAGTACTTTACATCATCCGCTGTGTTCTGCTTGCATCGATGGATGATCCCCAAAACGTGTTCCAAACATGCAGTGGTGTAGAGATGTTTGTCTGCCAAGGCAAAAAGACATTTATGTCCTTCGTTCCTGGTAAACATGATAGAGTTTCTCTTTGGGTCAATCTTTCCCATCTGCATCATATTGAGATCACTGGCAGAGCCAACAGGAGATATGGTAGGCTTCTTCTTAAATACGCTCGCTATCTCCTGATCCATCAAAGCAACTTCCATGATATAGCATACAAGCATCCTCTTAAAGTGGTCGATGATCGGACCATATTCAGCTTCGTTTGTAAGAAGGATGTTGTGCAAGATAATCCAATAATGGGGATTAAGGTTGGGAAGATCTGCAAGTGAGATGGCATGTTCGGCCTTGGCAGATCCCCGTAGTACCTTGAACCGAACGTTGGTGAAGTTGCCTTCCCTGTACAGCTTCAGGACCCGAACATTGACGATTTTCTGAGCGCTCCAAGTCTGGTATTGGGGTTGAGCTGCCCTCAGATAAAATTCGACTAAGTCCCGATCAACCTGTGGACGAGGATGGGGGAACTCAGCAATGTTGTCAAAGGCATGAAAAACAAACGCCTTTCGGGTCAGTGGCATATCGAACTGAGAGTCGACAGTGTTAGAACAATCTAAAGAGATCACAGGTTCTAGCCACAAGATACTTGGTATTTCGATGGCTTCTTTACTCAGCTTCTCAAGAGTCCAAGGAGGAAAAAGAGTTTTCCTGCTCTCGAGAAGGTCGTGGGCTTCTTTCTGTCTTCTTTCGGCTTCTTCAGCCTCTCTAGCCACACGAGCATTAATGTCAGCCTCGTTATTTCGACTTTGCCACTTCAGAATGTCGGCAATCGTTTCTTTATCATCTTCATCACTCTCCTCAGCAATGTTTTTGCCCTTGTCTTTTACAGCTGAACCGGAGGCTTGGCCTACTGGAGGAGGTTCGGTTGTGTGTGTTGCTGTTGAAGAAGGAGGTGGTTGAGACATATTAACTTTTTCTCCCCCTTGTTTCGGAATGGCCATGAAATCAAGGAGCCCTTCGATTTTGTTAAGTAGAGAGAGGTCAGGAGCGAGCTTCTCTGCAAGGGTACGTCGTACTGAATAATTGAGGATTAGGTCATGTGCTTCAAGGATGTTTG
Source organism: Lactuca serriola (assembly GCF_051521515.1). Lineage (NCBI taxonomy): Eukaryota > Viridiplantae > Streptophyta > Magnoliopsida > Asterales > Asteraceae > Lactuca > Lactuca serriola. The sequence goes on from NC_136416.1 coordinate 152,283,816, forward strand.
AGATAGCAGAGTGGACATCCGAAACACACAATTTAACCACCTCTTTTTCAGATCGAAGAGACTCAATCTCCTGTTGAGAGTTGGAGAGTTGAATGCTCTTGACCTTTAGAGCAGTAGTCTTCCTTGCGAGAGCATCCATTAGATTGTTTTCGGCAGCTAAGTCTTCTTGAAGCTTGGATAGACGCTCTTCAATGGATGTTCTGAAAGCTGAGTTGTCATCAGAAATAGATTGTCTAAGTGAAGAGAACGACTTCAGCTCAGAAGCGACTGATGTAGCCAACTGGTTGATAATGGGTTCCAGCGTAGTCTTGGTGGCTTCAACACTTTCCTGTAAAGATTTCAACAAGGAAGAAGCATCAGTGAATAGTTTATCGACTTTTTCGGTCGCTGCCTCACAAGCTTTGGTTGAGGCGTTTATGGCTGCAGTGGCGGAATCAATAGAAACTTGATGAGCTTTGGAGAAAGCCTCAACAATTTTCTGAATGACAGCTTCAGATATGGAGGACTGAGATGTGGAAGACGAAGCGATAAGCGAATCGAGTTTGTCATGGAGCTCCTTGAGATGCCTCTTTGTGACAGGAGCATCGTCATCGTCGTCACTTTGAACTTGAAACGGACTGTAATAGACCGAATCAAAAGTCATATTCTCCCTGCCAAGGAGTGGTTCTTCTTCCTCTGAAGCATGAGCAGGAGAAGATGGTGGTGGTGAAACTGGAGGCTCGGTAGTAGTAGTAGTTTCGGGTTGGGTGGTGTGTTCGGTTGTTGGTGTGGGTTCGGGTGCTGAGTTGGATTTTGATGCATCAGTATGAACCCCCGTATCAGATACGTTGGTTCTAACATCTGCAGTGGTGGTGGTTGTTGCTTCGGTAAAGATTGGTGGTGGTATTGGGATGGAGGTGGATGGTATTTGAGTGGTGGAGGTTATGGGGGGAATAGAAAAAGGAATTGTAACAGGTGGAGAAGAAATAGGAGAAGTAGAAATATGAATCTCTGGTGTAGGCGAACGTGGTGGAGTGTTACCACGTTGAGATCCATCTGAATTAGAACCTGCTTCCTCAGATTCGCTTGAGGACGAAGCAATGATCAGCTTTCGTCTCGGTTGGGTTTTTCTCCTCTTCTGCGGTGGAGACTGAGCAGCCTTAGTGGTTTTCCTTTTCTTGGGAGATGGGCCTTTTGCTCCCTTTGCCACCTGTTTTCTCTTATCATCCTTCTTTCCTCTAGGAGCAGGCTTTTCAGCGTCATGAATTGATTTCAGCATCTCTGGAGTAAGGTCTCTCGGACCAGAACGTCGGAACTCCTTGTACGTTTGAATAATCCGGCTGTCGGCAGGAACATCACCATACATCGTTTCCGGGATTGACCCGTTGAAGGGAAATTTCGAAGCATCCGACACAATGATCTTCGTGGTATGGAAAGTACCAATCGAAGACATTGGAGCACCAGCGACAATAGGGACGTGGTACTTGTCCATCACCCATTTAGTGACAATAGACCAGAACTGGGCATAAGAAATCTCTGAGTGTCGAGAGGTGGAAGAGAGACTCTGAATGAGTTGTTGCCATAGGACCGACCCGTAGTCCATATTAATGTCATTGTAGATCCCATACATGATGGAGAGAAATAAACGACTTGCCCCATCGGATCCAACACTTCGTTCAGATAGGCCCTTGAAAAGAACAGTGAACATCCCATTCCACTGAGGGGGCAGGCACGACTTTTTGAATTTCGTGACTGTAGTGAGCACCTCAGTGTACCCCATGCTGTAGAACATGTTGAACAGATGACCCATTGGAATGGTTTCAGGATTAACCCTCGAAGAATCAGGTTCAAACCCTAACAACGTACAAAACCTTTGCTTAGAAATCGACGCCTTGTGCTCAAAGATATCGAAGAAAATCCTGTCGACGACCTTGTCGTAGTGAGCTGTAGCAAAAATTTGTGACAGGAACTCCATTGGAACAGCTTCAGCCCTGGTAAGAGCAGGAGCGATTGGCGAGAACTTCAGGCATTCGATGATGGGAAACATGAAAGCGTCATATGTCTGAGGAGTAAGATCAATGATCAAACTCTGCTGGGGACGAATGGGCAAGATGTGAGAAGTTGCGTGAACAGATGAAGAATCTGCCATTGTTGAGATGAAAGTGGGAGAGATGATGAACAATAGAGGTTGGAGGAATTCTTGCTATCTGGAAATATAGGTGCAGTAAAGAGGTAAACGGGGGTTTACATTGCCTTTTATACTGAGGGTAAAGGAGAGAGAAGAATCTATTCCAAATCTTTGATTGAAAAACGAAGGGTTTTTCGGAGGTGACTGACGCATGACAGTTGGGTGTACCGATGATCACACAGGAGAGAGAGTGTCAGTCCCTAATCACACGCCTTCCCATCAGGCGCCATCTGGAGATGAAACGGTTCCTATTCGCACGCTTCTCCTTGTTGCGCCGTTTGAAATCAAATCGATTGGACTCCCGTCTGAGTCATCATTTCGACATCTTATCCCTTTAGAGATTAACGGCATCTTTAAAGTAAAATCCCCACGTGGATCAATATTAACCACAACCTTTTATAACAACCAATCCAATTAAAATTCCTTAGAATTAATGAAACAGAATTTTGGAAAATCAAAAAGATTTTCGTGCTGAGTGTGTAAAAGAAAAAGAAATAAAGCAACACTTTTGAGGGATTATGTGATGTCAATAAAGACACGAAACAGTGGATCCCGGGCACGAATCTCTTCCTTCAAAGTCAAGAGAGACTTTAAAGTGTTTGTGTGGTTTCCCGTTGAATAACGATCCGACACTTATTAAGAAGTGTTGAAAGGCTTCTTTTAATTAGTCTTATGGGGTGGCTTTCGCTTCGATTCATAATTCCTGATCTTGATATAAGATAGAAATCGAACGAAGTACTTGTGAGACCAATGTAGTCTGTTGAACAAGTAGGTTGGAGATAATTTAAGTAGCAAGTTAAACTAATATATGTGAAATCTCAAAAAAAATTAAAACTGGATCCCAAGGGAAGAAATGTTATTGGATTTAACAATTTCATAGGAATCACACAAAAGAAAAATAGATATTTCATGTTGTACCCCCATGGATAAGTTCGTCAATTCATTAGTGAAAGCTAGAGCAAGTTAATTGTTCACCGTCAATGCATAGTAGGTATTGAATTGTGGGTTTCACTTAGCACGTAGTGGCACGAAGCTAAGATCATGAACACAGAAATTGTGCAACCATAAACCTCAGTGGTAATGTCTGAGAGTCTCAAGGGTTACGTTTGTGAAACGAATGAGATGGAGAAAAAGTAATATAGATGGTGTAAAGAAACTAAAGTACCTCTGCTATAAAAATAAGGACTAAGCAGAAAACTCTTATCTCATGTGAGAAGAGAGTTAGGTAGCTCATGATTAGAATAAATATGAGAGCCTAATTGGGAAGACAAGGTTTGTTTGTACCAAGTCAGTAAGGCTTTTATTCAGAATCAGATGAGGCTTTGGTCACATACAGCAGCATGCTTCTAGGGACACTTAGCTAGTGAAATAAGTTACCCACAATGAAATAAAAAATAAAAGCCAAAATAATAAAAAAAATATATTTTTGGAGTTTTTGAATTTACGAAAAAAATATTTTTGGAATTTTTGATCGAAAAAAATAGACACAAAAAAATTTATACAAAAAAATGTTGGAACCGAACCCGAGCGTTCGGTTTATTTCGGTTGAGAAAACTTTGGAACCGAATCCGAGCGTTCGGTCTATTTCGGTTGCCAAAAAAAAAATAAGATTAAAAAAGAAAAGAACTTTGACAATAAGATAAATGAATTAGGAAAAATAATACAAAAGATTTACAACCAAAGAAACTACCTTTGAGTGATAGGCGAAGATCAGATGATACAATCGAACCCGAGCGTTCGGTCTATTTCGGTACACCAGAGCAAGACCCGAACCCGAACGTTCGGTCTATTTCGTTTCTTACTTTTAATCTTGAGAGGTAATTTTTGGTACTGACTCCGATTCCATCATTCCTAGCCCTTGTAGAATTTTGTTGAAAGAAGCTTCAGGAAGAGCTCTGGTGAAGATGTCAGCCAGTTGATCAGTGGTTCGAACAAAATGAATTTCGACGTTCCCATCTTCCACATGATCCTTAATAAAGTGATACCTCAGTGCTACGTGCTTAGTCTTGGAGTGTTGCACTGGGTTATGACAGATCCTAATTGCACTCTCGGAGTCGCAATATAGTGGGATCTTTTTCATATTGAGTTCATAGTCCCGGAGCTGGCTTTGGATCCAAATCACTTGAGATGTACAGGAGGCAGTTGCGATGTATTCTGCTTCAGCTGTAGACAGAGATACACAAGTCTGTTTCTTTGATTGCTAGCTAACCAACTTCCCGTCAAGGAATTGGCACCCTCCAGTGGTGCTTTTCCTGTCTAGTCCACAACCTCCAAGGTCTGCATCTGAGTAGGCTTGAACGAAGAAACCTGAGTTTGATGGATACCATAAGCCGAGAGAGGTAGTTCGTTTCAGATACCGGAGAATGTTCTTCACTGTAAGCATATGAGGTTCATGAGGATTCGCCTGAAATCTAGCACAGTAACAAACATAAAACATTATATCAGGCCTGCTAGCAGTAAGGTACATTAGAGAACCGATCATCTGGCGATATAGCGTAATATCGACTGCTGGCTTATCCAAGGATGGAGTGAGCTTGGTGCCGAACGCCATTGGAACTTTAACCTTTGAGTCTCCCATCATGCCGAATTTAGCAAGGAGAGTCTTGGTGTAGGCTTCTTGGTTAATAAAGATGCCTTCGGGTCCCTGTCTAATATTTAAGCCAAGGAAAAAGTTAATAGGACCCATTGAGCTCATTTCAAATTTAGTCTCCATCAGCTTTCTGAATTCAGTTGTTAAGCTAGGATTCGTTGAGCCAAAGATGATATCATCGACATAGATTTGAACAATCATAAAGTGGTTACCTTCCTTCTTACGAAAGAAGGTTGGGTCAACCGAACCTTGTTTGAATTTGGACATCCTTAAAAACTTAGTTAGCGTTTCATACCAGGCTCTAGGTGCTTGTTTTAGTCCATATACCGCTTTGTCCAAAATATAGCAGTGATTGGGGTATTTTTCATTCACGAATCCCGGAGGTTGCTCCACGTACACCGTTTCTTCAAGTTCTCCATTTAGAAATGCGCACTTCACGTCCATTTGGTAGACCTCAAAGTTCTTATGTGCAGCATAGGCAAGAAATATTCGAACAGATTCCAGCCTAGCTAAAGGAGCAAATGTTTCCTCATAATCGATTCCTTCCTCCTGGCAGTATCCTTTCACAACTAGACGAGCTTTGTTTCTTATTACATTGCCTTCCTTGTCCATTTTATTTCTAAAGACCCATTTGAGACCAACAACCGAGGCATCTTGAGGAGTTGGAATGAGGCGCCAAACTTTATTTCTTTCGAACTCATTAAGTTCGTCTTGCATAGCTTGAACCCAATCAGAGTGATCAAGAGCAGTGTTTACTGTCTTTGGTTCAACTTTTGAGACGAAAGAGTTAAACATACAGAACTCTACCTTTGAAAATAAAGATGTTTGCTTTGCCTTCAGTTGAGATCGGGTCAACACCTTTTCAGAGACATTACCCACAACCTGTGAAACAGGATGATCTCTAGTCCATTTGACAAGAGGAGGGTAATTTGGATCATAGGATGGATCCAATTCAGCATTTACCATCTCTTCTAATTCGGATTGACTATCATCGTCATAAAACATATCGGCATTCTCCCCCTCGACTGATGAGCTTTCAGGGGTATCTTGACTTTCCGGTGCTACAGGACTTTCGGGTGAAATTGAGCTTTCGGGAGCTATAGTACCATCGGGTGCAGTAGAACTTTCGGGAGCTACAGTACCTTCGGGTGCAGTAGAGCTTTCGGGAGTAGCTGGAGAAGAGTTCTCCCCCTCAACCTATGAACTTGACTGTTTTGAAGAAGATGAATTCTCCCCCTCAACTGAAGCACCTTGCTGATAAGGTTTATTTGGAACTGATTCTCCTTCACCCAGTCGTTTGGCAGCGTCATCGACAATTTGCTTCGAATGGTCAACTTTGTTGTCTGCTGCATTGGCTTCGGAGAGAGTAGCCTTCTCTGGTTCATCAAATAACTCCACAAATTGCTCAAACAAATTTGCAATCGAGGCTGTGACTTGGCCTGTTTGAGAGAAGATTTCTCCAACTGATTCTTCCGTGGCCTTCAGCTTCTTGACATAGCTGTCATCGAAAGTCACATAATACGTTTCTTCAATCTTCCTCGAATGCTTGTTTAAAACCCTGTAGGCTTTCGAAGTGAGAGAGTATCCCAGAAAAATCCCTTCATCAGCTTTTACGTCGAACTTGTTACGATGTTCTTTAAAATTGAAGATAAAGCATCGTGAGCCGAATACGTGGAAGAATTTGACGTTTGGCTTCCTGTTGTTGATGATCTCATAAGGAGTAAGAGTGACACGCTTATTGAGATAGGATCTGTTCTGCGTAAAACAAGCTGCAGCAATAGCATCAGCCCAGAAATATAAAGGTAGAGAAGCGAAACTTAGCATGGTTCGGGCCGCCTCACACAAGGATCGGTTTCGTCTTTCGACAATCCCGTTTTGTTGAGGGGTGTAGGGAGCTGAGAAGTTGTGACTGGTTCCTTTTTCTGCTAAAAAGTCTTCAAATTCTTTATTCTTGAACTCCAGCCCATTGTCGCTTCTGATGTTGCAAACGACTTTCCTCAGCTGCACTTCAACCTGCTTGATAAACATCTTTAGCTTGAGAGTTGCCTCAGATTTGTGCTTCAGAAAGAACACCCATGTAAAACGTGAAAACTCATCAACAATAACAAGAATATACTTGCTACCGCCAATGCTTTCGATAGAAGATGGACCACATAAGTCAATGTGAATTAACTCAAGTGGTTCAACGACTCTAGTGTTTATTATGGATGGGTAACTTTGACGACTCTGCTTCCTCATTTCACAAGCAGCACACAAATGTTCTCGATCAAACTTGAGCAATGGAAGACCCTGAACATGGCCTCCTGTGACAAGTTTGTTGGTATCCTTGAAATTGAGATGGGAGAGCCTTCGGTGCCACAGCCAGCTTTCGTCAGAATGTGCTTTGGATAACAGATAGATAGCTGGATTTCCTTTGATAGGTTTGAGATTGAGAGGAAACATTTCGCCTTTGCGCTCTGATTTGAGAATCACTCTTTTTGTTTTCTTCTCTATTATTTCCGAACCCTCATCATCAAACGAAACTTTAAGACCGGTACCTCCAACAAGTTGAGATATACTTATGAGGTTATGTTGTAGTCCTTCAACATATGCCACCTTTCTAATCGTGAAGTCTCCATTTGTTATCATCCCATAACCTTTTATTGTGCCGTATGAGTTGTTCCCGAACTTGACATTCCCGCCATTTGGAAGAGATCGGAATTCCCTCAGCTCTTCCTTCCTTCCTGTCATGTGATGTGAGCAGCCACTGTCAATATACCATTCTTCTTCGAACTGCTCGTCACTGATAACCTGCAAAAATCAAGCAGATTTAGGAACCCAAAGTTTCTTGGGTCCACGTGAGCTTTTCACAGGAACAGGAATAGTAAGAGAAATGTCAACAAGATATGTTCTTTTTATTAAAGTTGTTTCATCTTTCTTCTTAATAGTGAAAACTTTAATTTTGTTGGGATGTGTTACAGTCAGTTTGGATTCAGGTTCAGGCGTTTGGGCCTTGGAATGCTTTTGATCATTCTTGACTGAGGAAACCTTCGATTTTCCTTTGAAATTTGTTGAAGATTTTGGATTTTGAGTTTGAACAGAATTGGATTTAGAATGGGGTTGAGAAGAATTAGAATGAGAGAATTTAGACTGGGAAGTTTTCTTGACTTGAGGTTCTAAGCGACTCTTTTGTTTTTGGTCATTAGTGGGACCGAACCTAGAACCTTGGTAGCTTTTGCTCTCGGAACCGAACCTATGCTTTCGGTAGCTGATATTCTCTGAACCGAACCTTTCCCTTCGGTTGTTATTACTTTCTTGCGGTCTGAATGCTCTTTTCTCTGACTTTCTGTCATGATCAGAAAAATGGGCGTTTTGAGATCGCCAGAACTGTTTTCGCTCTGAGAGATTCTTTTTGTATCTCAGATTCCTTTGCTGCTTTTGATTCTTTACTTGCTTCGGCTGTCGGTGGATGTTGGCTTTTTGCTTTTGCTTTTTGCCAGCCGGTTCACTTTGAACAGATGGTGTTTCGCTTGAAGGAGTGACTTCTTCTACATGAACTTCTTTTGCACCACTGGTACTTGGCACATCGAAGTTGTCAGGCTTGTTTAGTGGCTCTGGCACATATCTGCCTTTGGTTTTCCAGGACGTTCGCTCTGACAGACCAACGGTTTCGTCTGCATTATGTATAGGAGTAGACCAGAAAAATTCATCACAGCCATCCGCATTATCTTCGTTTACTATGGCCGTGAGTTCGGCTGTCTGATGTTCGGTTACTCCTGTGACCTTATACACCTGATTTGGTGTTGTTCTCACCTTTTGGTACACCACGACCTTTTCTTCAAGAATCAGGGACTTGTTTTGGGATAAACGAGCGAACTCCACAGAATTTTCGGAAATAAGATTTTTGTGGTTTTCGGGTTCGCTCTTGACAAACTCAGAACAGTCGACTTCATCCTCTACAGAAATTTCACTCATATCATCATCCTCATTGAGCTCAGACGCGTTTTCAACATCAATTTTATTTTCTGAGCTCAAGTTGGCATTCAATGAGTCAAACTTTTGTATGGTTTCGGTCCTTAGTTTCAGTTTATCGTTTTCATCCAAAAGATTTTTCAACATGTCCTTATGGTCCTTGGACTTTTTAAAAGATTCGATTTTGTCCAGACCATACATATAAGTCGGATTCACATCATCAGACGAAACTACACTTTCACAATTATATGCTTCAGCGTCGATTTCATCTTCCTTAAATTCAAGGAAGGGCAAAATCATGCGATGAATTTTCTGCCCTATTTCACAGTTCAGATGAAGTCGAGTGATGTTAGCATAAAGACGTTTAGCAATCAAACAAAAGACATTTCTTTGTTTCAAAAGTTTTAAATTGTCTCTTTGCAAATAAATGCTTTCATCTTTGGATTTAATCAGCTCCGACTCCTTCAGCTCTATCCACATCCTCCATTCCTCACTCTTGGAAGACACCCTGCTTATTTGGTCAGTTAGGTTAGAATTGGTGACCCGTGTTTGAGTTAAACTGCTATCTAGATTTGAGATTCTTGAATTTAAGCTTTTTAATTCTTTTTCATACGAATTTTGTGGGACTTTGAATGAAACAAAAACAGATTGTACCTTCTTGATCAATTCATCTAACTCATTGATCTGCACGCTGAGAGGTTTAGCTGTGAAGCATAGGTCCTCTCGCTCCTTGGATTCTTCATTCCCACCATCCATATTGTATCCCCTCATTTGAGATACATCTGTCACCATCAAACACTTCCCACCGCTTTCTTCACCTTTTGCAACGTATGCCTTTCCATGAGATGGCTTCCTGGCCTCATCATCCTCTGAGTCGGTTTACCAGACCTGCACGCCACCGAACTCATCATCCGCTGCCGAAACCTGCACAATTAAAGCATTCATTGAAGGGTTAGCAGTAGCTTTCTTTCTCTTGATCTCTTCCAGCCTTTTCATCAACACAACTTCTTCATCTTTCTCCTCATCCTTCTCTGCCATTTTCTTTAGAACGCAGTATTTGGCATAGTGGTTCTTTCCTCCACAGTAGTAGCAGTTCACACCTGAATCTCCTTCAACTTTCGCCTCTTTCTTTGGTTCCTTTGTCTTCGGTTCCTCCCTAACCTTTTCAGAACTGTAGCTTCCCTGTCAATTTCGGTTCTTATTGGTAGGGAACCTTTTCTTAATGAACCTCTTTGGATTCGACACCATCATTGCATAGTCTTCAGAAGTAAGATCATAGTCTTCTAAGTTGAGATCTTCATCTTCTACCACACTTTTGCTTTTGGACAAGAGGGCCAAGGACCCAAAACTGGAGACCACGTTTTTCTCTTGCAAAACAATCTTTTCTTGGGATTTCAAAATCCCCACCAGCTTTGCCAACGAATAAGATTTAAATTGCTCATGAGCTTTAACAGTGGACACAACCGCTCTCCACTCGGATCTAAGGCCATTCAAAAATGCTACTTTTTGTTCAATCAGCTTCCTTTCTATATCGTGTTTGATCATCTTGCTAAGAAGATGATTGAAGCGATCGAACGTCTGAGTAACAGTTTCATCAGAATTCTGCTTAAATTCACCAAACTCAGACAAGAACAAGGTCTGAATAGAATGCTCCAAATCTTCATCTGTGGAATATAGCTCTCGCAGCCTATCCCATATTTCTTTAGCAGTGCTGCATGAACTCACTAGCCTGAATGTATCTAATTGCAGAGCGAATCGAATCAGTCTCAATGCTTTCATGTTGCATTGAAACTTTTCCTTTTCGTCTTGAGCAACATCCTTTACGTCCTTTAACAGATCATTGTACTCTTTCTGAGTTTTAATGATTTTTAACGTTCCAGAGTGAGCAAATGGTCCAGAAACGATTGCTTCCCAAATAAGGTATCCATTGTCTTCCAACCCGATGACATAATCTTCAAAGTGATGTGCCCAGACTTCGTAATCCTGGGTGTAAAGAATAGGAATCTTCGTCGTCGATCCAATGTTGCTAGAGATGTTGATGGGATTAGATTGTGACTCGTCCATGCTTTATCGTTTTTAACTTGTTTGAAAGATCAGACTTGTAATATTTAATATTAGGGCAAACAAATAAATGCTGAGTTACGTCAATAATGGAATGACGGCTCAATAATTATTAGTTAATGCGGAATAACCCTAATCGCAAACTCTTTCACAGAAAAGATGTGTATAAATTACACAGCCTCCTGCTCTGATACCAATTGATGAGTTATTAATTAACTCTTTGATCGATTAGATCTTTGTAACAGGTATGTGATGAACGTAAAAACAGTAAACAAAACACAAGTATGAATCAAGATGTGTCGAATGATTAGATTACTCGATCCTCAGCAGAGCTCGACTAAGAACTTCCACTGTAGAGGATTCTAGGGATACAAAACAAGAACGATAAATTTGCTGAACAATAAATCTCTAATCGTTACTGATCGTCCTTCTGTTCTAGGATGCATGCAAGCATCTATTTATACTAAACCCTACAAAACTCACGGATGGACAGGCCCATACCGGAGATACATATTGGACTAGCTAACGAGCCCAATAGACGCAACACAAAATACGACCCAACAGGGTAGTTACCTAGGGTTCTCTCCTCATATGGACATATTGAATTTCTACTCTGCCTTCCTCCTGATTCCGACTCTGGGTGTCATCACTTCATGATGGATGACCGAGAATCTCCGAAGTTTAGGCGAATTTCTCACCGATGTCCCTAAAAGATATAGGCACTTGGTGAATTCAATAGTCTCGACCTAGTTCATTCGTTTCCGAGCTGGAAATCTTCTCAATGAACTTCATCGGGGTCGGACTCAACTCTTCTGTCAAGCACTAGAGTGGATAGGGTTTTCTACGGGGTTCGTGCAAGAATGGAAATGTCTAGAGAATCCTAAGAGATTATTAACATTTCACTGGATGATCCATATCGAGTCCTGCTACGATTACATAGGGTATAAAAAACATATATAGCTTAGATCCGATAGGCCTTCGAATATGTGATACTACTCTATATCCACATCCCAACGAGGAAAAGGAAGTAGGGAGAAACCACACATTCTTAGCCTATGGGATCCTTATTATACATAACCTTGGGAGTGTACCCTCTGTAGTTGTAGGTATATCAATAAGGATCTTTTTAGTTCTTCACACAGGGTTGTCTATGTATCCTAAAATACCCCTATGGTATTTTAATTTCTTGTTTGTGTTTCTTATTTTCTGAATATGATTCTGGGATTAGTGTGAATCTTTTAGTATTCCAAAATACTCCTATAGTATTTTAAACTTTATGCTTGGCTCTAGCATCCCTATTTGGTAAGTTTCAGACCTGTTGCAACACCACTATCACTCCCAAGCACACATTCATCGCATCTCAAATAAATGTAGTTGATTAGGTTACATTTATTCCAGCTTACGACTACATAACTGCCCAAGTTTGACGGTAATGCTCAACATCCGAAGACTTTTATTATTGTTGTTCTTGTGATACTTGTGTTCGAGTGCTTAGATTTTGGATGTTATTATACTTTGGTAAAATATGGTTATATTTTAAAGTATAATTCTTGGTCAGAGTGTTTTATCCCTTTGTATTTATAGGTTGTATATCTTTTATGAATTGATATACTTAGCTCACTATAAACAATGCTCTGATACCAATCTGTCACACCCCAAAACCGGAACGGCGGAAACGTTCTGGGGTGGATGACGTCATGTCAAGTATCACAACACATGCATTATAGTAATTAAAGTACAACAAGACATTGCATTAATAGTAATAGTTTTACATGGTTACATTACAATACATCAAAGTAATACAAGTAATAGAATAAATACAGCGTGGTACTAAGCTATCTTCACCAACGGCTCCTGGAATGTACCTGTCTAATGCTAACCTGAGAATACAAGTTATTTGAAAAGCGAGTATCAACATTTTTACAAATGTTGGTGAGTTCATAAGTATTTAGTGACGTTTCAATCAAATAACTTTAATAAGTGGTAGTTTAAGTGTTTACTGTGTATTAGAGTTCTTTCTAGAAAATCCTATATTTTCTTTAATAAAAGCAGCCTTCTACCAAGACTGGTCAGTGTTATGTGGTAAAAAGTAGTTTTCCCTTAATTACTATCATTATCAAAATACTGAATTTGATTATTAAGAAAGCAAGAGACATCAGGGAAATACATATGCCTCAGCAGTGAGGACTGCTGACTAAGGCAAAGGAATCATAGACTCCAAGAAAGTATGGAACAAACGACACGCCCGGTTCAGTCTAACAAATGGAGACACAAACCCCAGAAGGCACCAAATGAAAGGTACAGCTGGTAAGGTCTAAAACAGTGAATACAGACCCCAGACAGTATCAAATGAACGATACATCTTGTAAGGTCAAAACAGTGAATACAGACCCCAGACTGTATCAAATGAAAGATACGTCTTGTAAGGTCAAAACAGTGAATACAGACCCCAGACTGTATCAAATGAAAGATACGTCTTGTAAGGTCAAAACAGTGTGACTGTGAAAATGAGTTACCAACATACAGTGTAAATTGCCGGTGAAATACCGTTACCTTAAGGCCAATGAATTATAAGGTAACCCAGGATACTCGTAACCATACTGACTAGAGTACCAGGCGCCCTACAAGCGTCTAAAATATGACATTTGTCACCCCTTGGCTTGGTAGGCCGTGGACTGTAGCTAGCAGTCAGGGTGTGGGGGTGTCAATCCTGTATAGATCTATACACACAATGTCCGCTCTCCCTACAGGAGACTCTGGTTACCAACTAGACGACGGAGAAGGCTGTGTCCTGAAGATGCATCCCAAATAGTGGGTAGAGACTTCCAAATAGTGGGTAGTGTGTAAGTGCTGAACTAGAGGTAGAGACTTCCAAATAGTGGGTAATGTGTTTCTAATGTAAGTGTAGACTAGAGGTAGAGACTCTTAACTGAACGGACTAGAGCATTCATGTATGTCCATACTTGTATACATAATATATAACTAATGAACCAAACGACCTTCGGACGGCCATCTGATCCCACCAGACCACATCTCAACAGAGAAAAGGAAATAGGGCGGACGAACCTTCCTAAGTCCTTCAATCATTATTTATATGTACCTATACAAGTGCAGACATACATCTAACTACGACTAAGTGTGTATCAAGTGGAAACGTATCATCGTGGTGTGAAATCATACAGTGTGGAATAACCGAATGTGAGGTATAAGTGTACCAAGTATAAGTGTATCACGAAGTGGAAACGACAACTGGTGAAGTAAAAGCGTCTAACAAGTGTAAGCGACTACAAGTATAAGCGATATAGAGACAATAACCGGTATAAGCGTATCACGAAGGGAATGCATTGTCAAGTAGGAGTTTTAAATAAGTAAAAGCGAAGCAGTAGTAACTAACAAGTAAATGTATACGACGTGAAAGAGAACTTTGATGAAAACCTTGTAAAAACCTTTATACTCAGGGAAAATCACATTTGGTATTCTTTGATAAAATAAGTTTGAAAGCCTTTAGAAGTCTTTTGGAAACTTTATAAACCAGTTTAAAATGAATTTAGATAAAACAGTATAAGTAAGAGTTTTGAAACAATTGAAAACCTTTTTGAAAACCATTATAGTATCCTACTCGGTAAAACAGTGTAAAGTGGTAAAATCTTGAGCATGCGGGTTATCAATCACATGTGATTGATATGATAACTGGCATTTTTAACTTGTATCCCCCCTATAAAACATGTAAAAACATTTAAAAGGTTCATTCAGGGGTATGAACTCACCTGGCATAAGTAGGTCCGACGAAGGTGCCGTTTGGGCGTTCGGTGTCACGTAAGGACTCGAACACACTCAATGACCTATTTAACATATGATAACATATGTTCACATACAATTAGTATATTTAATAATAATTAAACAGGTATACGCACTCAAAGGAGCGGAAAACACTTTGGTTAAGTGTTTGGGTGCCCGGTAGCATCTAAAGGTGTGTATGGCTTAGGAATGGAGTTTACTACCTGAGAGTAAACTCCCAAAGCTATGTTTACGGCCCAGGGACATCTCACCATGAGTTTACGGCCGTAAACTCATGGTGAGGGGTTCTAGTGTGTTTTAAGGCTTCTAACTTGTTCATGGAATTATTCTAGGTCCAAAACTATATAGTATGAATGAGTTTAAGGTCTTAAAGGGCATCTTAATGGAGTTTATGGCCCAGGGACAACTCCTAAGGGAGTTTACAGCCGTAAACTCTTATCCTTTGAGTTTAGTGAAGTTTCAAGCCCTTATATCACTTTTAGTAATTTATAATAAGGTGTGAGGCCATTTAGGTGAATAAAAGCTAACATTTGGGCATGTTTGGGGGTGTTTACGGCCTTGGTACATGCCTGGGCCGTAAACTCCCTTTAATCCCCCATTTCCTTGTGTTTGGATGATCTAAACCCAAAAGGATAAGCCCCTAATTTATGTATTAAGTCCAAGGGTGTTTTAGGAGTGTTTTTGGGGCATTTTAATATGTTTAAGAGGTGTTTACGGCCTTGGCATATGCCTGGGCCATAAACTCTCTTTTACCCCTTAAAACCATGTGATTTAATGTTTAAACACTCCTAGGCTAATCCATTAATTTATTTCAAAGCCTTTAGGGACATTTTGGGGTCATTTTGGCCTCATTTAAGGTGTTTACGGCCTAAGGAGGAGCTTAGGCCGTGAACTCCTTTTCAATAGCTTAAATGGTCCAATTTTAAGCTATAAACACGAATCATAATGTTTAGAATAAGCTAGGGTAAGCGGACTTATGATTTGGAAGCGTTTGGTTGCGGATTCAGGTCGAAAACGAGTCTAGAGAGAGAGTATAGAGAGAGAGTGTAAAAAGTCTCCAAATGGGGTTTACTCCCCTTTATATATGGGTGGGAGTTGGAGCTCAGTGGGAATCTACCCGATACTGCCGTTATACGGGGCTTTTGGTCGCACCCGATTTAGTGGTCATAATAATAAAAACTAACTTTTTCCAATTAAATGGAAATGTGTGTTATGTGTTTTTATTTCCTTTTATCACGACTTAACGACATCTTAAATATAAACAAATGAAATGTTTATTTAATTGACGACCTCTAATTAACGAAACTTTTATAAACTGGAATATTACGTTAACGGTAACGGGGAAATGTAACGG
This sequence comes from Lactuca serriola, assembly GCF_051521515.1. Classification (NCBI taxonomy): domain Eukaryota; kingdom Viridiplantae; phylum Streptophyta; class Magnoliopsida; order Asterales; family Asteraceae; genus Lactuca; species Lactuca serriola. The sequence continues at coordinate 152,299,737 of NC_136416.1, forward strand.
AACAACTTGGGTTGTCACACGACCTGACTCGCCGAGTCCAAGAACAGACTCGCCGAGTCCAAGGTAATCTTCAACCAACTCGCCGAGTTCCTGCCCAACTTCATCCGACTCGACGAGCTGTTCATCCCACTCGTCGAGTTCCTCCTAACCTTCATGCTACTCGCCGAGTCTACTCAAAGGACTCGTCGAGTTCATTCAGATCTACATACATGTAGAGGACTTTTGAGTCATGCATGGGCTCCAAACAGTAGATCTACCTTCCCCAAGCCTATTTCTCACGTAAAGTTGCAAACTTTACGTGTAGAGAAGGAGATCTAGGCTAAATACACAATAAACTAGAGTTTAAGGCAAAGAGGCTCCATAATCAACTCAAGGGCTGATACTTTATGCTTTCCAAGACCAAAATATGCTTAGATCTGAAGTAGCAACTCCAGATCCGGCTTCTAACTCAAATGGACAACTTAATCATGGCTAAAAAGCCCCTAAACTCACAACCAAAATATATCTAAAGGAGGGAAACGACTTAATACCTTCAATAACTCAGAAAGTTCCCCCAATCTTCAGATCTAAGGCCAATCCTTGAAGCTTCAATGATTCCCCTTCTTCTTCTTCCTTCAAATCACTCAAAGATGGCTTGGAAGCTTGAATGGGCAACAATGGGGCTTAGGGTTCGATGTTATGGGTGAAAGAGGCAGTAAAGGAACCCTAGGGGAGAGAATGAGACGCTTAAATAGGCCCCAAGTCCCAAATTTAGGGTTTTCCTCGCACAAACCAGACTCGCCGAGTCCCCTTGTCCGACTCGCCAAGTCGGTCACTTACTCCTCGACCCGGATCCCGCTCGGACTTGCCGAGTTCCTCCTTGGACTCGCCGAGTCTCCCCTTAAAGTTAGGGTTTTCTTTCCTTTCTTGACCTTCAAAACTTTGGGTGTTACAGTAATATAAAGAAAACTGAGAGGGTCCGGCTTAGGAGCCTGGTGAGCATATAGGGTTTTCAACCCACAATAATATAATTATTATATTCACTTATCAAGCAATCAATCCAATTACCCACCCCCATTATCTTCATTTATTTCTTAAAGATTTACCCTAAGAACCGATTACCCTTCTCCCATTCATTCCTAAAAATTGCCCTAAGGAATTGGCACAAAGTCTAGTGCTGCCATGGTTCATAGATCACCTATGGTGAACACGCAGTTCAAAATAATTAATGAACACCTAGTTCAAGAACACCCATTGAACACACTCAGTTCAATAATACCTAATGAACACCTAGTTCAAAAACACCTAATGAACACTTAGTTCAAAAACACCTAATGAACACTTAGTTCAAAAACATCTAGTGAACACTTAGTTCAAATATCCCTGGTGAACTCAATCACCTAAGGAACACAGAGTACGAAAGCTCTTAGTTCAAACCATGTGATAATAATGTATATCTCGATCCTGAAAAACCACTAATATTATTAACACATATAAATAATATTTCTAAAACAATCTATCCCATCCTGTCGATCCCCACACACTGACCCTATACAATGATCTTACGAGACCTAGCCTAAGGAATCGATATGAACAACAACTGACGAAGCTGCTTCAGAAATTCCCTGGCAGCAAACGAGGATCAATAAAGACATCAAATGAGGGGAAAGGAATAAGTTTCACCACGAACATTCGTTCGTAAAAGAAAGAACCACAAGACAATTAAGTCAGGGGTAGTTATCTAGATAACAATGCCTAGGAGTGGTCCAACTATCATGAGGTATTATACCTCTAGACTCTCCCTATCCAGCATCGAACTTTGCCTAGTAGTGGACTGAATACATGAGGTATTTCACCGCCAGACGCACCCTATCCAGCAATATAACACCAGACATACGTAGCAGTGGTCTATTACCGACACTTTATTAGGCAGTCTACGAAGTTCCCTTAATTATTTCGTAAAATAAAACGCTGACATATGAATCTCGGTCGATCACTTCATAAAAGAAACGCTGACTCCAAAGCTCTCTCAAAATAAAAGTATGGGGAAATACTACTAGAGTACTCCTGTACGCTCCCGTAACTGACACACAAAATAGTCAAAAAGACTTTGTACATGATAGTACTTCTGGCACATTATAGTACTCTGGTATGCGAAAGTCTCGTACCCGAGAACATAATAGTACCCTGGCGCAAGCAGCACCCAAGACACAGAGCTTTGAAAAGGACTTCGTACATAAAATGTACTTCTGTACGTAGGACGTACTCCACCGATCATCAATCTCACCCCACACGTACTCTTAATAAGAGACTACCCAAAGTCCAATCTTAATTGAACTAAACATCACTATTTAAGTCTTAACCCATCACTAGGCAATCCTACAATGCCTATAATCAATTTTTGATACTATATCCGTTTAGGCAACGCCAACTAGTGTATACTTAACACAAGGTTTTAAGTAATAATATCATATATACACATCTTAACACATATTGAACCATATCTGAGTCGCACGTTGTATATCATCAAATATATCTAACACGTATTTTGGACAATAACAAATACTTCACATACATATGTATATTTCATACTTTAATCAATACTCTTATTAAAATCACGTTCCTAAAAGGGACTATACACATGATACCTTATCGAATGAACACGTAGTTCAAAAATACATAATTCGTACTCCCGGATCTTAAATTTGCCTCATTACCTAATCCATATTCCCGGATCTAAAACTAACATCTTGATCTGATTCATACTCTCGGATCTAAAACTAACCTCTTGATCTGATCCATACTCTCGGATCTAAAACTAACCTTCTGATCTGATCCATACATCCAGATCTAAAACAAGTTATCTCTTTATCCTTTTATCTCATGGTCCAACCCATCTTTTATCACCTACCAACAACCTCATCTACCCATGTTCTACCCAACATATTTTTAGATACAAAATACATATATAGTTTAACTCATTAAAACTTATATAAGTCATCCATTCCACAATCATCTCAAATAAACAACAATATATTATACACATAGCACGTATTTCATAGCAAATACTTAATATTTATGTGTTAGAAGAAAGTGACTACACACTCACTTGATCAGAAGATGACCGGGCAGCACTACGGCTTGTAGAAGTAGTATCCTTCGGTGAAACAGTGATCTCTTCACACACCGGACTTCTCGCGGGCAGAGCTTCAGCTCGGAAACTCTTTTCTTCTCAGGATCTTCGGGCTTCGGGACTCGCTTCGGGTCTCGGGATGATACCGGGGCTTCGGGGGGTTAAAAGAGGGCTTATAGAGAGTATCGGGAGTGAGAGAGAAGAGACGGAGCAACCAAAATCGGTTGACCCTTGATTTCTATTTATAGGGCCATTTTTCTGGATTCACGTCGTGAATCTCAAATATTCACGTCGTGAGTTCAATAGTCATCAGGTGCGTCATCGCCACTTGCGTCTGTCGGGCTCCAGAAGTCATAAATACTGAGTTCAAGTCATGAACATTGTATTCACGTCGTGAACTTTGACAGTTTTGGAGTTTCGCGCCCCAAACTTCAGAAATTCATAAATTTCGCATACGAACTCCGTTTTCGATATTCTTTATATCCACGTGTAGGTGAGATTATGCGCTACAACTCTCGTTTAGACTTTGTCGGCTAATTTTGACTTTATTTTTATTATACTTTTATTATATTATTTTTAGTAGGCCGGGACAGAAAAACTCCGTTAGAAATCCATAACTTCTTCGTATGATGTCCGTTTTTGTCTGTCTTTTTACCGTTGGACTACTATCGATGAGATCTTCGATTCTCGTTTAGATCGTTTCGGCTAGAAATCACTCGATCTCATATTCGAACTTTTGGCTACATTGTGCTAATGCTGAAACTTCGAAAAATCATAACTTCCTCATACGAAGTCAGATTTAGACGTTCTTTTTATGCATGCTCTCGGTTTAACGTATTCTATGAATTTCATTTAGATCGCTAAGGCCGAATATCGCTCTAACGTAAATTCACTATTTACGTCGCGCTATGTCGTGCCGGTTCTGTCGCGAAACTTCGACAGGTCACAACTTCTTCGTTATAACTCGGATTCCGGCGTTCTTTATATGTACGGAATCCTTGTAACATATACTATACCTTAGTTAAGATTAATCCTTCTAAATAATCTTCCATAAAAAAGTCATTTTTGATGCTTATCGTCTCTAAATTGACTAGCCCGGATCTACGGGTGTTACAGCCGGTCCTCCCTCCCTCAAGTCATAGAACTCACATTCCATGCCAAACGGGGGTCGTTGTCCCTGTTTCCTGCTCCATCTCCAAATGTCGATACCCCAAGGAGGTGTAGGGCCACTCGGGCCCATTCGGTGAGCTGGCACCCTCACTGGGTATGGTGGGTTGATGACTTCGGACATTGTGTCCGAATCACCATCGTTTTCGTCACCAAACTCTTCTTCACCATCGTCTGCCACGGGTTCCGCAGGTCCCTCTTCAGGCTCCTCTTCAGGTTCCTCGTCGGATTCCTCTAGCCGTCCGTTATTTCCCTGATTGGGAAAGTAGGGATCACCAGGGTGGTGGAAACCAACCATACTGACTACACGAGAGTGCATATATAAGTCATATTTTAATTACTCTCATAGTATTTTTAATTATTTGTGTTTGGTTTCCCTAGAGTTATTGGAGAGTGGGGTAGGCTTGCGGATTCATTTCCCGCTGTGATTACTCCCGAACACATGTTGGTCATATTCTGAATAAATATAGTTGATCAGGCTATATTCATCCCTAATATGACTACATAATTGCCCAGGTTTAATCATAGTGTTCAATTTCCTCCAGAAGCTTTCATTAAATATTGTTAGGTTATTATTCTACTATGCGCACATAAGTGTGAGATTTTTGTTTTGTTCAGAGTTATTTAGTCCCATTGTGTTTATATTTGCATATCATGTATGGTTAGATATGCTAGTTCACTATAAACATTGCTCTGATACCAACCTGTCACACCCCCGAACCAGATGGCGGAAACGTCCGGGGGCTCGTGTGACCAACAATTTAATAATCATCACAATGAATATACATGAAACATAACACATTTGTCACCAACATTACATAATACAACTAGCATTGTTCACATCAAGTACATTGTTAAAATACATAAGTTCAAATTGTTAAAAGTACGATAAGTGTTGTTACATAAAATGAAACCATACACACTTGCAAATCTTCCAGCTTAACGATTACTTGAGAATACAAGTTATTTTGAAAACGGTCAACATATATAATGTTGGTGAGTTCATAAGTATGTTTGAGTAAAAGTCTTTGTATCTTTCATAAAAAAAACCCAGAAAATCCGATATTTTCTGTAAATGTCTGAAAATGATGTGAAAATCAAGTATAAATGCATGTGTGAATTTCATACTTATAACTTATATGAGTGTAGTTTAAATTCATTGCATTTTGAATAAATGATAAGTGTATATGAATAATTTCCTTAGAAAATCCAATATTTTATGTTTTATAACACCGTCTAGATTCTTGTATCGTTAAATAAATCGTTTTGCATTGACACAATTAAAGAGTTTATCTTCAAAAGGTTAAACTTTTGGTATTGAATCCCTTTATGAGCCGTTATAACCATGCATGATAATGACTAGGTCGCCCGTCTTGGTATTTTTCCAAATGTCGGTCTTGCTAAGGATTTTGTCGCCCTAGTCTGACCTAGTCTAGCTGTAGCGAATAGCTAAGGCGTGGGGGGGTGTCACCCGTATAGATCTATACACAAACTCTCGCTTTCCTACCAGGAAACTCTAATTATAACTACAGGCTACGATTGTACACTCGGAGGTGCCAACCGACATGTCTCACTAGATTCTCAACCCCTTTTTGTACTATGTTTAATGTTTACGTATATGTGGTATGTTTTTGTATTCGAAAGGTACATATATAAGTATATGAAGTTTAATGATTACGCAAAGGTATAGTTACAACCTACTAACATGTGAAATTTCCATTCCAAACCCTATTAGCATGTAATTAGACCACAAAGGCCCAATAACATGTAAGAGGGTAATTTATCCCCAATAGGCATGTAAATGGGCCACAAAAGCTTAATAAACATGCAATTCATTACTTAGGCCCAAATTAACATGTAAGTGAGTCGCAAGACCCAATAAACACGTCATGGAAAACATTGGGCTCAATATACACTTAATTGGGCCCTTAGGGTCCAATGACCAAGTAACGTTAATATTAGGCCCAATAAATAGTTATCGACGTATTCCGTTCGTTTGTTTTATTCCGTTGTTTGTTTTAGCTCGAGGTTTAATAGATTGATGATGAAAATCCTCTTTTTGTAAAAATGACGCTTTTGGCCAATAATCCTCCAACTTTTAATTAAAGCCCAAAGTTTTGTAAAAATGACACTTTAGTCCATAATTTATAAAAATTTGCAATTTTTGTCCCAAATGTCTAAAAAATTATGGTTTTAGCCCAAAAAATTATATTTTCACATTTAGAACCCTGTTTTGCAGAAAAGTGCATTTTCAGCCCCTTGTTTGTAAAAGTTTACACCATCGGCCCAATTTTGGAAAATTTTACATTTTTGGTCCAACTTGAAAATAAATGTTATTTTCACCTCTAAATTTGGTTTATTTACATTTATGACTCAAATTTTTGGCCAAATAACATTTTTAACCCCAAAACTTCATTTTTTTTTTCGCAAATTGGGCCCAAAACCGTGAGGCCCAAAAGTTTTGGCCCATTAAGCTTAAATTTGCATTTTTGACCCTTTTTAAAGTATGTTTAACATAAAAATACCTTTTTATACATGTAGGACCTGTTTGGCCCTTATAAAAACATAAATGTCACTTTTTGCCCTTATTTTTTGTTTTCTTGACAATTTTGACCTCTAACAAGGTTTTTGTTGAAATCTTTTGTATCTTAAACATGTAATCACTTTTGGCTTGATAATGTGATGTATATAATGTCATAGTTCATAGATCTTTGCTAAATAATACTTAAAATTTCGAGATTTGCTAAGATCTAACACATTTTTACCAAATAAACTAAGAATTCACACAAAACATGGATATAACACATAGATCTACACATTTTACTTGCATTCTCCCCCAAAAATCATATGAAAACCGAAAACAAGGGGGAATGAACTCGCCTTTGCTTGATGTTTAGGTTTTTGAAGAAGAAGTGGAAAGGATTTTTGGTCTTATCACACCTTTGTTGTGGATCTCGAGTTTATGAAGCTTCTAAGGTGTGATCATGGAATAAAAACCATGTAAGAAGGAGTTTTTCATGTTAAGATGAAAGAAGATTCTTATGTTTGACAATAACTTACCAAAGATTTGAATGACTTAATGAAGATCCTTAGAACCCTAGCAAATTTTTGAGATCTTGGAGGAAAGAAGAGGATGATTTTAGAGAAGTTTGGAGAGAATTTTTTTCAAGTGTGTGTGTGTGTGTGTTTTGGCTCTCGGCCGAGAGTAGTAGAAGAGAGGGGAGAGAGGTAGTGAGGTGACTAGCATGGATGTATGGGGGTCCTTGCATGGATACATGTTGAACAAAATGGAGGTGGCACCTCCAAAGTCAAACCCCCCCCCCCCCCCATTTCACTTCTTTTTTTTTGTTTACATGGGCCGAGATTTGGGCTAAGAAGAAAGGGTGGAGTGGTTTGGGCCCATTAACTTTAGTTAGGATATTTGGATCCTAAACATAAAAAATTTCGGCACATTGGGCTCTTGGAAGCATTCACGGCCCAAATAGAATAAAAGAATGGGCTTATGGCTCACTAAGGTTAATTGGATTAGTTATGGCCCAATAAGGCCCATTAGGGTTAGAATGAATCATTGTAGACCCAAATGGTCCAAAATGTTTTAGATTTATGAATTGGGTCCAATTAGGGCTTCTAAGTCCAATAAAGTTGAATTGAGTGTTTATTGGTCCATTAGGCCCAATAAGGAATTTCTAGTCCCATATGGACTTAAACCGGGATTCTTAGGGTTTTTAGACTCTTTGTTGAACATAATTGATGAATCTAAATGAGCATTGAGTAAGATTTACTTAGAGTGTATGTTTTTCAATAGATGAACGGTTACACAGGAATAGAATTTCCTAGTAAAAATGCTAGTTGTGACACATACCCTAAAGCTTACATGTCTCTTACCTTTTAAGTCATGCTTACTTTCCCTTATTATATTCAAAAGACCATGTCTTGTTTCTTAGAAACTAGCTCGTCTTTTTTCTTTGGTATAAAAAGAGGAGAAGTTTATAAAATTCTTATTAATCTTTATAAGATATAAACTTTAACTTTTAGCAAAAAGACAAAAAAATCTTTCTAGTCCAAAATAATGTACATGAATTAATAAATCATACCTTATGATATAGATTATGTTACTTGCCATTGAAAACTAATATTTCCATGAAATAAATAATTCCCAATTAATTAAAAGAGTTTTATGAATATTTATTAAATTCAAATTTAATAAATAATCAATTTTATCAAGTTGTTGTTAATGTAACCCTTTAGGATCATATGTTAATTAGTAATATCATCTTAATATGAATCTTGAGCATACAAGATCTTTCAGAGAATAATAAGAGTGATTATAGAGATAAAAGTTATTGTTTTGTTTAGATGAAAATGTAAGTGCATGTAAGTGATTATAGAGATAAAAGTTATTGTTTTCTTAAGATGAAAATGTAAGTGCATGTATGTTTCTATGATTATATAGAGATAAAAGTTATTGTTTTCTTAAGATGAAAATGTAAGTGCATGTATGTTTCTATGATTATCTTGTAAAGGGTTTTTAGTTCAATATTTTTATGAAACTTTTATTTTAGTTAACTATTAACGGAAAATGCTCTTCACCAATAACGATAAGGGGTAGTTTGTTCAAAATGCTTTTTCCATGTTTACATATATCTCTTATGTCTTTTTGTGTGTTTAGTTGAATGATTTGTGTGTTAGGTTCAAACCTAAAGAGGTAAAGATAGATACATGAGAAAAACATCATAAACAAAAGACATATTCTTCAAAGACGAAGACATATTCTTAAAGAATGTAGTGTGTGTGTGTGTGTGTGTATATATATATATATATATATATATATATATATATATATATATATATAATATTCTTCAAGAATGATGATAGCTTCTTAAAGAATATAGTGTTGAATGTTGTGTACATTCTTCAAAATGGTGTATATATTCTTGTTTTATGTTATAAGCATGGTTGTTTTATGATATAAGAATGGTTCTTATTTTTATAGTGTATATTCTTGATTATACTACAATACATTTGTCTTTAAGAATGATATATTGTTGTATAATTTATAGGGTTTACTTGCACAAATAGATTTGAAGTTTGATGTTTATTTGCATAATTGCATTCGTCTCAAAAATTGCAAAGTCTAAGCTTCCATTCCAAAAAGTGCATTGACAATGCTTTTATCTCTAAAATTGCACTATTAAAGCTGTCATCTCCAATTTATCATGTCTCCTAATTTCTTTATTGTAAAAATTCAATAGCATCTCCAATTTATCATGTCTTCTAATTTCTTTATTGTAAAAATTCAATAGTTTCTCATGTCAGGGTCATATGTTACCTGTTCCAAAAATTTTGCTTATTATAAAAGATTTCATCTCCAAAGTTGCACTATGCTTTTAGAGGTGTTAATAAGAATTTGTGGTTTTCTTTGTAGTTATTTTTATAGTAGTTTAAAAAAGTTGACGAATTCGATGATCATGTTGGCCCTTATGGTTGTCAAAGTCAGTATCAATGTGTTTACATACCTTATAAATACTTAAAATACCAACCGGTGCCAATAATTTGTATTATACATGCCTATAAATTAAAGAATGGATATTTGTTCAAATTAAATTTTCTTGGTTTCTTTATATTTGAGCATTGTAAATACTTAAAATAACAACCCATGCCAATAGTTTGTAAGTCTAAAGGGAGTGGTAACACTCTTAGCACCTTGACACATCATTTTTTTGAGTGTCACATCATTTTTCTTTCTTAGCAATTAACTCTTAGCAGCTGATAGGGAGTGGTGGTGTGTTAAATTAATAGGAATTATTTTGAAGGGAAAAAAAAGAAAAAAAAACAATAGCTATAAACCAATCATAATCAACCAATACATCTCATTTTTCTTTCCTCTCGCTATTTGTTTGGCGACTAATTCTTAACACCTCCCTTGGCAAATCCAAAGGGGGTGGTGTTTGATATGTTAGCACCTTGTTTGGCGAGAGGGGCGGCGAGTCCACTCCCTCAAGCCTAAAGGTGGAGGGAATCATTCACTCCCAACTCAGTCAACTCACTGTCATATCAGTTTTTCTCTCTCATCTTTTTCATCTTTTCCAACCCAAAACATATAAAAACTTATCTTTTCCAACCCACTAAATTTTTAATTAAATCATTCAAAATTAATTAACAAAAACATTAAAAAGATACAAAACTAATTAAAAACATATAAACACAATTTTAAAACATGATATACAACCAACTAAAAAAATAGGTTCATGAATCATTACCGATACATTCCAACCCTTTACCCACTCAACCCACGTTTGACCACTTTTGAAAGAATGGAAGGAGTCATTGATTATTTATGGACTCCCTCCTCTCTTATACATGTTATAGCCTATAAATTAAAGAATGGATATTTGTTCAAATTAAATGTTTGACCACTTTTGAAAGAATGGAAGTAGTCATTGATTATTTATGGTCTCCCTCCTCTCTTCTACATGTTATAGCCTATAAATTAAAGAATGGATATTTGTTCAAATTAAATTTTATGTGTTTTTGAAAGTCTGAAAGAGAATTTAATGTTCAAATTCTTAAAGAACACAAAGAGAATTCTGACTTGGTTATTGGTATTACTTGGCTCTATAATGTGTAATTACACTTTAGATTTGATGATTTTATCACATTCTATCAATGGTTGTATTGTGTATTCAAGAATGAATTATAATGATTGGAACGACTTTGTAAGTATGCCTACGATGTCGATATAGAAATTGAAAGGATCCGATTTCAATTCAAAAAAAATGTTGGAACAGTAAAACTTTTTCGATCCACAGTGTATAATCAACCGTCAGTATGATTCTAGAAAGAAATCACAAAAAGGTTATGTTGCTACCATTTTGAAAGGATTAAGAAGCACTAAAGTAATGTCTAAACCTAATGATTTAAAACAAAGATAACGGATCCCAGAACAAGGACACATCGCTTCAGTATCGCACATATCCAAATAAAGAATCCAAATAGATTTTCAACGAGTATGTGTGTGCGCGCTTTATTTTCTTTGTTCTAAAACTATATATGAGCTTTAGATGAATATACATAAAATGTTTTATATCACCGAAATACAAACCTAGATATAGTGTCATATGATGATATCATGAGCATTAAATTACTCGGTACTTTATTTTAGATTTAGCACAAGAATAAAGTCAACCAGCTGGATTTCATTTTAGAGGGGGTGTTAACCCCTGCCATGTCACATGAGGGTAAAGTTGTCTTTTTTGTTTCTCTTTAGTATCTAACCTCTCACTTTATATTGTAACTAAGGAGAGCCTTTTTTCAAAAATCATCCCCATTTGTCAATTCTTCGGTTTCCAGTGTTTCCCTCTTCTACAATCATTTGTAACTTCAAAACCCTAAGATTACATAAAATGAATGAATGTTGAAAGCGGAAATTCATGGTTCAAACCTGTAAAATACTTATATATGATCCTCCTGTCTTGATGCCACGTGTCCTTGTGCTTCCCCAACATCCTTTCCTCTTTCATCCATAACTTATTATCTGAATGAACATCATCATAATCAATAATAATTGAGAAAATCAACTATGCTGAAAAGAAAATAAAATGTTAAAAGTTATACTGGATAATTATAGCAAGTTCATATGCAGTTTCTTCTTCTCAATTCTCTCCTTTTCTCTATTCAAACATTATGTTACCAATAGAAGCATCCAATCTTTAACTGTTTTCTACAAGACAAAATTTTAGTATCCCATTGCATTAAATGTAAATCATAAGGGATTGATAAAGTTAAGTTAGAAAGAACAAAATGTTGAAGAACAGAAGAGCTCCAGTTGGGTATTCTCAAATAAATCTCCATCAAAAATCTTATTCAAGAATCAAAAATGGTACAACAAATTTACCTAACATATTAGACTATATCTTTTTTTTCCTGGATAATTAATTATCCATTGTAAATGAATCTTGATTAACTAACTGTTCTCAAAACCAGAATTAAAAAAACTGTACAAAGGTTCCTCCTATAGAACAGTGTCAACTCTTTTTCAAAACCGATTCCATGATACCCATTTGATTTGAGCTAAATGAAGGTACTTTTTTATGCACCAAAGATAAAATAAACCTAGCTTTTTCAATCTTCCCTGTAGCCTGAAGCCCTTGAAGTAATTGACAAATACTAATGATGCTTGGAAACCAATTCTTTTCCATACTATTTTTGCACATTGTATATGCCATGTCAAATTCGCCTTCTTTACATAGATAATGCATCATTGTTTGATATATTCTTGCATTTGGCTTGTATCCCTCATCATGTAAAGAAGAATAAACTCTTTTAGCCATATCAATATAACCAGCTCTACAAAACCCTTTTATCACTAAGTTGAATGTAACCTCATCAGGGGAAATTCCAATGTAACGCATCATACCCATTAAACTATTAGCCTGCCATGAGCGTCCTTTATGCACCAAGAACTGAACCCTAGCATTAAAAGTTGCTAAATTTGGTAAACAGCCTCTCATCACCATAAGATTCCAAAGTCCATTTCCTATTTCTGCTCGATTCAGTTTATAGAAAGATGAAATTAGAGTAGTGTATGTGATCACATCAGGTGTGATCCCTGATTTTTCCATCTCTCCCATCGCCATGTAAGCTTTATCAGGGATACCCATTCGACAAAGAGCATCTATTATAATATTCATGGAGATGATATCAAGGTTGACATCAAACTGGCGACGAATATGGCCGAGAAACGACTCAAATGCATCTAAATCCCGTGAATGTGACAAAACCTTAAGAGCAGCATTGAGGGATTTAACAGTGCGATCACAACCGTATAAATGCATACCTTTGAAAGTATCGATGGCATGATTAACCATTCCAGCCTTTCCATATAACATGATAATCCTCATTATGAACCCTTCGCGTCTGCCTTGAGGAAGTGCCTTTTGATGCTCAAGTAATTGCTCGATGTAATCAAACCTCCCAGCGCCTGCTAGCCTGGAAACTGTGTCTTCAAATGCAACCAGATTTTCTATAACAAGGCGATTATTGGCATTAGCCTTGAACAAATGAAATAATTTTTCGGGGTCTCTTTCTGCCTTAAGCTTAATTAGGGCAGGTTCCTCTAACGTTAAGGGTTTCTTGATATCTTTTGCAGTCAAAGTAGTTTTAGTTTTAGAAGTCGAGGTAATGGAGGCTGGAATGGTGGTGTATGTTCTAAATCTGCGACCTAGGCGCAGAGAGAGCATATTTTCGAATCTCAAATCGGAATCATACCCATAAGAGCAAAATCTGCGGTCTTTTAAGTGGTTGAATCGAAACTCAAACCCACCCCAGGTGCAAGAATGAATGTATAAACAGAGAGAATGAGGGATCAAGCGTACCTCGGTTCGTTTATAACGAGTATAGGGGTAGGTCGAGAGGATAATTTATCAGAATGAATTAATTGCATTCCGAATTTGATCATGTGAAGATGATGGTGGTGGTAGACGGTGGAGAAGGTGGATTTAGCGGTGGTTAAGGGTTTTACGTTGTTGGATTTAGTGGCGATGGAGGGTTTTACGTTGTTTGGGGGTGGTGAACCAGCTCCATGTGATTAGCTGAGAAGCCATTTTAGGTTTCCGGATTGAATCCGCTGGCCCATTTGCACATAGGCTTCCCCTACTGTATTTTTCATATATTTATTAATCACATTATTATTTTTTTTTATAAAATATAATTTTCATTTTTATAATGGTATATTTTTAGAAGTAAAACGTTATAAGAAAAAGAATTTGAAAATATAGTACGTAATTTATAGAATTTTCATAATGTAGTGTTACAAAATGACAATATTTACTGAAACATTATATAATTAAACTTAACGTGAAAATATCAAACCATTGTAATTTATTTTTTCTCTCCATTAATAGGGATGTCAATGGGGCAAACGGGACGGGAAGTGCATCCCCCGCCCCCGCCTCCGAAAATTTCCCCATTCCTCTGTCCCTGTCCATACCTCCAAAATGTTCAGTCTTCCAACCCCCGCCTCTGCGCCGAATCTCCTTTATTACCCTGCCCCCCGTTACCCCACCCACGATTGATTGTTGGCTGACTTTTTTGGGCTAAAAGAAGTTGTTATTTAGGTTAAAATAATATATTTATTAGGTAATAAATAATTATTTATAGCAAAATTTTACATGTTAAAATTAAAAAAAAAAAAAAAAAGTTATGACATCTTAAAAATATTATACTAACAACTTAAAAACATGTTTTTTGATGAATTTTGGAAACTCAAAATAATTTTGTTTTTATTATATTTATATAATTAATATATGTAAATATATGTGTAATTTTTTAACGGGCTCCCCATGGAGGTTTTGGGACGGGATTGCCCACCCCTGCCCTCGCCCCCGAAATAAAAACAATGGTTAACATTGCCCCCGCCCCCGTCCTTGTCCCTATTTTTTTTAAAAATCCCCCCAAATGTGACGGGCCCCCCACGGGAACGGGGTCCCACGGGACTTTTTGATATCTCTATCCATTAAAAAGATCCTTAATATTTTATTAGGCAAATACCATAAAAACCACAATATTTTCACGCGTATTTGGGAAAAGCCATTTTTTTGTTGGTTTTAGCCACAAATGGGACATAGAGTTATCACTCTAGTCCTTTTAACGATTTTCATGGTTAACTCCGTTAATTTTTTTGCAAAATCAGTCCTAAAAGTTCAATTTTGGACCCTGTAGTTTGCAAAAATTTACACAAGATGTCCAAAACTCGGTTTTATGTTTTTTAACTTTTTTATTTTCATTTATTTTTTATTTTTTAACCAAAGCTAAACTTGCTTTTATAATTTTTCAAATTTTTTATATTTTTATATTTTTCGTTTTTTTAATATATTCTTTTATTTTTTAACTTCTTTTTTTTGTTTTTTTAGATTTTTATATTCATTTACTTTTCATATATATATATTTCTTTATTTTTTTATTTTTTTTCTTTTTCCTTTATTTTCGTTTTTTCATTTTTTTAGAAAACCAAAAAAAACTGAAACACCAAAAATATAATATACTCTAATATATTCATACCCTTTACACTTTCTAAAAAATATTGAAAGAAATTATCAAATTGACGAAAAACAAAACGTAACAAAAATACAAAAAAAAAATATACGAAACAAATACAAAAAATATAAAAAAATATTCATACACTTTAATTTTTTTGATAAATATCAAAAGAAGTTATCAAATTGACGAAAAACAAAACTATAATATATATATATATATATATATATATATATATATATATATATATATATAACGGTAAAAATATAAAAACAAGTTTGGTTTTGACTAAAAATAAAAAATAAATGAAAATAAAGAAGTTAAGAAACATAAAACTGAGTTTTAGACATGTGGTGCAATATTTTGCAAACTATAAGGACTAAATTTGAACTTTTATGACTGATTTTGCAAAAAATTTAACCGAGTTAACCATGAAAATCGTTAAATGGGTTAGAATGGTAACTCTATGTCCCATTTGTGGCCAGAGCCAACCAAAAAAAATAGGGTTTTTCTTAAAAACGCGTGAAAATATTATGGTTTTTATGGTATTTGTCATATTTTATTTCACACAAAACATATCTGAGTGACTCTTTTTTTATTTTTGACAAACATATAGATTCTAAGTTACTAATCATTAATCTCATGCTAATTAAGATTTTTCTTTCTAAGGCCGATGGGAGTGGACACGCTATGACCTCGCCAAGGAAGTGCTAGAGGCGCTAAACATCACCCCCATCAAAATGCTATTAGCCTCGCTAAGGAAGGCTTGTTATGGGCTTAACGAGAGGAGAGAGAAACATGAATGGTGTGTTCTTATTGGCTGATCTAAGTTTTTTCTTTTTTTAAATTTCTTTTCTAAAATAAAATTCATTAAATTAACAAATTATAACTCCGTACTTTTTTACACTTTTGATGTTAACACTCTTCGCAACCTACGTGGCTTTAAAAAATATGGTGTGACATAAAAAAAACTGATGTGTCACTCCCTTTAGCCTAAGATGGCTAACAATGTGGTCTGACTTTTCCATACTCATCCCCTTCCATGTGTCTCCGCCAACCACACCTCGTTTTATTCCCAACCTATAAATTTTCTTTTTTCGCCTTCATTTCTAATAGAAAAAATTCATATCTACTAAGTAACAAAAATGAAAGGCTCCTTTGAAGTATTGTCTACAGCATCTTCATATTTTCTAACCTTAATTAACCCTAATAAACAAAAGAATTTTAAGTAAAGATCAAACACATACACTTTGATATAAGACTGAAAAAAAAATATCTTTGATAAGTTTATCCTAGCAAAGTCACATTTATTTTCATCTTTATTATGTATGGCCTTAATAAAATATCATCAACAATAATAATTGACACCAATCTCATCATCCTCGTTATCGTTTCACATGATGAACCCTGAAAACGAAAATATAATTGCATGTTACATAATCGCATAAATGTATCAAAAAGAGATTTGTTTGATCAATGTTATAACACAAATGCATCATCTAGCGCCAACTTCGTTCCTAATTCCAAATCAAAGATATATTAAGATGTCTTGAGTCGCTATCGTCCCTAATTTTTTTCTGTAATTTGTAATGATTCGAAACTCGCTAGTTTCTTGCTAACTTTATTTTCTCCCTAATCTAATATATGTTGCTCTGAAAAATCCAACGCCAACACCCCCATATCACCCTAACCTACAAAACAATCCAAAAAACACTAATATGAAGAAGATTGTATCTTTTCATAACGGAGGTTTCATAGTGGAGTGTAACACCAGTTCCAGTTATATAGTTTTTTTGTGTTTATGGCAGTTAAAGACTTAAAATATGAGGTTTTTGGTAACCAAGATGTAGTGGGGAAGGCACCACAATGTGGCTTCACCTGTTTAGAAACAAACATCTTTGTGCGCGCCACGATGTAACGATAGTTGAAACGTAAAACCCTAATTTTCGGGTTTTGTGCCAATATTTAAGTGATGTGATGGCTAAATCAAACCTTAGCTTCTTTTTGTGTGTTTTAAGTGTGTGAGCCCATTTTGTGAAGGTAGAAGAGAAAGAGTCTCCCTTATGACTTGTGTGCTTGGTTCCAGCCTAGATCCGGATCACAAGAGCCTGAGGTATATGATGGACCAGCCGAATCTGAACATGAGGCAGCGTCGATGGTTGGATGTAATGAAGGATTATGATTGCGATATCCTTTACCACCCGGAGAAGGACAATATGGTGGCTGATGCTCTTAGCCGCAAGTGTTCGCAGCTCCGATCAGAGACCTATGTTTGAGGATGACCGTGATAACTCCGTTGTTGGGACGGATTTATGAGGCACATGTCGAGGCTATGAAGGAAGAGCACCGGAAGAGCGAGCGCATTATAGGTTGGGTGGCTTCCTTCGATTAAGATAGAACACCACGGCCCCCAACTCCGAATCATGTTTCGGATAGTTCGCCTCATGAGGCTTCAGCTGCCTCGAAGCATAAGTGATCACGCTGATGGGTTTTGATACAAATATAAGTTTGATTTTCATAAAACCGGCAAGGTAAATCTTTAAAAAAATAACAAGTTTATTTTTAGTTTATAACAAAACCAAACCATATAGGATCCATTTATAAAGGTTAAAATGATATTAAAACAAACATAAGATGTTTAAGAAATAACCTTTGGAGCCTTTGAACCCACTTGGTTTTGGGGTGTTGATGAAGATGGAAAGATCAAAGAACATGATCTTCTCTACAAGTATCTACCATCAAGATTAAGGCACTTGGAATGCTAGTTCCTTTTTGTATTCTTTAGTGTCTTAAGCCTTTAAGTGCTTAACTCAAATAAGCACTAAAGGAGACAACTCGAGAGGTTTCTAAACCACCAAACTAACTTCAAAATGAGAGAGTGTTGTAGAGGCATAAAACCCAAGGTTTTAAAGAGCAAAAACAGAAGAAAAGAGAAGAAAAGAAGAGCTAGTTTCTCATGCATAAGGCACTATTTATATACTCCATTAAAGGTAAGCGCTTTTACATGAAAATACTCCAAAGTTTTATAGCCTTTAGAAGCATGGGACACAAAACATGGAGGTTGAAAAGTGTCACACCCCAAAACCAAGAACGGCGGAAACATTCCGGGGCGGAGGACGTCATGTACAGTATCACAACACAGTAAATGTAAATAAGCAAACAACATCATCCATTGCATTAAATATATAATTTTAATACAAGTGTTTTGTACAGTTATAGACACCAAAAATAATGAAACACAAAATAAAATGAGATGAGTCTTGAATGCACTCCATCTTCTCAAAAGCTGGCCTCGGTACCTGTCTACTGATGACCTGAGAATACAAGTTATTTTGAAAGAGTTTATCAGCATTAAGCTGGTGAGTTCATAAGTATTTTAGTGTCAATGTATCTTGTAAAAACGTTTGAACCTGACTCAATGTATAAGTTGTAAAAATGTAAGTAAATGTTTGAAAGTGTTTGTAAATGTTTGAATCACTCAGAAAATCCTATATTTTCTATAAAAGTAACCTTCTACCAAGGCTAGACTGTTTTGTAAACTTTTCTGTTGTAAAAGTGTGTGATTACCCAAATATAACTATCATCTGTTAAAAATATAGTTTGTACATTAATGCTTAAGTGAGGTTATCACTAAAATATGTAATGGGTAAATCATTGTAGTACTGTAGCTTTGTATAATAAGACTACTGCTGTACTAAATACTACTACCTTAAACCGGATTTATATTAAGGTATATTGTGATTAATTGCACCATGCTATCGACTGGAAATCAACGACATAATGAATGGTCGTAATAAAGAAATGACGTTTGGCACCCGCAGACCTGCAGGTCCGGCTGTAGCTAGCAGCAAGGTGTAGGATAGTCAATCCAGTATAGATCTATACGCAAACTCACGCTCTCCCTCCAAGAGAATTCTGGCTACAACTCGGGCCATGACATTTAAGGCATGCCCGATACAGTGGATCACAATTGTTAAGTATATCTGTATATGTATTGTTTCTCGTATATCTGTATATGTATTATTTCTCGTATATCTGTATATGTATTGTTTCTCGTATATCTGTATATGTATTGTTTCTAGTATATCTGTATATGTATTGTTTCTCGTATATCTGTATATGTATTGTTTCTCATATATCTGTATATGTATTGTTTCTCGTATATCTGTATATGTATTGTTTCTCGTATATCTGTATATGTATTGATCCTGCGTTACCCCGATGGTAACCAGCTAATGATGTACTGATGAGTATGAATATGGAAGTACTTTTATGTCTATACATGTATATATGATATATAAGTAATATGGAAACGACCTTCGGATGGTCACCCGAAATCCCACCAGACCACATCCAAATCGAGGAAAAGGAAATAGGGTGGATGGCCTTCCTAAGCCCTTTAAACATTATTTATATATCTATACATATATGGGCATGCAATTGGATATATTAAAGCATAAATAAGTTTTAATAAAACATTTGAAGCATAAATATAATTTCAAGAGAAGATCGACTTGATATCGATCTATAAAACATTTTGAAGGCATAAGTTGATAAAACAGTTTAAGTATAAGAAGCATTTGTTTGAATCACAGTCTATAAGTAAGTTTGGATAGTAAAACAGTTTGTAAAACATTTCAATAGTAAAGCAGTTTGAAAAACAGTTTGAACAGTGGTGAAAATCGTTGTTTTCCCAGTTATTAATCACATGTGATTAAATGCAATCACATGTGATTGAAGCAATAACTATAAGTATTTGACTTGTATTCCCCCCCATAAAGTATTAAAAACACTTAAAATCATTTCAAAGGTTGATTCAAGGGGTATGAACTCACTTGTGGTGAGTCGTTTGAATTGCAGTGTCGGCTACCGTGCTAGGTGCCAAACGGAGACTGGTTTACACGCACGAGCCTAGTTATCATATAATAAACATATATATAACTAATTAGACATATAATAACTTAAATAAATAAGTTAAGACACTTAGAAGACATTTAAACACTTTTATGAGTGTTTAGGGTTCAAATGGTTGCATCTAAGTTGCTACGGGACAAGGCAAAAGGGTTTGAAACATCAAAGGGCCTTGTGTAGGAGTTCACCACCCAACAAACCCCACACCTTGGAGTTTACGGCCGTAAACTCATAGGTTTATGGCCGTGAACTCCTCAAAGGGTTGTTTTGGGTGTTTTGTGGTGTTATCTTGCATCTAGAACACTCCTAGCTTTGTTGGAATAATACATGAAGTGGTTTTAAGGCTCTAGAACACTCCATAAGGGAGTTTACGGCCTAAAGTCCTTCATCCTAGAGTTTACGGCCGTAAACTCTTGGATTTTAATTGTTTTGAGGCACTTAAACATCAAGGATTGCTTCCATGAATTTATCTAAGGCTAATGGGGACAAGAGGCACACTTTGGTGCCTTCACTTGGAGTTACGGCCCAAGGCATGTTCCTTGGCCGTAAACTCCTTTCACGGAGTGATTTCTATGTGTTCTACTCTCCATTCTAGTCCCAAAGGTTCAAGGAAAATTGTCTAAAGGCTTAAGGGTTGCTTGGAATGATTTTTGCCCCACAAAAAGGGGTTTACGGCCCAAGAGGAGTTCTTGGCCGTAAACTCCTACTAACTTGTGATTTTGATGAGCTTTTGGTGTTCTAAACAAGCACAAGTACTAGTAGTTAAAGTCCTTAAGCATTTGGGGAAAGTTTTAGGGCATTTAAGCCCTTGAAAAGGGGTTTACGGCCCAAGGGAGTTCCTTGGCCGTAAACTCCTAGAACTTATGTTTCTTGGATGATTTCTAGGCTATAAAGATCATACACAATGTCCTTGATAAGTCCCCTAACATGTGGATGGGTCTAGAAAGCATTAAAGTTCCATTTTGGAGTTTACTCCCCAAGAACGTTCTTGGGCGGTAAACTCTCGGATCTTGATATCTAGACATGTAATCTGTGTTAATGAGCATCTAACAAGTATTGAAACACACTTAGAAAAGTAAACTCACAATATGGGATGAAAACCCGAAGATCCGTCAGAGAGAATATGGCTTTTCTCTATTTGGAATTGTGAAAAATCTGAATTAATTTAATTCAGAAAACTATTTACAGTCCTGGAATATTTTGACAGAAAATATTTTTATTCCTGATATTGGACTGTAACAGTATGAAACTTGAAATGCCCAAGTTTCACAAAACCAGGAGTATCCACTCTCCTGATATTATCTAAAACATAAACCCTAATGTACACAAACTTGTTCGGAAAAGCTTGAAAATCACTGAAACTGAGCTAGCTTCTATTGAATAGATGATGTTCGTAAAAATGGAAATTTTGGGTTGTCACATCATCCCCCTGTTAGAGGGAATTTCGCCCCGAAATTAGAATTTAAGCAATTAAAAGTTACAAACAATTAAGCGAAAAGATGAGGGTATTTCAACTTCATCTGATCCTCGCGTTCCCAAGTGAATTCCGGTCCTCGATTGGCGTTCCAGCGAACCTTCACGATAGGGATACGGCTTTGTTTCATCTGCTTGACCTCACGGCCCATGATTTCTACAGGTTCTTCCACGAAGTTGAGGCTCTCGTTGATCTCGATCTCGTCGAGTGGGATTACGAGAGTCTCGTCGGACATACACTTTTTCAAGTTAGATACGTGGAATGTAGAATGTACGTTACGCAGTGTGTCGGGTAGATCAAGTTTGTAAGCTACGGGGCCGACTCTGGCAAGAATCTCGAAAGGCCCTATGTACCTCGGATTAAGCTTCCCACGCTTGCCGAAGCGTATCAAGCCTTTCTAGGGTGAGACTTTGAGAAGAACTCGGTCTCCCACCCGAAATTCCAAAGGTTTTCTTCGTTTATCGGCGTAGCTCTTCTGTCGGTCTCTAGAGGCTTTCAATCGTTCACGGATTTGAACGATCTTCTCTGTCGTTTCCCAAATGATTTCCGGACCAGTGAGAATACTGTCAGAAGCTTGCCCTCTTGCTAATTGGGTATCACCAACCTCAGCCCAGCACAGAGGGGATCTGCACTTGCGGCCGTAGAGAGCTTCGAATGGAGCAGCCTTGATGCTCGTGTGATAACTGTTATTATAGGAAAATTCGACAAGGGGTAAATGAGTATCCCATGCCTTCCCAAAATCAATCACACAGGCTCGCAACATGTCTTCCAATGTTTGAATGGTTCTCTCACTCTGTCCGTCGGTCTGTGGATGGTAGGCTGTGCTCATGTCCAGCCTTGTTCCTAGGGAATGTTGTAGGGATTGCCAAAATCTTGAAGTGAACCTACTATCTCTATCGGAGATAATGGAAATAGGTACACCATGCAACCGTACAATTTCCCTAATGTATGTTCTTGTAAGTTTCTCCATCTTGTCGGTTTCTTTGATAGGCAGGAAGTGTGCAGACTTGGTCAATCTATCAACGATGACCCATATGGTGTCAAGTCCACCCGTTGCCTTGGGTAACTTGGTTATGAAATCCATAGTGATCCGCTCCCACTTCCATTCCGGAATCTCTGGTTGTTGCAGTAAACCAGAGGGCTTCTGGTACTCGACCTTAACCTTCGCGCAAGTAAGGCATTTACTCACAAAGGTAGCAATCTCTGCTTTCATATTAGGCCACCAGTATAGCTTTTTAAGATCCAGATACATCTTATCTGAACCTGGGTGGACGGAATACCGAGTGTTGTGCGCCTCGGTCATGACCAAGTCTCGGAAACCACCGTGTTTCGGTGTCCAGATCCGGTTCATGAAATATAAAGCTCCGTCACCCTTGGCTTCGAAGTTCTTGTCCATTCCCCTAAGGGATTCACTCGACACATTTTCAGGTTTCATGGCCTCAAGTTGAGCCGCCTGAATTTGCTTAGTCAGGTGTGAATGGATGGTTATTGATAATGACTTGACCTTGCGACCAGAATATTCCTTCCGACTTAGGGCGTCTGCTACTACGTTGGCTTTACCCGGATGATAACGAATATCGCATTCGTAGTCACTGAGTAGCTCGACCCACCGTCGTTGTCTCATGTTGAGCTCCTTCTGATCGAAAATGTGTTGTAAACTTTTGTGGTCGGTAAAGATAGTGCTCTTCGTTCCATACAAATAATGTCTCCAGATCTTCAGAGCAAACACTACTGCTCCTAGTTCAAGATCGTGGGTCGTGTAGTTAACCTCGTGTGTCTTCAACTGTCTCGAGGCGTAGGCTATGACCTTACCTCGCTGCATCAGAACACATCCGAGTCCTTGATTGGATGCATCGCAATAGACTACGAAGTCTTCTATTCCTTCTGGAAGGGATAGTATCGGTGCGGTGCACAAGGCTTGTTTGAGCGTTTGGAATGCTCTTTCTTGCTTCTCTTCCCAGTCAAAGGCCACGCCTTTCTGGGTCAGGGTCGTAAGAGGTTTCGCTATTCGGGAGAAGTTCTGAATGAACCTGCGATAGTAGCCAGCGAGACCTAGAAATTGACGAATTTCTGTAGGCGTCTTTGGTGCTGACCAGTTCTCAATGGCTTTTATTTTGGATGGGTCCACGTGGATTCCCTCTTCGCTTACCACGTGTCCTAAGAATTCGACTCTTCGGATCCAAAATTCACATTTCGAGAACTTCGCATAAAGTTTCTCCTTTCGTAATGTCTCTAGAATTTGTCGCAGATGATCACCATGCTCTTTCTTACTTCGGGAGTAGATCAGGATGTCGTCAATGAAAACAATGACGAACTGATCTAAGTAAGGTCGGCATACTCTATTCATCAGATCCATGAAGACTGCGGGCGCATTGGTCAATCCGAATGGCATCACCACGAACTCGTAGTGTCCGTAACGAGTTCGGAAGGCTGTCTTTGGCACATCCTCCTTGAGCACTCATAACTGGTGATATCCGGATCTCAGATCAATCTTGGAAAAATAGCTCGCCCCTTGCAGTTGGTCGAATAGATCATCTATGCGCGGCAGAGGGTAACGATTCTTGATCGTCAATTTGTTGAGTTCTCTATAGTCAATACACATACGGCATGATCCGTCTTTCTTCTTAACGAACAAGACCGGTGCTCCCCAAGGTGAGAAACTTGGTCTTATAAAACCCTTGCTGAGCAGTTCGTTAAGTTGACCAGAGAGTTCTTGCATCTCGGCTGGTGCTAAACGGTAGGGTGACTTGGCTACTGGGGTAGCTCCTGGGACTAAGTCTATTCTGAACTCGACTTGTCGTTGCCGAGGTAACCCGGGTAGTTCTTCTGGGAAAATGTCGGGAAAGTCGCTCACTACTGGGAGGTTCTTTAGTTCTTTCGTTTCTAGGTTCGTGTCGACGACGTGAGCAAGAAATGCGTGGTATTCTTTGCGTAGATATTTCTGTGCTTGAATACTAGAAATAATGCGAAGACTCGCACCAGGTTTGTCGCCGTAGACTATAAGGGTTTCGTTAGACGGGAGGTTTAGACGGACTGCTTTCTCGTAGCACATGATGTCGGCGCGATGAAGACTTAACCAATCCATGCCGATAATAACGTCGAAACTTTTTATTGAGACCGGCATAAGGTCGATTGGGAATGAATGGTTATCTAAAGTTAGAAGACAACCTAAGTATATGATATTAGTACTTTCAGTTTTCCCATTGGCCATTTCTACTGTGAATTGTTCATTAAGTGCGTGTGGTTGTTGCTTAAGCATGCGAGCAAATTTGTGGTTTACGAAGCTTCGCTCCGCTCCACTATCGAACAGTATGCATGCATATGAGTTATCAAGGAGGAACACACCAGTCACCACTGTCGGGTCAGCGACTGCTTCCCCGTGGCCTATTGCTAGTACCCTCCCTGCTCCTCCAGTATTCCTCGCCTTAGGGCAGTCCCTTTTAAAGTGGCCTGCTTCGCCACATCCATAGCAAGTTGGGCTCGCGCCTGAGCCAGGAACTTGGGAGATCGGTTGCGCTGGGAACTTACAGAATCAGACGGTGTGTCCTTTTCTGTGGCAGTTGTTACACTGCATTTCACGGCAAGCGCCGTTATGATGGAAGTTGCATTTGTTGCACTTCGGCAAACTTCCAGCATACTGCTTCCCCGGAGCAGTAACAGCAGTAGGGGCTACCGCAGCATGTACTGCTACGATTTGCTGTTTCTTTGAAGCACGCTGCTTCTTCTTCTCGTCCCAGAACTTCCGCTTGTTGCCAGCGGGTTTAGAGGGTTCTGGGATGGCTAGGGTGGTTGTAGTTGCAGGGGTCTTGACTCCATGGTCAATAAGTCTTTGTGCCAATCGCTTGGCACTGTCGAAAGTAGCAGGGTTGGATGCTAAGACGTTCCCCTGGTACGGAGGCACTAGCCCCCATATATACCGCTCAATCTTTTTCCCTTCAGTGGGAACCATGTTGGGGCATAGGGCCACCAGTTCGCTAAAGCGGGCAGTGTAAGCGATCACGTTGGTGCCCTTCATAGTCAGATTCCAGAGTTCATGTTCTAACTTCTGGACTTCGCCCCTAGGGCAGTACTCCTCAGTCATGAGGTCCTTCATCGTTGCCCAGCCCATGTCGTTAGCCACGACGAGAGTTAGGGCTTTGACGTGGCCGTTCCACCACGTTAGGGCTTTATCCTCGAAGGTGCATGCGGCATATTTCACTTTGAATGCTGCAGGGCACGAACAGATTTCGAAGACTGATTCAGTCTTCTCGAACCATTGCGAGAGAGCAATGACTCCGCCGGTGCCATAGAAAGGCTTCGGCTTGCAGTTTGTAAAATCCTTGTAAGAGCACTCTCTCGAGCGCACAGGGATTTCAACTGGGATAGATTCAACAGGGGTTCCACCTCTGCTAGCATCGGATGAGTGATACTGAGCCATGGCAGTAGCCACTGCTGCAGCTACGGCAGCATTCAGAGCTGCAGTATCGATGACCGCAGGTGGAGGAGGCGGTGGAGGTACAGGATTATTCCTAGTCCTGGGAGATTTGCGAGGAGGCATCCTTCAGCTATAAGTTTATAAAGACAAGAAGGATGGTAAGAATCAATTTGTAAGCAACGTGAGAGTGACCCATGGACTAACTAACCATAGCCTAACAGTTTGAATGAGTGTTTGAAATCACAACAAGAAATATTAGTAGGAAATACACAAGTGTACAGATTTTTCCCACAGATTAGATAGATTTCAATAGTACGGGTATTATTGATGAAATAAGTTCAAGGAAAATCGACCTAATAGTAGGTCTTACATCATACCATAAGGACAAGACTGACAGTCCTAGATTCCTAATTAGAGTATCGAAGGTTAGGAATATTTTACAGACAAGTGCTACTTAAAGCACATAAGTTCAATGCTATCCCTAAATCAAAAGACAGAGATGTACTAGACATCATCTAATGGCGATGGGAATTTCTCGGGCGATCCCTGAGGTCGGACACTTGGCGAAACACCTCTTGAAGGTGTCGGTCCTGAGTTCTCTGACGAGCTCGAAGTTCTAAGACTTCAGCACGTGAGGCAGCCAGCTGTTGCTGCAGAGTTTCGTTGGTTCTCCGGGTCCGTTCCATGTCTTCTTCAAGACGGCGAATGCGGACTGTATTGACGCCTGAATTGGCATCAATCTCCATGACCCGGTCGATGGCTGCTCGACCTTGCTCGACATTACGAGCTATTCTGCGGATGATCACCGGCAGAGCTCTGTCAGCAGAGCCACCATCGCTGATGTTGTAAAAGGTTCGGTCCCCAAAGTATGGTAAGGGTTGACCCTGCTCATCACTCCAACGATTCAGATTGTTTGCCCACATGGGAGTAGGACCTGGAAACGCTGGTCGAGGGTTGTTGTTCGGGGCTTGACCTACAATCGGTAGGTTGTTGACTTCAGGCTCGGAGTCGGATCCATCCGAAAAGCCTTCTGCGAGGTGATCATCCAAAGGGATTGGATGGTCATCTTCGGGCTCTTCATCGATCCACCCGGCATTGCCTTCATTGGGAAAGTACGGGTCGCCATGATGGAATCCAGCCATTTAGATCTACGCGAGAAGAGAGGTATAAGAATATAGTATACGTGTAACTAGTAGCACAAAATACTCCTATAGTATTTTAAGTTCTAAGTTCTACTAATCTTCTTGTGGTATTGTTGGTAAGTTTTTTTTTTAGACTTGCTAACATATCACAACCATTCTAGGGCATATGCTAATCACTCCTAGGACCAGCATAGTTGATCAGGCTATGCCATTCCCAGGACTGACCATACATCCCCTAGCTCACTTGTGATATTCAACAATCGTAATACTTTTGTTCTTGTCAATTGTGACACTGATTTTAGTATGAATGCAGACTAGTATACTTAATTAAATATTTTATTATTTAAAGTATAGACTCTTGGTCAGAGTGTTTTAGTCCCTTTTGGGTTTATAGTTTAGTATATCTTTTATGGGTTGATATACTTGATTCACTATAAACAATGCTCTGATACCAATCTGTCACACCCCAAAACCAAGAACGGCGGAAACGTTCCGGGGCGGAGGACGTCATGTACAGTATCACAACACAGTAAATGTAAATAAGCAAACAACATCATCCATTGCATTAAATATATAATTTTAATACAAGTGTTTTGTACAGTTATAGACACCAAAAATAATGAAACACAAAATAAAATGAGATGAGTCTTGAATGCACTCCATCTTCTCAAAAGCTGGCCTCGGTACCTGTCTACTGATGACCTGAGAATACAAGTTATTTTGAAAGAGTTTATCAGCATTAAGCTGGTGAGTTCATAAGTATTTTAGTGTCAATGTATCTTGTAAAAACGTTTGAACCTGACTCAATGTATAAGTTGTAAAAATGTAAGTAAATGTTTGAAAGTGTTTGTAAATGTTTGAATCACTCAGAAAATCCTATATTTTCTATAAAAGTAACCTTCTACCAAGGCTAGACTGTTTTGTAAACTTTTCTGTTGTAAAAGTGTGTGATTACCCAAATATAACTATCATCTATTAAAAATATAGTTTGTACATTAATGCTTAAGTGAGGTTATCACTAAAATATGTAATGGGTAAATCATTGTAGTACTGTAGCTTTGTATAATAAGACTACTGCTGTACTAAATACTACTACCTTAAACCGGATTTATATTAAGGTATATTGTGATTAATTGCACCATGCTATCGACTGGAAATCAACAACATAATGAATGGTCGTAATAAAGAAATGACGTTTGGCACCCGCAGACCTGCAGGTCCGGCTGTAGCTAGCAGCAAGGTGTAGGATAGTCAATCCAGTATAGATCTATACGCAAACTCACGCTCTCCCTCCAAGAGAATTCTGGCTACAACTCGGGCCATGACATTTAAGGCATGCCCGATACAGTGGATCACAATTGTTAAGTATATCTGTATATGTATTGTTTCTCGTATATCTGTATATGTATTATTTCTCGTATATCTGTATATGTATTGTTTCTCGTATATCTGTATATGTATTGTTTCTAGTATATCTGTATATGTATTGTTTCTCGTATATCTGTATATGTATTGTTTCTCATATATCTGTATATGTATTGTTTCTCGTATATCTGTATATGTATTGTTTCTCGTATATCTGTATATGTATTGATCCTGCGTTACCCCGATGGTAACCAGCTAATGATGTACTGATGAGTATGAATATGGAAGTACTTTTATGTCTATACATGTATATATGATATATAAGTAATATGGAAACGACCTTCGGATGGTCACCCGAAATCCCACCAGACCACATCCAAATCGAGGAAAAGGAAATAGGGTGGATGGCCTTCCTAAGCCCTTTAAACATTATTTATATATCTATACATATATGGGCATGCAATTGGATATATTAAAGCATAAATAAGTTTTAATAAAACATTTGAAGCATAAATATAATTTCAAGAGAAGATCGACTTGATATCGATCTATAAAACATTTTGAAGGCATAAGTTGATAAAACAGTTTAAGTATAAGAAGCATTTGTTTGAATCACAGTCTATAAGTAAGTTTGGATAGTAAAACAGTTTGTAAAACATTTCAATAGTAAAGCAGTTTGAAAAACAGTTTGAACAGTGGTGAAAATCGTTGTTTTCCCAGTTATTAATCACATGTGATTAAATGCAATCACATGTGATTGAAGCAATAACTATAAGTATTTGACTTGTATTCCACCCCATAAAGTATTAAAAACACTTAAAATCATTTCAAAGGTTGATTCAAGGGGTATGAACTCACTTGTGGTGAGTCGTTTGAATTGCAGTGTCGGCTACCGTGCTAGGTGCCAAACGGAGACTGGTTTACACGCACGAGCCTAGTTATCATATAATAAACATATATATAACTAATTAGACATATAATAACTTAAATAAATAAGTTAAGACACTTAGAAGACATTTAAACACTTTTATGAGTGTTTAGGGTTCAAATGGTTGCATCTAAGTTGCTACGGGACAAGGCAAAAGGGTTTGAAACATCAAAGGGCCTTGTGTAGGAGTTCACCACCCAACAAACCCCACACCTTGGAGTTTACGGCCGTAAACTCATAGGTTTATGGCCGTGAACTCCTCAAAGGGTTGTTTTGGGTGTTTTGTGGTGTTATCTTGCATCTAGAACACTCCTAGCTTTGTTGGAATAATACATGAAGTGGTTTTAAGGCTCTAGAACACTCCATAAGGGAGTTTACGGCCTAAAGTCCTTCATCCTAGAGTTTACGGCCGTAAACTCTTGGATTTTAATTGTTTTGAGGCACTTAAACATCAAGGATTGCTTCCATGAATTTATCTAAGGCTAATGGGGACAAGAGGCACACTTTGGTGCCTTCACTTGGAGTTACGGCCCAAGGCATGTTCCTTGGCCGTAAACTCCTTTCACGGAGTGATTTCTATGTGTTCTACTCTCCATTCTAGTCCCAAAGGTTCAAGGAAAATTGTCTAAAGGCTTAAGGGTTGCTTGGAATGATTTTTGCCCCACAAAAAGGGGTTTACGGCCCAAGAGGAGTTCTTGGCCGTAAACTCCTACTAACTTGTGATTTTGATGAGCTTTTGGTGTTCTAAACAAGCACAAGTACTAGTAGTTAAAGTCCTTAAGCATTTGGGGAAAGTTTTAGGGCATTTAAGCCCTTGAAAAGGGGTTTACGGCCCAAGGGAGTTCCTTGGCCGTAAACTCCTAGAACTTATGTTTCTTGGATGATTTCTAGGCTATAAAGATCATACACAATGTCCTTGATAAGTCCCCTAACATGTGGATGGGTCTAGAAAGCATTAAAGTTCCATTTTGGAGTTTACTCCCCAAGAACGTTCTTGGGCGGTAAACTCTCGGATCTTGATATCTAGACATGTAATCTGTGTTAATGAGCATCTAACAAGTATTGAAACACACTTAGAAAAGTAAACTCACAATATGGGATGAAAACCCGAAGATCCGTCAGAGAGAATATGGCTTTTCTCTATTTGGAATTGTGAAAAATATGAATTAATTTAATTCAGAAAACTATTTATAGTCCTGGAATATTTTGACAGAAAATATTTTTATTCCTGATATTGGACTGTAACAGTATGAAACTTGAAATGCCCAAGTTTCACAAAACCAGGAGTATCCACTCTCCTGATATTATCTAAAACATAAACCCTAATGTACACAAACTTGTTCGGAAAAGCTTGAAAATCACTGAAACTGAGCTAGCTTCTATTGAATAGATGATGTTCGTAAAAATGGAAATTTTGGGTTGTCACAAAAAGCAACCTCCATCTTTGTTTAACATTTTTGGCTATACCTTTAATTATAAGAAATATTATTCAATTTTATAAACTCAAAGTTTATAAAATATAAACTTTGTCTTTAGATAAAAAAAACAAAAGAATCCAACAAGTCCAAAAGGTTGTACATGACTTATTAATTCATACTATATGAAATAATAACTAGTTATACTCTTTTATAATTATTATTTACACAAAACAATAATTATTCCTAATTAAAATACAAGAATTGATATTATTTATTAATAATCACATTAATAACAAATATACAAAATGTGCCAACTTGATAAAGGTATGACCCTATAGGATCATATATTATTAGCAATATCACTCCATAATGATTCTTGGGCATATAGATTTAACACACACGACCACGCTGCATCAAGAGTGCCCCCAAACCTGTGATCGAAGCATCACAATAAATCATGAAATCATCAACACCCTCTGGCAGGGTCAGAATCGGCGCCTCACACAACCGCTGACTAATTGTCACACCCCCAAACCAAGGATGGCGGAAACTTCCGGGGGTGGAGGACTTCATGTAGAGTATCACAACAACGAGTATAATAGTGCTCAAAGTAAATACAACCATCATAAATATAATTGAAAAAAAAGTTACACCAAAGTATATGTTTACATGATTCAAATCAATTACATTATGATACAAAACGAACTGTTTGACGATTTAAAGTCCCATCCTTAAAACGTGGTTGATTTCCTGTTTCACTGAATTCCTGAGAATACAAGTAGTTTTGAAAAGTGTCAACACAAAGGTTGGTGAGTTCATAAGATTTTGACGGTAAGAGTTTGAAAATTGATCTTTGTAAAGAGATGTATGTTACCAAGAAAAATCCAATATTTTCCTTACATAAGTTATGTGGTCCTAAATACCAGGACCGAAATCGAACTAGTTTTTGTCATACTTAAAGATATAAAAGTGGTTTCAAATTGGCGTAAAACCCTTTCTGATTTGACAAAAAACTCTCGTAATGAATGGTGTGTAGTCTTAAATACTAAGACTGAAAATATACAGCGATATTTGTAATTGATATAAAAAGTGATTTTAAATGAACATAAAACCCTTTTTAATATGAAGACGTACAAGTATTTTTCCCATACTTAAAGTAATTTCTGAGAGCTAAATCGACATAACTCACTAATTTAAAGTTAGAACCTGTAAATCTTATGATTTGTTAATACCACATGTGAGCTATCATAACCATACTTGACTTAGACGGCCTCGTAATTGCGACGTTCTTCAGGTGTCGCGAAACTGAAATGACACTTGTCACCACAGACCTGCCGGTCTAGCTGTTGCAAGCAGCTCTGGTGTGGGTTTGTCAAACCCAATATAAATCTATACACAACTATCACGTTCTCCCTACAAGAGACTCTGGTTATAATTTACATGACTTTTTGATTTGGTTACTTTGGAAGTAACCCGAAGCGAATGACTCACAAATTTATTCATTAACAGATTTACGTGATCTAAACTGAAAACCTTTGGTAAAAAGTTTGAGAAGTAAATGATACATAAACTATACCTATTATAGTTTATCCAAAACGTTTGTAATGTATAAGAACTCTTTTATGAAACGCATTTGTGCTATGAATCCATAAACTATGCTTTTTATAGCTTAATATACGTGTTCCAAATGAATGAATATTCTTATTATGAATGACAAATTTTCAGTTTATGATGATAAAATTAACAAAGAAACACATTCAATACTTAGAACTTATTATTATACACTTTGCTCAACATAATACAAAGTGTTATGAAAGTTATATGATGTTAACTAAATTAAACCTTTTTGCACTGTTTTAGAAAAGTCATAGAAAAATCATACGAAGTCGAAAATTAAATCCGTAAATTCTGAGAGTTCCCAAAATGTGTCTAGTTTACTCATAATTTTTATCATGATTTTTAATAACCTCCAACTTGGGTGAAATAGTCCATAATCACAGACTGGTCCGGATTGGTGTTTGAAATGATAGGCAGTTTTGTAAAAATCACCATAAATTGTAGAAAAATCGTATGGAGATGTGCAAGTAGTCATTTTAAAGATAATAACTGGAACTACTTACACCTAATAAAAAATTTCAAACAAAAATGTTTAAGTTGTCCAAAACAGTCCGTGAATGGAGTTGAACTTTTCTGATGAAGGCTGTTAGAAAAGTTTAGTTTTGTTCTTGGTGTTTTACTTGTATTCCCCCCCTAAAAACTTGAGAAAACATGAAAATGTAGGGGTATGAACTCACCTTAAGTGATTTCAGTAGATTATTGTTGAAGAATGGAAGTGTTTAACTCAAGAACACTTGGAGATGCCTTGAAGATTTTCGAGAATCTAGCATCATAGTTATGAAGTTTGTGTAAGCAATCAATGATTTGAGTAGAATGAAGTGCAATAATAACAAGGAGGATGAATTATACTTACCAAGAGTGGAATAACACTTGATGATCAGCCTTGGGATCTCGAATTAGAGAGAAAAGTTTGAGGAAAAAGTTGGAGTTGGATCTTTGGTGAAATGAGAGTAATTGAAAGAAAAATGAGGAGAGAGGAGTGACCAGCCCTAAAAACGTGGGGATGACTGAAAATAATGAGAAAGGACTTATGAAGTGACAAGGGATGGGTTGGTGGTGAATAGTGACATGGAGTGGGTATGAGAGTGGTTGCTTGTGTCATAGAATAAAGGAAAGTCAACATTCCACCTTTGTACTTCATCCACTCTTTTGGATAAGGTTTTATCCTTAAAAAAATGATAATTTAATAATTATGGGTCCTTATATGTTAAAATAAAGTTTTGGGTGAAAACCCCGTGTTAAAACAATTAAAAACGGGCCTAAAACGCGAAATTAGTCGAAAACCGGGAGAAAAAGGCCATTCCAGCGAGACCTCTCGGTCCTAGGCCGAGGTTGGGTCCCTAATGCAGCTAGGCGCGAAGCGAAGGGGGGCGAGGAAGCGAGAGGCGAAGGGTCAGTCCGAAGGCTCGGTCCGAAGGGTCAGAAGCGAACTAGACCGAGGGCACCATGATCCGAAATGGACCGAAGGTTCGGGTTCGGGTGTGGCATGCGAGGTTCGGGCCCGAGAGGACCTTCGGGTTCGGTTCTTTGAGTGAGGTTCGGTTCAGCAGCCTTTGGCACAGAAGGGTTCGAGTCCTAAGAGGACTTTCGGGTCCTAAGAGGGGTTTCGGCTCCTTAAGTCCGTTTTTCGCGTAGACTTCCATTTTTGGGCTGTTTTCGCCAAATTCGAGGGTCGGAATGCCCCGAATGATTATAGAAAGTTTAGAGAGATTTCGAGAGAGATTTGGGAGAGATTTGACATTCTTGGAGAGATTTCTCATACAAAGAGATATTTGGGAGAGATTTCACATACTTAGAGAGATTTGGGAGAGATTTGACATTCTTGGAGAGATTTCTCATACAAAGAGATATTTGGGAGAGATTTCACATACTTAGAGAGATTTGGGAGAGATTTGACATTCTTGGAGAGATTTCTCATATAAAGAGATATTTGGGAGAGATTTCACATACTTACAGAGATTTGGGAGAGATTTGACATTCTTGGAGAGATTTCTCATACAAAGAGATATTTGGGAGAGATTTCACATACTTAGAGAGATTTGACATTCTTGGAGAGATTTCTCATACAAAGAGATATTTGGGAGAGATTTCACATACTTAGAGAGATTTGGGAGAGATTTCACATTCTTGGAGAGATTTGGGAGAGATTCTCGATAAGAAGAGATGGAGTGAAAACGATTGAGAGCGGTTTTGTGTGTGACGAATGTGAGTGTCCGGCTTCGCAATGCAAGGTCCGTAAACCCCGTTAAGCCTTATTTAAGGTACTTGCATACTCCTGATGAGTATGCAACATTGTTTTATCAGTTTGGCTCGCCACATACCACAGTTTTAGGTTAAGGAGATCTAGATGTACGCACTTTTCGATTTATGATCTCTCATTAGAATAGCGAGTTGTTTAGAAATTACATAACGTAAACTCTAGTACCTACGGGCAAATCGAGTTGACCGGTTTGACTTGTTGACTTTAGTTGACTTTGACTTGACCGAAAATTGAGGGTTGTCACATCATCCCCCCATTAGAGGGAATTTCGTCCCGAAATTTTGAATTTAGGCAAGGAGTGGGCATGAACAATCGAGCCATGAAGTGGGGATACTTCCTAATCGACTGATTATCACGCTCCCAAGTGACTCCAGGTCCTTGGTTAGTATTCCAGCGAACTTCCACTAATGGGAAGCGGCGTTGCTGCGTTCTCTTAACCTCTCAGTCCATGGTCACTATGGTTCTTTCACGAAGGTGAGGCTCTTGTGGAACTCGATCTCGTCGAGGGGAATTACAAGAATCTCGTCGGATAAATACTTCTGCAAGTTCGGGATGTGTCGGGTAGAATGTACTTTACTAAGCTCGCGGGAGTAGATTGAAGTTGCGATTACAGGGTTGATTCTTACTAGAATCTCGAAAGGCATAATTATCTGGGGTTTTGGCTTTCCATGCCTTCCAAAGCGTAGTAAGCCTGCCTAGAGTGAGGTTTCCAGAGGAATTTGGTCTCTTATTCTGGAGTTCTAAAGGTTTCTTCCTTTTTGATTCTTTTCCCAGCCGAGGGTTGCTCGCTTCAGGGTCAAAGTCGTAAGGGGGTTCTGTAATTTACGAGAAGTTCCAAAGGAACTAAGACGGTAGGTCAGCGAGACCCGAAATTTTGGCGTATTCCTGCTGACGCCTTTTGTGCTGATTGTTTCTAAACGGTTTTGATCAATTGAAAGAGTTCTTAAGGATTTCCACATTGATAATGATGTGTCTTAGGAATTTGAGTCCTTAATTCCAAAACTCGTATTTAGAGAACTTCGGGTAAAGCTTCTCTGATCATATTGCTTTCGCGGTTTGTTGCAGCTGCTCTCCTTGGTTTCCTTCTTACTACGAGGGTAGATAAGCAAGTCATTTACAATGACAATGACTAACGAATCCTAGTAAGAATGGCATATCCTATGAATACCGCGAGCAGGTTGGTCCTATCCGAGGGGTATCACTACGGACTTGCAGCGTCCGCATCGAATTTGGAGGATTGTCCTCGGACATCCTTCTCCAATACTCGCGACTGGTGATATTTAGATCTCAGGTCCAATTCCTGAAGGGTACTTCGTTCCTCGCGGTTGGTCAGCCTATTCGTCTATGCGAGGTAGATAGTAAAGGTTTCTATTGGAGATATTGTCGGGCCTCTAAAGTCGATGGAACTACGAGCAATTTGCCTCTCTATTTAAAGAATAAGACCAGAGTTTTCCAGGGTGAGAAGCTTGGTTCTTCAATTTCATTGTTGAGTAGTTCGACAGGTTTGACCTGACAGTTCTTGTAGCTTGGTAGGAAGCATGTGGGTTTGGTCTTCGCGACTAGACCTTTTCGGATAGTAGAACATTCACTCGCCCTCCTGGGCAACCTTGGCCCGAAGTTCATGGCAGGACTTGTACGCGGTCCATCTATCATTAACTTGCGCATATAGGTCGTATGTGCTTAAGATTGGCAAGACATTTGGATGGGGGACTCTGCCTCAAATCCACAACCAGAAATGGAATAGGAATTAGGGCGGAAGCACACATCCAATGTCCGTAGAATCTTAATTATACATTATCCTCGCGTATACACGTAGTAGTGGTAGACTAACCGTATCTGTCCCAAGCTTCTATGCTTGAACCTTGTCTGCTACATGCGTGACATTCCCGAAGGTCTCCTTTCAATACATGTGATAAGGTTTCAGGAAGTATAACACCCTTCCGGTGCGTGTTTTGGAGTTTCGCAGTGAGAGATGACCCGGAGATCCGTGTTGGACGCGTTTGTGGGAGACAGAGGTCCCGATATTTTGGTGGGTTAGGTGAAGGGTCCTTTTGTAGACATTAAATCGGGAAAATGAGGGTTATATCAATGAAAATTGGATGATGACAACAATATCTTTTTAGATAACATGTGTTAAGTTGTATTCGCAAAAAGAGATCACAAGAGTAATAGAGTATCTTGTGTTTCTTTTTAGGGTGATCCATTTTGTTTGATGTTATCATTACTGTAGATGATTCATACCATAGAGTCTAGCACTGGTAGTGGGTGTGTTTCGATAGCCAGTAATGATACTTGATATCATGATCCCTGACAGGTCTCCCTACGATCGAGCGGTATATGAACGTCGTATGTAAGTTGATGTTGGTGAAATTGTCGAGTGGGTGGCCCCACTCAATTCTTACTACTAGACATGAAATAGGAATCGGGATGGAATTATTTGCTTCAAGACTTCAGTATTTTGATTATAATTAACCCCGATGTATGTACAAAGTCATCACATCTTACAGGTAATGATCCTAAGATCATATATGAATGTCTTTGGTTTGATTTGAACGAGAGAGTATTTTAACTACTTTTAGAAAGACGGTGACTTTAGCAAGCATACCAAATTCATTACAAATATATGGTACTTAAACATTTTTGTCGTTGGAACATTACAAATTCCTAATATGGTTCCCTGTTACCCTTGCCGGTTTGTTTCTTACACTCCTCCGGCTCCTCCGTCATTCTTCTCGGTTGGACACCCTCTCTTGAAGTGTCCCATTTCACCGCACAAGTAGCATACTGGGTCTGCCCTGGTGCTGGTGATTGAAGGGAGATGCTGGGTCGGGGCCTTACAGAAATGGACGGTATGTCCTTTCCTGTTGCAGTTTTTAAAGTGCATTTCCCGGCAAGCCCCATTGTGATGGAAGCCACATTGGTTACACTTTGCAAGTGATCCATTATATGGTATGGCCGGCGTTTGGGTGACAGACCCCGTGGCTAGAGTCGCGGCGTTCATCGTGACTGCTGTTGTAGTGGCAGGTGCAGCTACGGATTGCTTTCTTCCAGCAAGTTTTTGAGGTAGGTTACACTTTTTTTTTGTCCCAGAACTTTCGCTTCTTGTTCGTAGGTTTGTGGCCTGAGGTATTTTCACTGGCAGACACCCGTTGGTGTTCCTGATTGTTACCACAATCTGTGTTGTCAATACCGCTTCCACTTCTGTTGGCGTTGTTAGCATTGAATTGCGCCATGACGGCTGCCACGACCACCGTGACTGCAGCCTGGAAAGTAGCAGCGTCTATCTGCAGAGTTGTTGTCTTGCTAGCTAGTTGGTTTCCTCTTGGTGAAGACATAGCTCTGTTTGATGATGAAAAACGACCTCGTTAGTGGAAATGATTATCTTAAGTGCATCCTTACGATTTATATTTACGCGTATAAATTTTTGCACATTACTGTATTATTCCTAGTGTTTCCGCTAACATTCTTGAAATGGAGTTACAACAGTGGGTAGGAGTAGGTTTCATACGGGCGTTAAGCTTTACTCATCTTAGAATCATGTTTGTCCAAACACGCTTGGCTGAGGAGTTTTGATGGGACCCGGTGTATTAGTGCTGGTATGATCGCACCCATAAGTCTATGAAGAAGGAACTTCTCAACAAAATGTTCAAGGGTGAGATGATAATGAATTTTTAGAATGGCTATACGCCGCGAGTTTCTAACTAAGTTTTATCTTATATCGATTTGTAACGTAATTTGGTCGTTAAGGGTGTTCTGAAAACAATTCGTAACGGGAGTCTTTATTTGGTAAACCCATGAATTTTTAGTAGTTCAGTATCCAAGTGAAACCTTGTAACTTGACCCAAGCTAGGTCCTTATTATGACCAATTGATGTATGCTTAGTTATATAATTAAGGCTAAATAAACCTTCGAGCCTGTTAGGTATGTCCTAAGCCCATCTTGATAATATAACTGTAGTAATTCGGGTTTTGGTGAAATTTTTTGACCTAGATGTAGGTTTACCTCACATCTGTGCATGGAAAAGTTTTGATAGCAACTAGATCTCTTGTTTAGTATAACCGCTTAAATCACAGTGTCATGCTTACGCCTAGAATAGAGTAGCACCAACGCATACTCACGAACCTAATTTACAAGGTCTTGTGAGCGGTATGAACTCTACTTACGACGATCTGTCCCTTGCGATGCATGAGGCAAAGTCGATGCACCTTGCAAATCGATGCTTGGCTGCAATCCTCCTCTCTTTGAATGTTGTGTGTCTACCCCGTTACTCTCTTGCCTCTGCCTGAGTGGCGATAAGGTCCTA
Organism: Lactuca serriola; assembly: GCF_051521515.1. NCBI lineage: Eukaryota > Viridiplantae > Streptophyta > Magnoliopsida > Asterales > Asteraceae > Lactuca > Lactuca serriola. The sequence continues at coordinate 152,338,882 of NC_136416.1, forward strand.
AACAGAGAGTTGGTCTCCGAAATAGTATTCTCTTTCCGAGTCTCGGGTACGTGAGACAGTAGGGCCTGTAGTAGCGTGCAGTTTCCGAACTCGGGTTGTAGTCTACCTGCTTTAATCCCCGATGTTCGCGATCTGTCGGATCTTCGCCGGGAGGGCTCTATCAGTCGGTCCCCCGTGGTTGAGGTCATAGCACCCTCGTTGATCTCCACATGGTGGTTGTTGTCATTGTTGTCAACATTCAACCCTCGATCACGATTGCCCAACGGGGCACAGGTTCGCTGTAGTCGAAACGGTTCGCGGAAACCCTTGCTATGCATGGAGGATTGATTACCTCCGGTTCCACTTCTGATTCTCCTCATAACCATTCACCATTTCTCGGGTTCGGATTGGGAAAGTAGGGGTCGTCCGGTAAGTAGGATCTTGCTATGTTGTACTTGCGAGAATAAGAGTGGAAGAGATAATTACTAGGCGTCTAACACTATAATTAATTACTTATAGGGGTGATCCTTATTAGTTACTTCTATAATGACATAGTGCATACTAATTACATATAAGAAGATATGGTAGACCTTCGAATAAGTGATCTTACCCTAGATCCACATCCAAACAAGGAAAAGGAAGTAAGGCAATGACCACAATTTCTAAGTCTATGATTTCTAAGTTATATAATATCTTAGGGTATCCACTTAGGGACTATAGACCTATTATTAAGGATCTATTTAGTTTTCATATAAGTTATGATATCACAAAATACTCCTATAGTATTTTAAACTCGTGTTCTGTTCTAATGTTCTCATTGTGGTAGTGTTGGTAAGTATTTAGACTTGTTGCCATATCACAACCATTCTTAGGCATGTGCTAATCACTCCTCGGAATAGCATAGTTGATCAGGCTATGTCACTCCCAAGACTGACCATACATCCCCGAGCTTACCTGTGATATCCAACAATCATTACTTTTGTTTTGTTCTAGAATGATGTTGACCTTAGTATGTATGCATGCATGTATACTTTTAATAAGAAATTATTTATTTTTAAAAGTATAGTTGTTTTAAAAACTTTAATCAGAGACCTTTGTCCCAATGCATTTATAGTTTGTATATCTTATGTGGTTCGATATACTGAGTTCACTATAAACAATGCTCTGATACCAATCTGTCACACCCCCAAACCAAGGATGGGGGAAACGTCCGGGGTGGAGGACTTCATGTAGAGTATCACAACAACGAGTATAATAGTGCTCAAAGTAAATACAACCATCATAAATATAATTGAAAAAAAAAGTTACACCAAAGTATATGTTTACATGATTCAAATCAATTACATTATGATACAAAATGAACTGTTTGACGATTTAACGTCCCATCCTCAAAACGTGGTTGATTTCCTGTTTCACTGAATTCCTGAGAATACAAGTAGTTTTGAAAAGTGTCAACACAAAGGTTGGTGAGTTCATAAGCTTTTGATGGTAAGAGTTTGAAAATCGATCTTTGTAAAGAGATGTATGTTACCAAGAAAAATCCAATATTTTCCTTACATAAGTTATGTGGTCCTAAATACAAGGACCGGAATCAAACTAGTATTTGTCATACTTAAAGATATAAAAGTGGTTTCAAATTGGCGTAAAACCCTTTCTGATTTGAGAAAAACTCTCGTAATGAATGGTGTGTAGTCTTAAATACTAAGACTGAAAATATACAGCGATATTTGTAATTGATATAAAAAGTGATTTTAAATGAACATAAAACCCTTTTTAATATGAAGACGTACAATTATTTTTCCCATACTTAAAGTAATTTCTGAGAGCTAAATCGACATAACTCACTAATTTAAAGTTAGAACCCGTAAATCTTATGATTTGTTAATACCACATGTGAGCTATCATAACCATACTTGACTTAGACGGCCTCGTAATTGCGACATTCTTCAGGCGTCGCGAAACTGAAATGACACTTGTCACCACAGACCTGCCGGTCTAGCTGTTGCAAGCAGCTCTGGTGTGGGTTTGTCAAACCCAATATAGATCTATACACAACTATCACGTTCTCCCTACAAGAGACTCTGGTTTCAATTTACAGGACTTTTTGATTTGGTTACTTTGGAAGTAACCTGAAACGAATGACTCACAAATTTATTCATTAACAGATTTACGTGATCTAAACTGAAAACCTTTGGTAAAAAGTTTGAGAAGTAAATGATACATAAACTATACCTATTATAGTTTATCCAAAACGTTTGTAATGTATAAGAACTCTTTTATGAAACGCATTTGTGCTATGAATCCATAAGCTATGCTTTTTATAGCTTTATACGTGTTCCAAATGAATGAATATTCTTATTATGAATGACAAATTTTCAGTTTATGATGATAAAATTAACAAAGAAACACATTAAATACTTAGAACTTATTATTATACACTTTGCTCAACATAATACAAAGTGTTATGAAAGTTATATGATGTTAACTAAATTAAACCTTTCTGCACTGTTTTAGAAAAGTCATAGAAAAATCATACGATGTCGAAAACTAAATCTGTAAATTCTGAGAGTTCCCAAAATGTGTCTAGTTTACTCATAATTTTTATCATGATTTTTAATAACCTCCAACTTGGGTGAAATAGTCCATAATCACAGACTGGTCCGGATTGGTGTTTGAAATGATAGGCAGTTTTGTAAAAATCACCATAAATTGTAGAAAAATCGTATGGAGATGTGCAAATAGTCATTTTAAAGATAATAACTGGAACTACTTACACCTAAAAAAAATTGTCAAAAAAAAATGTTTAAGTTGTCCAAAACAGTCCGTGAATGGAGTTGAACTTTTCCGATGAAGGCTGTTAGAAAAGTTTAGTTTTGTTCTTGGTGTTTTACTTGTATTCCCCCCCTAAAAACTTGAGAAAACATGAAAATGTAGGGGTATGAACTCACCTTAAGTGATTTCAGTAGATTATTGTTGAAGAATGGAAGTGTTTAACTCAAGAACACTTGGAGATGCCTTGAAGATTTTCGAGAATCTAGCATCATAGTTATGGAGTTTGTGTAAGCAATCAATGATTTGAGTAGAATGAAGTGCAATAATCACAAGGAGGATGAATTATACTTATCAAGAGTGGAAGAACACTTGATAATCAGCCTTGGGATCTCGAATTAGAGAGAAAAGTTTGAGGAAAAAGTTGGAGTTGGATCTTTGGTGAAATGAGAGTAATTGAAAGAAAAATGAGGAGATAGGTTGAGTGACCAGCCCTAAAAACGTGGGGATGACTGAAAATAATGAGAAAGGACTTATGAAGTGACTAGGGATGGGCTGGTGGTGAATAGTGACATGGAGTGGGTATGGGAGTGGTTGCTCGTGTCATAGAATAAAGGAAAGTCAACACTCCACCTTTGTACTTCACCCATTCTTTTGGATAAAGTTTTATCCTTAAAAAAATGATAATTTAATAATTATGGGTCCTTATATGTTAAAACAAAGTTTTGGGTCAAAACCCTGTAACGACCAAAAAATTTCAACTAAATTAAAATTTTCGAAAACAACCCGATTCCATTAAAGTTATTACAAAAATGTTTTCAATACAATTTATTTTAAGTATTCCCAGAATCTCATCACAACATAAACACGAGGAGCGGTACGATCATGCCTTCGCCTTGCCACGGTCTCCTGAAGAACCTGAAAAACATTAAACCAGAACTGTAAGCCCAAAAGCTTAGTGAGATATCCCCAAAATACCAACTACATATACCATACACGCATAACATGCCATAACATATTCGATCACATAACAGCCATGCACTTCGGGTCTACTGTGGGACTGGTCCGCCGCACCGGCCAACAGTCCACCTGGTCCTCCCTCCGAGTCTAGCCATATGCCTCGAGTCTGCAGTGTGATTGGTCCGCCCGCACCGGGCCTTCAATCTACCTGGTCCACTCTCTGAGTCTACAGTATGACTGGTCCGCCCGCACCGGGCCTTCAGTCGGCCTGGTCCACTCTCCGAGCCTCGGCACGTCTGGTCCGCCCTCTTGGGGCCTACAGCCTATCCGGACCGCTCGCTGGTCCTTCGGGACAACCGGTCCGCCCTGGGTATCTTGGCCTACAGCACAAAGCAGGACCCGCCTCAACTCAACTCCAATCCAAACAACCATGTGCACATATACATACAATCATATAGCAATTCACAGTCAACAAGCAGATCAAACAGATCACAGAACATATCATCATCCTAACCAGGATACCGACCTAACCGGTCACTAGCATAGCATCACCCTACATCTCGGGATACCTATCTCAATCAGCTCTCTAACATATACCATCCTAGCTACCAGGATGCAAACATATCAAAGCAATAACATAACAACAACTACCCGGATCTCAATCCGATAAGGGCCGGCCTTGGTGCCTTAGACCCTGTTGATATAGTGAGGATAACTCACCTCGAAACTGCCGGCTGAAAGGATAAGATCCCTCTACTCCAAACTCCGACACGAACTCCTCCACTGAACAGCAACAAAGCACCGAACTCATTAAATACCCATAATTACCAAAATACCCCTGGAAGACAACTGGTCCACCCTTGGACAAAGTCAAAGTCAACCCCTGACTGACTCTACTCGACGAGTCAACCCGATGACTCACCGAGTCCCCAAGCTCAGAACTTCCCTCGATCCGCGACCTAACTCGCCGAGTCACCCCGAGACTCGCCGAGTCCAACAACTCTAAGTCCACTCGCACACAGCTCACCGAGTCATCCCTTGACTCACCGATTCTCGACTCAACCAGAAAATAATGGGACTCTTCGACAAGACTCGTCGAGTCCAAGAACAGACTCGTCGAGCCTAAGGCTATCTTCAACCTACTCGCCGAGTTGTTCTTCCAACTCGTCGAGTTCCAGGCCATCTACATCCAACTCGCCGAGTTGTTTTTCCAACTCGTCGAGTTCCAGCTCATCTTCAAGCAACTCGTCGAGTCCACCCATGTGACTCGCCGAGTACCACCGGTCTGAATCCATACAGAAGCATCCCAGGGCATGCAATTGATCCAAAACATAGATCTAGCCTCCTAAAACCCATCCATCATGTAAAGTGGCAAACTTTACGTGAATCCAAAGAGATCTAGGCCTTTTACATTCTAGGGCTAGGGTTTGGGACATAATGCCTCCGTCAATCACTCACAAACAGAGACTTTCATGCATTCCAACCCTTCTCCATTTCAGATCTGAGGTAGCAACCTCAGATCTAACCTCTAAACTCCAAAACACCAAAAGATATGATCTCTAACACCCCCAAAATGAAGAATCTAGACAATAGCAGCTCAAACAATGAAATGATACCTCAAAAGGAAGCTCCCAGAAAAGATCAACCCGAATCCTTGCAAAGCCCTTTGATCCAAGCCTCTTCTTCTTCAAGATCTATTCAACAACCACCTCTCCAAGCTCCAATTCACTCAACAATGGGGTTTCTCCACGAAATTAGGGTTTTTGGAACTCAAGGGATGATAAGGAGGCTGGGGAGGAAACATAATGTTCTTTATATAGGGCTCAACCTCCGGATTTAGGGTTTTCTCCACTCAGCGCCTACTCACCGAGTCCAATCCACTGACTCGTCGAGTCGGCCACTTGACACGCGACCAAGTCGCGACTCTACTCGCCGAGTCCACCCATGGACTCGCCAAGTCGCTCTTTCCCAATTTTACTCTTTTAGCCCTTCAACTATACTCTTGCTATTCCGGGATGTTACAATTCTCCCCCACTTACATTAGGCTTTGTCCTCGAAGCCTGCAACAACTCAACTCTTAGAAATACTCCTGCCACGCATCACCTGGCTTCAACCCAACCAGGTTCCTCAAAACACAACCATAGAAACCAGAAGCTCACTTTCTCCTTTCTTACGGTGTCCTAACCACCGACCCAAGCCGGCCACCGACTTTACCTTCTGATAACCCCACTTAACAACTGAGTACTACTCACGATGCAACACTGCTCCAAATCACAACCATCACTTGACCCATATGAGCTAGAAGATAACCATGCACCACCAGATTACCGATCCGAAGCCCACTCTAATCATTCTGTTGACAGAAAGACATATTCTTCAGAGCAACTCCCATGAGTTCTCCTCTTGCAATCACATACACATGTTGAACTAGCTCTAGCACCCTCAGGTTGGGAAAACCCGATACACTGATGATATCTTCAAACATCCCCCAGGATGAACCACTAATACATACACAATTCCCTGATCAGAATCACACTGAGAGCCCAAGACTCCCTCCCTGCATCCCTTCCGAGCCTCTTGGCTCTACACCTGCAGAATTCCCTCCGCGACCTCAGCAGACATCCCAAACCGGATGTGCTTCCATTCCACTGCCGCAAACACGCTGCTCAATAACCATACTCGGATTACTCTAATCATAACTTTGCTCTGCCGCTTTCACTTCCGTGAACTTGCACTCCCTCTCGGAGTTACACACCTCTCTCTTTTCCTTTACCAAGGAATCCACTTGGCCGCATTGTCACTCTGACAAGTGCCACGGTGCTCGCCCAATGCTGCACCACTCCTTCATAGCGTAACCGCCCACATGCTCTGACTCTGATTGCAGGGACCCTCAAGCCCATGCACAAACTCCACTAATCGAGATTACTACCCGGGGCCAAACCTTCTAATGCTAACACACTGCAACATACACAATCCATATCCTCGAACCGATCCAACAATACCTGCAGAGTCTTCAGCATGACTGGACCGCCTCACCAGGCCTTCAGCCAATCTGGATCACTCTTAGAACCTTCAGCCAATCTGGACCGCTCTCAGTGCCTTCAGTCTAGCTGGACCGTTCTCCGAGCCTTCGGCCTGACTGGTACGCCCACCGGCCCTCAGTCTATCCGGACCGCTCAACTAGCATTCATCATTCCGAGCTATCTCTCCGGGAAATCTTCCCATGCATATCGTTCTAGCCCTCTAGGGGTTCCGAACTCTATCTCCATCACACAACTCAATCCCGGCCTGATCCCAGACCCTCCGCAAATAAGTACCCTTGGTCTGTATTCCGCCCCGCATGTCTGCCACTTACTCATGCCAGCCTACACTCTTGGCTGACAGAACACTGTTGAATCCCAGACATCTCAACAATCTCACATACTCATCAATCATCCGGAGAATTTTCCAATTCTCCCCCACTTAGGGCATTGACTATCAACCACCGGTCGCTATCACCGACCTCCCAAAACAACCCTGCACAACTCCACACTTACACACAGACTGATTTCCCACTAGCACTAGCAACCTTCACAAAATCACACTTCCACACTAACCATCTCGCTTGAAAGAAACTCAATCTATAGCTAACCACTCCTCAGAAGACAGATGCTACCCGGCCTTCAGACCAATTCCAGGTTTCCACTAACAACCCCTCATAAATGATAACCACGGAATTCCCAAAACTAAACCCTTAGCCATAACTCTCAAAAACAACAAATACCACACCAAGAACCACACAAAGATACTAGCACATAAACAATACTCCACAATAATCATAAGATAACAAGACATCAAGGAAGAAACATACCCGCAGCTGCATCCGGCACTGCTCCGATCTCCTCTACTGCAAGCTGAAAAGCACAACCCTGAGCCCTTGGGGGCTCCGCTCCACCCTGACCTCCACCCGTGATCCTCAAAGTGGCCGGTGCTGGAGCCTGCACCGGTCCTGCAGCGAGCTGTGGACAGTTGACCCTCAAATGTCCAACCTGATGACAATGGAAACAAATCCTCAAATCCCGAACCGGCGCTGACTGTCGACAATCCCTCGCTTAGTGCCCCTCCCTTCCGCACTTGCGGCATGCACCACCGAACCTACAAACTCCGGTGTGACTCCTTCCACACTTCCCACAAGTGTGGCTACTCAGATCCCCCACTCTAGAATCAACGGTCTTGGACCGTTTTGGCGCCGGCTGCAACTGCACTGGAGCCTGCCTCAACTCACGCATCTGCAACTCAATCTCTAACTCGCACCGCCTGGCGGCCTCCTGCAACTCCAACAAGGTCTCGCACCTCTGTGTAGACACAAACTGTCTGATATCCCTCTTGAGCATGCTCAGATATCGAGACATCTGAGCCTGCTCCGAAGCGAACTCAGGGCAGAACATCGCCCTCTCAGTGAACATCCTGGTGATCTTAGTCACCGACTCCGAATTCTGCTTCAGCTCAAGGAACTCCTGAGCCAATCTCTCCCTCTCAACTCGCGGAACATAACGAGTGCTGAACATCTCCCTGAACTGATCCCATGAAATCGCAGCCCTCTGCGCATCTGAATATGACCCCGTGGTCAACCTCCACCAATCCTTCGCCCCGAGCCTTAACAAGTTCAGAGCACACCTCACCCTCTGATCAGCAGGGCATGAACACGTGAAGAAACACCCCTCCACGTCCGATAACCACCTCATAGCAACAATCGGGTCCTAAACTCCATCAAAGGTGGGAGGCTTCGTATTATCGAAGTCCCGATACTGAAAGCCCCGACCAGCTCCTCCCCTGCCGCTGCAACAGCTGCTGTAGCCGCCGCGGCAGCCGTCTCTGTGAGAGCTGCATAGCGCTCATCAAAATACTCAACCATGGCGGTCTTGATCGACCCAAATAGCTCCGGCAACTCAGCCCGGAACAACTCAGAAATCTCATCACGCAGGATCTCACGAATCCTCGCATCCAACTCGCACGTGCTCATCTGACCGATAACCTTGGGCGGTACCGACCCGCCCGGAACTCCCTCTCCTGCTCCCGATCCTGATCCGAATCCACTCCCAGCATGCCTCGGAATCTCCATACTGAAAAACACCACACAAAATCTCAGACTCTTCCCACTATCCTGGGAACCAACTCTCTCAACCCAACCCTAGAGGTCATGGTTTCCCTGATACGTGTATGGGTCATGTGCTTTCAGTAGTACGAGCCCATATTACCTTCCACACCTACCCATATTTGTATTAAGTACTACCACAACACCCTAGAGAAACATGCATAAAAACGCTCAACCCTCACAACTAGAGGAACACTGGAAATCTCTCACAAGGAAACCCTAGGCTACAGGCATCACAAATCAGACAACATTATCATGAAATCCTGAAGATCCCTAGCCTAGCACTAGCATGCTGTTCTAACAAAGCTCAAAACAAATATCATGTATGGTATTTTGGGGTTACTTACTGGCTCCGGCTGATCGTACCTCCGCGTCCTCCTTTACTCATTTTGAAAACCATTTTAAACACTCTTTTAAAAACTCTCCTCGATTTGAGACTGGAGTCACACGAGTGTTCCTCCAATTCACTCAAACCAAGGCTCTGATACCAACTTGTAACGACCAAAAAATTTCAACCAAATTAAAATTTTCGAAAACAACCCGATTCCATTAAAGTTATTACAAAAATGTTTTCAATACAATTTATTTTAAGTATTCCCAGAATCTCATCACAACATAAACACGAGGAGCGGTACGATCACGCCTTCGACTTGCCACAGTCTCCTGAAGAACCTGAAAAACATTAAACCACAACTGTAAGCCCGAAAGCTTAGTGAGATATCCCCAAAATACCAACCACATATAGCACACACGAATAACATGCCATAACATATCCGATCACAGAACAGCCATGCACTTCGGGTCTACTGTGGGACTGGTCCGCCGCACCGGCCAACAGTCCACCTGGTCCACCCTCCGAGTCTAGCCATATACCTCGAGTCTGCAGTGTGATTGGTCCGCAAGCACCGGGCCTTCAATCCACCTGGTCCACTCTCTGAATCTACAGTATGACTGGTCCGCCCGCACCAGGCCTTCAGTCGGCCTGGTCCACTCTCCGAGCCTCGGCACGTCTGGTCCGCCCTCTTGGGGCCTACAGCCTATCCGGACCGCTCGCTGGTCCTTCGGGACAACCGGTCCACCCTGGGTATCTTGGCCTACAGCATAAAGCAGGATCCGCCTCAACCCAACTCCAATCCAAACAACCATGTGCACATATACATACAATCATATAGCAATTCACAGTCAACAAGCAGATCAAACAGATCACAGAACATATCATCATCCTAACCAGGATACCGACCTAACCGGTCACTAGCATAGCATCACCTACATCTCGGGATACCTATCTCAATCAGCTCTCTAACATATACCATCCTAGCTACCAGGATGCAAACATATCAAAGCAGTAACATAACAACAACTACCCAGATCTCAATCCGATAAGGGCCGGCCTTGGTGCCTTAGACCCTGTTGATATAGTGAGGATAACTCACCTCGAAACTGCCGGCTGAAAGGATAAGATCCCTCTACTCCAAACTCCGACACGAACTCCTCCACTGAACAGCAACAAAGCACTGAACTCATTAAATACCCATAATTACCAAAATACCCCTGGAAGACAACTGGTCCACCCTTGGACAAAGTCAAAGTCAACCCCTGACTGACTCTACTCGACGAGTCAACCCGATGACTCGCCGAGTCCCCAAGTTCAGAACTTCCCTCAATCCGCGACCTAACTCGCCGAGTCACCCCGAGACTCGCCGAGTCCAACAACTCTGAGTCCACTCGCACACAGCTCACCGAGTCATCCCTTGACTCACCGATTCTCGACTCAACCAGGAAATAATGGGACTCTTCGACAAGACTCGTCGAGTCCAAGAACAGACTCGTCGAGCCTAAGGCTATCTTCAACCTACTCGCCGAGTTGTTCTTCCAACTCGTCGAGTTCCAGGCCATCTACATCCAACTCGCCGAGTTGTTTTTCCAACTCGTCGAGTTCCAGCTCATCTTCAAGCAACTCGTCGAGTCCACCCATGTGACTCGCCGAGTACCACCGGTCTGAATCCATACAGAAGCATCCCAGGGCATGCAATTGATCCAAAACATAGATCTAGCCTCCTAAAACCCATCCATCATGTAAAGTGGCAAACTTTACGTGAATCCAAAGAGATCTAGGCCTTTTACATTCTAGGGCTAGGGTTTGGGACATAATGCCTCCGTCAATCACTCACAAACAGAGACTTTCATGCATTCCAACCCTTCTCCATTTCAGATCTGAGGTAGCAACCTCAGATCTAACCTCTAAACTCCAAAACACCAAAAGATATGATCTCTAACACCCCCAAAATGAAGAATCTAGACAATAGCAGCTCAAACAATGAAATGATACCTCAAAAGGAAGCTCCCAGAAAAGATCAACCCGAATCCTTGCAAAGCCCTTTGATCCAAGCCTCTTCTTCTTCAAGATCTCTTCAACAACCACCTCTCCAAGCTCCAATTCACTCAACAATGGGGTTTCTCCACGAAATTAGGGTTTTTGGAACTCAAGGGATGATAAGGAGGCTGGGGAGGAAACATAATGTTCTTTATATAGGGCTCAACCTCCGGATTTAGGGTTTTCTCCACTCAGCGCCTACTCACCGAGTCCAATCCACTGACTCGTCGAGTCGGCCACTTGACACGCGACCAAGTCGCGACTCTACTCGCCGAGTCCACCCATGGACTCGCCAAGTCGCTCTTTCCCAATTTTACTCTTTTAGCCCTTCAACTATACTCTTGCTATTCCGGGATGTTACAACCGTGTTAAAACAATTAAAAACGGGCCTAAAACGCGAAATTACTTGAAAACCGGGAGAAAAAGGCCATTCCAGCGAGACCTCTTGGTCCTAGGCCGAGGTTCGGTCCCTAGGCCGAGGTTCGGTCCCTAATGCAGCTAGGCGCGAAGCGAAGGGGGGCGAGGAAGCGAGAGGCGAAGGGTCAATCCGAAGGCTCGGTCCGAAGGGTCAGAAGCGAACTAGACCGAGCGCACCATGATCCGAAATGGACCGAAGGTTCGGGTTCGGGTGTGGCATGCGAGGTTCGGGCCCGAGAGGACCTTCGGGTTCGGTTCTTTGAGTGAGGTTCGGTTCAGCAGCCTTTGGCTCAGACGGGTTCGGGTCCTAAGAGGACTTTCGGGTCCTAAGAGGGGTTTCGACTCCTTAAGTCCGTTTTTCGCGTAGACTTCCGTTTTTGGGCTGTTTTCGCCAAATTCGAGGGTCGGAATGCCCCGAATGATTATAGAAAGTTGAGAGAGATTTCGAGAGAGATTTGGGAGAGATTTGACATTCTTGGAGAGATTTCTCATACAAAGAGATATTTGGGAGAGATTTGACATTCTTGGAGAGATTTCTCATACAAAGAGATATTTGGGAGAGATTCCACATACTTAGAAAGATTTGGGAGAGATTTGACATTCTTGGAGATATTTCTCATACAAAGAGATATTTGGGAGAGATTTCACATACTTAGAGAGATTTGGGAGAGATATGACATTCTTGGAGATATTTCTCATAAAAAGAGATATTTGGGAGAGATTTCACATACTTAGAGAGATTTGGGAGAGATTTCACATTCTTGGAGAGATTTGGGAGAGATTCTCGATAAGAAGAGATGGAGTGAAAACGATTGAGAGCGGTTTTGTGTGTGACGAATGTGAGTGTCCGGCTTCGCAATGCAAGGTCCGTAAACCCCGTTAAGCCTTGTTTAAGGATCTTGCATACTCCCGATGAGTATGCAACATTGTTTTATCGGTTTGGCTCGCCACGTACCACAGTTTTAGGTTAAGGAGATCTAGATGTACGCACTTTTCGATTTATGATCTCTCATTAGAATAGCGAGTTGTTTAGAAATTACATAACATAAACTCTAGTACCTATGGGCAAATCGAGTTGACCGGTTTGACTTGTTGACTTTGACTTGACCGAAAATTGACGGTTGTCACATCATCCCCCTGTTAGAGGGAATTTCGTCCCGAAATTTTGAATTTAGGCAAGGAGTGGGCATGAACAATCGAGCCATGAAGTGGGGATACTTCCTAATCGACTGATTATCACGCTCCCAAGTGACTCTAGGTCCTTGGTTAGTATTCTAGCGAACTTCCACTAATGGGAAGCGGCGTTGCTGCGTTCGCTTAACCTCTCAGTCCATGGTCACTATGGTTCTTTCACGAAGGTGAGGCTATTGTGGAACTCGATCTCGTCGAGGGGAATTACAAGAATCTCGTCGGATAGATACTTGTGCAAGTTCGGGATGTGTCGGGTAGAATGTACTTTACTAAGCTCACGGGAGTAGATTGAAGTTGCGATTACAGGGATGATTCTTACTAGAATCTCGAAAGGCATAATTATCTGGGGTTTTGGCTTTCCATGCCTTCCAAAGCGTAGTAAGCCTGCCCAGAGTGAGGTTTCCAGAGGAATTTGCTCACTTATTCTGGAGTTCTAAAGGTTTCTTCCTTTTTGCTTCTCTTCCCAGCCGAGGGTTGCTCCCTTCAGGGTCAAAGTCGTAAGGGGGTTCTGTAATTTACGAGAAGTTCCAAAGGAACTAAGACGGTAGGTCAGCGAGACCCGGAATTTTGGCATATTCCTGCTAACGCCTTTTGTGCTGACTGTTTCTCAACGGTTTTGATCAATTGAAAGAGTCCTTAAGGATTTCCACATTGATAATGATGTGTCTTAGGAATTTGAGTCCTTAATTCCAAAACTCATATTTAGAGAACTTCGAGTAAAGCTTCTCTGATCGTATTGCTTTCGCGGTTTGTTGCAGCTGCTCTCCTTGGTTTCCTTCTTACTACGAGGGTAGATAAGCAAGTCATTTACAATGACAATGACTAACGAATCCTAGTAAGAATGGCATATCCTATGAATACCGCGAGCAGGTTGGTCCTATCCGAGGGGTATCACTACGGACTTGCAGCGTCCGCATCGAATTTGGAGGATTGTCCTCAGACATCCTTCTCCAATACTCGCGACTGGTGATATTTAGATCTCAGGTCCAATTCCTGAAGGGTACTTCGTTCCTCGCGGTTGGTCAGCCTATTCGTCTATGCGAGGTAGATAGTAAAGGTTTCTATTGGAGATATTGTCGGGCCTCTGAAGTCGATGGAACTACGAGCAATTTGCCTCTCTATTTAAATAATAAGACCGGAGTTTTCCAGGGTGAGAAGCTTGGTTCTTCAATTTCATTGTTGAGTAGTTCGACAGGTTTGACCTGACAATTCTTGTACTTCGGTAGGAAGCATGTGGGTTTGGTCTTCGCGACTAGACCTTTTCGGATAGTAGAACATTCACTCGCCCTCCTGGGCAACCTTGGCCCGAAGTTCATGACAGGACTCGTACGCGGTCCATATATCATTAACTTGCGCATATAGGTCGTATGTGCTTAAGATTGGCAAGACATTTGGATGGGGGACTCTGCCTCAAATCCACAACCAGACATGGAACAGGAATTAGGGCGGAAGCACACATCCAATGTTCATAGAATCTTAATTATACATTATCCTCGCGTATACACGTAGTAGTGGTAGACTAACCGTATCCGTCCCAAGCTTCTGTGCTTGAACCTTGTCAGCTACATGCGTGACATTCCCGAAGGTCTCCTGTCAATACATGTGATAAGGTTTCGGGAAGTATAACACCCTTCTGGTGCGTGTTTTGGAGTTTCGCAGTGAGAGATGACCCGAAGATCCGTGCTGGACGCGTTTGTGGGAGACAGAGGTCCCGATATTTTGGTGGGTTAGGTTAAGGGTCCTTTTATAGACATTAAATTGGGAAGATGAGGGTTATATCAATGAAAATTGGATGATGACAACAATATCTTTTTAGATAACATGTGTTAAGCTGTATTCGCAAGAAGAGATCACTAGAGTGATAGAGTATCTTGTGTTTCTTTTTAGGGTGATCCATTTTGTTTGATGTTATCATTACTGTAGATGATTCATACCATAGTGTCTAGCACTGGTAGTGGGTGTGTTTCGATAGCCAGTAATGATACTTGATATCATGATCCCTGACAGGTCTCCCTACGATCGAGCGGTATATGAACGTCGTATGTAAGTTGATGTTGGTGAAATTGTCGAGTGGGTGGCCCCACTCAATTCTTACTACTAGACATGAAATAGGAGTCAGGATGGAATTATTTGTTTCAAGACTTCAGTATTTTGATTATAATTAACCCCGATGTATGTACAAAGTCATCACATCTTACAGGTAATGATCCTAAGATCATATATGAATGTCTTTGGTTTGATTTGAACGAGAGAGTATTTTAACTACTTTTAGAAAGACGGTGACTTTAGCAAGCATACCAAATTCATTACAAATATATGGTACTTAAACATTTTTGTCGTTGGAACATTACAAATTCCTAATATGGTTCCCTGTTACCCTTGCCGGTTCGTTTGTTACACTCCTCCGGCTCCTCCGTCATTCTTCTCGGTTGGACACTCTCTCTTGAAGTGTCCCATTTCACCGCACAAGTAGCATACTGGGTCTGCCCTGGTGCTGGTGATTGAAGGGAGATGCTAGGTCGGGGCCTTACAGAAACGGAGGGTATGTCCTTTCCTGTTGCAGTTTTTACAGTGCATTTCCCGGCAAGCCCCATTGTGATGGAAGCCACATTGGTTACACTTTGGAAGTTATCCATTATATGTTCTGGCCGACGTTTGGGTGCCAGACCCCGTGGCTAGTGTCGCGGCGTTCATCGTGACTGCTATTGTAGTGGCAGGTGCAACTACGGATTGCTTTCTTCCAGCAAGTTTTTGAGGTAGGTTACACTTATTTTTGTCCCAGAATTTTCGCTTCTTGTTCATAGGTTTGTGGCCTGAGGTATTTTCGCTGGCAGACACCCGTTGGTGTTCCTGATTGTTACCACAATCTGTGTTGTCAATACCACTTCCACTTCTGTTGGCGTTGTTAGCATTGAATTGCGCCATGACGGCTGCCACGGCCGCCGTGACTACAGCTTGGAAAGTAGCAGCGTCTATCTGCAGAGTTGTTGTCTTGCTAGCTAGTTGGTTGCCTCTTGGTGAAGACATAGCTCTGTTTCATGATGAAAAACGACCTCGTTAGTGGAAATGATTATCTTAAGTGCATCCTTACGATTTATATTTACGCGTATAAATTTTTGCACATTACTGTATTATTCCTAGTGTTTCCGCTAACATTCTTGAAATGGAGTTACAACAGTGGGTAGGAGTAGGTTTCATACGGGCGTTAAGCTTTACTCATCTTAGAATCATGTTTGTCCAAACACGCTTGGCTGAGGAGTTTTGATGGGACCCGGTGTATTAGTGCTGGTATGATCGCACCCATAAGTCTATGAAGAAGGAACTTCTCAACAAAATGTTCAAGGGTGAGATGATAATGAATTTTTAGAATGGCTATACGCCGCGAGTTTCTAACTAAGTTTTATCTTATATCGATTTGTAACGTAATTTGGTCGTTAAGGGTGTTCTGAAAACAATTCGTAACGGGAGTCTTTATTTGGTAAACCCATGAATTTTTAGTAGTTCAGTATCCAAGTGAAACCTTGTAACTTGACCCAAGCTAGGTCCTTATTATGACCAATTGATGTATGCTTAGTTATATAATTAAGGCTAAATAAACCTTCGAGCCTGTTAGGTATGTCCTAAGCCCATCTTGATAATATAACTGTAGTAATTCGGGTTTTGGTGAAATTTTTTGACCTAGATGTAGGTTTACCTCACATCTGTGCATGGAAAAGTTTTGATAGCAACTAGATCTCTTGTTTAGTATAACCGCTTAAATCACAGTGTCATGCTTACGCCTAGAATAGAGTAGCACCAACGCATACTCACGAACCTAATTTACAAGGTCTTGTGAGCGGTATGAACTCTACTTACGACGATCTGTCCCTTGCGATGCATGAGGCAAAGTCGATGCACCTTGCAAATCGATGCTTGGCTGCAATCCTCCTCTCTTTGAATGTTGTGTGTCTACCCCGTTACTCTCTTGCCTCTGCCTGAGTGGCGATAAGGTCCTAAACAGAGAGTTGGTCTCCGAAATAGTATTCTCTTTCCGAGTCTCGGGTACGTGAGACAGTAGGGCCTGTAGTAGCGTGCAGTTTCCGAACTCGGGTTGTAGTCTACCTGCTTTAATCCCCGATGTTCGCGATCTGTCGGATCTTCGCCGGGAGGGCTCTATCAGTCGGTCCCCCGTGGTTGAGGTCATAGCACCCTCGTTGATCTCCACATGGTGGTTGTTGTCATTGTTGTCAACATTCAACCCTCGATCACGATTGCCCAACGGGGCACAGGTTCGCTGTAGTCGAAACGGTTCGCGGAAACCCTTGCTATGCATGGAGGATTGATTACCTCCGGTTCCACTTCTGATTCTCCTCATAACCATTCACCATTTCTCGGGTTCGGATTGGGAAAGTAGGGGTCGTCCGGTAAGTAGGATCTTGCTATGTTGTACTTGCGAGAATAAGAGTGGAAGAGATAATTACTAGGCGTCTAACACTATAATTAATTACTTATAGGGGTGATCCTTATTAGTTACTTCTATAATGACATAGTGCATACTAATTACATATAAGAAGATATGGTAGACCTTCGAATAAGTGATCTTACCCTAGATCCACATCCAAACAAGGAAAAGGAAGTAAGGCAATGACCACAATTTCTAAGTCTATGATTTCTAAGTTATATAATATCTTAGGGTATCCACTTAGGGACTATAGACCTATTATTAAGGATCTATTTAGTTTTCATATAAGTTATGATATCACAAAATACTCCTATAGTATTTTAAACTCGTGTTCTGTTCTAATGTTCTCATTGTGGTAGTGTTGGTAAGTATTTAGACTTGTTGCCATATCACAACCATTCTTAGGCATGTGCTAATCACTCCTCGGAATAGCATAGTTGATCAGGCTATGCCACTCCCAAGACTGACCATACATCCCCGAGCTTACCTGTGATATCCAACAATCATTACTTTTGTTTTGTTCTAGAATGATGTTGACCTTAGTATGTATGCATGCATGTATACTTTTAATAAGAAATTATTTATTTTTAAAAGTATAGTTGTTTTAAAAACTTTAATCAGAGACCTTTGTCCCAATGCATTTATAGTTTGTATATCTTATGTGGTTCGATATACTGAGTTCACTATAAACAATGCTCTGATACCAATCTGTCACACCCCCAAACCAAGGATGGGGGAAACGTCCGGGGTGGAGGACTTCATGTAGAGTATCACAACAACGAGTATAATAGTGCTCAAAGTAAATACAACCATCATAAATATAATTGAAAAAAAAAGTTACACCAAAGTATATGTTTACATGATTCAAATCAATTACATTATGATACAAAATGAACTGTTTGACGATTTAACGTCCCATCCTCAAAACGTGGTTGATTTCCTGTTTCACTGAATTCCTGAGAATACAAGTAGTTTTGAAAAGTGTCAACACAAAGGTTGGTGAGTTCATAAGCTTTTGATGGTAAGAGTTTGAAAATCGATCTTTGTAAAGAGATGTATGTTACCAAGAAAAATCCAATATTTTCCTTACATAAGTTATGTGGTCCTAAATACAAGGACCGGAATCAAACTAGTATTTGTCATACTTAAAGATATAAAAGTGGTTTCAAATTGGCGTAAAACCCTTTCTGATTTGAGAAAAACTCTCGTAATGAATGGTGTGTAGTCTTAAATACTAAGACTGAAAATATACAGCGATATTTGTAATTGATATAAAAAGTGATTTTAAATGAACATAAAACCCTTTTTAATATGAAGACGTACAATTATTTTTCCCATACTTAAAGTAATTTCTGAGAGCTAAATCGACATAACTCACTAATTTAAAGTTAGAACCCGTAAATCTTATGATTTGTTAATACCACATGTGAGCTATCATAACCATACTTGACTTAGACGGCCTCGTAATTGCGACATTCTTCAGGCGTCGCGAAACTGAAATGACACTTGTCACCACAGACCTGCCGGTCTAGCTGTTGCAAGCAGCTCTGGTGTGGGTTTGTCAAACCCAATATAGATCTATACACAACTATCACGTTCTCCCTACAAGAGACTCTGGTTTCAATTTACAGGACTTTTTGATTTGGTTACTTTGGAAGTAACCTGAAACGAATGACTCACAAATTTATTCATTAACAGATTTACGTGATCTAAACTGAAAACCTTTGGTAAAAAGTTTGAGAAGTAAATGATACATAAACTATACCTATTATAGTTTATCCAAAACGTTTGTAATGTATAAGAACTCTTTTATGAAACGCATTTGTGCTATGAATCCATAAGCTATGCTTTTTATAGCTTAATATACGTGTTCCAAATGAATGAATATTCTTATTATGAATGACAAATTTTCAGTTTATGATGATAAAATTAACAAAGAAACACATTAAATACTTAGAACTTATTATTATACACTTTGCTCAACATAATACAAAGTGTTATGAAAGTTATATGATGTTAACTAAATTAAACCTTTCTGCACTATTTTAGAAAAGTCATAGAAAAATCATACGAAGTCGAAAACTAAATCTGTAAATTCTGAGAGTTCCCAAAATGTGTCTAGTTTACTCATAATTTTTATCATGATTTTTAATAACCTCCAACTTGGGTGAAATAGTCCATAATCACAGACTGGTCCGGATTGGTGTTTGAAATGATAGGCAGTTTTGTAAAAATCACCATAAATTGTAGAAAAATCGTATGGAGATGTGCAAGTAGTCATTTTAAAGATAATAACTGGAACTACTTACACCTAAAAAAAATTTCAAACAAAAATGTTTAAGTTGTCCAAAACAGTCCGTGAATGGAGTTGAACTTTTCCGATGAAGGCTGTTAGAAAAGTTTTGTTTTGTTCTTGGTGTTTTACTTGTATTCCCCCCCTAAAAACTTGAGAAAACATAAAAATGTAGGGGTATGAACTCACCTTAAGTGATTTAAGTAGATTATTGTTGAAGAATGGAAGTGTTTAACTCAAGAACACTTGGAGATGCCTTGAAGATTTTCGAGAATCTAGCATCATAGTTATGGAGTTTGTGTAAGCAATCAATGATTTGAGTAGAATGAAGTGCAATAATCACAAGGAGGATGAATTATACTTACCAAGAGTGGAAGAACACTTGATGATCAGCCTTGGGATCTTGAATTAGAGAGAAAAGTTTGAGGAAAAAGTTGGAGTTGGATCTTTGGTGAAATGAGAGTAATTGAAAGAAAAATGAGGAGAGTGGTTGAGTGACCAGCCCTAAAAACGTGGGGATGGCTGAAAATAATGAGAAAGGACTTATGAAGTGACTAGGGATGGGCTGGTGGTGAATAGTGACATGGAGTGGGTATGAGAGTGGTTGCTTGTGTCATAGAATAAAGGAAAGTCAACACCCCACCTTTGTACTTCACCCACTCTTTTGGATAAGGTTTTATCCTTAAAAAATGATAATTTAATAATTATGGGTCCTTATATGTTAAAATAAAGTTTTGGGTGAAAACCTTGTGTTAAAACAATTAAAAACGGGCCTAAAACGCGAAATTAGTCAAAAACCGGGAGAAAAAGGCCATTCCAGCGAGACCTCTCGGTCCTAGGCCGAGGTTCGGTCCCTAATGCAACTAGGTGCGAAGCGAAGGGGGGCGAGGAAGCGAGAGGCGAAGGGTCAGTCCGAAGGCTCGGTCCGAAGGGTCAGAAGCGAACTAGACCGAGGGCACCATGATCCGAAATGGACCGAAGGTTCGGGTTCGGGTGTGGCATGCGAGGTTCGGGCCCAAGAGGACCTTCGGGTTCGGTTCTTTGAGTGAGGTTCGGTTCAACAGCCTTTGGCTCAGAAGGGTTCGGGTCCTAAGAGGACTTTCGGGTCGTAAGAGGGGTTTCGGCTCCTTAAGTCCGTTTTTCGCGTAGACTTCCGTTTTTGGGCTGTTTTCGTCAAATTCGAGGGTCGGAATGCCCCGAATGATTATAGAAAGTTGAGAGAGATTTCGTGTGAGATTTGACATTCTTGGAGAGATTTCTCATACAAAGAGATATTTGGGAGAGATTTGACATTCTTGGAGAGATTTCTCATACAAAGAGATATTTGGGAGAGATTTCACATACTTAGAGAGATTTGGGAGAGATTTGACATTCTTGGAGGGATTTCTCATACAAAGAGATATTTAGGAGAGATTTCACATACTTAGAGAGATTTGGGAGAGATTTGACATTCTTGGAGAGATTTCTCATACAAAGAGATATTTGGGAGAGATTTCACATACTTAGAGAGATTTGGGAGAGATTTGACATTCTTGGAGAGATTTCTCATACAAAGAGATATTTGGGAGAGATTTCACATACTTAGAGAGATTTGGGAGAGATTTGACATTCTTGGAGAGATTTCTCATACAAAGAGATATTTGGGAGAGATTTCACATACTTAGAGAGATTTGGGAGAGATTTCACATTCTTGGAGAGATTTGGGAGAGATTCTCGATAAGAAGAGATGGAGTGAAAACGATTGAGTGCGATTTTGTGTGTGACGAATGTGAGTGTCCGGCTTCGCAATGCAAGGTCCGTAAACCCCGTTAAGTCTTGTTTAAGGAACTTGCATACTCCCGATGAGTATGCAACATTGTTTTTTCAGTTTGGCTCGCCACGTACCACAGTTTTAGGTTAAGGAGATCTAGATGTACGCACTTTTCGATTTATGATCTCTCATTAGAATATCGAGTTGTTTAGAAATTACATAACGTAAACTCTAGTACCTACGGGCAAATCGAGTTGACCGGTTTGACTTGTTGACTTTAGTTGACTTTAACTTGACCGAAAATTGACGGTTGTCACACTAATAATCTTCAAGGATGCCTGATGCTCAGGCCCCCAACGAAATGTCACCGACTTCTTGGTCAGTCGATTCAAAGGAACAGCGATCTTGGATAAATCCTAAATGAATCTCCGATAATAACCAACCAAACCAAGAAAGCTCTGAATCTTAATTGGAGACCTCAGAACCTCCCACTGCATCACGGCCTCGACCTTGGCTAGATCAACCAAAATACCCTTCTGGTTGACAAGGTGCCCCGGAAATTGCACCTCGCGCATCCAAAACTCACATTTAGAGAACGTTTCAAAAAGTCTCTCCCTCTTTAATGTCTCCAGTACTTCCCACAAGTGCTCCTCATGTTGCTCTTGAGTCTTGGAATAAACCAAGATATCATCAATAAATACTATCACAGACCGATCCAACATCGGTCTGCATACACGGTTCATGCGATCCATGAACTCGGTTGAAGCATTGGTGAGCACAAAAGGCATCACCACGAACTCATAATGTCTATATCGAGTCTGAAAAGCTGTCTTTTGCACATCCTTATCCCGGACTCGCATCTGATGATAACCTGATCACAATTCAATCTTGAAGAACCAAGATGCACCCTGAAGCTGGTTGAAAAGGTCATCAATCATCGAGAAGGGATAACGGTCCTCACAGTTACCTTATTCAAATCCTGGTAGTCGATACACATACGATGAGAGCCGTCCTTCTTCTTCTTCACAAATAGAATTGGTGCTCTCCAAGGCGAACTACTCAGCCTGATAAATCCTTTGTCTAATAGCTCCTGCAGTTGTACAGACAACTCCTGCATCTCGGAAGTAGCTAGTCGATACGATGCTTTGGCTATCGGAGCTGCAATTGGGACTAAATCAATCCTGAACTCCACCTGCCCCTCCGAAGGTACCCCATGAAAAACCTTTGGGAACACATCCAGATAATCCCCCACAATCGGCATATCATCCACGGTCGCCTTACCCTTATCCTGGGTATCCATGACATAGGCGATTAAACCCGAGCAACACTGATGAAGATAATGTATGGTCATCACTGCAGAACACATAATCGGCCCATGTTGCGGTCTCTCACCCTAAATCACCAACTCTCCCCCACTTGTGGTATGAACCCAAAATAATTGATGCTCATAGTCGATCACTGCTCCATTAGGGCTCAACTAATCCATGCCCACGATAACCTTGTTCCCAGACAGAGTAATGGGAACCAGATCAACCAGATATTGCTCGCTGAATAACTAGAGAGCACAACCTCGATGGACCCTCGCAACCCGGATCGTCCTATCATCAACAATCTCAACATTAAGGGGACAAACTAGCACCCCCGGAGCTCCAAAAAATCTCTTGCTAAACACAAGCGATACAAAGGATCGGGTAGCCCCCGAATCAAATAATACAAAAGCAAAGATACCATTAGCAAGGAACGATCCTAAAATGAAACACGTAAACATAAGCAAACAATTCAAAATAAATAAAGAGATAAGGAGAAGATACATACCCATCACAACATACGGATATGCACGCGCCTCCTCTTGTGTCAGTTGGAAAACCCTACTCTTCGCCGCAGGCGCATCTGCCCGACACTAGCGTCTGTCAGTAATCCAGAGAGTCGCATGAGTGGGTTCTGACACCGGTCCTACTGCAGCCAAACTCGGACAATGGGCCTTATTATGGCCCCTATGATTATACTGAAAGCAAATTAGATCAGATATCAGGGTGATGGTAATGCTAGCAGTACAATCCCTGCTGATATGGCCACTCCGGCCATACTTGAAGCAGCCATAACCACCCACCCTGCACGTCCCCTCGTGCAACTTGTCGCACTTGCCGCAGCGGCCTCAAACCTGTTGGCCCTTCCCCCTCGTATCCACAACCTTGTGTCTCTTGATCAAACCTCCTGATACCTGAACCACATTAGACTTCCTCTTCTTCTCCATCTCCAGATCAATCTCCCTCTCCCTAGCCCTCGCTATCATGTCTTCCAGCATCGTACAGTTGGATCGGCTAACAAACTGTTGAATGTCACTCCTCAGCATCTCATGGTACCGAGCCTTCTTCATCTCCTCATCCGCCACATACTGCAGAACCAAAAGTGTCCTCTCCCTAAACATAGTGGTGATCTCAGCCACCGTCTCAGTAGTTTGGCGGAGATCCTGGAACTCTTGCGCCAACTACTGCACCTCAATCACTGGTGCAAACTCAGCCCGGAACCTAGTCGAGAAATCACCCTAGGTCATCAAATCAACATCATCATCACCCATATAACGTGTCACACACCCAAACCGGAACGGCGGAAACGTTCGGGGGCGAAGGACGTCATGTCAAGTATCACAGCACATGCATTATAGAAACCAAAGTACAACAACCATTGCATTAATAATGTATAAGTTCTTACATAAGTGTTCAAACAACCATTGCATTAATAATGTATAAGTTCTTACATAAGTGTTCAAACGTTAGATAATTCACACCAAAAGTAAATATAGTAAAAGACAACAGACGCAACTCGGTACTAGGTTGTCTTCTCAAAAGCTCCGGAAGTGTACCTCTCTACTGGATTCCTGAGAATACAAGTTATTTTGAAAGAGAGGGTCAGCATTTAATGTTGGTGAGTTCATAAGTATTTAGTTATAGTCGTTTTAGTTTCAAGAAAATGAATGAGTTTGCTCAAGAAAGTCCTATACTTTCTTCTTTACAACTGAAAAGTAGTTTTACTCCATAAAACCGTTCTAGTTAAGTGTTATTGTACTTATAACCAATTTAGACATAATTTTAATTTTCCATAAAATTATAAGACGAATGTCTCACGTTTCGTTTATTAAAAGTAGTTTTAAATCCCATAAAACTGTTACATTTGTAAAAGTAGTTTTAATCCCATAAAACCGTTCCTTTCGTTTGTGGAAAAATGATTTATGCAGTAGTATTTATGAAAAATACACAACAAATGTAATAACCACACTATTATTAAACTGGTTAATTAGGGTTAAAACGTGATAAAGTGGTAAACCATAAAACTACACTACTGGTGTAGTAAAAACCCTGTAACTGTGATTATTAATTAGGGTTAATATGTGATAAGGTTGTAAACCATACTGATAGACTAGAATAAACACGACAACCTCCTGGCGTCGAAACTGAATATGTGACATTTGTCACCTGTAGACCGATAGGTCCCACTGTAGCTAGCAGCGAGGTGTGGGATTGTCAGTCACGTATAGATCTATACACACAATGCACGCTCTCCCTCCAGTAGACTGTGGTTACAAAACGCGACATAACAAATATATTGCTAAGTCGTGAAGTAGTATCTCACATATTTGGTTTATTTGTTTTATGTAAAGACTGAATTATATCATTTTCTTAACAAAGTGGTTTTAAACCTGGTATACTTATGTAGTAAAAATAGGTTTCTCGCATGTGCCATAAATTATAACTATCATAATTTATATGTTTTATCTGATTTATCATGATAACTCATGAAAGCACCCCTTTGCTCAATCTTGAAACAAAGGTGACGGTATCGGATTAAGGTAACTCTTTATGTTACTATATATATATATATATATATATATATATATATATATATATATATATATAATCAAGAAGGAAATGACCTTTGGACAAATAACTCCTCCTTAAGTCCACATCCAAACAAGGAAAAGAAACTAAGGAAATCCATCAGTCTTTCAAGTCTTATTTATATACCTATACATATATAAACATGATTTTTGACAGCGATGAGTTTAATATTCATATATGTATTTAGCATGTATAATTATGGTTTAACTGACAGTCGGACGATTTAATCTACCCTAAGCCCACAACCAAACAAGGAACATGAGTTAAGGCGATAGTAATGATCTTAAGTCTGTTAAAGCTTAATTATACATAAATATGCATATGAACATATGTTGGTAAGCTAAAGTTTTGAGAAGTTTAAAAGGCAGTCTAAAGTAGTTTCTAAATCATTTTAAAAGAGTTTATCATTATTCAAGAGGGTTTACGTGATTCTAAAAGAGTTTACATGACTTTAAGTCAATTTGGAAAGTATTTGGTAATCTCATATTGTTAGCACAATATCTAAAACATAATAAAAGTCTTTTGTGTGACTGATATCACAGTTAAAATATTAACACAATTTGATTGTGTTTAACTTGTATCCCCCCCCTAAAGCATTTGAAATCATTAAAAATGTGGATTATAAAGGTATGAACTCTCCTGTTGCGAGTGGTTCGACTGAAAGATTGATATTGGATGCTAAGTATGCCTAGTGATATCCCGAGCACAAACAGATCCTAATACGCATATATTAACACATATATGTATATAATTAGTGTATATAACAACTAATCATTCATTGGAAACATCCCTAGGAACTAGGAATCACTCACAATGGAGTGTATCAATCACATGTGATTGATAAAAGGGAGTTTACGACCACACTCTAAGTGTTTACGCCCATAGGGGTGTTTACGGCCAGGAATACTTGATCTAATGAAGGGTTTGCGGTCATAACTTGCATCTATTAAGTGTTTTTGGTTCTATTCTTGGTCTTAAGAAGGGTTCGCGGCCAAACCATGATCTTATGAAGGGTTTACAGCCAAACCATTATCTTATGAAGGGTTTACGGCCAAAGGAAGATTTTACGGCCGTAAACTCTTGAAGATCATGCACTAATTGTTTGTTTCATGGCTAGGAATCAAGAGCTTCTAATGGATAACCAATATAAGGAAGAGATACTTACGAGGAAGCCTTTGAGGTGTTTACGACCACCAAGAACAAGTGTGTTCTTGGTGAAAAAGATGGAGATTTGAAGATCTAAACCAAAAGTGTTGAATTCTTGGATGAAATCAAAGGGTTTTACTAGATCAAGAAGGATATCAACAAAGAAATGGAAGAATCACTTACAATATTGAAGGAAAAGGGAAGTGTTCTTGATTATACTTGAGAGAGAATGAGTGTTTTTGACTTGAATATGTGATAAATGAAGAAATAATGAAGGAAATTGATACTTAACGGAAGGGGTTCACGGCTGCCTAGAGTTTACGGCTGTAAACTCTAGTTTGTGGCCGTAAACTCCTTGTGGTGGAGTTTATGGCTCGATTGCAACATTTTGAACTTTAGCTAACACATCCCTAAACACAATCCTCAAATGTACTAGGCTTTAGAACACTCCACAAACACTTAACCATGCTAAAAGATAGCAGAAACAAGTCTGACTCTTGATTGAATTGATTGGCATTATGAGGTACAAATTTCGGGTTGTCACATAACGCCCTACCTCCTACCACCAATCATATGCCTTATCTTCAAGAGGCAGGAAGCTAGTCTGACCTTGTTCCCCTCGGGACAACGGCTGGTACGAAAGGCGTTAGCAACATCTGCTAACCACCTGCTTCTTGCAATGGGGTCCCTCACCCCATGATAATCTGGTGCTCCACATACCGGAAACTCCCTGAAAGTCAGAGAACGTGTCACGACCAAAGCCACAATCTCAGCGCGAAAGGCGCTAAACCGCTCATCAAGAATCTCCAGAATACCCTCCTTGACTGTGCCAAAGATCACAGGAGTCTGCTCAAGGATACTACGCGTAATCTCAGACAAGATGAACTCCCTCGTCTGGTCATCAAGCTGTCCGGCTCCAGAACCTGAGCCCAAGCCCTCCCCAACGCTGGAACTGCCAACTGGTCTCTCTCGTCATACCACCATACTGAAAGTATACCATATAAACCATCAGAATATGCATCAAAATATACACATTGGGGAATCACAACTCCATAAGCTCCCTGGATTCATTGCAACCCTCCTTGGATCGAGTGCGGATCCTCTTATTCTAGTAGTACGGGCCCATACTACCTTCCACATTTATCCGTACTTTCCTCAAGAAGTGCCTTAGCTCAACCAAGTTACTTTATATCCAACTATTCATTCACAGATAAGGCTCCCAGTACTAGATCTCATCCTAGGTTTTCCTAGGGCAAACTCCACACCACTCTCCGCCATCATCTATAGACGAAGTTCCCGCTAACTTCCTCTAACTAGCTCACGAATACAATTAAATATTACAAAAACCAGATAATTCTTTAAATGAGAGGTCTCACACTACAATGGCTGGACTCAAACAAGAGCTGTATAATAGAATTAAAACCTAACCTTCTAAAATTATCTAGTTCCCATAATATGCAACTTAGCATATTCACTTACTAGTTAGCTAAAGTTAGTTAGAGCTCCTAGAAGCACAAAGCAGGCAGCATTCAAGCATCAAGTAATCAGAACCAAACATAACCTAATCAGGTCATCTTATCATTAACTGATCAACACTAGCATGCATCTCTACAAGCTCACATAATAGGCATACAAAGGCATCTCTCCTAGCATTCTATCATGCAGAAATGAGCAAATCCTTAGACCTAACTAGCATGTGATTCATAGATTCGTAGATCAAGCATATCAAATAACATGTATGGATATTTTGGGAAACTTACTTGAGCTCGGCTGATTGCATGCACCACACCGTTTCTTATTTTAGAAAAAAAAACTTTCTTGAAATATGTTTCTTTAGAAAAATATTTACCAAATTCTTAGTTTGAGTTCAGACACACCCGAGCGTGTGTCCAAATCCCCCAAACCAAGGATTCGATACCAACTTGTAACATCCATAAAATATAACCCAAAAAATTCATTTTGATTTAAGTGAAAACAATATTCCAAAACATTATTCATACAAACCGATAAAAATATGTCAAACATCATAAAAATCAGAGTGTATCCCATAAACAGAATCCATAAGATGTGTACGATTCAATCAACTCGAGCTCTTCCCCTTAGAACCGGAAGTACCTGAAACATAAACTAAAAATCATAAGCACAAAGCTTAGTGAGTTCCCAAAGATACCACATACCATACATATCATATAATCGGCCTCGCCTAATGAGATACGGTCCCCGCCCACACTCGCATAACGGGCCCCACCCAATGAACATACATATATAAGACCCATTTATGTAATTGGTGCTTACCCTCTTGTATTTTGTAATGATTTTTCTTTCCTATAAATAGGAAGTGAGTGACACTCATTTATGTAATGATCATTTTGGAGTGTTAGTTTTAGAGAGAGAAATAACAAGACCCGTTTGTACTTTTTCTATCAAAAACTAATGAGAGTTTGAACCATATTTATTTACTCCATATGTTCATGATTTGTATGATAATTCACTAGATCTAATCAATTTTGTATTTGTCATCACAATCAACACCACTACAATTGGTATCAAAGCTCATAATTCCCACTACAATTGGTATTAGAGCGGGTGTTCTTGATTTGATCAAGAATTGATCCATGATGACATTTTAGATTTGGTGATTCTTTATGTTCTTATTGATCTTCGTGTTTAGAGAGTGTTTTGTGTACTAGAAAACGAATTTTTCCTTGATTTGATCCATAATTTGATTTTCTCTTTCTAGAATACTTGTTTGTACCACTTTCTCTCTCTAGAATTTGGTTCATATTCACGTTCTCTCTCTAGATATCTCTTTGATTATCACTTTCTCTCTCTAGAAAAGCTCAAGATCTTATAGATTAATCAAAGATGATGTACTTGTCTTATGAGTCTTGGGTTGTGATCATTAAAGATATCAAATACAAAGTCAACGAAAATCAATTTTATGGATTATTGTTAAGCGGGTTGATTTCATGGGGTAATAAGGTTTCTTATGGAGGTTTGAAGGATGATCATGGAAGTTTGATATTTCAACCACTTTGTAAGATTGAATGGTTGACTAAAATTGTCGTGTCCATATTAGTACGTAGTAGAAATCAAAAGGAAGGAGAAGAAAAAGATTTGTTTAAAGAAATACATTTCTCTTATTGAAGATCCAAATGATCTTCATGCTCTTAAGTTTGTTGACGTTCAAGACTAAAGAGTTCAATGTGATGTTCTTGATGTCCTTGAAGTTCATGACAAGAAGATTCAAATTAATTCTCATGAAGATGAAAAAGTTTTTTCTCGATTGGAGTTCAAACCGATGATATTTTGTGTTCTTCTGATTCGTTGAAGGAATGGTTCCTTATCGAAAGTCATTAATCCAATAAATTTACAAATATCAAACTCCAAAAGATATGATCTAAACTTTTCAAGTTGAAGTTGTGGAAAATGAGTTTGTTCATGAATTCAAATCTTCAAGATCCAAGAAGATGCAAAAGAAAAATAAAAAGAAGATTAAACGTAAGAACAAGCGGGTTTATTCACAAAAATCGTCAAATGTTGTTGTGAATCCAAAATAGATGAAACAAATTTGGGTTCCAAAGCAACAATCTCCAAGTGGTTCATTGAATTTGAAGTCAAAACCCAAAAGTGTTGATGGTTCTTGTGAAGATGTTCTTAGATCGTTGAAGAACATGAAGAACACGAAGAACGAGTTGTACAACACACATCGTGGGTCGTACAATGTTCAAATTGGAGATTTTCTCGTTCCAACAAAAGAACCAAGATCTTCTAAATTTGATTCATTCATTTCAAATGGAACTCGGATTGTCAAAAAGCTATCACAAATTATCAAATGGATTCCAAAACGTCCATGATTTCGATTCGTATTTTGCGTTTTTTTTTTCATTTTTGATCGATTTGTCTCATTGTATCAAATTCGTTTCAACCCCATTGATTAATCCAATTGTTTTTCTTTAGATCAAAACCAAATTAAACTCATTTTGTTTAATTTAATAGTTCATTAATCCGAATGATTAAGCCCAAAATGATAATCCATCACTGTTCATCAATATGTGCTTAAGGCCCAAATCTCTTGTCCTTAACTATTTGATTCGATCCAAGTTCAAAGCCCAAAAATTCAATATATTACTATTCATCAAAAAGTCCAAGTTTTAGTCTAGATTGATAAATCTGTTTTGTATTCAGAATTTCAGATCATATCACTTCGTTTTTTGTTAATCACTTCATCAATCAACTTGCACCCATGCTTTACTTAGTTGTACCATCGGTTTTTGATATCTTAGGATAATCGTTTTGTTCTTGAGTTCCGATTTCACTTCATTAAATGTTGGTTACTTGGAATCGAATGAGTTTGTGATTACTTGATTTTGGAATCGAAAGTGTTTTGGATTTGAAATCGAATTCAATTATTTGGTAGACAATGATACACAGTCAAACGTATTTGAGTTAACTGTGTTTGCTTAGGGTCAAAATCGAATCTGAAGTGTTGTTCTTGTGCGATTCGATTGTTGATGATCTTCGGTTTTAGCTAATAGAAATTGAAATCAAAGTTGTGAAATTGAAATCGTATTTGGTTTGATTTTGGATTGATGATGTCAAATTTGATATTTGCATTGGAATCGAAAGCAGATGGAGTATGAGTTTGAATCTTCAAGTCAAAATCGGAAATCGAAATTGACTGTTATTATTGATTGTATTGGTATGGAATTCCAATTTCGAAGGGTGTTACCACGTTCCGATAGTCAAAAGTCGAGTAAGTAAGTGTGGATGAAAGTCGAAGACTGATTTTGGCTACGATAGTCAACGTGTTTGATTAAAAGCAAATACTGTGAATGCTTTGAAATTGGCACATGTACTGGAAATCGAAGGATTGTGAATCAAAAGTTGATTTTGGTTTGTTGTTGAAAATTGATGTGAGAAAGCGAAGTTGATTTCTTGGTGTCGATTAATGTTGATTCGAACCAAACGCAGTTTTGGAGTATATGGAAGTTTTGGAGGGTCGGCATTTTTGTTTGATAGTAATCTGATAACGAAGGATAGATTGTTAGAAAATGGGTGACTGAAATCGATTGGTGATCTTTGGGCCTCTCACTTGTAAAAGCAAAGACAGAAGGTATTGATAATTGTTGATTTGGACTTAGTGATCAATATCGATTGTTGTGATTCGATTTTGAAGGACTAATTTTGGGATCAATATCGAAATGGGTCTGTTAATGAAAAGCGAAGGGTTGGAGTCGATAGTTTGATGTCACTGAAGATTTGTTAAAACGAAGTCTGTGATGATTTAGGTTACTGAAAAATGAAGGATGGGTATCAAGGGTTCGTGAATCGATGTAGGTTCGTTAACGAATGGTTGGTATTTGTTATCGTGGACCCATATAGCTATCGAGTTGTTGTTCACTAAAATCGAAAGGTTGTTTTTCGTTGATGAGGTTTGTAGATGAAAAGCGACGGGATGTGTGTTTCAGTTTTGACTTTTCTTAGTCATCTGTGAATCGAAGTGAAGAAGAAAATAATAGTTTCGATTTGGGTACCTAAAATGTCTAACATTTGGCAATTTTCACCCAGATTCAAAATGAAGTAACAGTTTGTGAAGAAGGAAGAAGTTCTCATTTAGTCCATGTAGTTTCAAAATGTTGGCAGAAAATATCCCACTTCGAAATTGGACTAACAATGTTGAGAAATTGAAGAAATTTACAGTTCAACCTCTGCAGTTAATGTGACTTAACGCTTTATACAAAGTTTTGCAATTAGGGAAGTGTTTCCATTTTAAGTTGTTTTTGGCGCAACGGGTCCCTGCATAATTCTGAAAGTGGTAGTTTTTACCCGGTTTTTGGAAATTCTTGCAACTCTCACCCAAAAGTCGAAAATTTTCACAAATTTGGAATTTTTTTGTAGCTTTTTTGTGATTGTTTTTCCATGCAAGTTTTTCGAATTTTCATTTTTGGCACACATCAAGGGGGATTTTTGTGAAGATTATTCCTCGGGCGCTTCTCACCCTTATTGGGTTTTATAATCATTTTTTGATTATAAAAATAGAGAGAATGAAGAGTGGGTATTCGAAGCTTCGGGTATTCATTTGCAGATTTAAAGACCAATATCATTTCAAGGGTGAGTTGATCTTGATCGCATGAGCTCGTTCGATATTGAAACCTGGACATCCAATCCTAATTTTGAGGAGGATAATGTTAAGGTGCAAAGTCACGTTTGGATGTATTTTGTGCTTACCCTCTTGTATTGTGTAATGAGTTGTATTTCCTATAAATAGGAAGTGAGTGACACTCATTTATGAATTGAACATTTTGTAAGAGCATTAGTTTTAGAGAGAGAAATAGCAAGACCCATTTGTACTCTTTCTATCAAAAACTAATGAGAGCTTAAACCCAGATTTATTTACTCCATGTGTTCATGATTTGTATGATGATTCACTAGATTTTTCATATTCCGTATTTGTCATCATAATCAAAACCACTACAATTGGTATTAGAGCTCACAATCACCACTACAATTGGTATCAGAGTGGGTGTTCTTGATTGATCAAGAATTGATCCATGATGACATTTTAGATTTGGTGATTCTTCATGTTCTTATTGATCTTCGCGTTTAGAGAGTGTTTTGTGTTCTAGAAACCGATTTTTTCCTTGATTTGATCCATAATTTGATTTTCTCTCTCTTGTTTGTACCATTTCTCTCTCTAGAATTTGGTTCATATTCACTTTCTCTCTCTAGATATCTCTTTTATTATCACCTTCTCTCTCTAGATATCTCTTTGATTATCACTTTCTCTCTCTAGAAAACTCAAGATCTTATCGATTGATCAAAGATGGAAGAAATAATTCGTGAAATTGGTTTATGGAGGATTATCCAAGGTCATTTAGTTTTAAAGGAGTTCTCAATTGTTTTGTAACTGGGTATTTCAAACAAAATTCACTTATTTCTAGTAAGAAATGTGAATGTGGAAAATTCAATGGTTATCCTCTTGATCATGTTCATCATAAGGTGTTGCTTAATCGTTTGGTAACAACTAATCATGAAAGAAGGAAGAAGAAGAAAGATGATGAAGTAATTGAAGGAATTTGTCTTGATGAATTCATATATGGTGATAATCACTACAAGAAAGACAACCTTTTATGCTCGGACGACGCGCAAATGCGTGTCATGGAAGGCCCTGTCATAATGAAAGACGACACGCAAATGCGCGTTGTCTATTAACGACACGTATTTACGACGCGCTCTTACGATACACAATGCGTGTCAAGGAAGACCCTGTCATAAAGAAGACGACATGCGTTTGTGTGTCGTAACCTTACGACGCACATTTACGACTCGCATTGTGTATTAAAGCCCCTGTCATAAAGAAAGACGACACACATTTTTACGTATCATAAAGTTAAATGTTTTAAAAATTATATATTTTGATAGATTTAATAATTTTCAAATTAAATAACACATTAAAAATCTCTTAATACAAAACAAAATGCCATAAATAACAAAGATAATGCATTTCATTAATATGTCAAATACAAATAATTATTCCAATAATATGTCCAACAACTCTCAGTGTGTTTGCTTTTGCTTGAGTCTTGTTTCCTCCAAAGCTTCTAGCCACGCCATATTATGATATCTTAGGATTCATGTCCAAATCAAGCAAAACATTGCTAGCTTAAATTCATCAAGTCCTTGGCGTGAAGTCTTATATAGATGCCTAACTACAATCACCAATCCTTCTAGTAGGCTTTAGAAATCATTATTGGCCATGTAGCAGGATCAACCTGCCAAAATAATACACCAAATTAATCAGAAGCTGAGATGATAACTACATGAAATTCCAAAAACACATTATAAGCATAACAATCAGTCCATGGACTTACTGTGGATCCACAGTCACCATCATCCACTTTGTTGTCCCACTGATTTAAACTGTCCTTGAGATCAATAATTGTAGATATTGCTTATTCAATGTACGAGCTTGCTTATTTAGCTGCTATGGTCGACTCAATACCTGAGTGACCAAACAAAACATGCATTAGTGTTGGCGCATAATAAGCATTTATGGAATGAAAACTAGTATATAACGGTCTTGTTTATAATGTTGGATATTTTAAATCTAGAATAAAGCATGGTTGCATACTTCATCTAAAAAACGGGTTGTTGTGTGAAATGGGAGAATTTTTCATAAATGTGTATTTAATGATTTAATCCTTTGAGATATGGAAAACTGAAATGGTGAAAGATGCTTACATTTTTCAAGAACTGGCATGCTATAGAGCTCTACAAACTTTCCGTCATGCTTTATCCACCTGGTGTATTAGCAGCACCAAATGTTGGCATCATTGCAGTCAGTCCCTATAAGAGTGTTTAGTATATATGTTATTATTTATAAAACCAAGGGAAAAAAAGGAAAATAGTATAATCTTTTTACCTTCATGGCATATGCAGATGCAACTCTGGAGTCATCAAAAGCACGATTATCCATTATTCTTAGTAACCTAACCCCATATTGATTTGCTATAATTTTGATTCCATTCTCACTTGTTGAAACAACTAATAGAATTCCTTCCTTGTTAAACCATATAAAAGGAGAAGCTTGCAGGTAAAAGTTATGAGCCATTATTATTAATAAATTAAGGAATTGGAATTTAAAGGAATTGTAAAATTTAAACACACAATGGAATGGAATCTCATAACCCACTCTTGAACCAATATTGCCATATATCCATGCCTTTATGTTGCTATAAGCTATTGTTGAGAAAATAAACTGGTAAAAATAGAAAATAAGGTTAAAAGTGGAAGAGTTTTGGAAATATTTGAGAGGCTGATTTGAGAGATTTTGGTTATACCTGAATATTTTCCTTAAAATATGGACATATGGAATATACAGGTTCTTCATGACCCTCAAATGTATACTGTTTAGCCCTTGTTCCTTCATCCCACGCCTATAAAAAAAACTTCATGTTATATGTATCAGAGTTTAAAAATGGGTATTTGGGTCACTTTTAATAAGAAGGAAATGTTGGGAACTGAATTCCATGGGATTGAATTCCAATTTAAGTCAGATCCAATGGGAAATAAAAGTAATTTGAAAGATACAAACCTTTATCGATATATACCCAGACTTGAACCTGAGACCTCACTTACTGATTCTTACATTTTTACTGCTATGGCAATATATATTAAAGATTCTTACCCGTTTTCCATCGTGAATGCGTAAGGTGTAAGCAGACAACTTTGACAACCCCTCAACTAGGGCAAAACGAGGTAGATGATCTTTATCAGCCCATAGCTCTTTAATAAATAAGCAAGGTAGAGGGTACTTAGGTATTTTACATAAGTCGATGATCCTACCAATGATGACTATTCTGTGACATGATTCAAACAAGTTATATGAGATCCAATATGCATGCCAATGATTCTCATTTTAAAAGATTCAAAATCAATGATCTTTAGCTTAACAGTGCAAAAGGGTCATCATCTTTATCCATGTAACAATCATGTCCTACATACTACTTTGCAGTTTCTGAATATACCCTCCATAGTTTTGTTATAAACTTGCCATTACTTTGCTCTTCATAACTTACTAACGAAAACAAGCTACAGATTAGTAATTACCAACAAGGGAAGGATACACGCAATTATCTTATACCAAGCACTACAAACGTTATTCACAACAACAACACTTTCGAAAAGGAAAATCTTGATGATTACCAAAATTTATGGGGCTCGTACATAAATAATATCAAACACACAAACTTATCATAAGGTCAAAAAAGTTAACAAATATAGTATTTTAAGAAACAAAAAAGAAGAAAGTAGAAATAAGTTGGAATAAGTGTGTCAACCTTTTCAGACCAAATGGTATCACTGGAAGCAACTCTACGCCATCTATGAGAAACAACAAGTGATGAAGCCACACTGTATGCGTCGAGAAAGCTCAATATCATCAACATGATATAACCACCACATATAACCAACGAATCCTGTGAGTTACAACCATTTTTCTTCAACCGACGTTTTCCCCTATTTCTCTAACAAAAAATCTCCACTGGAACCGCTCTTTCTGTGTCCAATTTCTCATCTTCATCTTCGTTTGCAAAGGGTTTGTACCCATCTTTCACAATGCTCTGTTTCTTGTTTTTCCTCATGGTCAGAACTTCTAAGAGACGATATCTTAGACCCGCTCTTTCAGTGTCCGATTTCTCATCTTCATCTTCGTTTACAAGAAAAACAGAGAGGGGGGAGAGGGAGAGGGAGAGAGATTTTGTTACCAGAAGATATACACAATTAATTGCTGTAAAATGGGAGATTTTGTTAGCATATATTGAG
Source organism: Lactuca serriola (assembly GCF_051521515.1). Classification (NCBI taxonomy): domain Eukaryota; kingdom Viridiplantae; phylum Streptophyta; class Magnoliopsida; order Asterales; family Asteraceae; genus Lactuca; species Lactuca serriola. The sequence goes on from NC_136416.1 coordinate 152,375,558, forward strand.
TCGACGTACCCAACGCACAAATGATGTTCAAGTCAGCATTCCTAAACTTTAATCAGTGTTCCCAAACTTCAATCAGCGATCTAAATCGTCGTTCCTATGTTCCAGATACGCGAATAAAGGTAAGTTCAGTTCAATTTTGAAATTGTTGGATCTTCTAATCCAAGACATGTTCCCCAAGCGTTCGGTATGAAATCGTATCCCATATCCAGTATGTGTTCTTACTATGGTTCACCATAAACCTAGAACAACTTAAAGTTTAAATTAAAGCTACAAGTTAGAGATTTTCACAGTTACAATAACGATTAGGGAAATAAAGACGTATGAGAGGGAGAAAATGGTGGATAAAAGAGAATATTTGCCACCTTTGACCTCTGTATGGCTGGTGCTGAGCTCCAAAAATACGAAATGGAGAAATATTGAAAGCCACACAGTGCTTTTAGGACTTCATGGTTAGAGGATTTTACATCATACCAAAGGAGAAGGAGGAGACGCAACAGGCGGGGTTTTTAATTTTTTGGATTTCGTTTCCCCCTAGCTATTAAAAAACCGAGAATGCGCGTTCATAGAGTATAATTACAAAACAACATGATAACACGACATGCTTTTTAGGATAGGTGCCCTCTATATTTTTAATTTTTTTTGTTGGACGCTAATTTTAGGGCACCAACAAATGCGTGTCCTCTATCCTTCAAATTTTGCAAAACTGACACTATTTTTTAGGGCACGCACAAATGCGTTTCCTCTATCAGTGTGTTTCGTTTTTTACGTGTCATTAAAAGTTGTTTTCTAATAGTGAATGTTCTTGATTCTTACCCAGATATTCTTGATGTTCAAGAAAAAGGAGTTCAATTTGATTCTCATGAAGATGAAAAAGTTTTTTGCTCGATTGGAATTCAAATTGATGATATTTTTTTGTTCTTGTGATTCATTTGAAGGAACGATTCCTTATCGAAAGCCATTAATCTAAGAAATTCACAAGTATCAAAATCCAAAAGATATGATCAAAACTTGTCAACTTGAAGTTGTGGAAAATAGGTTTGTTCATGAATTCAAATCTTCAAGTTCCAAGAAGATGAAAAGGAAAAAGAAGAAGAAGATCAAACGTAAAAACAAGTGGGTTTACTCACAAAAATCGTCAAATATTGTTGTGAATCCGAAATCCATGAAGCAAATTTGGGTTCCAAAGCAACAATCTCCAAGTGTTGCACTGAATTTGAAGTCAAAATCCAAAAGTGTTGATGGTTCTTATGAATATGTTCTAAGATCGTTGAAGAATACGAAGAATGAGTTGTACAACACGCATCGTGGGTGGTATAATGTTCAAGTTGGATATTTTCTCATTCCAACAAAAGAACCAGGATCTTCTAAATTTGATTCATTCGTTGCAAATGGAACTCGGATCATCAAAAAGGTATCTCAAATTCTTAAATGGATTCCAAAACGTCCATGATTTCAATTCGTGTTTTGCGTTTTTCATTTTTGATCGCTTTGTCTCATTGGATCAAATCTGTTTCAACCTCATTGCTTTATCCAATTATTTTTCTTTAGATCAAAATCCTAAAAATCAAAATTAATTCTCAATTTTTACTATTTATTCGATTATACAGCCCAATCCAATTGATATTCATTTAATTGTTCATTAAGCTCACATTTTCGAAGTAATTACTATTCATATCAACAGACCAATTCGATTTCTTTTAATTTTTGTTTAGCCTAAATCATTTGAGTCTGTTACTTTTGTCGATAGGTTCTTATTGTCTTTGTCAGATGGCTTTCGTTTGATGATTGATATCTTGTTCTCATCGTCAGCATCCAAATCGAGCCAATCAAAATTAAGTCGTCTTTATTTTTCTTATTCTTGATCGATTTCACCATCTGAGTCGATTTAGAATCAAATTTGGAGATGCTCATCTGAAATCAATAGTCAATATTCAAATAACATAAAGGTTCAATACATATCGATTGAAGGCAAACGGGCAACAAGCTGCGCCGCTAGCCCTTTCTGGATAGCAAAACCAATTCTTTTGAAAACAATATTTGTGGATCTAGGAGATATGACATTAGAATGCATGACCTGTTGGACTCTATTGAGGAGCTCCACCGCCTCTGGTGCGAGAAAACCAAATGTATCGAATGCAAAAGGTACAAACACATGTTGATTTTCTATACATGCATTCTCGTGCTTTACAACTTTGCATGCAGCGGCATTCAAAGCGGCATGTCCAGTTGTGAAACCCCCGCTCCCCAGACCAACGAGAGGAGAGACCCCAGTAAGATCCAGTGACCCACGCATGCATGCTTCCCTCCTATCCATCCAAAGACCAAAATGTCAGCCGGTCTAAGTGTGAACCTTCCATCCTGTGGGTCCGTCAAAAAGTTCATCGGCGCTTCTTTCTTCACAGAAATACCAGCATGCCGACAAGCATCAAAGAGAACATCCCAAACCACATCATGTCTGTACTTGAAACTAGGGAGCTCTCTACAATGAACTGCGTGTTCCCCAAAGGTATCCAAACATGCCTTGCGGAAAACTGGGCATATCTCGTCAATTGGGAATATAGGAATCATGAGGCGGTACCGAAGGATAGTTTGGTACTCCACAGGAGACATATGTTGGCCAAGACCATCAATAGGGATAGTTAGCAGAAAATCCTAACCATGAGGTGCCCGCAGACCCTCAAAGACTGCTTTCTGTCTGACAGTCATGTCAAATTCGACTTCCATATCTTGGACGATTTTGCTAAAAAGGGCACACGCCAAAGCTTTTTGGGATTTAGGGGGGGTTTCCTTATTAGTGAAATCGCTACAGTCAAATCCCAGAATCGTATCGCGAAGATGAGTCATAGCACATAGGTAATCCGAGTCCATACCACATACACCACTGTCACGTAAGACGTGGTCTTGTAATGCCCAAGATTGGGCCCTCGAGGCTACAAATGCATAGGAGGAAACCTCGTATGCCGAGTACAAACCCAAACCATCGAAACGAATAGGTAAGGAAGACAAACGCCACTGAATGTCTCCAAAGAATGGGCCTCCACATACCACCATATCCTTGATAGACCTGCGTAATCCTTTGCAAAGACCAAAGCTGCCTCTTCTATGTGTATCGGCTGGCATGTCCTTAAAGCAAAGAAAAGTTTTGCAATTCCCATACATGATCGAAGAAAAAGGTGCTCACTATGCGGGTTACATAGTTATGGAAGAAGGCCCGTCAAATCAACAACATTGGCCGCTCTCTTCATGGCCAGCCCGCTAATAAACCCTACGTCTCTACTAACAGCCCCCCCCCCCCAAAGGAGCTTCACCCCCAAAGAAGGTATCCCTATATCCGTTGGGAATAAATCGGCACGAAGCTTCCTACCATCACAGGAGGGCCAAAAAATCTCCATTTTCTTGATGTTCAACTCAAGACCGAAACTTGGACCATGCAATCGAATAATGTTCAACAATCTAGGCACCTCCTCTAAGTCCCCAATGACAGTCCCATCATCTAGATACCAAGCATGGAGAAGGAGCTTACAATTGTCTCTAATCTTGTGCACAAGCGGGTGCAAAATGAGGGAAAAAAGAAGAGGGCCCAAGGGGTCACCTTGCTGCACCCCAGTGGCAGACCATATATGTTGGTCTCCGATATAAAGCTTCGTTGCTTTCCCGTACAAGAAATAAACCCACAAAGAAATGGAAGGGCACATCTTCTTAACCTCGTGGAGAAATGTTGATCGATCTACCAGGTTAAAGGCATTCAAGAAATCCACAGTCAGCATTACAAGAGACCCATCAGCATGGTGTTCACTCAGCACCCTATTGGCATTGCGTAACACAGCCTCGACACCGGTGGATACACCAGCCCCGAACTGAAAATCACTACGGTACTTGGCCATTTCTTTACCCACAACTTTCATGGAAACCTTAGAAACCATACGTCTCCATATAGTGCCTACTGCAATCGGACGAATCTCGTTGTTGGGTTTAAGTAGAGGTGTGAGAGGAGCGGATGCAACAAACTCTGCCAAAATGGTTGGACATCTTCCCACTAACCATAAATTAACCACTGAAGTGATAACATGTATGAGATTTGTGGACATAGCATACCCTTCTCCACAAAGGGCATCTAGTAAGTGTTGAGCCCTCAAGCCATCTCTCTCGCGAGAAGTTCCTTTAGGGAAGGATTTGATGCAACCAAATACACAGTCAAAGTCTGCTAGAAAGGGAGGTTCAGAAATTATGGGGCTCGGCATGGATGGGGGTGGCCTGAAAGGGTGTTTGTCTTCCAAAGCTTTATGTAACGTCCCAAAAAATCAGGGGTAAAAATTTCATTTTTAATATAACTACAACATTGATACCATTTAATTCAAACAATCAAATCATAGTCAATCAAATCATTTATCAGAGTTTATCCCAAAATCATTCATTGCGGAAATCATAAGTGTGTGCACCGCGATCAACCCGAGCTCTTCCTTTCCAAAACGATGATACCTGAAACCATAAACAAACCAGTAAGCACGAAGCTTAGTGAGTTTCCCAGAGCATACCATTCACACAAACCACATATCACATATCCTGATAGCTATAAAAGTTGCACACATATCATATATACTGTTAGCTATAAAAGCTACCATATATCACATAAGCCCTGCATACATAAAATCTGTAACAGTGCCATGGGCTACCCCACATGGTCTTTACCTAGGACTGCCATGGGCTCCCCCAAATGGTATTACATCCAATGTCATGGGCTACCCTACATGGTCTTTACCTAGGACTGCCACGGGCTACCCCACATGGTCTTACATCCAATGCCACGGGCTTCCCCCGGGGTCTTCCCTGCAAATACCATATACAACCAAATAGCATATCATGCATCACATAAATATCTACACATAACACGTACATAAACCTGTAAGGATGTCGTGGCTACCCCCAAGGTCTTATACCATTGTGCCATGGGCTACCCCACATGGTCTTCCATGCAAGTATCACAAAGACAACTAGCATATCACATAATTACCAGCATACCACCTAGAATAAAGCTAACTATCATATCACACAACATAAGATGGGCCAGCCTTGGTGCCTTAGACCCATTGGTATGGTGAGAAGACTCACCTGCAACTGTCGGCTGAAGAAATAAGATCACGCTGCTCCAACCACCGACATGAACTCCTCCACTGGTCAACACCAAATAATTGAACTCAATAAATGCCAATAATTACCAAAATACCCCTAGAAGTCAACTGGTCAACTCTTGGTCAAAGTCAAAGTCCTTAGTCAAAGTCAAACTTCCTGACTGACTCTACTCACCGAGTCAACCCGCTGACTCGTCGAGTCCAAGAATCTTCGAGTCCCATCCTGCTCAACTCACCGAGTCGTCCCTCGACTCACCGATTCAAGACTTAACTAGAAAAGGTTAGGGTTCCATGACCATACTCGTTGAGTCCAAGAACAGACTTGCCAAGTCCAAGGCAATCTTCAACAGACTCGTCGAGTTGTTCTTCCAACTCGTCGAGTTCATGCACATATTCATACAACTCGTCGAGTACACTCATGTGACTCGTCGAGTATCTCTGGTTCTCAATTCATTCAGAGGCTTTTCAAGCCATGCAGGGGCTCCGATCCATAGATCTACCCTTTTACAAGCTATCCATCACGTAAAGTTGCAAACTTTACGTGATACCAAAGAGATATAAGCCCAAAACACACTAGGGATTGGGTTTTAGACAAAGGGGCTTTACCAACAACCCAAGAAATGAAGCTTTATGACATTCTAAGCCATCATGAGTCTAGATCTAGAGCAGCAACCCCAGATCTAACTCTCAAATCTGAGATAGGTCTCAAAACAAGCTAAGGGACTCCCAAAACAACCACTAATGATAAACTAAAAAGGAAATAGCTTAAGATAAGGCTCCTTACCTCAGAGATGTGCCCAAAACTGATGTAGATCACATATCTATATGAGCCCTTGGTGCTACCTTCCAATTTCTCAATCTCCTTCCACCAATTTCCTCTTCTAATCCCCCAATCTCCTCAACAATGAAGCCTCAAACGAATTTTGGGGTTTCTGGAACTCTAAGGGAAGGTAAAGAGGCTGAAGGAGGAACATAACATTCTTTATATAGGGCACAACCCCGGGATTAGGGTTTTTCTCTCTTCAGCACCAACTCGTCGAGTCCAACTACCGACTCGACGAGTTGGTCACTTAACTCGCGACCAAAATCCCGCTCCGACTCGGCGAGTCGGGATACCTACTCTTCGAGTCCCCTTCTTTATTTACACTTTACCCCCCCGAACTCTTGATTCTAACTTGTCATTTTCTGGGCCTTTCTGGTTTCGGGTGTTACAACTCTCCCCCACTTAAACTAAACTTCTTCCTCGAAGTTCACTATGGCTAACTGACCTGCAATCCGCCTCCAACACCTTGCCTGGTGACTCTAACCCTATTAGCCTTCTACCCGATCATTCTGGATGGCATAATCCTTACAGGTCAAATCCCCGAGTACAATCTAATCCTTAACCTTCCTGAGAACACCCCCTGCTCAACTGGCAATCCTTCTGGTACTCCCCGAGTACCTAGGCTAAACATTCTTGGGGTTTACTTCCTTTTCCTCGTGCGTTTCTAGCCTCCCCAAGGCCGCCCTCTATAGCTATCCATTTCCTTTGTCACTGTGAGGAACGTACCCTTCACGATAACCATCACTCCAGCCACTCTCGGTGTCGGTCACTATTGTCGGTAGTACCGAACTGCCTGAAACACTGAACTGACTGAAACACTGAACTGCTATATGGTTGCTTCTCAAAATATCTTGAGACCTTCCTGGTCTCCAATCATCCGTCGGTTACCTGCAACACCGAGTTCCAACTCAACTGTGGAGTCCAAGGACTCCTCACTCAGTCTCTCCCATGACTTTTGAATGAAAACTTTCTCTGGAACTAGTTTCCACTAGTTATCCTGTCACTGTGGCTCTAACAACCTCTTGCTACTACGAAACTGCTTTTCTGAAGAACGACCGGGACCTCCCTGGTTCTGACTTGACTGTCAACTGTCCGAAGCACCGAACACCTTCCCGATTGTTGAGCCAGAGACACATGCTCCACATTCTCACATGACTAACGAAGGACACCTCGTTTGACAATAACCTCCCTTGCGATATCTTTTCTCTCGACTCCTTCACTCCCTTGATCCATCCGATCATGACAGGCTGACAACCCGTCGCCACTGAATCCGACGCAAAAATGAATGCCACAAGAACAACTGTGGTCTTACAACATACCCAACCTCCCTCGACCTATCTTTTCCTGGTTAAACATGTCATGGTCCCATTACTGATAGAACCAATTCGAGTCACACTGTGATGGCTTGAGCTACCATCAACCATACCCATTCATTACCCTGGTATCCTGCATTTTATGCCCTTGGCATCTTATGCTCCCAATCTCATCTTACTAAAACAAAATCCTATACTGAACATGCACGAACCCTGATTTGGAATCCTTTCCGAAACCAGTCGACACCCCGCTACTACCTCAAGGTTCATAATACACCATAACTTCCGACGTCCCCTTCGTGGCCGATAGACAATCACCCTTAGCTGATCCCTAAGACTACCAGTCTCTCATCTGGTCCAACCACCAGGTTTCCAGGTGATCAAAAACCAAGACTGCCCAGCCGTAGCCATACTGCATCACGTGCCACTTATCCACAAGATCCTGCAACTCGAGATCCAACCCTTGACTCAACAGTCTCTACCATTTCCATTCTGAAATCCCATACCCATCCATGCTCGCCCATGAATAATCCATCGAATAATCCCTCCGATCCTGATTCTACCTAAGTTGTGGCTTTCCCATGACTTTGCGAACTGATCTACCATAGACCCAATCGTTCGAAGAAATCATGAATACTACGACTACCCCGTAGTCTTACAACACTTCCCATGCCATCCGATTATTAGTGAATGCTACAATCCCCTGTAGTTTGACAACATCCCCACGCTGACCGTCCATTAGTGAACGCTACGGCTCCCCTGTAGTCTTACAACACTTTCACGGTGAATGCTACGGCTCCCCCGTAGTCTTACAACACTTTCACGGTCAATGCTACGGCTCCCCCGTAGTCTTACAACACTTTCATACCACATGATCATTGCCCATGGCCCTACTGCTCACCTATCAATCCGAACGCATTTCACTGTTTAGCACCCACGTAGTCTATCCTCCCAAACTGAACTCAATTACCGGTTGGAACACTACCTGGTTCCCTTCCCCGAAGCCTGCAATATGATGTCAGAAGGATGCGATCCAAATGCCGGGGAGTTTCCCGAACTCCCATCCCACAATATCTGATACTCAGTCGGCCCCTAAGGCCGCCTTTCCTCCCCAAAAGGAAAATGTGAGACGCATCCACGTCTCACACTCGCTTTTCTCCAGGATATCTGAATAATTCTCCCCCACTTAGATTCGACTAAGTCCGCTTGGCACATGAAAATTGAAGGATTCCCACATCCTCTCTCTCGTTCTAATGGTTAATTTGCTGACGAGCGGCGCCTAACAAAGCTAGAACACCAAGAATAACCCTTCCCAAAACAACACAACTTCCGAAAACCCGCTAGCATCTCTGAATCCCAACCATATCAACGGATTTAGATGATTTAAATACTGTTATACTCGGTTCTTGCTGACCGAAGGTCAGATGGTCTAACCAAATCTTCAGCAACAATTCTCTCTTCCCTTGATAACCTCGGGAGCCTTTCCAAACATGATAGCTAAGGTTACTGGAACCTAGTCATAATTTCCCTCATATAAGCCCTGGAACCAATCCAGGCCATACCCAAAATGACACGCACGAATTGAAAATTCTTAGATAACTGGAGTCGGTGCCCTGACTGCTCCTCCCTGATCGCCAAGTTGTTGACTTCCTTGTCCCCCATCTGCCTTCAACGACAATATGATGGACTTGCCCCCTATGGGCATTCCCTGCTGACGTGGGCAAACCTGCTACACCTGTAGCTACCCAGATCACCGGATAGCCTCCGACAATGACTCAGAGCGATCCCGGTATGTGCGAAATCCACTCCGCAAGATACGTCCATCTGAAAGCTCCTTAAAGATTCCTCGGTGTGCTGGCTGGCACCTAATACTCTTGCTAACTCGAACAATAGTAGAAATCCGACTCGAGGTCTAACTATCATACTCCCCAAGTAATATAAATCACCGGTACCATCGGAAATGACCGAAGATAGTATATCCGCAAACATCTGGAGGACTCCTGACCATCTCCTCCTGAGTTACCTCGGCCATCCGGAAAACATGATGCAACACTTCATCCCGATCCCAATGGCAATCCAATCCCTTGTAACAAGCTCCATCGCGTGGTTTTCGTAAGTGTTGCACCGAATCCGGCCCTGTTGGCCTCTCGAAAGCTTATCCAAACTCCTGGATCCCCCTCCCGAGATCCTCCACTATAGGCACCCGGGCAGGTCCCCTTTTCCAAAGGTGACCCTAATCAATGCATGCTCTCGAACTCTAGAAATCATAACATTCAGGGTCTCGCACCCTGACACACTCACCTGCTCAATCGTCCATGGCCAATCTGCAATAGATGGAGCAACCTATGCTCCCAACCAGTTACAAACTATCCCCAAAACAAAGTCTTTAAGCCCGAAAGTGAAATAGATCGCACCATCAATCCTTACCTCCTGTTGTAAGAGATCCAATGCGAACTCCCAATCCTGGCAGTCCTTCTGCTAACTGGCTCTCTACAGGAACCAGGACCAAACCCTGGTCCTTCCCCTTGTGTGATCATCCACATTCTGCACTGCAACTATCCCCACAGTCCACTCGTAACCACAAATTCCTTTCCCAGGTTTCTTGGATTCTTCAAGACTTTCCCCGATTCGAGTATGGATCTTGTGCTTTCAGTAGTACGGGCCCAATACTACCTTCCACAGCTATCCATACTTTCCTCCGGAATCATCCCAAATCCTCTAAGTCACCTACTTCCTTGATGTACTAAATGTCTGCTAGACAGCAGCAAAATATCCACCTAAGCACCTCCTAGGTCTCCTCCTAGGCTCCCAATCACACTGAACCGCCTCACTACTCACTGGAGCATATCCTAGGCTTTCCTAGGTTCCCGACCTCGCCCTGCCATCAGCTGCCGAGGAACTCCTCACGATGCCAGTCATCTACCTCCTGGATATCATCACATCCACTTAGTAGCTGACTCCCATCACTAAAGAGTTCCACAAAGCACAAAGCAAGCAACATTCGTGCAGACGCACTCCTAACACTAATCTCATCCTAGGCTCCTCCTAGGGTAATCTCCGACCCACAAACGATCATAGAATATCCGGCCCACGTACCACAACCCAATTTGTCCACACCCACCCTCGCTGACGGCTGCCTTATGCATGCAAATTGTACACAGAACAGGAAACGAGCCGCACCAATTATTCTATGGCCATGAGATCCTAACCGTATACAATTTTAAAACATACACGTAGCAGTTACCAATATCAATAATCATTCTCATTCTAGCATGACATCGAACATCCCAAGGCTACAAACATCACATATCAGGCCAATCTATCGCTGTCTACTTAGCATTAGCATGCAAGTCTAAGAGCTCATATAGCATACAAAGGCATCCCTCCTAGCCCTAACTTGCATGCGATATTCAGATTCATAACCAAATCATAACAGATAACAGATGTGGGTATTCTGGGGAAACTTACTTGAGCTCGGCCGATTGCATGCACCACACCCTTTCTTTTCTTAGAAAAATTTTCCTTAAAAACATTTTCCTTTAAAAAAAACCTTCCAGATCCTCATCCTGAGTTCAGACACACCTAAAAGTATGTCCGAATCCCTCAAACCAAGGCTCTGATACCAACTTGTAACGTCCCAAAAAATCAGGGGTAAAAATTTCATTTTTAATATAACTAAAACATTGATACCATTTAATTCAAACAATCAAATCATGGTCAATCAAATCGTTTATCAGAGTTTATCCCAAAATCATTCATTGCGGAAATCATAGGTGTGTGCACCGCTATCAACCCGAGCTCTTCCTTTCCAAAACGATGATACCTGAAACCATAAACAAACCTGTAAGCACGAAGCTTAGTGAGTTTCCCAGAGCATACCATTCACACAAACCACATATCACATATCCTAATAGCTATAAAAGCTACACACATATCATATATACTGTTAGCTCTAAAAGCTACCATATATCACATAAGCCCTGCATACATAAAATCTGTAATAGTTTCATGGGCTACCCCACATGGTCTTTACCTAGGACTACCATGGGCTCCCCCGCATGGTCTTACATCCAATGCCATGGGCTACCCCACATGGTCTTTACCTAGGACTGCCATGGGCTACCCCACATGGTCTTACATCCAATGCCACGGGCTTCCCCTGAGGTCTTCCCTGCAAATACCATATATAACCAAATAGCATATCATGCATCACATAAATATCTACACATAGCACGTACATAAACCTGTAAGGATGTCGTGGCTACCCCCAAGGTCTTATACCATTGTGCCATTGGCTACCCCACATGTTCTTCCATGCAAGTATCACAAAGACAACTAGCATATCACGTAATTACCAGCATACCACCTAGCATAAAGCTAACTATCATATCACACAACATAAGATAGGTCGGGCTTGGTGCCTTAGACCTATTGGTATGGTGAGAAGACTCACCTACAACTGTCGGCTGAAGAAATAAGATCACGCTGCTCACACCACCGACACGAACTCCTCCACTGGTTAACACCAAATAACTCAACTCAATAAATGCCAATAATTACAAAAATACCCCTAGAAGTCAACTAGTCAACTCTTGGTCAAAGTCAAAGTCCTTAGTTAAAGTCAAACTTCCTGACTGACTCTACTCGCCGAGTCAACCCGCTGACTCGTCGAGTCCAAGAATCTTCGAGTCCCATCCTGCTCAACTCACCGAGTCGTCCCTCGACTCACCGATTCACGACTTAACTAGAAAAGGTTAGGGTTCCATGACTAGACTTGCCGAGTCCAAGAACAGACTCGCCGAGTCCAAGGCAATCTTCAACAGAATCGCCGAGTTGTTCTTCCAACTCGCCGAGTTCATGCACATATTCATACAACTCATCGAGTACACTCATGTGACTCGCCTAGTATCTCCAGTTCTGAATCCATTCAGAGGCTTTTCAAGCCATGCAGGGGCTCCAATCCATAGGTCTACCCTTCTACAAGCTATCCCTCACGTAAAGTTGCAAACTTTACGTGATATCAAGGACATATAAGCCCAAAACACACTAGGGATTGGGTTTTAGACAAAGGGGCTTTACAAACAACCCAAGAACTGAAGCTTTATGACATTCTAAGCCATCATGAGTCTAGATCTGGAGCAGCAACCCTAGATCTAACTCCCAAATCCGAGATAGGTCTCAAAACAAGCTAAGGGACTCCCAAAACAACCACCAAGGATAAACCAAAAAGGAAATAGCTTAAGATAAGGCTCCTTACCTCAGAGATGTGCCCAAAACTGATGTAGATCACAGATCTATACAAGCCCTTGGTGATAACTTCCAATTTCTCAAGCTCCTTCCACATATTTCCTCTTCTAAGCCCCCAATCTCCTCAACAACGAAGCCTCTCACGAATTTTGGGGTTTCTAGAACTCAAAGGGAAGGTAAAGAGGGTAAAGGAGGAACATAACATTCTTTATATAGGGCACAACCCCGGGATTAGGGTTTTTCTCTCTTCAGCACCAACTCATCGAGTCCAACTACCGACTCGAAGAGTTGGTCACTTAACTCGCGACCAAAATCCCGCTCTGACTCGGCGAGTCGGGATACCTACTCGTCGAGTCCCCTTCTTTATTTACACTTTACCCCCCTGAACTCTTGATTCTGACTTGGGATGTTACATTCCCTTTCTAGGCCTTTCTGATTTCGGGTGTTACACTTTAATAGTATCACCATTATTTGGTGCAACACCCAATGAGCATAACATTTTCACTATTGCGGTAAAATGACTATCTGCAACCTTACGGAGACACTGTCTAATGTTGGTGTTACTTGATGTAGACTCCTTCTGAAGGATGCCTCCACCCTGTCTCATAGCTCCAACCTCGGGATTATCTAAAATATTTTGAACTAACTTCAAGATACTACCCTCCTTCCCCCATGTATCCAAGGACTTTAGGATGGAGCTTTGTTGTAAGGATTTTTCTATTCCTAGACTTACATTCTTGTCAATTTTTGGTTCTAAACACCTGCAGTGTGCAGCGAGGAAGAAGTAACAAACACATCCATGCCTCAACCGAGCCAGGTTGGGCAATCACTTGTAAAGAGCAGTCTTCAAAGCATGAGAGAAAGCTAGACGGCAATTATGGGGGATACTATTGACAGTAGTGATAGGCTCTTTAAAAACACGATCAAGGAGCGCAACATCAAAAACCAACCCTCCAAAAAGACCAACCCTCCAAGAGCATTTTTAAGACTGCAATCGATTTTAAAATGGTGATAGTTGTTGAGTCCAAATCGAATAAATCAAATGGCTTTGGATTCGATTTCGATTGTTGATTCAATTCGTTCTTATTTTATTGGAAAAGGCAAATCATATGAAACAAAAGTCAAAAATGGAACAACGGTTGATGATTTTGACTTCGAAGGATTATGGTCAAACAACCTTTGTTGTGTTGGAGTCAATCGATCGAAGCCTTTGGTGTCTCAGTTGATGATCGATAATTTTGATTTCAAAGGTTTTGGTGTTAATCGACACTCGATGGCCAAATTTGAGTCATTCACATCAGATATTTGTTTGGAATTCTCACTTGGCTTGAGTTCACACCTACCATCAGGTTTTGGGTTAGTACCAAAAAGCGAAGCTTGTGTTAAAATCATTCGATGGTTAATGGTTTGAGAATGAAGGACTGTGGTCGATGGTTTTGATGTCGATGATTGATTATTTTGATTTCGAATGGCATGATTTAGAGTCAAGAGTCGACAATTCTTGATTAAACGCGAATGGTTGATGTTGAGTTCGTTGACGAGGTCTTAAATGAAAAGCGTAGGCATGGATTTGATAGTCGATGATTTGGTTTCAGTATTAAAAGCGAAGGCATGATAATTGAAGAATTCGATTTTGGACATCGATTAGAATGGGAGGTACTGATTGAAAAGTGAAGTTATGGGTCTTAATGCTTTGATGTCGACGATTGAAGGTGTCATAATCGAAGGGGTGTCATCGATATCGACTTGGGTGATTTGGATTTCGAAGGGTTATGTTCGATGAAATTCGTTGTCAATAGTCCTTACACGAGTTTGGGGTTGATCAAATAACAAAGACTGTTTTTGGGAATTCGATTTTGGTGTCTCAAAGTCACGATGTCGATGGCAGCATGTTGGATTTGATAGGCTGAACATTGGTATTTTGAAATAGGGTCATGGTTTGTTTTTTCGAAATGGGTGGATTGATTGAAAATCGATTGGTTTTGAAAGCTTGGTTGTGAGGATCGATTGGCTATTAGCATAGTCACGGATCTTATCTGGTTTCGAAGTGAGATGAAGAAGAAATGAAACATGTCGATTCGAATCTTTTAACTTTCAAAGAAGTGACAGATAAGGTCGACATTCGAAACTGGGATAAAAGTTTGTGTTAAATGCAGACTTTTCGTTTCGAATCCATGATGTTTTGAAATATTGGCTGAATTTTCCCAACTTTGAAATTGGGCTAAAAATTCTGAGAAGTGAAGGATTTTTCGAAATAGGCCTCTACAGTTAATGCGATTTGACACTTTATGCCTCGTTTCGCAATTGGGGTAAAGTTTCGCATCTTAAGCTTGTAACAACGTGAGAATTCAAACCAAAATTTTCAATTTAAAAAAGAAACATCTGTCTCAATAAATAAACACAAAATGTCATAATGTTAAATTATCAATTCCCATATCAAAAACTATTCATATTTCAAAACTCCAGGATCCTCTAAATCATAACTCGGTCGCTTTTGTGTGTACAATCAGGCCGGCGCCTTCCCGTGATCCGTAGAAGTACCTGAAACATATAACACATAACATGGTAAGCACAAAGGTTAGTGAGTTCCCCAAAATGCCACACATATCGCATTATCCACTCGAGGCTAACTCAGTACTACCCTCTGGTCAATGTGTTCCAGTGGAGACCCTCCGGTCCCACCACTCGGGAGGACCCTCTGGCCCTAACTCAATAAGTTCACAAGAATAAGCGTAAATCACAAGAACAAAATGCAAGGTAGCACAATAGCACAAATAACCACATAAGACATCTCAGTCACATAAGGCTACCACTCATGGTAAGTATAGTGAGAAGACTCACCTCATAAGCTAGTAAGTATAAGTCTCGAGCTCGAAAATCTCGAACTAGCCTCCGCCTAATACATAGGATAACCATCTCTAATTAATGCTCTATTCATACTCAATTACACCATGGTTGTTCTCTATTTTCTCAAATTCTTGGAATGAGTAAAAGACCATTTTACCCCTCCATGGTCCCCATTACTCATGTTGGCCAACCCCAAAGTCAACAGAAGTCAAACTCGAGTAACCATTCCAAGTTTGACCTGACTCCCTGAGTGCACTCATCTGACTCGTCGAGTCCAGTCATCCCCCAGAAGTCTTCGTGAAGGTCTAGCTCGTCGAGTAACCCCTAACTCGTCGAGTTATAGCATGGCCAGCTCATCGGGACAAACCCTAACCGAATCGTCGAGTCGGCTCCTCGACTCAACGAGTCCGTTAAAAATCGTTTCCCATATAGACGATTCCAAGGAAGAAAACCTTCCCAAAATCTCTAAACTCCCAAAATCATGAGATCTACTCAACAAAATGAGAAAGGCGCAAGCTTTATACCTTTCCCAGAAGCTCTAAGGTGAAAATAACCACGGATATAACAACTCCTTCACGCCCCTTGGCTTGGAATGCTTCCTTTCTCTTCAAAAGATGCACCAAACACTTAAAGTTAGCTCAAAATACTCTCTCTAAGTTCAATGGTTGATTAGGGTTTACTCTTAGTGAAGGTAACAACTGGTGAGTTGCAAATGAGGCTATAAGTGTCCTTAAATAGGACCCAAACCCGGGGATTTAGGGTTTCACTTCACAGCGTCTACTCGGCAAGTTGGCTCTTCAGATTCGTCGAGTAGGTCACTAATCTACGTGACATATCACGAACCTACTCGACGAGTTGTAGCACCAACTCGTCGAGTCGCTCAATAGTTGTAACATCCGGATTCCCAGGTATCTTATTTATGTATTTATATTGAATTTTAGAGAGGGACTCGGCGAGTGGACGCTGAGACTCGCCGAGTGGGATCGCGCATGTTCTGGTCTGGTTTAATGAAGGACTCGGCGAGTCCATACGTGGACTCGGAGAGTCCATGCTGTTTAATGAAACCCTAATTTCTCGGGTTTGGGACCTATTTAAGGACCCTTATAGCCACCATTTGCGGCTACCAGACCCTTGAGAGAAACCCTAATAGTGTTTGAACGTTTTTGAGAGAGAAGAAAGAATTATTGGACCTTTGTGGGTTTGTTTTGCAAGAAGAAGTTGATTCCAGCTTAGATGAGGCCAAGGAGGTTGCTTCTTTGTGGATTGCAAGCAAAGGACATCATCCTTGAGGTAGCATATCGATCCTTTTTTTGTTTTGTTAAAGAATCCATGGATCTAGGGTTTTCTATACCCTTTATTGGGATGATTTGTTGGAGATATGGTCCCTTATCATGTTTAGGCTTCAGATCTAGACACATAGTGGTCCAGTGGACCTTATCCATCTTGCTTTATGGTGAGTTATGAGAGGATTGGACTTAGGATGTTGTATTTGGGGCTAAATCATCAAGTAGAGTCATTTGGACGTTGCATGAGTATCAAGTTCGAACCTTTACGTATTTATTGAGCTTGGGAAGGTCAGATCTATGGATTAGAGGAACAGATCTGACCTCAGAAGGTCATTTAAGTGTGAGCATGGAATGAACTCGCCGAGTTCATGAGCGGACTCGATGAGTCGATTCGGGGTTGCCCCGCTATTCGTGATAGATGTAACTCGTCGTGTGGAAGAAAGACTCGACGAGCCAAGAGAGACTGAAAGGATTCAGAGGACCCACATGGACTCGTTGAGTCACCTTTGTGCACTCGATGAGTCAGGTCAAAGTTGACAGTTGACTTTCGTTGACTTTAGGGATCTGTTCAAGACTGATTCAGGAGAGTTCAGGGAAGAGTAGAATGGCCGTCTACCCAGTCTGTAGAGAATAGATCATGAGAGAGTATTGATCGAGAATGTTATTTGAATAATAGGAGGAGGCAAGGTCGGGACGTTGAGCACGAGAGTTTATTCGACTTCATTGAGGTGAGTCTTCTCACTATACTGTACCTGGAAGGCTACCTATGTGTGACCGGAAGGTCTTGTATGCTATGATGTATGTGCTATATGCGGTTATGTGATATGTATGTTATGTATGATAAGGACCGGAAGGTCAAGATGATATTTATGTATGTGCTATGTATGTTACGTATGGTAAGGACCGGAAGGTCAAGAAGGTACGGACCGGAAGGTCGATATGGGTAGGACCGGAAGGTCTACCGGGATTTGGGACGGAAGTCCCCTGAGACACATGGATCGGAAGATCCTACAGAGTCATGGCCTGGAAAGGCGTATGTGGGGTATGTGGTATTTTGGGGAAACTCACTAAGCATTTATGCTTACAGTTGTTATGTATGTGTTTCAGGTACGAGCGAGGATCGCGGGAAGGCGCCGGCATGATATATACACACTTATAGAGTTTATGATATTGAGATCTTGGGACATGTTTTGTTATGTTACAGTGGACACATTATGTTTTTATGATTATCATGTGAACGAAAGTATGTTTTAAAATGAAAAATTGTTTTGAAAATTCACGTCGTTACAAGTTGGTATCAGAGCCTTGGTTTAAGGGATTCGGGTGCAACTTCGGATGGATCTGAACTCAAACTGAGGAATTGAGAAAGTTTTTCATAAAATAAACCATTCTTCTAAGAAAGTAAAAGATTTTGAGAAAAGCAGAAGGAAGCAGTGTGTACGATCAGCCAGCGCCTGAACGGTGATTTCCCAAAATACCCTTACATTATGTATTATGAGATATGTTATGATATGCTATGCATGCTAGAGTAGGCTAAGTATTCATATTAGGACTAGAGTGGTCTGATTTGTGATGCCTTAGCCTAGGAAGGATTTTGCTGCTATGTGATGCTTGAGAGCAAGTAGGTAGCAATGAGGGGCTGATGAGAGGTTACCGAAGGGTAGCCTATGCCAGTGAGATATAGAGTGCTTGTGATCTGGAATCCATGGAGGAGGACTTAAAGTGAATGTTGATGCGGTGTGGACGGTAGTATAGGGCCCGTACTACTGAAGACACCGGAGAAGTGCACACCCTAAGTAAGAATCCTTTGGGTACCAAGGAACAAGTGGGATTAGTTATCGAGTGCGAGTTTACTCGAGCGAGTCTTTGATATTTTTTATGTTATATTTCAAAGACATCATGGTTGGGAGACGTCACAGACCTGAGCCGAGTGGCGTGAGTGACGAGGAGCTTCGTCAGATGATCCATGATGATGTAACGGCGACGATCAGGGCCGAGATTCTGGAGATGTTTGGGTCTATCAAGACCACATTGATTGAGACTTTCGATGAGCGGTACGCCGTGGTGAGTGAGGTTGCTGCTGCTGCAGCTACTGTAGCTGTGGCTGCTGCCAAACCTGAAGGAGGTGACTCGTTGTTCCTTCGAGAGTTCAGCAACACGAAGCCACCGGAGTTTGATGGGACACAGGATCCGATCGCTTTGATGAGATGGATTGCTGATATCGAGGGATGCTTCTACACGTGTTCATGTCCGGAGCATTTGAGGGTACGGTTCACGTTGAACCAGCTTCGATTGGGAGCGAAGGATTGGTGGAAGTTCATGACGGCGAGCTTCACTCTTGCAGAGATCTCAGCGGTGACCTGGGAGAGGTTTACCACCATGTTCAGAGATGAGTATGTTCCCCCGGTAAAGAGCTAACGGTTGGTGCAGGAGTTCTTGATCCTCAAGCAGGGTACTGATTCGGTTACTGTGGTTACCAGGAAGTTTCATGATAGGGCGATGTTCTGCCCTGAGCAGGTGTCTACTGAGCAGGCACGCATGAGCCGGTATTTGGGCGTTTTGAGGAGGGATATACGGGAGTTCGTGTCGAACTCGAGTTACCGAAAATTTGTTGAGCTCCAGGCAAATGCCCGGAAGAGGGAGATTGAGTTGGAGACTCAGGCCAGGGAGGAGGCCGAGTCTCAGAGGATAGATTGGCGGCCGACACAGTCTCAGCCGGCAGCCAAGTGGGCCAAGTCTGTTGATACGAGATCTGGAGGCCAGAAGGGCCACACTTGCGGAAAGTGCGACAAGAGACATGATGGGGTCTATCAATCGGGTGCTCAAATGTGGCAAGGAGGGGCACATCGCCAAGGATCGCCCCAAGGGATTTATGGTTTGATTTCATTGCAACCAGACTGACCATCGGAAGTCCGAGTGCCTGCAGTTACATCAGGGATCAGCACAGGGATCTACACCTGCTGCTAGGGTTACCGAGAGTCGGCTGCCAGAGTGAGACAAAGTTTACAATAGGGATGCAGCGGGTTTGTAGCCTATGTGATGGACACACGAGGGGCCACTGAGGGGCCAAGTTCGGTGGATGACGTTTTGATAGTGCGTGAGTTCCCGGATGTTTTTCCCGAGGAGTTGTCGGGTGTGCCTCCCGAGAGGCAGGTAGAGTTCCGCATTGATTTGGTTCCGGGGGCAGCACCTATCGCCATGGCGCCTTATCGCCTTGCGCCGCCAGAGATGCAGGAATTATCCTCGTAGCTTCAGGAGTTGCTGGGAAGGGGTTTATTCGACCGAGTAGCTCATCATGGGGAGCGCCGATCCTTTTGTCAAGAAAAAGGATGGTTCACACCGGATGTGTACTGATTACCGGGAGTTGAACAAGTTGACCGTCAAGAACCTTTATCCATTACTGAGGATTGACGATTTGTTCGATCAGTTGCAGGGAGCGTCTTGGTTTTCCAAGATTGATCTGAGGTCTGGATATCACCAGATGAGAGTACGTGATGAGGATATCCAGAAGACGACGTTTAGGACTCGTTATGGGCATTACGAGTTTGTGGTGATGCCTTTCAGGCTCACCAATGCATCAACAACGTTCATGGATCTCATGAACAAGGTGTGTAGACCGATGCTAGATCGTTCGGTGATCGTGTTGATCGACGATATACTGGTGTATTCAAGATCGAGAGAGAAGCACGACGAGCATCTGAGAGAGATTCTCGAAGTATTGAGGACGGAGAGGCTTTATGCCAAATTCTCCAAGTGCGAGTTCTGGTTATGAGAGGTTTAGTTCTTGGGGCATCTCATCAACCAGGATGGGATTTTGGTCGATCCGGCCAAGATTGAGGTGGTTATGAGTTGGGAGGTGCCGAGATCCCCTTCGGAGATCAGGAGTTTTTTGGGATTGGCAGGTTATTATCGGAGATTTATCAAGGATTTTCCAGGATTGCTATTCCTCTCACCAGGCTGACCCGGAAGGGTGTGGTTATCAGTTGGGGACCGGAGCAACAGACCTCGTTTGAGACACTTCGCCAAAAGTTATGCGAATCCCCTGTGTTAGCCCTCCCGGAAGTAATGGAGGTTTTTGAGGTGTACTGTGACGCATCGATATCAGGGTTGGTTGCGGTGCTTATGTAGAGAGGGCATCTGATAGCATACGCGTCGAGTCAGCTGAAGCCTCATGAGGCGAGGTATCCCACTCACGATCTGGAGTTGGGGGCAGTGGTGTTTGCCCTCAAGATATGGCGTCACTATCTGTGACATCCCCAAAATCACGGCCAGAAAAGACCGGTTTGTTTATGCTTTGTTTAAAAATCAGAGTAACATTTTAAATAAAAGTGTTGCGGAATTTGTCCCAAAACAAAATATGATAAAGATTTATCAAAAGCATTTCCATAGAAATGTATTTCATTAAAAGACTTCGGATGTCATGTTTGTACAAATCAAAAGCATAAACAGTACAATATAAGCCTTACTACATTATTTCATATCTACAGGCCTATATCCGTAATCCCTCGTCCAAACATCATATCTATGCTCAAGTGTCACTACCTGTAATACAAGAAACTGAGTGGGTCGAGCTTGGGAGCCTGGTGAGCACATAGGGTTTTCAACCCACAATAAATAAGTTATTAGCTTTATCAAACCAAACAAACCCGATTACCCGTTCCCGTTATCCTCACTTTACGTCCCTAAAACATCTAACACAAGGGACCTAGTCTAAGGACTATCATCGGGATGGACACTACTGCTAAGGGGATTCCTCAACAATAAATGTCCTTAAGGCAACCATGTGGGGGATGGAGTACATCTGGTGAGCACACAGTTCAAATAAACACCTACAGGTTGCGAGCCTGCTAGTGTTCCACTGGACTGTCTAGAATAGTCCGTGGTCGTCATCTATACTCCGCTAGATGACTGGATCATCAATAACATCTATAACGAGGCCTCTCATTATTTTATTTTGTCACACATCAACTATTACATGTACCCATGTTTTACCCAACATATATTGTAGATATAAAATACATATACAGTTTAAATCATTGAAAACATGTATAAAACGTTCATCTAACATAGATAGCAAGTATTCAGATAATATGCACACATAGCACGTAACTTATATAAAATACTTCATATCTATGTGTAAGCTGAAAGTAACTATGCACTCACCTGAAAGGTGGTGACTCAGCACTTGGACAGCGCTTCGATACTCTCAAAACGACATTCCTTCGATAAAACCTAGTACCAATACCACTAGGGTTTAGTCTAACAATAACCGCGACAAATTAATTACTCTGACTATTATTATTATACAAGCGTTAATAACACTCAATATAACTCATAATAATAACCCAAATAATTATTTTAAGGACCTAATAACATTCCTATAATTATTTGAAAGCTATATTAAAAATTGCGTGAGCGTAGCACACTTACAACGAATTGTATCGAAAACCGGAGCTTATTTGGAGCAGCGTTTCGAAACCGAAAGACTCCTTTTTCTCGGGACTCCGGGAGCCTCGGGGCTTCCTTAGGATGCTAGGGGGTTTTTCCTAGGGTTTACGGGGGTTAAAATGGGCTAGAGAGAGAAAGTAATTTAGAGAGAGAAAGGAAATGTTGTGAAAAACTCGGAAACCTTCACAGCCTTTTATAGGCGCTCAGCAGCTACGCTGGGCGTAGTTCGGATGGGGTTGCCAGCTCGCACCAGCTGGCTCGCACTTCGGAAGAGGATAAGGACCGAGGGTACGCTGGGCGTACCGAACTCCGACACGGGGCGTAAGGCGAAGCGAGGCGACGTGGCATGATCCGAAGGGCGCTCTGTGATCGGCGATGGACGGCTGCGATGAGGCCACGTCATCTATCTCGCATCAGATTTCACAATTTGCATACTTAACTTTAAAAATCCGTAACTTTCGCAAACAGGCTTCGTTTTCGACGTTCTTTATATCCACGCGAAGGTGGGAACGTACTCTACAACTTTCGTTTAGACTCCGTCGGCTAATTTTGACTCGATTTTAAATTTTATATTATTAACAGACCGGGACAGGATAGATCCGTTAAATCCTCATAACTTCTTCATCCGACGTCCGTTTTCGCCCATCTTTTTCTTGTTACACTACTCTTAACGAGATCTTCGATTCTTGTTTAGGTCGTGTCGGCTGCAAATCATTCGATCTAATATTCGAATTTCGGGCTGTACACTGTTAATCCGAAACTTCGAAAAATCATAACTTCTTCATACGAAGTCAGATTTGGGTGTTCTTTTTATCGATGTTCTTAGTTTATCGTATTCTACGAATTTCGTTTAGGGTGCTAAGGCTAAATCTTGCTCCGTCGTAAATTCACTATTCACGCTTCCCGGTACCGTGTCGGTTCTGTCGCGAAACTTCGACGGGTCATAACTTCTTCGTTATAGCTCGGATTTCGGCATTCCTTATATCCCCGGAATCGTTGTTTCGACCACTACAACTTTATATAAAGATATCGGACTTATCTTATACTTTATTTTTGACGCTTATTTTTTTTATTCTTTATTAAATATATATTTATAAAGCAATAACCACACAAATACACATAATTCACATAGAATTAAAATATTTCATCTTTATTACAACAAAAAGAGTTACAATAGTTGACCTAGACTATTACATCATCTAAAAATGCTTAGCCCCAAAACCTGGGCGTTACACTATTTGTATGGGGTTCGGTGTATCATATACACAGACCACAAAAGCCTGAAGTATTTGATAGATCAGCCCAATATGAATATGCGTCAGAGGAGATGGTTGGACGTGGTAAAGGATTACGATTGTGAGATCTTGTACCACCCGGGCAAAGCTAATGTTGTAGCTGATGCGCTGAGCCGAAGGGCGGAGAGTGCCCCGATTCGAGGCACTTGTATGAGATTGACAATGATGAGTCCGGTGTTGGACACCATTCGGGAGGCCCAGGATGAGGCCGTGAGACCGGAGAACCGCAAGAGGGACCGAGTGATTGGACAGGTACCTGGGTTTGTTACCGATAGTCGAAGGTTGATGACCTTTCAACGTCGGATTTGGGTGTCGTATGCAGGCAGGACACATACCATTCTGATGGAGGAGGTGCATAGATCAAGGTTCTCGATCCATCCCAGGGCCACGAAGATGTATTTGGACTTGAAGAGAGATTATTGGTGGCCCTGTATGAAGAGGGATGTCACGTGGTTTGTCGAGAGGTGCTTGACTTGTCGCAAGGTTAAGGCCGAGCACCAACGTCCGCATGGCAAGTTGCAACTACTTGAGGTTCCCCAGTGGAAGTGGGAACAGATTTCCATGGACTTCATCGACAAATTGCCAAGGACCGCGAGGGGGGTTGATGCAATTTGGGTGATCGTCGACCGGCTGACGAAGTGTGCACAATTTCTTGCTATCAGTGAGAGCTCTTCTACCGAGAGGTTGGCAGAGTTGTATGTGAGGGAGGTGGTATCGCGTCATGGGGTACCAATCTCGATCGTGTCAGATCGAGATGTACGTTTCACTTCCAGGTTCTGGAAGAAGTTCCACGAGGAGTTGGGTACGAGGTTGCATTTCAATACCGCCTACCACCCCCAGTCGGACAGACAGAGTGAGCGGACGATTCAGACACTCGAGGACATGCTCCGAGCATGTGTGTTTGACTTCGGAGGAAGTTGGGACACGTATCTGCCATTGGCTGAGTTTTCGTACAACAACAACCACCATTCTAGTATAGGTATGCCTCCCTTCGAGTTGTTGTATGGGAGGAGGTGTCGGACTCCCATTTGTTGGGGAGAGGTAGGGCGGCGTGTGATGGGTAGCACTGAGATAGTACTTCAGATGGAAGAGCAGATACATCAGGTTAGACAGAGGTTACTGATGGCTCAGAGTCGTCAGAAGAGTTATGCGGATCGGCGACGATCCGAGCTGGAGTTCCAGGTGGGGCACTTCGTACTCCTGAAAGTATCTCCTTGGAAATGGGTGATCCGATTCAGGAAGAGGGGCAAGCTGAGGCCCCGGTACATCGGTCCATTCAGGGTGACCAAAAGTGTGGGAAAGGTAGCATACCGGTTAGAGCTACCTGCGGAATTGAGCCAGATTCATGATAACTTCCACGTTTCGCAGTTGAGGAAGTGTATAGCCGACGAGTCGGCGGTGGTACCTTTGGAGGATATTCAGGTGGATGCGAGTTTGAATTATGCGGAGAGACCAATCACGATCCAGGATCGGAAGATCAAGGTTATGAGGAACAAGGAGGTGTCACTGGTGCAGGTCCAGTGGCAACATCGGAAAGGGTCCGAGCTAACCTGGGAGCCGGAGTTGGAGATGCGGGAGCATCATCCATAATTGTTTGCCGAGCAGGACTTCGAGGGCGAAGTCTGATTCTAGTTGGGGAGAATTGTGACATCCGGATTCCCAGGTATCTTATTTATGTATTTATATTGAATTTTAGAGAGGGACTCGGCGAGTGGACGTTGAGACTCGTCGAGTGGGATCGCGCATGTTCTGGTCTAGTTTAATGAAGGACTCGGCGAGTCAACGTTGTTTAATGAAA